>NW_027412668.1:728750-1457500 GCF_025532065.1 Leptinotarsa decemlineata
ACACACTGCCATAGCTCCAAGAAAGTTCTTCAGAAAAATGGATTATATACTTACGGGTCGTACTGAATACAGCAATGCTAAATACAGGCGTACCGAATACAGCCGTATTAAATAGGGGTACGTGCCATATTGAATACAGGGCGTTGTGGAAAGTTGAATAAGAATAGACCGGTTTTAAGAAAAACCTATAAATTTCTTCAGAATAAAGGATCATAGGATACGTACTAAATACAGCCGTACCGAATACGTACGAGCCGTACTGAATAGTACTGTTGCGCATTACGGAAGGTTGGATTACAAGAATTTTAGGATAATGAGTTCATTGAGAGCGGGTGGTTACATTCTTGTTGGTCGGTTGATCATCTTTGTTTATTGATTTCTAGGAATTCTGGCAGGTTCAATTCTTGACCTTTGTTTTCGTTATATAATATTCTACACTTCGTGTTCAAAATGTGGTTGTTCTCCAAAACGGGGCACGCCTTTTGTGTTCTGAAGTTCTTGCTTTGAAATGTCTAGATGTTCTTCCTATATAAACTTTTGGACACTATCCACATCGGAATACTGATGAGTCTGCGGACTGAGAATTTGAGAACACAAAACAACTTGGAAACTCAAGAAAGCCAATTCCAGAAGTTGATAGAGTGAAAATTGTTTTATCATGTGTGTTATTTATAATTTCTTGGGGTTCCGCATACGATTTTTTTTGCCAAAGTTTCCTTGTACGTTGGTCAGACACACAGCAACGTAGGCCGCGTGAGATTAATGACGAGTCTCAAATTCAAAATGTTTTTGGGGTGAAAAATAAGTAGTAAATATTTCAGTGACGATTTTTAATAAAATTAGACCATAACAAATAAACCGTGTAATAAAATGCAGCGACCTGAAGGGCCGAAAAATCATTCGATTTGGGCGATTAATGTGTGAAGTCATTGATATTGGTTTTATAGTACAATTCACTTATTACG
Source organism: Leptinotarsa decemlineata (assembly GCF_025532065.1). NCBI lineage: Eukaryota > Metazoa > Arthropoda > Insecta > Coleoptera > Chrysomelidae > Leptinotarsa > Leptinotarsa decemlineata. The sequence continues at coordinate 729,716 of NW_027412668.1, forward strand.
TTAAACACATTCTCCACTGTTAGATTATATTTTGTTAGTTCATATGCCACACTGATTGCCTGAGCAAATATAACTGATAACAAGACTACAATTTACATCTACATTACGTAACAATATATGCAAATTTATGTTTTACGATTTTCCTAAGGAATTTAACAAGAACATAAACGTTTGAAAAAATATTAATATAGGTAAATCTTTGGCAAAAGAAATTGAAAATAGATGGTATTGGAAATGAATGGACCAGAAATTTCAAATGATACATTTCCTTGTTAAATTCATATATTTTGTTCAGTGTAAACACCTGAAGAATTTGACTTGAATTTCAAGGATTCTCGTTTATTAATAAAACTTAATTGATACACACATTAGGACTAACATAAATATTTGTCTCACAATTCAAGCTGAAATTTGAGTACATGAAAAGGTGCCTATCTATACAGAGATCAAATAGATCATGAACACGATGGAATCTATACCAAGTAATTTTCCCAATCACCAGAATTGTAATACTCTTGTCGACGTACGTTTCGCCAACAGAGTAAACGATGGGCTGTTTGGAATAAGACTTCTGTCACTGTTTATAATTCTCATGCCACAGTTTGTTGTTTCCAGACTTTCGAAAGCTTTTAAAAACCTAGTGTCATGTACCTACAGCTTTCATATATGCTTTGGCCTTTCTCCAAGGCGACATTAGGCTTTTCTGGTCTTCGTCATCGGGTATGTGCTGCGTGTTCCTTGAAACGAATTTCAAAGACTCCCTTGGTCTGACCGATATTTTTTTTGCCACGGCCTCACAGTTCATTTAATATTTTCACCTTTCAACATCTCGTCTTTAGGTTGTACTAATATTTGTTGAAGGGAGCTGGAACATGATGGAATATTCACAAATACAACTCAATAAGTACAAGTACAAGGAAAAAATACATTATTGACAACTAGACTATCAGCTTGAGCTCATATGCAATTATTTTTTTTTTTTTGCAGAAATATCTATGGATTGGTCAGACCACGCGCTCTGGTGGCCCATGCAGAACATTTGGCTGACCAGGACACGTTCCACTCTTGACCAATGCGGTGTCCATGCAGACGCCCTTCTTTATTTCACCCCCATGCACAAAACCCTCAGATTGCAACTGCCCGATCTCAGGTAAGAATAATACAGAGTAGAAGTTTTGTCCGGTTTAATGTCATTGGTTTTTGTAGCTCCAAATCTCAATAAATATTCATTTTACTGTATTGTGGTATATACTGATCGATAGAGAATTTTATACTCTATAAGTTGATACTGTTAATTTTTTTCCAAATTTCTGGAGGAAATAGAAATTTTGATGGAGCTTCTTTGGGCATTTTCAACTTTCATAATCTTTTCATTATGTAACGATACTAAAAATAATATCTCCGTCGACATCTTGTCTCGTCCGGAAGTCAAAAGAACCGCACTTTATACAATAAAGAGTTAAATTTGGTCTAGTGAATGAGTAAACTGTACCGAATTTCACAGGTACATCGACATGAGGGTAGATTTCTCGGTGAAGACTTTCTCCGCCGTAACTCAGCTGTGCAAAGATCTAGGCATCCGCCACCCCGAAGAGTTGTCGCTCTGCAAGCCACTCGAGTACAACCATCTCAAGTACAACTACAAGGACATGCCGAAGAAGAAGCCTGAGCAGCACGTCGGACAGAAAAACGGCGGTGGCTACGTGCCCGTCGACACGAACACCTTCATCGCGAACAGTAGCCCCGCCGGCAGCACTGGCAGCTTGGACAAATCGCCCTTCACATGCGCCCCCATCACGCCGGCGAGGGGGCCGCCCAGTTCCACGCCCATCAGCAGCCCCGCCGGAAATGTGAGTATTCATATCATTTGAGACTAGACGAAATGAACCGCACGATTACCCGATTTAATGATTGTTGATTTTCTTGGAAATGACTCAAAAGTAGCTATAGTACGCGCTGACTAAGATGAGATTTTGATGCGCATTCGGAACCAAATTGTACCCTCCCCAGAAGATAGCTCTTGGTCACACAAACTGATGTCAGTTAGGTTAGGTTAGGTCAAATCGTCTACGGGTGATAACTGGACTTATTCCTCCGAGATCTGACTCTTTATAGGTCATTCGGGTGCTTTCACCTTTCACCTATCCCCTCTTTCCTCTTTCCGCTTCATTGGTTTTAGCGGGAGATGACCGTTTGGCGGGAGTTAGTCGTTTTTCGCTCGATTAGAGGTTTCCATATGTTACGTATCTCTACGCTAGCTTGACATATACGCGGCTTCTTTGAATGTTCTCCTGAACCAGTGTTCCTCTTTGTGGATGATTTCAGCTTCAGCCCACTTGATGTTGATGAGTCCAAACATGCTCTGCTATTCCGGATTTGCTGGTTTCTCCTCGCTGTGTGTTTTTTGTGCTCAGCAATGCGAACTTTCAATGGCCTTTTAGTTTCACCGATGTATGATTCTCCTCACTCGCAGGGTATCCGAAAAATGCAATTCTTGGAATCGCAGTCCTCGTTTGGTGGCCTGGTTTTCGTGAGGCTGCTACGGATAGTGTTACCAGTTCTGAAGCAGGTTCTGATATTGTACTTGGAACCAATTCTTCTTATCCTCTAAGATAATCCTCTGATGTAGGAAAGTACAAGTACTGGCTGTGGCGGCTTCTCTTCCTTGTGGAGATCTTGCTGTCTTCTAGCTAAAGCCTGTTCTACCATCACTCTGGAGCAACAATTCCGTTGAAGGTAATTTTTGATGATGTCTAGTTCCTTTTCGAGACCTTCCTTTGTATTACATTGTCAACCACCTTCAAACACAACCAAAAGCTGTCATTCCCCTATCCAGCGGGGCTACGTGGAAGCAGGCATCCGATGACTGGTTTGCTCAACCCCCACATCCCAAGCCAATGCACTCGCCAAAAACAGCATGCACAGCAAGCAAGCAGTGATAGATGAAGAAGGACAGCCAACTCGCCAACTGATGTCAGTAGTACATTGGCGAAATATGACTTAAGTGGACGGAGTCCTTTAGCATAGAACGATTTTACGTTTCTGCGCTGACTCATCTTAGTAGGCGCGTACTGTACAAATTCGAAATTTTGAAATACCACAATATACGCAAGCATGTCATATGTAATTTTGATCACTATAGAATATATTGAACTATGACACATGGTTATAGTTATAAAACAGAATATTTCCCAATAAGTATTTTAGATATATGTAGATGACATATATATGGTAATATACCCCTTTCATTTTATATCTGATATCATAACCATGAATAACACCCCCCCCCCTCTTTTAATGAACATTTGGCGATGATCCATTTATATATTTTATTGCGGCACCCAACGTGGGGCCGGAACGAGGTTAAGAAGACAGATAAAGTATAATTAGTAATCAGTATTGTTACTCAGGATGTCGTCAGGTGTACCACTCAGAATTGTCAAAATATAACACTGCTTCACTCCATGTAGCCAAAGATAATACAAATGGCATGGTACAAACGCATACTTTTTCGGAAATAACAGGAGCGATAAAAACTATACCAAATGCAGCATTATTAAAGAAGTAGTGTCTCTACCCATCCTTCATTATATTTCGCCATTCTCAACTTTCATCCGTTACTTTTCCAAGTCCTGTCTGTCTTCTCTACATCTTTCAATTCCTCTCCTCTCTCTTTCTTCTTTCACTCGTCTCTTTCTTATCTTTTCCTTCTATCTTATCGCTCCACTCAATTTTTCTGCCTATATCTTTTGTATTTTCTCTCTCCACTCTTCAATACGTCTCTTATTTTTCGCTCTCTCTCATCCTTCTACCTTATCTCTCATTAGTATCTCTTATTTATTGTCTCGTTATTCCTCTCATCCCTTTCCCACTTTTTCTCTCTTTTCCTTTCCCCTGCTCTCTTATCGCTCCTCTACATTTTTTTGCTATATCTTCTGTATTTTATATCTCCACTCTTCAATACGTTTCTTATTTTCCACGCTCTCTCATCGTTCTACCTTATGTCTCATTAGTATCTCTTATTCATTGTCTCGTTATTCCTCTCATCCCTTTTCCATTTTTTCTCTCTTCTTTTCTCTTCAATAAGTCTCTTATTTTTCGCTCTCTCTCATCCTTCTACCTTATGTCTCATTAGTATCTCTTACTTATTGTCTCGTTATTCCTCTCATCACTTTCCCCCTTTTTCTATCTTTTCCTTTCCCCTGCTCTCTTATCGCTCCTCTACATTTGTTTGCTATATCTTCTTTATTTTATCTCTCCACTCTTCAATACGTCTCTTATTTTCCGCGCTCTCTCATCGTTCTACCTTATGTCTCATTAGTATCTCTTATTCATTGTCTCGTTATTCCTCTCATCCCTTTTCCATTTTTTCTCTCTTCTTTTTTCTTCAATAAGTCTCTTATTTTTCGCGCTCTCTCATCCTTCTACTTCTACCTTATGTCTCATTAGTATCTCTCACTTATTGTCTCGTTATTCCTCTCATCCCTTTCCCCCTTTTTCTATCTTTTCCTTTCCCCTGCTCTCTTATCGCTCCTCTACATTTTTTTGCTATATCTTCTGTATTTTATCTCTCTTATTTTCCGCGCTCTCTCATCGTTCTACCTTATGTCTCATTAGTATATCTTATTCATTGTCTCCGTTATTCCTCTCATCCCTTTTCCATTTTTTCTCTCTTCTTTTCTCTTCAATAAGTCTCTTATTTTTCGCGCTCTCTCATCCTTCTACCTTATGTCTCATTAGTATCTCTTACTTATTGTCTCGTTATTCCTCTCATCCCTTTCCCCCTTTTTCTCTCTTTTCCTTTCCCCTGCTCTCTTATCGCTCCTCTACATTTTTTTGCTATATCTTCTGTATTTTCTCTCTCTGCTCTTCAATATGTCTCTTATTTATTGTCTCGTTATTCCTCTCATCCCTATCCCTCTTTTTCTCTCTTTCCCTTTCCCCTGATCTCTTATCTTTTACCCTCTGCCTTTTGTTTTCTCTCTCTCTCTCTCTCTCTCTCTCTCTCTCTCTCTCTCCTATTTTTGTACCTCAAAATTTGAAACGTGTCTGTGGTCTATGATCTTTTTGAAAAGTGGATTGAAACTATTCCCGTAATCGTTTAATTATAACATCAAGGAAAGACTCTCTGATTCATTTTTTATTGCTGATCTGGGCTATAGAGATAAATGTACTCAATATCAGATTGTCTTAGTGCTTGAAACATTGAGTGAATATCTATTTTGAAACTTGGAAGAATTTCAAACATTTAGTCGAAGACTGCACTTTCGAGTATTTCAAAGCGTTATTTTTGCACTTTTGTTTATTTAAGTAGTGACCAGACATTTTGTTTCTATACTTCATTTCCAAAATAAACTTATTATCCACCATCTCTCAAACAAAGTCTGGAACGATTGGTTTTAAACGTCGATTGGACATCTGCCAATATTTCTAGTTTTCACATAGTTTGAAGATTTCTAATTTTCTGAATATAGCAAGCATCAAGTATCGGTCAATGACAAAAAGATAGTAAGGATTTTTTCCCAGGAGTATCAATTTTTTGGCATGCTAAGTTAATATCGATTAAACCCTCTGACTGAGCTTTTGATCAATAGATGGCGTTAGCTACATTCACTGGTTGATTTCGAATATTCATTTAATAAAATGTAGAGCAAAATACACCGTTACAGACCTGACTTTCTACAAGGAAAGCTTTCTGTAAGATCAACACATGAAATGTCTCGTTTTCTGAGTGAAAACTGTGTATTTCTCAACAGCACAAAAAATATACATTCAACTCCATTTTTTCATTCCAGGGAACTTGGAAAAGAAATGGCTACGGAGCCGACATGAATGGCACCTTGAACTATTCCGCTAACGTTTCCAACAGCTTGAGTTTAGAACAACTGAATGGAAGTTTCGACAGCTCCTTGGCGCAGAGTCCCTCTACGCCTAGTCCCGAAGCAAGAAGGCACCTCCTCAGGCCAAAATCACTGGTCGAAAAAGCCAGAATGAACGTAGCGTGAGTACAGCTTTCAGAAAAGTATTTAAATCCTTCAATGCTCAAGAACGTTTCCTTTTTACAGATGGTTGGACTCCTCTTTGTCGATTATGGAACAAGGAATCAGAGACCACGACATGCTGTGCCTCAAGTTCAAGTTCTATGCCTTCTACGATCTCAATCCTAAGTACGACGCCATCCGCATCAACCAGATCTACGAGCAAGCCAAGTGGCAGTTGCTTAATGAAGAAATCGACTGCACGGAAGAGGAAATGCTTATGTTCGCTGCTTTGCAGGTTAGAGTTGACTCAGTACTTTTTCATAAATATTCAAACTTCCAGTAACAAATATCTATTTCAACTAAAGTTTTTGCGAGTACTGAAACTACTTAAAGTATTTTAAAGTACTTTGCAAATGAATTTGAGGTATCTGGTACTTTTATAATGGATGTTCAATGTCTCGTCGATGTTTCAGTTGCAAGTCAAGTTGCAGGCTAGTCAGCCTCAGCCTTCTACGGAAAGCGAAGGTAGTTCGCCTTCACCAATCGAAGATGACATCGATGCCGCCCTCAATAACCTCCAAACCACCCTTGAGGGCTCCAGCATCAGTACGTTTTCCAATAACATCACCCAAGTTCCAGAACTCAAGGATCAACTGCGGTATTTGAAGTGAGTAGTTCATATTTCATTTAATACCAAATATCAAAAGCACTTTCATTGTATTTAGTATCTGTAGTATTTTATTTCAACGCCAAATTGGCGTCACGCATCAATGATCTCTTAATTAAAAATTAGCAAGAGATTTCGGCGGAAAAGTTCTGCAAATTTTTATAGAGAGGTTCATAAGAATTTAAATGTAACCTTTGCTAATACTTTGCCAGTTTGTGACAGTATTTGAAAGTAAAAGTACTTTCAAAAAGTACTTTTAGTCCAAAGAATATGATATATTTCCAAGTGATAAAGAAGTATTTTTGGATCATTCACTAGCAACACGAGAATTAATCTATTATAAAGGTACTTTCTAAAAGTACTTTAAAATGTGATGTATTTTCAAGTGATAAAGAAGTATTTTTGGATCATTTACTAACTACTTGAAAAAATACTCCAAACAGTAAAAAGTGCGCCATTTAATGTATTGTAAAGAAACTCTTTAAAACTACTTCAATTCCATGAGAATGTGATGTATTTCCAAGTGATAATGAAGTGTTTTTAGATCTTTATCGTCTACTTGAAAGTTAATGTACTGTAAAGGTACTTTCAAAAGGTACTTTGACTCCAAAAAATGTGATGTATTTCTAAGTGATAAAGAAGTATTTTTGGATCATTCACTAGCAATATGAGAGTTAATCTATTATAAAGGTACTTTCAAAAAGTATTTTGAGTCCAAAAAATGTGATGTATTTTCAAGTGATAAAGTATGTTTGGATCATTTACTAGTTACTTGCAAAACTACTCCAAACAGTAAAAAGTGCGCCATTTAATGTATTGTAAAGAAACTTTTTAAAACTACTTCAATTCCATGAGAATGTGATGTATTTTCAAGTGATGAAGATGTACTTTCGGATCATTTACTAGCTACTTGAAAAGGAACTCAAGACAGTTAAAAGTGCCTCAGTTTCTGAATGTACTTCAATGTTAATGTATTGTAAATGTACTTTCAAAAAGTATTTCCAATACAAAAGCTGGAAAAAAATGTTGAATCGTGGAGTATGTTTTATTCTAAAAGTTATTAAACTACATTCATTAAAAAGTAGTCAAATAAAAGTTTCCACTATGAAACTACTATATTTTTAGTTATTTAATACAACTTCAACTTAAAGTACTATTTTTAACAATGTGGAGAATTTAAAAATATTAGAAGTTACATCGATAAATTCTTTGGGCTTCAAATTTGAAAAGTTTTGTAAAATTATTGAAATGTAATACGGTTATGAAGAAATAAGGTATTCTTTTTACTAAAATACTCTTGTATCAACAAAGTATTGTGATTAATAATAAAAAAAGTACTTCATTCAGTAGTAAATATTTCAACAAATCAAAAAATATTCCATGTAATGCAATAATACAAATACAAAGGAAAAATATGTACATTCTCAGTTCAATCTTGAAATAAATTATGAAATATTTAAATTTTCTGATTTAAAGGAGTAATCAAATTGACATTCTAAAGTAAACATCTTCATTTGAGAACCTAACATTCTAAACAAAATTTTCAACATTTTCTTAAGACTTTCTGTAAATTCTTGTTATCATATTTCAGGCCGAAGAGGTTCACGATGAAAGCTTACAAAAAATACTGGTTCACCTGCCGGGATCTACATTTGTATATGTATAAAAGCAAGGGTGAAATGATGGACGCCCAAAACGCCATCCAAAGCATAAACCTAAAGGGGTGCGAAGTCACCCCAGACGTCAACATCACTCAGAATAAATACGTCATCAAGCTGGAGGTTCCAAGTTCAGATGGAATGTCGGAAATGTATATAAGATGTGATAACGTGAGTATGACTCTCTATCTAAATTATCCTGTTCACTTCGAAATATGTTTTCCTGTGTTTTTTTAGGAAACCCAGTATGCCCAGTGGATGGCGTGTTGTAGATTGGCGTCTAAAGGAAGATCACTTGCAGACAGTTCGTATGAAACGGAGAAGAAGACTATCTTGGACTTTTTGAATCTACAGAGGCCTTCAGAACAGCCTGTTTTAAATCCCAACACCTTGGATATACAGATTGAGGATTACATTGCCCCGAAATACTTGAAAAAGTCCAAAGGAAAGGTTAGTCAAACCATAATTGAAGACAGTGTATTGATTTACGTTACTTTCACTACAGAATGTTCGAATGACGAGGTAGTCGGTTAGTATTTCATGTTTTGATATAGAACTCAAAATTGGCGCCCAACGGGAGGCGATAATTCAAGTGCCTACCGATTTTTTTTTTGTATCTCGTAGATGTGATGTAATTTATAATCGATTTGTATAAATATGGAACAACATAGGTTGTTTTCCCTATTTTCTTTCATTATTTCATTTTTAACCACAATTTAGCCAAGTAGGGACTTGGTGTATTATTATATTTTTTTGTGGAGTTGCCGTGAAATATTTTTAAAGATACACTCCTTTATGAAGATCAACATATAAACTTTTCTGTAACTCAAACATATATATTCTGGTCGATAAGGTCCATGGACGCCAACCAGACGCTCAACGAAAAACTCTTTCACAAATTGACCAAAGGCTGGTCGTGATGGTGGCGGCCTCTGTGGTTTTTTTCGCCTTGGGGAAACTCAATTAATTGCTGTCAAAGGCGGTTAGTTCGGAGAATGTTGGTAGTATTGATTTGGCGCCAGCTGATTTCTTCTTCTCTTTCGCAGCCATGGCTGACAGGGTTATACAGTCAAGAGACTTTGGTTGGAGTAGTGGCGATTAGATAAGAGGATAATTATTAACACTGATTCGACGCCACGTTGAAAAGGAAAGACGCGTGTATTAGTTGATGAGTGCTTCTTTAAGGACATTCACATTATTGCCATTGTCCTAGTCCCAAAAATTTCAAGGTAAAGATTTAGAAGTCCACAAAGAAGTAGTTATTCTTCTTAAAGTAATTCAATGACAACCAACTACAAACAATAATTGATGAGTTGATTAAACTCAGTTCTTCGTTGATGGAAAATATGACTTTTTCAAATTGTGTAATTTAGATTAGGATGCGAAAATTGACCATATCTGAAATCGTGTACAAATCTTCGATTGTCACCTTAAATTTCTCAAGATACTGAGAAAAGTTTGTAATAATACTTCATGCTTTCAAATAAATACGTTTATCAACTTTCAGTTGACTCAAAGAATCCTCGAAGCTCATGCTAACGTCAAGGACCTCAACCTGATCGACGCGAAGATGAGCTACATCAAGGCGTGGCAGCTGCTGCCCGACTTCGGCGTGACGCTCTTCGTCGTCAAATTCCAGACTTCGAGGAAAGAAGAACTTCTAGGCGTCGGCTATAACCGTCTTATGCGGATGGACATCAGCTCGGGCGATCACCAGAAGACGTGGCGGTTCAACACTATGAAGGCGTGGAACGTCAACTGGGAGCACAAACACATGATGGTGCAGTTCGAGGGAGACGACATCATCTTTAGCTGCGTCTCTGCTGACTGCAAAGTCGTCCACGAGTTCATCGGTGGGTATATATTCTTGTCGATGCGCTCCAAGGATGCCAACCAGACGCTCAACGAGGAGCTCTTTCACAAATTGACCGGAGGGTGGTCGTAACGGTGGCGGCCTCTGTGGTTATTTCGCCTTGCGGGAAACTGTCAATTAATTGCTGTCAAAGTTAGGGAAAAGGCGGTTAGTTCGGAGAATGTTGGTAGTACTGATTTGGCACTAGGTGATTTCTTCTTCTCTTTCGCAGCCATGGCTGGCAGGGTAATACAGTCAAGAGATTTTAGTTAGATGAGTGGCGAGTAGTTTGGAGAATTGGTAGCACTGATTTGATGCCTTGATTGATAGTAAAAGCATGTAATTTTACATTTATTCGATATTACTATTACGAGATGATATTCTGAGTACCTACAAGCTGAAGGTTTCGGCTTCATTCCTTCCAAATTCCGATGTGAATACTGATGAAAAATTGCATTACCTATTCTTGATGTATTTTGTATTTGTAATGTAAAGAAAACATGAATCTTATTATTTGACATTGACATTTGACATTGTTGCTTGCCATTCATCTATTGGTCCATTCGTGTTTCGATTGGTTGAAGCAATCCATCAAAAGTTTTCTCTTCAATTTGGGAACTTGCCTAATTTGTTAACTCAGTGCTACCAATTTCCCGTTAGAAACCATTTTGCGCATATAATCAAAAATTATGAGGAAGTGGCTAATATTTTAACTCCTTCAAATATTTCGACTGGTGAACCTATGTGCTTCGTAACATGTTCATATGTTGTAGTTGTTGGTTTTGTAAATAATTCGATCGGTATTTCGTTTGGAATGCTTATTAAATATTTGGAAAATATTTATTCTTGTAATATAGCGTAGGTGCTTAAAACTATTTGACAAGCATTGTTGCCTTTCTGTTATATAAAACATTTATATTAATGTTACTAAAGTTTCTAGACGATATATTTTTACCATATTTACATATTAACTTTGAAAATCTTTACATGCTATAAATACATACTGATATTTTATATAGTTGATTTTATTGTACAAAAATTAATAAAGTGTATCAATGAATTAAATCTATTATTCAATAGTTTTTTCTAATAATTTCGCTTCTATAAGTCAATTTCGAACACATAGTTTTTCTGAGTTGGCTATTCTGTTTATTTTTCATTATTGTCAATTGTCATTTCAATTGTTCACGCCATTACCTCAGACTATTAAATTCACTAACAATAACAAATACACAGAGTAGCCAACTCATAAAAAAATACATTTGCTTCAAACAAAATCTTGATTTCAATGAAATGAAAACGACTTTTAAACAGCAAATCAAACCCAAAATTGAACAATACAAACATCATCTGCAGGTTAATTGTAACTGACATTAGACAGAGTAGCCAACATAGAAAAATACATGTGCTTCAAAAGAAATCCTCAAAGCTAGTTCGCAAGAGTTATATGACGATAAGCATATCTTTGAACATGTCACCTTTTTTAAAGAGTATACAGATTGAGAAAATGTGATATTTCATGAATTAATTTCAATAGTAGAACTTCATATATTCTTTTCATATATTTCCTTTATATTATTTGCTTATTATTTCGTACTATGTACTCTGATGATGTTATATTTATGATTTTAAACATCATCTGATGAAATCAATAATGAGCCTATAGTAATATGCCCAATTAAAATAAAAGTTCTCACTAAGAAATCTTCTATGTAAATGAAATATATCTCGCAATAAATTATTTTCGAAATATGGAATAAAAACGGTGAAGAATTAGAGGCGTACAATTCAAGGGTTACTTTTAACGAGTTGGAAATCTGTTCCTTACATTGATTGAATGAAGTTTTCGAGCAGGAATAACAATCGTTCCAAATCAGAAAATGTTTAAACCGATGTTATAGTGCTAGGAAGATAATATCTAGACTTTTTATAAGGAGTACCAGTACCACGGAATGAGTAGCAACGTGTAGAAAACATGAAAATCACAAAAAACGTAATAAGGATCTATAACCTGAAACAATTCTTTGGTTTCCTTTAGTTTTGCTTCTATGCCAGCGCCACCTTGCGGCAATATACTCCCGAATGAGTCGAACACTGCGCATGATTTTGTCAATTGACAGTTGCCTCAATCTTCTGGAAAGTTATGAAAGAATGGATATAAGGATCCATGAACCGTAAAATTTCGTCATTTGTGATAAACAAGCGGAATCGTACGCGCACTTAAGAAATCAGCTCTGTTCGTTTTAATTATGTTGATTAGTGTTTCTGAAGCTGTTCAATCCGAATCTAGTATAGACGGTAATCAAGGTGACGAAGCTATGCCCGCTATAATGAGTAGTAATTCGTAAGTATTGGAATCGTATTTCACCAAATCAGTCTAAAATTAGTTTCTAAAAGCTTCTGATTGTTCTGTTGTCAAGTTTTCCGCATACGTGGTAAGGTCATACCAGAGGTTGCAATCGGGACAGATCGGATTCGTAAATAAATAATATTAACGTGTTTTTCTTTACAAGGTACTCCCTGTCTTACTCGGTTCAAATTTATGCATTTTTTTCGTGCAGTATAGCACGTACACAAAGTTCAGAAAGTTTCCCAAACAGTTCTTGTGATTCACGATGGTGATTTAAAAGGAATAATTGTTTGGCTGACTGTAGTAAGTCCTGGTAGTTTTCCATTGATTGTTTTTGTTCTCTCAATCACTAGTCATTGTATTTTATCAAATATAGATAAGCAGAGGAAGCTGATTCGATTTTTAATTGGAAATATGAGTTTTATTTACTTGATTATTTCTGAATGTTCCATTCTGAACATGTGGGATGTTCAGTATCAGAATGGCTCAAGTTGAAATGATGATAACTTTTTAGTTCATTCACATTTCTTAATTCCTGATGCCCTCGTTTTTTTAGACACTCCTTTTAGAGTGTGAAGCAACTTGCTACTTCCTCTTTCTAAACATCTCAACATTTCAGTGTTGTTTGTTTAAGGTGGATTCATGGACCAGTCTTTCTGAAAATTTATGTTTGTTCTCATTTGCTATTACTGAACATTTCACCTGTTTGTAAGTAGCTATCACAAGACGAAAGGAGAATTGCCTATTTGACAAATAGAACACATATTGTCAAGGTAAACGACTCTCTCAGTGACCCACTAAAAATTACTCGGGGCATACTCCAAGGAACTGTATTAGGACCCAACTTATTTCTAATATATATGAACAATATCTTCAGATTTTCTGATTTCAGTAGTGAAATAAATTCATTTGCTGATGACACAGCTATCACTTTTGTTGGAAAAACGTGGAAAGAAGTATACACTTGGTCTGAAATAGGCATCAAAACGATTTCCAACTGGTTGAGTTCTAATTTATTGAGTGTCAATGCTAAAAAAACGAAATTTATTGCATTTGCTCCAACAACTAGAGATCAACCAGCTACAAACATCATAAAAATCCACAAAACATCTTGTGCAAATGTTTCCAATTGTAGCTGTACTTCTATACAGAAAACGGATACAATAAAATACCTAGGGGTATTAGTGGACCAATCTATTCGGTGGGATGCACACATTGATTATACAGTAGCCAGACTACGTAAATTAATATATAAATTTCATCAGCTCAGGAATATACTAAACAGGGAAATGATACTGATGGTGTATGACGCCTTGGCTAACTCCATAATACGTTACTGTATAATAGTATAAGGTGGTGCCTTTAAGACGTCGCTAATTAATTTGAAAGTGGTTCAAAATTCATTAATAAGAATCATGATGAAAAAAGATCCGAGGTATTGTGCCCAGTCGTTGTTTGATGAAACTGGGATATTCAGTGTTAGAAAAACTTACATTTTTCAGAGTTTATTATGGACTGCTAATTGTTCAATCAAATTTGTACAGCATGCTTTCAATACTCGTAACAGTTCAGTTGAGACCATGAATGTTCCACGATGCAGACTCACGCATAATCAAAAATTTATAAACTATCTGGGACCCAAACTTTACAACACTCCACCTGAATCATTGAAAGGCATGAGAAACAAACTCAAATTCAAAATAGAGTTGAAAAATTTGTTCACAATAATTATGATATGCTTCTTCTGATATACTATTTACAAGGAAAATCATCGAGTAGAACCGGTTTTTGCTTTCCAGGAAATGAATGAATTATTGGGGAATAAAATTATGTGTATCATAAAATCGAATGCTAAAGGTTGTGATGATATAAACATTAAATTAATTAAAATGTGTTGTCCCCATATTGTGCAATATTAGACCCACATAGTGAATTTTTGTTTAACCCATAGTGTATTTCCAGCGGCGTGGGGGAGAGCAGTGGAGAGAGTATTGCCCAAAAAAACTAATCCAACTGAATATAAGAATCTGTGTGGAATTAGTGTCTTACCCACTTTATCAAAAATTTTTGAACGAGTAATTGAAGAACAGCTGAGAAATAATCTCTCTCGGTTTTCTCTACTTCCGGAAGTACAATCTGGGTTTCGCACAGGTCATAGCTGCGCCACTGCTCTGCTGCACATCGTGGACGACATTATTAGGGCTACAGATGAGGGTATTTGTTCTCTACTTGTGCTTATTGATTTTAGTCGAGCTTTTGACACTCTAAACTATGATCTACTTCTTGCCGTTTTAAACTATACGGGATTATCGGGTAGTGCTATCAGACTTCTTGAATGTTACATCAAAAACAGGGAACAAAAAGTGTGCCAGGGTGGAATCTATTGAAACTATTTAAAACTTAAGTCAGGTGTGCCACAGGGTTCAATATTGGGTCCACTATCCATCAAACATGTTGAGAGAGATACAGTGTTGAGGTCGAGTGGAAGAACAACTCAGTAGCACTTGTGCTGAGTTGAACTTCGCATTTTGTTATGTCAGCAACTAGCTCTGTAATTTATTTAAATATTGTATATAACTACAGCTGGAAAACAATAAAGACGATTATTATTATTATTATTTAGTTCATAATTCAGAAACAGAAACAGTTTGCTGGCTACAACACAAGCCTGCTTAGGTAGCCGTAACTTTCATTAGAACTGTATAATCTCTACATTTCATGTATCTTTATCCATTTATTTTATTTTAGGTTTTATTTCAATTTTATTTTTTTATCCTTTTGTCATAGACGACTATGTATTTTGTCTTATTACTGAATTGAATAAATTTACTTACTTATTTCAAATGTTCTTAATGGAATTAAATCAGATATAATTAACAGGATTGCTACACAATATGAGAGAAGTAAAGTTTAACTTATGTGAAACACTAACCAGATGTTTTGGAATAAGCGATATTTCATTAGCACCAATATGGATAACATGTATGATTCAATGTTCATATATAAAAGTAATTTTTCCCAAAGTATTTTTATTTCGTGTAATTCAATGTTTCAAAAGGGCTGTTTCTTTCAGTTTGTGCCTGGACATTACTAATAATATAATAATATTTATTCACCATTTGGAATAGTACAGTGAGTAATACAATGGGTAAAATAGAGTAAATAAATCAGATTAGAATCAGGAAGTGGAGAATTCCACTTCCTGATTCTTCTTCCTGAATTATAGAATAAAATCATTAAAGGTAAATATGAAAGTTACAGAAAATAGTCCAATAGTTTTAAAGTTTCAACAGTTGAAAATTAAAATTATGAGCATTTATGACCTATATGTTTTCAATTATATTTCTCACTTCTTTCCATGGTGTATTTTTCAATAAGATTTTCAGTTTTCTTCTAAAATAATGAAAATTTTATTCATTTTGTAAGTCTTGTGGCAGAGATTTGAATACTTTGGGCACTAAATAACAATTCTTCTATGCTATTGATTTTTTCGCACAAGTTAATAACATTGCCTGTTTTTTACGTGTAGAATAGTTGTGACAGGAGTATATCAGATTAGATTTGTTCTCTTATTGTACGATGGCTGAATTCATAAAAGTACAACTCCCTAGGATCAGAGATTTTGGACTCGGCATATAAAAGGTCACTAGGGTAGTCGAAGTTTTTTTTAGGACACATGTGAGGAACCGATTCCGAATAATTTCAATTGCTTTCTGTCTTTGGAAGATTCTCTCATTTTTTTGTATATATATGGAGAAGCAGAAAACCAAAACCTTTCATTCCCACTATATGGACTTCTTAGCGGTTTAACATTCTTTAATGGAAATTCAACAACGTGTAGAAAAATATGAGGTTCTATAAGTGAAAAGTAATGCAAATTAATGAATAAAAAATCATTACAATTTATCTAAATTTCTTTATTCAGTGGAAATTTCTGACATGTGATTAGAGAATGTTGATTATAAATGAAGATTAGATATATCCTATCATATCTCAATTGAAACAATAACCATTAATCTATTGAAGGAAAATAACATATATATTTGCTTTGTTGTGCTTCTAAATTATGAGTTTTTATGCCTTTATAATTCTCTTTACTAATGTTCTTCAAAGTAATTCTATGAATTGTCTATATACTCATACTGAAGTGGTTTTGATATATATATAATAGAAAATAGTTATAATTTGATAGTAGAATGTGGAACCTCTGCTGTGATAATACTATCTCTGGAAACGTGTTTCGCTAGTCAAGTTAGCATCATCAGGAGATAACTAGGACTAATTGCTACAGCTATGTTATAATTTTTATGCACATTTGAATGAATCATTACTTTATCTAATGAGGGTCATTAAATTGATCCCTAGTATTTTATTATGCTCCCTAGTATTTTGTTATGCTCCTGATTTATGTTACCCATTACCATTGATTCACTTTGTCTGCTTGTGCCAAAGTTTAATTAAGTTATACGAAAAATTGTTCGAACATTATAACGGGGTTATTATAGCTTAGATGAGTTCCTGCAAAGGGATGTCTTGATATTACTTGTTCTGACTGCTTTTCCTTTTTATGTTGAACCTTTCAATTGTATATAATTATATTATGTTGTTTTATAATAATTTGTCGACATCAGTATGTCGTTTATAGTGTTTTGTATAGTGCCTGTTTTATTTGATAGGTATATGTTTATTTATTTATATTTATATAGTTATTTATTTTTATTATTGACATGTCTAATATCATAATGATCTGAAAGATGAATAAATACAAAAACAACTGGTTTCTTCTACCACCAGTAAAAGTCAAACAAACACTTGTAACTTGGTTTCGAATAATGGGGGGCAATTTCTCAATCTTCCAGTCAATTTTTGTACCTTGTACAACTGTGTCAATAAACTGTAAATACTGTGTCAATGAAGTTTGTTTAAATGAATATCATGTGCGTTGTCCTCTATCTTGAATCTATTTTCTTATTTCTAGATTAATAACTGCTTCTCAGGAATCAATAAAAAACAACACAAGAAATGAAAAATGCATATAACAATGTTTACGTAAGCTTAAGAGGGGGGTGGGCAAGAGTTTTGCTTACTTTTGCTGACAAGGGGGATGGGCGGGTAAATAATTTTAATAAATATGTTATGTTATACTTGAACGACCCCTATGTGAAATATGTTCCCTGGAGCGAGCAGTTATAGTCTACTAAGTTTGACCAATATACTTTTTAACGCAATCCCTCACAGCTTATTTTGTGAATTTCAAACTTTTTTTTCGTCTTTCAGGTTGCCCAACATTTGTTGAAGTGTGCGAGCAGTTTGGAAATTCACTTACATATTCAATTTTCAAAAATCTTCTCTGAAAGATCCCAGGCATATGAAGACTCTCCTCGCTCTCTTTTCTCTCGCTCCTCGCTCTCTTTTCTCTCGCTCCTCGCTCTCTTTTCTTTCGATCCTCGCTCTCTTTTCTCTCGCTCCCCGCTCTCTTTTCTCTCGTTCCTCTCTCTCTCCTCGCTCTCTTTTCTCTCGCTCCTCCCTATCTTTTCTCTCGCTCTCTTTTCTCTCGCTCCTCCCTATCTTTTCTCTCGCTCCTCGCTCTCTTTTCTCTTGCTCTCTTTTCTCTCGCTCCTCCCTATCTTTTCTCTATCTTCTCTCTCGCTCCTCGCTCTCTTTTCTCTCGCTCCTCTCTCTCTCTTTCCTCTCGCTCCTCTCTCTCTCTCTTCCTCTCGCTCCTCGCTCTCTTTCCTCCCGCTCCTCGCTCTCTTTTTTCTCGCTCCTCGCTCTCTTTTCTCTGACTCCTCGCTCTCTTTTCTCTCGCTCCTCGCTCTCTTTTCTCTCGCTCCTCGCTCTCTTTTCTCTAGCCCCTCTCTATATTTTCTCTCTCTCCTCGCTCTTTTCTCTCGCTCCTCGCTCTCTTTTCTCTCGCTCCTCGCTCTCATTTCTCTCGCTCCTCGCTCTCTTTTCTCTAGCCCCTCTCTATATTTTCTTTCTCTCCTCCTCTCATTCCTCGCTCTCTCTTCTCTCATTCCTCGCCCTCTCTTCTCTCATTCCTCGCTCTTTTTTCCCCGTCTCATTTTCTCTTTCTTGATTCGCTTATTACGATTCTCCTTAAGACATTGCAATTTTACCCGTTTTTTTTTTTTCTTAAACTAAGTGAAACAATATTTGTATAGCCATATTGTGGATCATTGTAGGTGAACTGTAGCTTTAATGTTCTGTTCTTTTTCTGCAGGAGTTCGTTGTTGAGTAGTAAACGGTCCGCTTCCAGCTCTTCCGAGGCCGATTGCTACAACATGTCTCTGGGAGCCGGGCCTCTGTGGTGGTCCTGATGCCCCTGGGGATGCCAGGGGTTCGCCGCCTTCGCGGCTCTCTTTCCACACCGGACGACAGGCTTGGGACGCCGTGCTAAGAGGGAAGACCCTCTATGTCGCAGTGCCCCATAGCGTGCTGCCTGAGGGCTCTCGCGAGGCTTTCGTCGCTCTGCTGGAGGCTGCTGAGGAAAAGTTGATGTGCGAGCACGTTGTTGTCGTGAGTATTGTTGAAATATTTTAAAAATCCTTAGTTTTGGTCTCTGTTCTCAATGAAAATCTGTAGAAATGAAGCAGATCATGCTTAATGGCTTCTCATTTGATGTTGATACTGATACACACAGTTAGAATTTACATTAATTTCTGCTGTTATTTCTGCCATTATTTTGATTTTCACTATGAGAGGTTTACAAAACAGTGAAACATATTTTTCTATGCAAAAGATTTCTCAAGCAGGATTTGGGAGACAACTTTCGTGGTTTTGTAAACCTTTTATAGTGAAAATCAAAATAAATCCTGTTTGCATTTGATATGGATCGGCCAGTTCAAATCCATGATCCATGGAATTACCCATGATATTTGCACCCTTCAGCTATAGTTCTATAGAACAGTGAAAACAGGGACACTACATTTTCAGACCTTCCTAGAAATCTTGATAATTTGCAAAGCGTGTGCTATGGTGATTACCATTACATTAATATAGGTTGATAACCCGTGTATTTGTTTTTATAAACTATATTTTGTAATTTTCCTTATTTATCAGATTACTATTTTTTTTATAAAGGCATGTTCATACCATTGTTTCCGTAGGTAATCTAGTTTACAAAATATCAAAAAGTGAAAATTGTCAAACTTGATTTTACACAATTGAAGAAATTACTAGATAATGAAAATCAAAATTATTGTACTTGATGAAATTTTTATAATGATTATTCATAACCAATATTTCATTACTTTATAAAAATAAAAACCTCAGCCAAACCTTTTAACTTTTTTACCACACTTTATGCACTGCTCCATTTTTCCTATTTCTTTCTCTGCGTTACTGTCTCATAACTAGATGTTCCCATAATTCTTTGCTGTTCTTAGTTTGTTTTTTTTTCCACTTCTCTTCACCTTTTCTTTTGACCTCTTCTTTACTTCTCTATTTGCCCTTCTTAACACTCTCCTTTTCTAGCTTTTTGTTATGAATATTGACCCCTCTCTCTTTGATCTTCTATCTGTTCCATTCTGGCTCCTCAAATGTATCTACTTCCCACACTCTGTGCCTCTGCTCTTTCTGTACTTTAGGTTCTTTACCATCCATATTCCCTGCTCTCCTCACTTTCACTCTGTCCATATTCTATTTTCCTTTCTCTAATTTCCACTCTGATGTCTCACTTCTCCTCACTTCTTTGCCACTTATATGCCTATTATTCCTAATTTTTTACTTTTTCCCTCTAGGTTCTTTTAATTCTCTTTATTCTCTCGTTTATTTTCGACTCGATTCTCTTTATCATCGCTCTCCTATTTTTCTCTCCGCTTGTTTATCTCTCCTCTCTTTTTCTCTCCAACATTTCTCTCTCTTTTTGTCTCTTATCTTCCTTCTCTCTTTCTCTCTCTATCCTCTTTCTTTCTTTTCTCACCTCTTTCTCTCCCTTCATTCTTCTCTCTCTGGCTCTATTTTCTCCTCGTTGTCTTTTCTCTCTTCTATCTCCTCTCTTTTCTCTCTTCTATTTCTTCTCTTTTCTCTCCTTTCTTTTCTCTCCCTCTTTCTTTTCTCTCCTTCTTTCTTTTCTCTTCTTTTTTCTTTTCTCTCCCCTCCCTCCCCTCTCCTCAACCTTTTTTCTCTTTCTCTCTCCTCGCTCTTTTTCTCTCTAGTCGCTCCTTTTTTCCCCGTCTCTTTTTTCTCTCTCCTGTCCCTCTCTTCAGCTCATCTCTCTCTTTCCGTTCTTATTCACTTTCCTTTCTTGACTTCCTTATTCCCATTCTCCTCAGGACATTGCCATTTGGACCCGTTTCTCGTATAACATTTGTATTTTTTTTTAGTGAAATATAATAAACATTCTAATTTTTTCGCAGGTGTTTGCCGCCAACCGTCCGGATCGTCCGGTTTTGGTACGGACATTCATGTTCCTCGGCTTTGCTATGCTGTCGCCAACTTCACCCTTGGTGAATAAGTCTCTAGCGAGCGGCAACGTCTGCATGCTGTACACCATCGAATAGTTCACTCCCAGCTCGAGCCTCGGACGTCTCAATTCGTTCACAATTATATTTAGGTTATCTTATCTGGTTAGTAGAGTTAATGCCTTGCTTTAGAAAGTTCTTGAAAACATCTCTGGAGTCTACATCTGGCTCTGCGACCTGAAATAGCGCGGTTGCTGTTTCGAAGTGGTTCTCCATGCGGGAGGAACAACTTGGAGGAACAATTTCAACCACTAGTTCCAAAAAAGGGTTTTACTTTTTTCGCGAGAAGCGGTAGCTTTGACTTTTTCAGCTCTCCTGCTGGATGGACGACCTCTTCGACTGGATTCCGTTTTTGAATTTGTGCATCACCTTTTTGCTGTTTTATGCCTCTAGCATCGGACTTGTATAGCGCTCATTTATTAGGTTAGGATATACTTTAATATTAGCGTTTAGGATGTGAACGGATAGAGACGAAAAACTTTACGTCAGTGTGGAAATATCTAAGCCCCTATTAATATGAAAAACTAAAAAAATATATAAAATTTCAAAAAACTGAAGAAAAAAAGTGTTGAGATTTCTTTGAATAGTACTAAATATTTGATAACGGTTGGAGTTATTAGTCGTTTTATTAGTATGGACTTCACTTGTGCTTTTGTCATGACTTCATTTTGTCAATCTGTAGCCTAGTGAAATTAAGGTACTGTAATGTTAATTTTCCAATTTGTAATTACTTTCGTATATAATACACTAGTTGATAATAAAAGTAAACGTTTTTTTTTTTTTCATTTTCAACCAGAAGTGGCTGTGCTCAATTACCATTAGATATAACTTTCTTATTAGTCAGTGTGCTATGCTTAAAGACTGGCAGTAAACAAATCTAAAGAAATGAACCTTAAACGTTCAAGCCAGTCTCGGATATACCTACACAGTAGGTTGAATGGACTGACGCCTATCAGAAAACAACTACTTCCTTGGCTAATACCACGAAGGGTGTTAGATTATATCCGACAGGCGTCACTGCAGGAATCTTCACAGAAAATTTCCTGCATATGCAATTGGCAATACAACTGAAAGAGTCAACCTTCAATTTTGGAACTAATGAGTGGCTAATGAGCCCGAAACCGGTCTGCAAGTGTGCCCGTTTCAAAATTGAAGGTTGACTCTTTCAGTTGTATTGCCAATTGCATATGCATGAAATTTTCTGTGAAGATTCCTGCACTGACGCTTGTCTGATATCCAACGCATTTCGTGGTATTAGCCAGGGAGTAGTTGTCTTCTGATAGGCGTCAGTATATTCAACCTACTGTGTAGGATATTCCTGACTGGCTTGAACGTCTAAAGTTCATTTCTTTAGATTTCGTTAGATATTATTCGATAAGTAGAATTCAAAACCTTGACATGAAATTAATCTATTGAAACCACTTTTTCCCCACCAGAACTGAAATGCTCTTTCTCGAGGCACTTTTCGATAACCAGAGCATTTGCTCTGTTTGTTGATAGCCTGAAAGTACGAGGTATGTATAAAAAATAAAATGAGTGTTCAAATTTTGCCGGCTACGCACATTCAATTAGCGATTGTTTTATTTTTTATGTTGTTACACTTGTCTCGAACATATGTGCACACTTTCAGAGCTGTATAGCATGTTTGTTTGTTGGTGAGAGGCATGAGAGTTTTTTGTGTGTTCGTAGATTTTCTGCTATCAAAAAAAGTGGATAAAAGAATTATGAAGTATTATGAATACATACATTGTAATAGGAATCCCAAATTACTGAGCAATACTCAATGTGGCCCAACCAGTGAACACCATAAAGTTCTTGGTGTGGATGTATTGGTAAAGTCTGATGTCGACCTTTTTAAGAACCCCAAGATCTATAGACCTGTATTCACGATTTGGAGAGATATGATTATGAAAAATTTGAGCAATGCCTAGATAACTCCCAGATCTTCCAAGTTAGAAACTGTTTCAAAAGTTATCATGTTCATTGTATAATCAGAGACATGGAGGATGAGAGTTTTAAATTTATAAAACCTCATAATATGGCATTCATCAGTATTCAGGACCATATAAGTTTGCATGACACCAGTTCAAAGTACTTTTAAGATCGGTCTGGAGATTTGGGGCTTCATCATGAGGAATATTTTGAGATCCTCTGCAAATGGAAGGGCTCGTTAAATAACAAGGGAATCAAGAAATCTTGAATTACATTCGATTCGACTGATTATTTTAACGCATGTGACACTGACTGACAGATGACATTGATTAACACATGATTTCACTGAATCTTCTTCTTCTTATTTTTCATTAATGGCTTTAGCTGCCAGGGCTATCCAGCCAGGTGCTCCAGAATCATGTTGCTAACTACAGGTGGAGCCCACACTGAAGTGGATCTGAGTCGGACCACTACAGCTTTATAATGGATGCAAATAGGAATTTGGATATGGTTTGTATGTTAGAGGGTAATATATGTTTGAAAAAGATATCGTGGAAGGTAAGAGGAAATTCTTTAAGCATCCAATGGTATACTCCTTGCATCAAGATTAGTTTCAATAGCAATTGATTTTCATTACTTAGTTTATTTCACTCAATTAAAATACTTTTATGAACAATTTCTTGAATATACTTCATTATAATCATTATTACGTTATAAAAGTTTCAGTCATCAGGTGAAATTGGAGTACGATTGAAATCCAGTTATGAAAGTAACTGATGCCTCGTACAGGAATTTGTACTGCTCCTGAAAAAGAAAAATTAATGAAAGGACTATTTGGATGTGAGAGACTAGAGAATATATCCAAAATGTATTATATATTCTGCTCTTCATCTCCAAAATTACACGAAACATTGGCATCAATGTTTTGCCCTGATAACTCAATAATAAACAATACAGTTACATCAAATATTTGGACTCCAGTGATTTGAGTAAAATACACAAGTTACGTTTATGCATGCATTCAGTCATTTGAAATATTGGGGTGCAGTTGAAAAATATGTTTGATTTGGTTTGAACCTCCCTAATTTGTTTCAACAATAGAAATTGTATGGCAAAAAGATTCTTCAGTAGTTGTTGTAGCAGCAAATTTCATCCCAAAAAAATATTTGACTGCTCCTGAATCATTGCAATATTATTTTCACACAAATTACTGTTATTTTCCAAAGTTTCTCTTTCTCTTCTGGTGTTATCATAACTTTGTACTTATTGGTACTGACCAAATTTCAAATAACTACTAAAAACAATCTTAATCATATCTGCTGTGTCATTATTTACCTCTGTAGTGACAAATTCCTGTCTACTATGTCGAATGGTCCGCACAGCCAGGCAAACGTCACAGTCTTGCTCAAGTTTCATTTTCTCTATCAGAAATGTCATCGCCAAGTACAATCCAGAAGCAGTTGCCCCGTCACTGAAAGTGAATAAGAATCAGCTTGTCAATAAATGAAACAACATACGTTTGTACAACTTGCCACAGAATATTGGACACACAGTTTATCAGCTGGAAGAGTGGAGCGAAAGCTCATCAACATCGAGGAACTCGAGTAGCGAACATAGTGTTAGTACAGTATATGGAGGAATTATTCTGTGTGGAGAAATGTAGGTTATTTGTTCACTTTGAAAATGCATTCGAACAATAAACTGAAAAACGAGGCTCTCAGTGGACGAGGCACAGGAATTGTGAATAAATGTTCAAAAACGAGTAGCTGAGGCCACATTTGCGTGTGAACTCTACGAAAAGACAAATCAGAGATGAAAAAAATAGAAAATAGTGAGAAAAAAAATTTCAACTCCAAACGAAAATAGATGCATCAACAATTCCAAAATTGTGATGGATGATGCTAATTTCCATAACAAACATGATGAAACCTGAATTATAATCGCTTATAAACTACCATAAGCCAAAATTCAAGCGGTATGAAATAGATCAGCTCTTTCTAGCAACAAATCGCAACGTTGTACGATTACCGCCATACCACCCGGATTTGAATCCAATTGAGTTGGCGTGGGCTGGACTAAAAGATTATGTGTCAAATAAAAGTGTTACTTCCAATTTCAACGGTATCATGCAACATAACGAAGGCTTTTTCAACAGTTTATTTTGATCAATGGAAATCTCGTTGTGAACGAGCAAAGAAATTTGAGGACGATTTCATGTCAAATGAACCCACGATAGATATCATCGTGGATGATCTGATTATTGATTTACATGATGAGGATAGCGACACTGTATCGGATCAGGAATATGGGGATGAAGTTTCAGAGTATGAAAATGGTAATTTATCAGGAATCGAAACTTTTCCTTGCGAAAATCAAGTACCTATAGTATTGAAAACGAATGCCATATTTTTGTAACTTATTAATATATTTCCAACGATTAATTTTCAACCTCTAAATTCATTACCCTTCTATGATTTTGCTCTTCAATTTCATACTGAACTAAACCGTTTTTTATATTTTCTGTCTACAAACATTCAAACATTATTTCATCTTTTTCTACTTCAGAAAACATCATGTCTTCACTTTAATTTCTTATCTTAACGTTGATGTTTGAAATTTTAGCATTCTGTAATCAGTGGATGTCCTACTTTTTGCGGCAAGGTGACTTACTAGCATGTTACAATGACACGTTCACTTTTTCTTGATATAGCCTCAGCAGCATCTATGAAAGATAAGAACTCTTCTATACTGTTGGGGCACAAAGCGTTAGATGCCCAGTTGTTAATTTCTATGATGTCGACATTGAACGGATTTGTCTGAAAAATAAATGAGAAATGAATAGTTTGGAAACGAAAAATAGATATCTGGAAGAGGGAACCGAAGTCGAAAAACCAAGCAGCAGTGTAACTTTTTTCATCATCAACTGTAATTTACTGCCAAAAAACTCACCATGTTTGAATGTACCTGCACCGTGATTACTTTATAGTATTCCAGTCCTTTGGTTTTCACATGTTGTACTGTAATAATATCCAGTGGATTCAGCTCCTCATTTTTATTGGGATAAAACTTACATACCGTCTGCAAAATCATAAATCGAATTCTATACTATTATAACATACATTTTCAGATTATAATTTGAATGCACCCTTAAAATCGTTGAACTTTGATTTCATTGATTATTGAAACGCCCAGCAAAAAAGCCGTTGATATTGTTTGTTAACGAATATTCCCAATATTGTAATTTTCCTGTACCTGGTCCTTGAAATCGAGAGAATTGAGAGATATAATAGTGCCACACGATCTCTCGACTACTAGCCTCCAAAAATCTCCAAGCGTATTCGGCATAGGCTGTTGGGTGGATATATATCGTCCTGGGTTTCTGAAACCGTCAACTAAGACGGCGTTGATATAACTCGATGACGCGTCGTCGACTGGATAACACGTTAGAAAAACACGGTAGTGCCCTGGAAGAAAAATAGCATTATGGGAAATGAAAAACGGGCTATGGGGACTTCAAGTAATTCAATCCGAATCAAAATGTAGGATCTGGCAGATACCTGCCAAGGAGGTTATGCTACTACTTACTTGGAATGATATTTTCGAATCTATTCTTCTCTGGATAAATAGGAAATGTTTGCTCGTGTTCCAACATGGTTTCCATGGCGAAATCCTGCCACTGCGTTTCTATGATGTACTTCATCTGGGTTTCAATGCCACCACTTTTCAAAATCTCGTCGACAGTGTTCGGCATGTCTTCGTTACAAGGTACAGCCGTGTGCATGGCGAATAGACATTCTACAACAACGAGATGCGCCAGCTTGTATTGCTCGACGTTGTCGACCAAATTAGCTCGCTGGTTCCTTATATTTTCCAGGTGAGCTAGGAAGTCTATGCAACCTTCTCCTGCTGCCATCCGCAGGCATATATCGCTCAATATTATTGTACCAGTACGTCCGACTCCAGCACTGTAAAGGAAAAAATTAACTAGTAGCAGGTGGCATTGTGATTGTTTCTAGACCTTTTCTAGCTTTTGATTGTTTGAACCACACAGTTCTTCTACAAAAGCTGGAATCATACGGCATACTTCGTTGAAATGGCATGAATTTTATATATCAGGTAGAAAACAAATAGTGTTAATTAACAAAGAAGGAATCAAAGCTGAATCAGACATGAAATTAATTGATACTGGGGTACCAAAAGGTAGTATAATTGGCCCAATGATGTTTATCATTTGTGGGGAAAATAGGAAAATAACAAATCATGCGGATGACACAAACTTGCTGATCAATGCAGTAGACTATCCCGGTCTGATATCCATAACTGAAGAAAGCCTCTGTAAGGCAGATAAGTGGTTCAGGAAACAAACTTATATTGAATGACAATAAGACCAAAACTGTAATGTTTAAAACAACCCATGCAGGACTTGACTTACCTCAAGAAGTTCGGCTGATGAATATTTCACTTAAAATAGAAAATGAGTGCAAATTCTTAGGACTGCACATAGCAGCACACTGAATTTCAACAGTCATATTCAAAATGTTTGTCAAAAGTTAAACTAAGTGTTGTATTGAATGCGAGTTATTGATCAGTATGTTGACACAGATGTAATCCGAATGGTCTATCATTCAAATTTTGAATCTGTTTGTAGGTATGGGATTATTTTTTAAGGAGGTAGCAAATTTTTATTGTACAAAAAAGAGCCTTAAGAACTATGCTTAAACTAAACTCAAGAGAATCATGTAGAGGCAAATCCAGTAGTATTAAAATACTCACACTTATAGGAGTCTATGTACCGGAACTCTTATTATTCCTTTTTAGGAACATCAAATGTATATAACACTAAAATTTTGATTATGTATACCCAACTGTTAAAAAAAGAAGCTCTTTCTGTCAAAGCATGAAAATGTTCAATAAACTCCACACCAGCATCAAACAAATGAATAAACTTGGAGAATTGAAAAAGGGAATTCATAAGATTCTACTGAATATAGAACCGTATACTATAGCTGAATACCTCAGCCATACTGTCTCACATAATCCATCTTAATGGATAATCTACATTACCGTACGCCTCGCCCAAGGCCAAACAATTGTTATGACGTCAAACACATACCCCCAATGTCTCAAAGAAATTATTCCTATGAATACATTTTCAGCTATGCACCGGACATATCGTTCAAGGTCAAAACTGTGCACCAGACATGTCGTTCAAGGTCACCCCAATTACACTACATGTCATCAATGACGTCAAAATGGTGGAGGGAGGCTTAGAACCGGCTCAAATCTCTTACTAACAGTTAAGTCGCGTATCGTTTCAGATGGTGACAGCTAAGTAAGTGCCGTATATCGTTACACAGGACATGCTAGAGTTATCGAAGTTAAAAAAATCTGTTGAAATCTGTTTTTCCGTTAATCAACTCTTGAAGTGCGAAGAATAATTCTCATATTTACTAGAAAAACAGTCGAATTTTCTCAACCACATTGCAGAGCTAATCAGTACCTTCATTCCTTCGTAGCATTTAACTTTTACGATAAGTTGATTGTGGAAAATTTTTGAAGATGAGGTTATAGTAACAAATAGCTTCATCTAGGTTTAGATCATTCATTTCACTGCACAATACAACGTAAGTGATTTAAAAAAACTGTGATAGTACATTTTTGACTCACCTACAATGTACAACAATAGGCGACTGAGGATTATACGGAATTTTGAGAACTCTTCGTAGAAAAGGTACCAAACTCTGAGAATACAGAGGAACTCCGTGGTCTGGCCATGTGGTGTAATGTAGTTGCTCAATCTGTATCGAAAATGATTGTGTCAGTATTATTTCTTCCACAAGTTCCACGGATATCATCTATTATGGATGACAATGGTTTATCGAAATGAAACGTACCTTCCTTTCTTCATTATTACAGTGAATACTGAATATTCTGATATCGAAGTTTGCGAAGGTGTCTGTTGAAACGTGTTGAACTCTGATGATACCGAATTTCAAATCTTCGTTTATATCGGGCCAGTATTTTTCCACTTTTTTCTGAAAGTCAATGAAATATGAAATTAGCATTTAGTAATCCAAAAATAAAGTACTGTATGAAATCATGATTTTGAGCTATGGGTAGGCACTGTCAGACCATTTAGGTTCAAGAATCACCTTTCCATTTTCGTAAACATTCGCCAACATTACGATATTCTTAACTTTCTCTTGCCAAATCATCCTCCAAAAGTCTGCCAATGTATTGTTCTTCGGTCCTTGGGTAGCGATGTAACATCTGGGTTTTTTGTAGCCCTGAAATCATATTTGGAAAAATTCAACAGTAAAGCTAGTAAACAATAAAATTTATAAAACAATCATAGATATAAAATATTGCCATTTAATTATGAAACATAACTGAATCACTCTTTGGAACACTGATTCGTTTATAAGGACAATTTTCCATTCTACTTGTAAATTTTTAGTAGGGAAAGGAAGTTTATTCTCTATAGCGATATATCTAGTATTATGGCGGATTGGGTAATGTCTAGTATTGTGACACACTATATAAATATATAGCTGACCCCTTATTAAGACTGTATAAACGTGTTGCTATTGATTTAAAAGTGAAATACTATAAATTAAAACGATTTTTCATAAATATTGTGATAAACTATAATTATTCATTTCCTACCAAAATGTAAGTATTAAGGGTATTTCAAGGTTAGATTGGGTAGAAAGGTTAGGTAAGGTTCGGTCTGGTTAGGTTAGTTTTAGTTGTCAGTTAGTTAGTTAGTTAGTTGGGTAGAAAGGTTAGGTTAGGTTAAGTTAGGTTAGTTATACTATTTATGCTTCATACTATTATGCTTCAACGAGGAATCATATAGCAGAATTTCTGAACAACACATATAGTTTCCTTATTCGTAAACATTTCCCAATGAAAAAAACAAAAGTCAAAATTCAGCGAAAGAGACCTGTAATTTTTTTTTATGACGAATTACGTTCAATGAGAGATACTTTACAAGCACTGCGCACTTAAGTACCTCTTCAAAACATCCCAGCGATACGGAACATTTTAAAAAGATCAAACATGAATATGAAATTGCAGTTTACAAGGCAAAAAAATAATCGTATGATGAATTTATACAAAATTCAACCAACAAACATAAAGATACTTGGAACTTATTGAACTACGGAAGAAACTCTACTAGTGAGCACAAAACAATTTCCAACAACATCAGTGCCAATAAATTTAACACATTTTTCTCGAATATTGCCGAGAATATCATTAAATCTCTACCTACCTGCAACATCTCCGCTCTCGATTATATTTCTAGCCACAACCAGTTAATTCATTTATTCTACAACCAGTTGATCATGAAGAAGTGACACTTGCGATTCGAAAACATCTTTTACAAAATTCTGCCTTTGCCTTGTATATTTATTTTAAACACTTTGTTAGAGATCCATGAAAAGAAAAGTATATTCTCCACCCAATCAGACTATCATAATTATCCCACTAGAAATGCAGATAAACTGAGACAACCGCTGAATAAACTAGAAATGTCTACAGGAAATTCACTGGACCTCAAGTTGTACAAACATTTACCAGTTGACCTCACTCAGCTCAGTACTCCATCATTTAAGAGGAGAGTTAAAACATTCCTTTTAAAAACTGTTTTTACTCAACACAGGATTATATGAATAGTAGGTACTTAGAGTTAAATATTTTTCTATATATATGTTGCTATGTGATGTTCTGTAGAAAGGTAACCTAACCAACTTAACCTAACTTAACCTAACCTAACAGCGAATATTATGCGAACTTATTGAAGTTCACAACAAAACACGCGACTCGGACTAGTTTTTTCTGTTTGGTGGAATTCGAATTTGTTTTCGAAACCAAAAACGAATTTTTTCGTTTCTGTTTTTGAAAACTAAACTAGCCGCAAGCGAGTCCCGGAAACTCGTCTTTATGGAGATAAAAGTAATCCATTCTGAGGAACGAAGTGAAACATTTTGAAATTTGGATGTTTCGCTGATGATGTGCTTGTTTTGATCTATATTAGATACTCACGTCAACATAACTGGCATTTATATAGTCGGAAAATTCATCTCCACGTATCTTTCTTAGTTTCACTCTAGTATCATCGTCTGGAAAATATGGGAGTGAAATATGACATCTTAAACCCAACTTCAAAAACTTTATGGAATGTACTTACATGCAATTAGATTTTTGTATCGATTTTTTGTCTTGTTTTCTGGCATGGAACCGTATTCGCAGGGCTTCACCAAACCCCTGGGAAAAAGCTGTAAAAGAGCAAAATAAGCACATTGAGTTTATGTGAAAACTGTTCGTTTTTATTTTGGAACATGAAAAAACTGTAGTGAGATTTGACTGTTCCACAAGGATCTATACTGGGACCACTGAGATTCTTAATGTATATCAATATATGCATGACAATTGCTCAGTTTTATATGCAGATGAGGCGTCAGCGGCTATTCATAGTAATAAGTAAGCAGAACTGAACGATAAAATAGTTATAGGTACTGTGTACTTTTCAATTAAAGATCTATTCTAAATCTGATTTCGAATCATATTAGAGTAGATCATCAAAGTCGATTCTGTTACACCAGCCAATGAGAGCGCAGCAATTTGTCAATTGATCAGTTTGTTCGGTTGGTTACGCTATCGGTGATAACGCAAAGTTGAGCTCGCTTGGAATGATAACAATAATAAATGAGTATACAGGGTGTTTATGGAAAAGACATGAAATACAGAGTGTGTGCAGCGTAGTCAAGACACGGCCGAGACACGCCTGTAATGTTCAATTTGTAGTTCATTCTGCAGCACTATTTTCACGGGACGATTTTTTTTCTCATGCAATCCACCCAGTCTAATTGGTTTCAAATTCTGTTGTTGGAAGTTTGGATCAACTGTCTTCAGTATTTCACATACATCGGAAACATCTTTATCTAAACGAGTTTGAGGGTGATCTGATTGATTTTGTTCTGGTAAACCAAATATTATTAAATTCATCTTCAATCCGAACGAAACACGATTCAAATTTAATAAATTCAATGAATACGTACTGAGGAAGCTATTATGTTGCGAAACACGTATTACGGTTTTGTAAACACAATGAAGTGGTACTTTAATTGATAATTATTTCTATTCGAAGGTTTTCGTGGGGTGATTGTGATGCCGAAAGCTAGTCATTACAGAATTCTGTCAAATTTTTAGCAGTCTACTGACAGTTTAACAAAACAACTACGCCCATAGGCATCAACTTAGAATATGCACCAAAAATCGAAAATACTGGCAGATCTGGCCGCCTAGGTGGCCAGATCTGAATGCGTTAGACATTTTCATGAGGTTATATCGGAATGAACGTTTTTGTAATAAAATACACAAATACCAGGAGTCGTCCTCAAATCGAGATGAGTGGACTAGTCTTTCAAAATGTATTCTAGTGAGGATCTTCTCACAGCAAATAAATACTTACATCATGCTGTCTTTTCAGTTCTCCGCTCTGTATTGCTTCCCTTACGTATTTTTCTAAGTCATTTATCCTTACTGGCAACGAGTGAGTTGTATTGAGAGGAGGTAGAAGTTGCTGAAAAAAAAATTGATTGAAACTATCATGTATTTGTTAGGAATTGATATGAAGTGGTATTTTGATTTAGTTACCGTTATTTGTTCAGTAGTCATTTCATTATCCTGATAAAAAAAACACAACTTTGTAATGAATTTAATATAAATATGTTGGAGGACAACTAATAAGTTATTTGCTTGTTGCGTCTTTGATAATATCTACCGCAGTTGTAGACCAAACGCTAGGCATTAAAACTTGCAGATAACGGTTGAAAAACCCAAAAGATAGCTTTATCACTCATTATAAGTTCATCATTATCAGTCGAGGCGATGTTAAATGACTTTATGAAATTGTATCCACTGGTAAACCACGAAATAATATGACCTTTATCCGTATTTTCAGTTATCTGATAAATATCATAGGAAGTGAACTGGGCCATCTGCAGAATTCAACTCTCAAATAGTAGAAGAGTAGCTGATGAGTCAAAACAGAAGATCTACTGCAAAAACAGTAGGCCGGACAACATTGGACGCCGCGGCGTTCCTCTCTTGCGATTTCTTCTTCAACTGTAGTGAATTGATTCGCAATATTCCACACAAAAGTGTAAATAGAATGATTTTTGACTTTGTTCTGCAACAGATTTACTATCTATTCGAATCTATCTTACCGGCAATGATTTCTTCGGCTTCACAGCAATCATATTCCCACCTGGATTCGTAAGTTTTGAGAGAGGTACATTTTCATTCCTGATGTTTTCTGAAACGATTACCTCTATCATCAAGTATTCAATCAGATAATAACTTTATTCAATTCAAAATTCAATCCAATTCAATTAAAATTCAATCAAAATTCATTTCCAGTTTGATCCAAAATTTAATCCAAATTTGATAAAACATTTTCCCCTAGCCAGACACATGAGATTCAATTTCAACATATTTTTATAAACCGTTCATAAAAAATTGTTTTAAAAATTATATCTTTAATTTTCTACGTACCTATTTACATAGGGTGTAACTAAATAAGGGTAAAACATTCAAGGAGGTGATTTCTCATCAAAAAAAAAACATACAAAGGGGGTAATTGTTCCTAAAATAATTTTTTCTGCGAACTGGTTTATTTTGGGCAAAAAACCCAAGAGACATTTTTTGTTTAGAATGAAACAGGCTATCGGAAATAAATTTTTAAATGGTAAACAAATAATAAGACAAAAAGTTACATTGGAAATAAATTTTAGGGATTGCGTTTTCCACCCCTTATAACCATGGGGTAAACCAAATAAATTACTGGCTAAGTGTCTTTTTGGTAGTACAAAACGTCAGGTTAATTTCAATATTGTAACTTTTTCAGTGCTTGTGAAAAAAATTGTTATACAAATTTTATGTACCCCCTTTAAGAGGCTGTATCTTAACAACGGATGCTCCAATGAAGTTCCTTCATATGAAAGATCCTATCTTTTTATCGATGAGAAATCACCTCCTTAAATGTTTTACACTTATCCAGTTACACCCTGTATATGAACACTTTAAAAAGAGTTTCAAATGAAAATTCTTGAGATAATATAAAGATTAATCCCAAAAAAGTTTATCTGTAATGCAATCTTATATGGGAAGAATTGTTTTTGCAGCTCTTCCTCAATTAATTTTTGTTGAATATTTGTGGAACCTAAAATGAGTTTAAAAGTGAAATATTTTCCTAGCTGTAGCAACTGCTGCTACTACAGCTAGAAAAAAATGCAACCCTATTACAAAGATGTTATTTGGCTTATTGGGCTTAAAAACCTGAAACTGTCAAATCCTCTACCATGTAGTCTATGTCAAAAAGTAGCATTTTAGGGAAGGAAAATATAAACATTGTCACTTTTTCATCGGCCAATTAATCGTTCAAATGAAAAATATATCTTGTACACTCCTCCTTGTTGAGAATACTCGAAAAAAATTTCAACAAAAACTATATTCGATAGTTCCTTCTGTTATTCTGCAGAGCTAATATAAACAGAAATGAATAAAAATAAAGTTGGTACTCACCTGGAATTAGCAAATCTGTTCTCTTTGGTTTTTTATTTTTATTGTACCTAAAAAAAGGATTTCTTAGTGCAACAGGAAAATTAAGTCATCATCACTAGAAGTGGGAACCAGGGAAAAAGATAAAAATGAAAATACAAACAGTAAAGATCGAAAAGCAAAAAAGCCAAAGCAGTATTGACACTTTTGTGACCCAATCCTGGAAGATTCTGCCAGAAGTCCATATATCTTCTTGCCATCCAGGTGATCAATCTTTGTAAAGCAAAGCCTGGTTTAATTGTTTTCCAGGCCATTATGGTCAGTATCCAGAGCAGACACAATCTGTTAACTGTTCCTATCGAGGAGAATCAGTTTTGGCAATTTGATACCAATTTAGACGTTACTTGGTAGGAGCCAAAAGCTTCCAACGCCGCTTGACTATCCGAGAATATTTTTATTGACTTGTGTATGATATTGGATTTATCCAATCTCTCCTCACACAATTCAATAGCGTGAATTTCCGGTTGAAATACAGTCGCATAAATTCCTAAGCAGGTTGATATCTCTGCCCTGGGTCTACGACTAAAAACACCTGCACCAGAACTTTTAATATTTCCTTCTCCCGGAGGATCCAGTCCTGTCTATGCGGGAACAGTACTTTATAAGGCAGTTCGTAGTTGACTGTTGTCATAGAGGATCCACTTTTCATCACACGAGAAAATCCGATCCAGAATAGGATCGTTTTGGTTGCGCTAAAGCGAAGAAGAGTATACCTCGAATCATCACTTTTCGAGCTTCCTGACCTCTCCAATACGTTTAAAATCATAAAAAACCGAATGGGAGCTGACGCTCAGTTCCTTCGTCACCCCACGCACTGTTTGTGATTGATCAATCTCCACCAGGTTCCTCAAATTCTCGTTCTGGATTACTGTAGGTCGACCACTTCGGGTGATATGATTATAGAGTCGATGAATTTATTGGGTTAGGTTAGGTCCAAAGTGAGTGGGTCTATTCGACCGCAATCCGCAAGGGTTTATTGTGGCTCACTCCTATTCACATTCGACCAAATAAACCCTGCTTCTTAACGAAGCCGATTAGTTTGTATGGTGAGTGGTTTTACAGGTCATATTGTGAGACAGGCACAAAGTATATGCTCTGCTGTTTCATCGTTATTGAGGTAGTCGGATAGTCATGGTGCAAGATTCCTGTGATACCTGTGACAACCTTCCCATATGAGGGTTTTTGCACGTGCAGGGGTTTTTTGCCTCTCGTTTTGGTGAATCATCACTTGATCGCAAACGTTTGCTAACCTGATCATGGGGGGTTCGTTCCTCCACCTGAGACATATTCTACGTACGTCGCTCAAGAATTTGGTACAAGGTGGTTTTATAAGGTACCCCGCTCTTGAGGAGGCGACTCAGTCGTTTCCTGTCTGCACCATCAAAGCTTTTTTTTACGTTCCATTATCGGATCAGGAGTTGGGGAGTTGAGTTGGAGTCGTAAGCTCGACATCCATCTCCTCTATAGACTCAGCGTCAGATTGAATTTTTAAGTTTACTCTGTCCATACAGGTCCCACGGGCAGCTAGGGAGAGAAGATCAATCACGGCAGAGCCACGCATTACACTTCTTCGACCAACGTTCCGGTGGAAGAAGTACTCCAAATCATACAGAGAAAGCTATCCGAAGACGGGAACCTAAAAGAGAGAACGAATCTACCTATAGAAGTAATTATGGAATTACTAGGATGCTGTGTACGAAACTGTTATTTCCAACTGATTGACGAATTCTTTACACAAGATGAGGGACTGCCAATGGGATCGCCACTTTCACCTGTTATAGCCAATATATTTATGGAGTGGCCATTGAAGAAGACCATAAGAAGCCCCGAGTCTGTTTGAGATACGTAGACGATACCTTTATGATATGGAACCATGGGAATGCAGAACTAGACACTTCCCTGAAGCACATCAACAACGTAAGTCCTTCCATCACTTTCACAATGGAGAAGGAAGTCTACAACGAATAGCCTTTCTTAGACGTACTGGTAAAGAGGACAGACACTAAATGGAAAACATCTGTATATCGAAAACCCACTCACACAGAACAGTATCTGAACCAGAAATCCAACCACCATCAATCGACTAAGAGAGAAATCATCAAGACTCTATTTGACCATGCTTTCGGCTCTGTAATACGAAGGAAGGTCTCGAAAAGAAACTAGACATCATCAAAAATGATCTTCAACGAAATGGCTACTCCAAAGCGATGGTAGAAAAGACTTTGGCTGAAAGACAGCTGGAGCCTCGCAAGGAAGAGATGCCGTCACAACCAGTGCTTGCACTTCCCTACATCAGAGGATCTTCGGAGAGGATAAGAAGAGTCAGTTGCAAGTACAGCATCAGAACCTGCTTCAGATCTGGTAACTAGGCCACCAAACGCGAACTGCGATTTCAAGAATTGCATTTACCGGATACCCCGTGAGTGCGGAAAATCCTATATTGGTGAAACTAAGAGGCCATTGAATGTTCGCATTGCCGAGCACAAGAAACACACACAGCGAGGAGAAACCAGCAAATCAGGAATAGCAGACCATGTTTGGACCCATCAACACAACATCGAGTGGTCCCAAGCTGAGATCATACACAGAGAGGAACATTGGTTTAGGAGAAAATTCAAGAAAGCCGACATTCAAATCTGAAATTGCCGGTTTTGAAGCGAAATGAGAGTATTCAAAACTTACCAGTAGCCTATCAAAACTATTGGTACCAGCAACAATATCAAGGCCCACAATCCTCCATTGCCTCCATTGGTCTCTGGAGATTCGCTCGTATTTTCGTCTGTTTCCGTTACTGCTTCCTGGGTTTTGATGAATATCTGGGATCGACTCAGTCTCATCAGATCGAAGCACTCGTTGCTCAGAAAGAATGTTACGCTGTAGTTTGTACCGGGTTCCAAAGGCTGGTTATTTCGAGAAAGTTCCGATTCCGACTGATTCTGCGAACCTATCATGATGACGAGCGACGAATTCCTTCTTTCACCATCGTAGGCAAGCCAAGAGGCTTTTAAGGAAACTTCGGGATTCGTCTTTTCGAAAATATTTTTCTCGAAAAGCGGTAACTCATCGGTTTCTGTTGCTTTGGACACCACAACGTATAGTTTCTTCTCATAGATTGTTTCCCCATTTCCGATATTGGGAACGTGGATTGTGACGGAGGTGTTGGTACTTTCATAGGTTAGGTTTTTTGTTGGGATGTCTGGAGGTATATCTGGGGGAGTAGTTGCAATGGAACCATTCCAATTACTTTTTTTGTAAATATTATGAACTCTTATTGAAACTCTGTATTTAGTACATGTTGATAGATGAGCCGCAGAGACCTGGAAATAATAGAAAATTTATTTCATTTCAACAACTTGGGCACTGAGAAATTGCACAATTTTCAGATAATTAGCTGATGATGAACCTGTATAGCTTCGAAACATGTACTGATTGATGATTTTACCGTTCTAACATCTAAGGGTGATAATAAATTGTGGAGGTGACTTTGACTGTTTATGCTTCGCAAATCTACCACACTCCACTTCGAGATATAATGGACTCCTACCACAGGTTTTATTTGAACATTGAAAAACGTTTCAACTGCAAATGAGGGAGTCATTTTCAGTGGCGTGGTCGAGGTACTCTTCTAAAAACTTTTCAGTTCACGTCAAAAAGAGTACTTCCACTACGCCACTGAAGATGACATCTACACCAGATATATCAAATAACTTGTGTAATGTAATGAATCGATGGATTTTTTTTCATTTCAGAACATGAAAGCTTGTTTTCAAAAACGTTTTTTTCACTATTAACTTGTTATTTATTTTTTGAGTTATCACTGTACATATTCCCTAATCTGTTCATTTCATTCAATGCATGATTATCATCTCATTATCTGTCATTTTGAATCATTTTTCATCTGAAACTCTTCATTTGCTATCCATATCATGGAGGTGCATAGTCCATCGTCTTTAGAAGTCCACCATATTGGATTTATAGTGACGTCATTTCATTTTGGGCAAACCTTTCAATTTGATACCTTCATTGCAAGAGTGTATAATAATAAAAGTACGTTTATTTGCAGCTTCAGAACAAAATAACAACATATCTTTCGCTAATAATCATAAGAGAAACTACAAATGAGACTGAAAACAATATACACCTGGAAGGTGTTGATCTCAGTTCCAGCCTCAAGAAATAACCAGTCCGCCATCTTGTGCAGTACGCCATATTAGATGTATAATGACGACACTTGCCATAAATTATCATTGAAACTGAACGTGAATGCAAAATTATAGACATACACACATACATATACACATTTATACATACATACAGACGTGGTAAGTTGAAGAAAAGTTAAATTTTCATGGTTTCGATGTAGAAATTGTTACTTTACACGATGGAGGTACGTTATATTTGTGGAAAAACTATGAAAACTGTTTTTTTGCGACAATAGTTCTTTTTATTCATTATAAATACAGTTTAAAAACCTAGAAAACACGCTTTTAAAGAACATCGAACTAAAAAGTTAAAAATATTTTTTATAAATAAGCTTTGAATTATAACGAATTTAAAATACTAGTATTATTATGAAAAAAGCGAAGGGCGTTTGATATACAAAAAATATGGCACAGAGCGCCCACGTTTTTTTCACAATAATACTAAATAATACACAATAATAATTTTTTAGTTCGATGTTCTTTAAAAGCGTGTTTTTTAGTTTTTTTAAA
This sequence comes from Leptinotarsa decemlineata, assembly GCF_025532065.1. Classification (NCBI taxonomy): domain Eukaryota; kingdom Metazoa; phylum Arthropoda; class Insecta; order Coleoptera; family Chrysomelidae; genus Leptinotarsa; species Leptinotarsa decemlineata. The sequence goes on from NW_027412668.1 coordinate 768,961, forward strand.
CTATGTTTATTTTCGACTTTTTACTTCGATGTTCTTTAAAAGCGTGTTTTTTAGTTTTTTAAACTATATTTATTTTTCATTTTTTAGTTTCGTATGCTATAAAAGCGTGTTTTTTAGTCTTTCATACATACAAACAGGTGAAGCTAATATAATGCGTTTAATGTATTAAAAATGATTGGTAAGTACCGAGTGTTGGAAGTAGGAATTAATTGTACCAATGAAGGATATACTGAATTTCCTTACTTGCATTTCATTGAATCTTTACCACTCACCGTCGTTGAATATGTGATACTATAATTGGCTTCTGTGACCCGAAATAATTCCAATTCTGGATGTTGAATACCGTTTTGTTCATTTCTCAAAGTTATTTCGAAACTCCTCAAAGGTCCATTGGTAACATTAGGATGATACCAAGATATATTCATATCATTGGTTTTGTTCGAGAAAAACACAGTAACGCCGTAAGTCGGTTGGGATTCTGCAAAAAATGTATCCTACTTTCATATCTGATTCAAACAAATGCGATTACTATAATAACAATTTAAAAGCAAAGGTATAGAATCATAGAGCTGTTGATTTGGTACAATCTAACGATATACATACATATGATGGAATCGGCCGATACTTGATGAAAATCCATAACTAAAGTATTCCAAAAACACGTCAACTGAGTTGAAAGACACGCCAGATGAAGCCATTGTATGGCGAAACACGTGTTGCGTTTTTGTAAAACAATTTAGTGAAAATCTCACAATAAAGTGTTTTTGGAATACGTTACAATCTAACGATATCGTAATTTGAATGGAAAAAGGGTTTGTTTTCCTCATCTTCATGCAAAAAATGTTGGAAACTTCAAGAGGAAAAAGGAAAGCAATTGAGTTCAAAATGAATTCTTCACAATCGCTTCGTGTTTCAACCTCGACGCAAAGATTTTAAATGTAAATGGAATGAAAGACTGTCGATTGTCCCACCCTTTTTAAGTATAAGAAAAATGTCTCACTTTCTGGTCCCAAATAAACGTTCACTTCCTCAGAAATGTTATTGAAGTTTTCCGGAATTTCGTTTCGTGCTAAAACCTAAAAAAAACGGGATAAATTATTTATGTTCATTATCATTCCATTTCAAATGACTAGTTGATTTTGGAAATATGAAAACAGCAGGTGATAATATTGACGTTGACACTGAAACAGGATTTTGAACACAGTCACTACATGCAAACTACTGAGCCGTAAATACAATTGAATTGGATACTTTTTTTTACAATGCACATTTTAGACTATCTGTCAAATTCTCATAAACATTGATACAATTATCGTTATGATTATTTAATGCAGATAAACTTTGTCTTTTACATTAAGTGATTTGGACGAATCGTTCATAAATTATCACGATAAGAAATTAGCCCGTCGCGTCTACTGTAAGACGACGGAAGTAGCAATGAAAAGCCATCGCCGGGAATGCGACCCGTTGACCGACGTCGTTGACGGTTGTGTTAGTTTTGCGAATTTTTTTATAGGTAATATAATTCTATTCTCGAAGCTATTCATTACTCAGTGCAGTTGGCATATTTTTTAGTTACTGCATTTTTATGGTAAAAATATAAATTACATGTTACGCTCTTATGTTACCGTACAGCCGAAGCTACTGAATCTTGAAATATGCAGGTAGGTTCTTTGTGTACCGTAAATAAGCATCAAGAAAGGGAATCAGGAATTTCCACGCCAAGGGGAAAAATAGGGGTTCAAAGAATGTATTAAATCTCGTCAGTTTCGAAGTTGGAAACCTGAAGTTTTGGGTTGATAAAAAATATTTGTAATTTTTTTTTAATGGTCTGTCACGAAACTTAATGTAACAAACAACTAGTATCGTTATGATCTGTGAAAATATCGAATCAAATCTTCTTTATGAATTCTGATATCGCTGAAAATTGATGAACTGAATACCTCATTTTGATTTTTTTGGGTAAAGGCTAGATTTTATGAAAAAACGCGCCTGTTTTTCAGGAAAACTGTATGGAAAAGGATAATAAAAAATCAAGAGTAGAAACTTGTGCGAGCTGAGGTCTTACCTTTTAACGTGTGATACACAGTTTCCCTGGTTTCTGAATTAGACTTCGAAACTACATCAAATAATAAAATTTTAAAATGATGAAGAAAACAAAATGAGTTTTATGAGTTGGGAAGAAAAAACGCGATAGTTACATGAGGCTCAGGTCCAGAGGAATTAGTTACCATCATTTCTTACTTAGCAGCATTACTGTTGAGGACAGAAGAGTTTTCTCGTGACATCCATGACTCGTTTTAGTACTGATGATGATATGGCTCGAGCGGGTATTGGATAATGGATGTGTGAGTGGTATTGGATGATGGATGTGAGAGGCAAGGGTTTTGGACTCTGCATAGAGTCAACTCGATAACGTTTTAGTTATTTGGAGTTGTATTGTTGTGAATTATCCCCTAAAAAAAAGATAGCGCGCCCGCCGCTGGTCGCCATAAAACAACTGTGACGTGGCCAGTATCGCAGTACAGCCGGCGTTTCGCGGTTGTTTAATGTTTGCCCCGTTTCGATGGAATTACGGCGAATATTCTACCAACTTCGATGGATTTCTGAGGAATTCTCCACCAGTTTTGGGATAGTTCGTTTGCGGCATATAAACGCTACCTACGAACATATCGATATAGTCAAGTTCAAGTGACAGTGCGGTTCAGAGTGATCTCATGAGGTGTTTTGCTGCTTTAACAATGAAATAAAGTTAAGTTTGATTATTGTTCAATGTAGTCAATTATTGGTAAGCGTAACAGTATCATAATACTCAATTCTAAATATTTTTGGGTGTGTGAATACACTTCATTATATTTTTGAATTGACTGAAATACTTGAACATTCATTATTTTTTGACACGAAGCTTCAATTGGTTATTGTCATTGTTGAAGTAATTGAAGGTGATTTTGGTATAATATCAATCATTGAAAATCTCACATACTCGTATTGTGTAAGTATATTTCCAATGTAGATTTTTTGTGACATTTCCACAGTGATAGTCCTTCCATAATGGGCATGGTTTCAGCGAAACAGATTCTTGGTAGTTGTATTCGTAGCTATAATATGCATATTCAATTAGGTATCGTTTCAGAACTCCGGTAGGGGGGTATGGCTCCTTCCATCGAAGCGATATGGAACTCTCGTCTTTTGAAATCGCCTCCAGTTGGGAGATGCTGTTGGGAACTGAAATCCAAACGAATATTATTCTAAATCTGCAACAAGTGATAAAGACTTCATACTGTAACTTCTGGCGTAAAATCAATCTATTAATATCTGTTAGTAGTACCTATCAATTGAGGTACCTAAGAATACTACCTGTTAGTAGTACCTATCAATTGAGGTAACTAAGAAAAGGAAGTGCGCCGAAGTATTGGTGCGCAGATTGTGTTAACAAAACATTGCGCGACGTTTTAACCGGATGTATTATCATTTCTCAACCCGAGAAAAGCGAAGCTAGGTCTCAAATGTTGTGAAAGAAGACCCCATGCTTTGGCTTAACCTCGTGTTGCCGCAGTAGTGAAGTGATCTCTGCGGCTTCTATATGGGCCTCCTGCTGGACCGGTTCCAACTCGGTGACAGAGTTGTGATCACCTCATTCAAAAACTTAATCAAATTCATCAGCCATCGGGCAGCTGCCCTTAAGAGAAATGCTCTAATTCCTGCTTTTTCATGGTCGCGAACCATACCAAGAAGGGGATCCGAACTCCTGATGACTTCTCAGGCTCGATCCAGTACCATTCTGTCATTCTGCTGCCGGGCGAAGTTCAGCTGTCGAATAGTCGATTTGGGATACAAACTCCTATGAAGATTACTCATTTTTCGGGTCTTACGACGAGTTGGTACATCTCCTATTGAGTCTCCTTCACTTCTCCTCCCAGCAACTTTGTTCTTCTCCAAAATTTCTGATAAAGAGATGTTTAGAAGTTTATTATTATTGTTATTATTACCCGTGGGTTGGGTTGCCTATCGAGCGCGTCTCCAGGTGGTGGATAGCGGAACGGCCAGGGAACTGGAGACCCTGTCCGGGAAGCCAATGTGGTCTTACGGACGGGGTCGCTGGACTCCTGGTCAGTGGCAGAAATAAGTAGGGTGAGGGGAACCAAAACTCTTCAGAAGCCAACAAAAACCAATCCCGAGGCTGGACAGCAGTACTCACCTCAATCTAAGGCAGTGACTGGGGATGAACAGAAATGTCCACCTCAATATACCGCTTGGAATGAGTCTGACATAGCAGATCACCTCGTGATGTAATACAAAGGCTAAGGTGTAAGCGCATTTGCGGCGCCGAGACAAAGAGAAGAAAGAGAGCGAAGGAGACAGGAGTGGCAGCAACTATAAGTGCACCCTCAACCTCCCCCACTCCACCTCCATCAGTAAGGGTACTTTCTGCGGCGGGCGCCAGAGCTTCGCCTTGAATAAAGGGAAGGAACCGGCTGCCCCTACAGGAAAGCTCCCTCCCTTGTGCACCCCCACGGAGGGAACCCCAAGAAGGTAGAAGAAGCCACGCAACGACAGTAATGTCGCTGCACCTTTCAAAGCCTTCACGGAGAGTGTGTTTTCGGCGAGTCTTGGCCTACACCTGAATATAAAGGAGATGTCTGCTGGTGACCTGTCCATCTTCCTGGAAAGGACAGGATGGACGATGGCCTAAAGGACAACTCCTCGGGAGGATGTACAATGGGTCCCGCTCACCTTCCCTTCTCTACAGATACAGATATTGTTATTAATGTCATTGAGAAATAATCAGAAATATTATAGGAATGTAGGCTTTCAAGGCTGGCGTCGATGTTTTGGTTGGTTTCCTGGTTTTGCCTTGCCGTGGTTGAAATACTCTTCTTGACGTATCAACTGAAAGAACTCCAGGAGATTTGGATCACGCCACTAAAAATGACGCCGCAGTTACAGTTGAAACGTTTAAAGATTGGAACCAAAGAAGACCACGGCAGAACCCAGAAATCAACCAAAATATCAGAAATATTGTTGGTGCAGATCTGAAGATATGAAAAAGCAAAGCACTGAATCTGTTCTGAAGTTTTTATTTTGTATTTATGTTTTTCCCTGAAATTCACATACCTGAAGGTTTGGTCTGGAAATCCACTTTTCCAATATCAATCCACGAGGTCCTGTTCCTGGACATGGACATTTCGACGGTGTAATTAGAATATGCTGAAAGTCCATCCAGTGTGATGAAAGGTGAAGTCACGGAAAAAATGTTCAAATTAGATTTTTTTTCAGTACACCACTCGTGACTACACGTTGCATTCTGCTGTATATAAATGTTTCCTCTAAGATCCTCGCAACTGATTTTTGTTAACTCTATCGTGACACTATTGGAAAATTCGTTGTGACTTTCTATGGCAAGTTTCTCATTATCTGTAATGTAATCTGAAAAAACAGTTCAAGTAAGTCCATTTAAGTTTGGATTTGAAAGGTTTCCTATTTCTTCAGACAGAAAAATACTAATTAACCAACAGTGAAACAGTGAAACATCAATTGAAATGAGAAAGTACCAAACCAGAGCTTAGATAATCCAAAAAATCATCACTAGTTTACAGCCAAGTAACGACTGTAATGCCGAAGGCAGTTCTTTGTTAATTTTTGATACAACGTACCAAATTTGCTTTTTCCCTAAATTAAGGAAATGGTTTAAAATCTGGCAACTAAATTGAGTAAATTTTTTAAAATCTGGCAACACAGCGTCTAAAACAAGTGAAAAAGCCGTTCTGCTCCATAATGGTAACAAAAGACCCTCTATTCATGAAGGAAACACACGAAAGTATGTCACTTATTCTAAATGCAATAAGTTATAATACGTATAAGTGGCAAATATGTGGTGACCTAAAAGTTATAGGACTATTACTAGGTCTTCAGGGCGGATATACGAAGTTTTGCTGTTTTCTTTGCCTTTGGAACAGTAGGGCAACACAGAGCCATTATCAAGTAAAAGAATGGCCTCCGAGAGATAAATATATTTCAGGTCAAGCTAACGTGAAGAATTACCTTTTGTTAAACCCTAAAACGTTTTGTTACTTCCATCACACATTAAACTTGGGTTAATGAAAACTTTTGTAAAAACATTAGACAAAGAAGGTGATGCGTTTAAATATCTTAAACGCGTTTTTCCAAAATTAGGTTATGCGAAGCTCGAGGAAGGTATATTTGTTGAACCACAAGTTAGAAAACTACTAAGTGATCAACAGTTTGGTCAAAAATTAAGTAATGTTGAATTAGCTCCGTCGAGTTCTCTCAAAAGGATTGTTTCGGAGTTTTTAGGAAACACGAAAGTAGAATGGGATGTCGCATGTCTCTCAAAATCCATTTCTGGCACTCCCAATTGAATTTTTTCCCAGAAAATTTGGGTGCTGTCAGTGGCGAACAAGGGGAAATTTTCCACCAAGACATAATGACAATGGAGCAACGTTACCAAGGCAGATTGGATGCAGCAATGATGAGAGATGATTGTTGGTTCCTTTTGAGGAAAGTAGATCTAAATATGTTTTCCTGCTCTTACTGTTTTCGAGATTCTTAAGCATAGACTCGATATTGAATGGCCTTTTTTTGTACAATGAATATGGAAAACATTCCTTTGATCTGAACCGATATTGAACAGAAAATAAATTAGTAATTGTCACATTAACTTGAGCAATTGTAACTTTCATCCATTGTTTGACATTTGTGATCCTTATTCTGATTTCACCAAATTACCTAATTCATCCGTCTCCATATTCTTCACAAATTCATCTCCCGCTCCTGCACCGGTAACAGCATAAATAACGATTTGATATTGCGAATATGCCTTAAGATTGTATATAGTAAACGACGTTTTTGCAGTTGATTCATTATATATTTTCAATGCTGGGGGACATGAAGTACCTCTTGATCGCTGAAATATAAAAGTTTGACCAAAATGTACATTATTTTAAAAATGAACATTTTTCAAAAGATACTTGTTTTTTTTGCAAAATAAATGCCTATTCTTCAATGTATAAAAATAATTTTGTTTTCTGGGACATTTTTGAATGGACTTAAGGTGATGCAGTATTTGTTCCATTATTTTCTTACCAGGTAAGTATATTTTATATCATATCGAATAATGTTCCCTCTCTTCATTGTGGGTTCTTTCCAAGACAAAGTGATACGATCCATATAGCTCTGCGCACTGACCAATTCCACTTTAAAAGGAACTGAAAATAAAATTGATTGAGGGCAAAATCTCCAAAATCATAGATATAGATGATCGCTTGAAACAATTTTATAATTCATAATATTTCACATATTAGCGAAGCACTGACACCTATCGAATATAATCCAACGCCCTTCGTTGTATTAGCCAGGGGAGTAGTTGTTTTCTGATATGTGTCAGTCCATAAACCTACTAGCCTGAACAGATTGTTCTTTTAGACGATTTGATTTAAAGCCAGGCTTCATGTATGCCCACCTACTAATATATGTAATTTATTTCCTTATACGAGGATTTGAGCCATTCGGTTGGTTAGAACTACTTCTACGGGCAGATGTGGCGTTGACAGATATGTTGTTTATCGTTTGTTTCAGCTTTGTTCGAGGTATAATTATGGGATATCGTCGACTTCATGTTGACGGTGTACACTAACCTAGCACTGACGAGGGATTAAGTAGCCCGAAACCAGTCTGCAAGTGTGCCCGTTTCAGCGGCGGCCGGCTTCATTTTTTCAGGGCATGCTTTACAACAATATGCAGGAGTTTATTCAGTGAAGAATCCTGCACTGACACCTGTCGGATATAATCCAATGCATTTCGTGGTATCAGCCACAGGGAAGTAGTTGTTTTCTGATATGTGTCAGTCTATTAACCTACTGTGTAGATGAGTAGCAAACTATCCCGAATAAATTGATCCTTCAGATGATTTCATGATCTGTTTTGTTTAAAATGATATTTCATTCCTTTGGAGTATTGAAATCAGTGCCAGGAAACAAAGCATGCGTGATCCAACATAAAACAGCGCTGTTTCAATCCGCCAAGTCCCCATGAGTGATGCTAGACTGACATTGACAAAAGACTCAGCCTCTCCCACAGTGAAAGAGATTATAGTGATCTATTGAATCACGGAATTCACTACAATTCCATTCAAATACAGGAAGCCAGCTAAAAAATATATATCTTTGGAAAAAATCAATTCAACTCCCCCCAAAAAAAGCATATAAAGCATGAAATAGGGTTCAAATTTCGTTTTCCCGACCATATGAATGAATCATTGTGATTGTGATGTAGTTGTAAATTTTCTGATTGATTCTGCCGTTACTTGATGAGGATTTGAGGATTTCCACAAACAAAAGTTTGTGGAGATGAAATCTTGAGGTGTAGTTTTTGAAATTACTTGTAAACTGACAGAGTTATTCATGTTCCAACTTTTATGCTGCAGATTCTATTACTATTATTATTATTTCCCAATGGTTGAACTGGTTGGACTAAACTTGCACTAAAACGATCAAATTTGAAATGGAGTGGAGTAATACTATGAGGATCTTCACTCCGAGTCATATTTTCATTTGCCATTTACAGGGTCATCAAAAAATGCAGATACTTTGATCTCATAAAAAAATAAGTGGAACTCAATTGTTCTTCTGACAATCCCACAGAAATTTCAGGAACCTTAAGTGATACATAAACCATTTGTGGACAACTGAATAATATAACACTGATGAATATCTGCATTCGAAGTGGAATGAGTGGAACTCAATTTTGTCAAATGGAACACCCTGTATATTTCAACATTTTTGAGCTCTACATCCAATTTTAGATTAACTTTGTTCAGATAATACTATTTCTATTTTGAACCGTTTTCGAGATAAATTGTTTCAAACGGAAACTGACGTGGTTTTCTTGCTCGTTTTTTTGAATTCACCACTTATTTTGGATATTCAACATTTTTTTTTGTACTTAGTAATATTTTTTTTTGATCCAGTTTTTTAACTGTCTCAGATCAGTCAATTCGAAATTGGTATGTACCTACCTTGACTGATTGTGATAGCTACCAATTATAATAGAATAATGTGAAGATTAGGTTACAATAATGAAGATTTCTTGAATTTATTAATAATTTATGATGACTGCAATAGTACTGCAATAGTGCCGAGTACTTCATGAAAGATATCCACAACTTCCGAAGCCGAATAATAATGTGATAAATCGACTACTAAAAAACTGTAGGTTGAATGGAACCTTCCGTCCAAAAATCATTCGTAAGAAGACTAAAGTGGATGATGACGACAATGGTATAACAGTTTTGGGATACTTTCATGCATTTCCAAATGCTTCTCTGCACGAGGCTGAAAAGGAGATAGATATACCCTACGTGACAATTTGTCGAATTCTTAATAAGCATAAATGGCATCCCTATAAGTTCTACTGTGTCCAACATTTGAAAGAGACTGATTTACCACGTAGAGTGGAATTCTTTGAATGGGTACTTGTCAAGACTCGAGAGAATGAACATTTCCTTGACAATATCATATGGACAGATGAGGCTAAGTTCACAAAAAATGGAGTTTTCAATAGACACAACGGTCATTATTGGGCGCCAGAAAATCCCCATGTTGTCCGCCAAAGGGGTTTTCAAGAAAGATGGCAATTCAATGTATTTTGTGCCATAAAGAATGAGTCAATTTTTTATATCGAGTTTTATGATAATAATTTGAATGCATCAAAATGTGAAGATTTATTGAGGAATGGAATTCAAATGATTTTAAATAATAGACCAGGATCAGAACGTGTATGGTACCAAATGGATGGTGCTCCACCCCATAATTCTCATTCAGTCAGCGAAGCTTTAACCGAAATCTTCGAAGACAGATGGATTGGTAATAATGGACCTTTTCCTTGGCCTCCTAGAACACCAGATGGCAATCCATTAGATTATTTCGTGTGGGGTTTCATTAAAAATATGGTTTACTCTACTCCAATAACAACAATGGAAGATATGAAATCGAGAGTTACAACTGCTTTCAATAGTTTGACTCCAGACTTGATCAGAAGCGCTACACATGACAATCTTTTGGAGAGATTACATGTTTGTTTAAGTAGAGGTGGAGATGTGTTTGAACATATTCTGAGATACACTGACGATTAAATTAACTCATTAATTTATGGGTTTATTATTTTCAGTTCGTGTTTCAGCGTTAATAAAACTATTGTTTGAAGAGAAGTTTCCTTCGATGGTTGAGGAGTATTTTAATAATTATCCTTTCATTGTATTATCTGTGACTAATTGAGAAACATCAAACGAAATCTGTTTTACAAAAATGAGTGATGAACAAGGAAACCATGCCAATTTCCGTTTGAAACAGTTTATCTCGAAAACGGTTCAAAATAGAAATAGTATTATCTGAACAAAGTTAATCTAAAATTTGATGTAGAGCTCAAAAATGTTGAAATATACAGGGTGTTCCATTTGAAAAAATTGAGTTCCACTCATTTTTTCATGAGATCAAAGTATCTGCATTTTTTGAAGACCCTGTATGAGGCAAATGAAAATATGACTCGGAGTGAAGATCCTCATAGTATCACTCCACTCCATTTCAAATTTGATCGTTTTAGTGCAAGAGAGTTCAAGATTATCAGCATTTATAAAAGTTGATGTTTGGTAAAAAAAATATCGAAATTAATTTATATCTTGTAAACGGTAATAGATAGGTATAGGGAAATAGTATATGAATTTGTTGACAAAGTGATAATGAATCATAATATGATATTATATACGGGGTGTTCCATTTGAAAAATCAAAGAAGCCGTCATATTGACTTATGCATACTGTGGAGTTTTCAGGTTGATCCGTTGAATAGTTTGCCAGAAACGGCTAATTAACGCTCATCATGAAAAGCCCTGTATAGATGTCACTGCAAGGGTTATTTTGATATTTTCGCTGTCTTGAATAAACACATGTAGACTACCTCGGAAGCCTTAATTTTATCATGTCGTTAACTTTTGAGCTCTTAAAATAAATTTCGATATTTATTATACTGTTAAGTGCTTTTTGACTTTTATTCCAAATGGGGTATACAGGCTGGAAACATATTTTTGACCCTTAACGAAAGATAATGAAATGAATGATGAGGTTCAATGTTTCAAAATATCGATATTATTAGCATCAATCAGTTAATTTTAACGACTTTTCCTTTAAATGGCTTGGCTCTGTTGACCTTAAGATTATTTCTGAAAGCTGATATAAGGTGCAGGATGATTCCAACTATGAGCTGCACATCTCCGTAATCTTCCCATCGTCCCTTTTGAAGATGAACCGTTGCAAATTTATCTGTCGCAAATTTCATACGGATCAAATTTCATACTGTATTATTATCATTATCATTTTTACTTCATGATGAGAATATCAATAATTATTCTCTCCAGTTAGAAATTCAAAAACTGAATTGTCTGACAAACCTTCATTGGTACCAATGCTAAAAGGGTTAGTTTTGTGAATTATTCATGAATATTCATAAGCAGAGATCTACATTGCTCATTTACAATAATTTATATAAAATAAAGCCGTTAAAAAAAAGGAAAATACATTTATGTTGAAGTGAAGATTATTAATGAGGAGTACCTCAGTTCAGATATCCTCCCATTGTAAATTTTCATAAACATGAGAAGATATTAAAGTTGATGGTTTAAAATATTCCTACCTCCTTCTTTTGTTGTGAAGTTCTTTTCAATGATGTTGCCAGACATTCTATGCTTCATTTTGAAATTATAGTTCGAAAAAGGTTCTAGTCCTGGGAAATATACCCGCTTTTTCCAATTTTCTGATCTTTTGTTTCCATCGAAATGTACTTCGTATCTAGTAGGTCTGCAACCGTTTGTGGGCCACTGCAAAAATGAACGATTATCTCCATGAGGTTCAAAAATAACCTACTTTTCTCATCTGAACTTTCAGAAAGTTACAAATTCCAGATTTTTTATTGAATTCTCATTGATGTACCTTGATGTCAATAGTTGCCGAAACATTTGTAGCTTCTATAATTATGTCCTGCCCTCTGAGATCTAAAAAAAAGAATAATTATTATGAATATAGATATATCTCTAATCTGAATGAAGAATATTCATTGCGGTGCACAAAAAACAGATTTATTATACAATCTACTCAATCCTGTAATGCAGCTAAGATATAGTGATAATGGGTTATTTCATCATTTCTCATCATTTCAGAAAAGTAAAATTGAAGAAATTTCAGTACCAACCATTGCATGTTGTGTGGAATCGAGTAGATTTTATGTAATTGCCACGCTTCTCATTTTTTTGTACAACAACGGCTCTGACAAGATAAAATGAGTCTGGTTTCAAATCATCAATTCTCACTTCATTTTCTGTATAGAAATTGATGCCATTCTTTTTCTTGAACCACTCCTGGACTACCTAAAAAACACGAATCCCAAAATTGACAAATATATCTTGCGATGCACCAGTCTTCGATTTTTACAAACATCTTCTCCTTCAATATCATGGCTACCCATTAAGTTCATATGAGAAGGGCCCTGCGCAATGTATGCAAATATTTCTGTAGATCTCCAATCTCCTGTATATTTGTAGAAGACCATATACATTAATTTCACTCATCCAGAAAAACTGAAAAAACTAGGAAAATGGCATTCGAATCTATTTCGTATCATTATGAAAGATTTTTATAGATGGCATAGTAAATTGTAGATATTTTCGGGTTCAACTGCCGTGTTTTCCAGGTTTTTATACCTGTCAGAAGCTCGGTCGTTGGCTTTTTGTCGATAGTAAAACATTGAATAGGAATTCGATTGTCGGTAAATTTAAAATGCATTGATGTGCGTTAATTCACACGGCAAATGTCGAAACAATGATTGAAGTTGTAATTAATAGAGCCATAAATCAGGTAGTCAAAGAAGCCGCGTGAAATAAATTTCGCTTTAATTTGGATTGCCGGCAAATCATAGAACGGATTAGCATCTGTTGTTATATACATAAAAAGCCCCAATCACAAGGGAGGTGGTCAGTTTAGAACCAAACTCTGTTTAATACACATTAAATCGATGCGCAATGTAACAGTGAAGTCAGTTCAGTTCCGGTCACCTAAAACTCAACTCCGGGCCTGTGTACTGAAGTAAATATAATGTGCGATGTAAATGAACAGTACAATTCCGTTTTCAAGTCATTCATCACCGGAATTATGTTTGAATAGAAAACGGGAATACCAGATATAAATTAATTTAATTTATCAATCTTTAAACGCTGAATTTATGTAAAAACCTTTGGATTCGCTACAAAAAAAAAATATCTAGCTCCAGACCTGATCACATATTTCTACACATCTACTGCACATCTTCAGGGAGGAGCTTCTCACCGGCCATGACTTAGTCCGGCAGCTGTATGACTCGGAAACATCGGACAATTTATTAGACACCACTCATGAAAGACAGCACACCATAATCAATGGCTTAATGATTTGATTACTGTGTTAGTTTTGTGTTAGTTACATATACTGGGCGAATAATTTCGAATGGCTTTGTTTTCACAACACACCTGTTACGTCATTTTAAATAAATATTGCAGGAGATCGAATAAATTAATCTTTGAAAATCTTAGGCATAGAAATACCGTAGAAATACTGTATAGCTTTCTAAAAAATATTTGTCTATTGAAAAATAACTATTCTATTAGGTTTTTCATCTCCTAAAAATTGGAAATTGACTTGTCTAACCTTCTCTGCTCTTTCTCTCTAAAGTATGTCAATCAAACCTATTCTGGATTTGAGCTTGTTTCTTTAATATTTTTTTATTGACACCTGTTAATAGCTTATTAGATTTCTTAACAAATAAAACGAAATCTCAAACCTTATTTTCAATGGTCTTGTCCTTATTCTGATTAGGATCTATAGCATATTCAATGTCGTAAAGTGTAGGTTTATTTTCGTCAGTGGGACCTACAATCGTGAAATCTTTGACTCGGACTACTCCAGATGTGGGTGTGATGTCCTCAACAACAGGCGGATTCAGAAAGAAAAACTGTGAAGCTGAAATGAAAAAGAATGATATTATCAGTTACTTTGAATATCGATGTAAAGCTGTTGATGAAGTCATATCACAGTTGAGTGGCCGGATTTTTAGCTGTTCTCACTATTGTTATCTCTAAACAGAAAGAACTACGAAGTAGGTTACATGGGACAAAAATTTATTATTTTGGGGAATTAGAATCATTTTTTTCATACCAGAGCCCATTCAATGCTGTTTCATAGTTGTTATTATCTGATATAAACCAATTTGTAATGCGACGTTTCGTACTTTGGTTTTAATCATCAACTGAATTTTTTTGAATACCGGCCTCTAGTTTTTTCCATCGATTTTTATAGCCACTGTGATGAAAAATCAGCTATGTATTACGATATAGGTCAGTATTTAAAAAAAGTTCAATTTGATAAAAATGTGCAGCATCTACGTATAGAGTAGTTAGTCGAGTTAGTCTGCGTAGGAAAGGCGAAGGAAGCGAAACTGTCTATTGTGAAATAAATAAACACCCGTCAATAAAAGTATTTTGATTTGACTTATTGTTTTTATGTGTGATTTGTTAGTAGAAAAGAAGCGAAAAATCGACAGTGAATGCAGAACGTTCCAAGAAAAATGGAACTTTCAGTATTTTGTGATTGAGTCCAGTGATAAGGCGCTATGTTTCATTTGTAATGAAACCATAGCTGTTCTCAAAGACTATAACATTAAACGACACTATGAATCGAAACATCTTCAAAGTTACTCCAAGTATACAGGAAGTTTGCGGAAGGAGAAATTTGAAGCTTTGAAACGCGGACTTAAATCGCAGCAATCTTTGTTTACTAAAGCGAATACTGAACAAGAGTCTGCAACTCGCGCCAGCTTTCGTGTGGCTCTTGAAATCGGAAAACGAGGCAAACCATTCACCGATGGAGAAATGATAAAAGAATGCTTGATTGCAGTAGACGAAGAAATATGCCCCGAAAAGATAAATTTATTTAAAAGTGTCGGAGGGTGCAAGACATCGTAGAAAATATATTAACTCAACTGTCTGACAAAAAATGTACATCATGAGTGGTTTTCTCTGGCATTGGATGAGTCAACGGATGTGTCAGATACTGCTCAGGTGTTGATTTTTATTCGCGGAGTAGATAAACGCTTTGAAGTGTATGAAGAACTTCTTGATATTGATATTATTCACGGCACGACAACTGGGGCAGATATTTTTAAAGGAGTTGAAAATGCCATTAATAAAAAGAACCTTCGATGGAGAAATTTGAAATCTATAACAACTGATGGAGGCAAAAATATGTATGATAAAAATAAAGGAGTGGTTGCACTTGTGTCAAAGGCTGTAGAAAATGATGGTGGTTCGAAACCATTAGTCTTACATTGTATCATTCATCAACAGTTCTTGTGCGGAAAATGTTTGGATATGTCAGAAGTTCTAAAACCAGTCATATCAGTTGTTAATTTCATCAGATCCACTGGGCTGAATCACCGACAATTCCGCGAGTTTATTCAACAGATTGGAGAAAATGATTCACCATATCATACTGCCGTACGCTGGCTTAGTTGCGGAAGTCCTTAAGCGTTTTTTTGAACTTCGAGCAGAGACTGAATTTTCCGTCAATTTTGCAATCGAAACTTTGAGTGCTTTGAAGATAAATTTTGATACTCGTTTTTCAGATTTTCATGTAATTGCGAATGAAATTAAGCTTTTTCAAAATCCTTTTGATTCTGACATTGAAACCCTGGCTCCGGAAGTCCAAATGGAAATTGTTGATTTACGGTGCAGTGATATGCTTAAGAACAAATATTTAAATTCATCTTTGTTGGAATTTTATAAGAGTCTTCCACTGGAACAATTTGATAATTTGCATAAATTTGCTCGTGAGTTGTTTTCTGTTTTTGGTACTACTTACTTGTGTGAGAAAACGTTTTCCAAGATGAAGTACACAAAGAATGTTTACAGATCTCAATTAACCGATGAGCATCTTAAATCTCTTTTGATAATTGGTACAAGTAAAATTGATCCACAACTACAAAGTATTGTCGGTGGAAAATTACAATTACATAAATCTCATTAGTGTTTTTGTTTTACTGTGATTCATTTCAATTATTTGTTAGTTATTAATATGCTTAGTTATTAATAACTTAGGTATTTAAGTTAAGTTTTCTTTGTCATCATTCCTGTTAAGTTTTACCTTGCAAGTAAATAAAACCGAGTAATTATCATTCTGTATTTTTTTCTTCAACTTATCACAGCAATAGTAACAACAATTAGGTAATCATTGGCTGTCGCGGGCCGAATTGATGACACTGGCGGGCCGGATTTGGCCCGCGGGCCATAGTGCAGTTCAATCAACTCAACCCTCTCTGCAGTTTTGTAAACCATTGTTTCTTTAGCAACACTTTACGGCACTTACTACTAGTAATAATGTGGATATCACTTTTAACATAAAAATCAGGAATAGAAACAGCATTTTTAACCATTTCTCAATTGTGATAGTTCTCTTAATCAGAGAAGAACTGAAAAATTAACAAAAAAGTAGCGTAAGAAACAAATGAAAGATTTCCAAATACATTCTAACTGGGCAATTTGTTGCTATTAATAATATTGAAAAAGTTAATTATCGTATATGGTATAAAACTGCCCCCTTCCCAATAAAAATCAACCTGCCTAAGCTTTTTTTCGGATATGCAATATTAGTACCCAAAACCTCCATGCCAAGTTTTCGATGGACCACTCTGTATACTCAATACTAAATAATAAGCTTTGCTGAAAAGACGTTATATTTGGTAGCTCAGGGATCTTGGATTGAAACTTTAGTCTTTCTACTTACATTTATCGCACATAGGTCCTACGTATGGTTCTTCGCATTCACCTTTATTACAATATCCATTCAAACGAGAACAGCTATTTATGCAATGTTCTGAACAAAGTTTACTGCAACCATGACCATATTTTCCACTGTCGCAACCTAAAAATGAAATACGTTTACCGATATGTGACCTAAAATGAAAACATCTCTCACCCTAAGTGTGGCCATGTTTAATCGAAAACTACTAACGTTATTTTGTATTTGAACTGTCAACTGTGAACATTATTTGTAATAAGAGGAATGTGGTAGAATCTGACATATCATAATTCACTTCAGTGAATCCCTGATTTTGGTTTATGGGATGAAGTGTAGAGAAAGGAAGGATTGTTGGCAAGCTAAAGAAAAGAACATGAAGAATGAGCATTTTTTTCTTCGGTGGAGAAGAAAGAATGAACAGAAGAGGAAAGGAACAAATAACGAGTGAAACTGCAGAAACAACTGAAAAAACAATAAATCGAAAGAAAGTTAGACCAATTTCAGAAGAAAGTGGGTGAAAAAGTCAATGGCAAGAACGGCTCTGGTTTACAAACCAAATAAAACGATATTTGATACTAGTGAAATTTATTAAAACTTATAGAAAGTATGGAGACGATAATTTTATTTTGTGCATTATTGATTGAAGTTGTTTATCGCGGTCAACAATAAATAATAACAATCACGGGTATGGACTGTAAAAAATCTCACGGGTAACGATATGTATTCCACCTAAATTGCAAAATATTCTGAAAAATAGTATCTTATAAAACATCTCTTGATGAAAGATAAGGTGATTATTTAATGCCAACCAAAAAATTTGTTTTTAATCTTATTCTCATTGATTAAAATTGAACGTTTGGTTTGAGTCGAACTGACTTTTTTATGTAATTGAAAAAATAATGGGCAATTTTGAGAAACGACATCTTGTTTTCAACGGAAATTGGATTTAAGACAACTTGATGAATTTAACTTACTTTCTTGACAGTTTTTTCCTCTATATCCAGACGTACAATGACAATCTTGTTTCGATTTGTTCATGTCGCAATAAACAAATTTTGAACAATACTTCTGTCCAAATATGTCACACGGAAGACAAAACTTCCCAAAAGTGTTTTCTGGACAATGAAAATCTGAAATGAAAAAATATTGTTTCAATATTGAAGTTTAATCATATTGCGTCCATCAGGCTGAAAATAAATATCTTCTACTTAGAGCATTCATCAAACTGTCAATTTATTATCATATTATCTTTTTTAAACTAACAGAGTATTTGAGATAAGAAATTATTTACTTTTTTGATAGTTCATCTATTGATACTATGAAACCCATGCAATATTTTTCTTTCGGATATAAGTAGGATAAATTAACATATCAGGGGTCCACAAACTAACATGTGGATCATGTCCAAAAGTTTATGCAGAGCATAAAAAAGTTTTGAGCCGAAGAAAACGTTTCGAGCACCTCTTCTGAATTAAATATAGTTGTTTTTCATATTTTGTTGTTCTTTCAGTTGAATAATAAAAACATTTGTGTAGTCTGTTTAATGAATTACTATCAGAATATCAATGTAAATGACAACTTCATTTAAGTGAACAGTGAATAATTTCTATGACTTATGACAACTGTTAATGATAATCTTGTCAGCAAATCAAATAACTATCTTTTCTAAGATATCTTGATTCGAAGAAATCATTGAAATAAAAACTACTATTTGAAAAAGCCAATATCTGAAAAACTATTTGGATTAGGTATAGGTATAGGAAAAGATAATTAAATCATATTGTTCAGACCGAAAAAATACAGATTGTTCTATTTGAAATAACAAAATTATCTTTGTCCAAAATTATAAAAAAGTAACAAGGATTTTTGAACATTCTGTATAATATTGAGAAACGGGTTTTATCGAAATCAATAGCCCAAAACCTCTTTTATGCTTGGTCAAAATTCGAAATGATGATTTCTATAAATTTCAATGTTATTTAGTTTCCAATTGTACCTAGCATTTTCATAAAAAATAAATAACTCTAAAACGGCTATAGTTAAGTATCTTTCATGAAATCTTTCTGACCAATTCAAAAGTTTAACGAAATACAGGGTGTTCCATTGAAAAAAACTTTGATATGTCACACTTTTTCGAGCCACCCTGTAAACTCCACAATAATTTCCTTCTGCAGCCTAAATCGATACACTGATATACGTTGGGACTTGCAAGGTGAGTTGAATCAGACAAAAGTTTCCTATTTTGGAAAACTGAAATAATCTCTTCTCAGATCGAGAATATCGATGGTTTGAACTATTCATTGAAAACTATTATGTTGCAATGCGACGTTTCGTTCAATAGATCTCTCCATCAACTTCATTTTTTTAATACGAACCTGTATTATAATACATAGCGGAATTTGTTATTACAGTGGCTCTAAAATCGATAAAAATAAACTAGAGATCCATATTCGAAATAATACAGTTGATGATAGAATCTAATAAACGAAACGTCGCATTGCAAAGTAGTTTATATCAGATTATAACAAATATAAAAAAGTATTGAAAGTTCTTCTGGTTTTTCTTTATATCATTCGAAATGGAGCCGGTAGAGTCACAAAACGAAATACGACAAGTCTAGTTTTTGGCGAATATTTCAAAAGCAACCACTGATATTCGAAAAGAGATCATTCTGGTTCCTATTAACTGACCTGTAAGTCCTATTGTTTTCCAGATAGCTTAACAAAACGTCATGTAAAGTGAATGTGAACAACATATAACCCACCTATTAACCTACTCTGTTTTTCAGTCACCTCGTTTATTTTAACGATGTCATTTGTTTGTTCTCCGATTTTTTCGCACAATATGTTTTCTCTGTCAGATTTGACATATCTGTATTCTGAAATGAAATAAAAAGACAAAATAAATTCGCTGAACGGAATAAGTAAATGTTTATAATGTACATATTTCGAATAGCAAGCCATGGCACTCTGTCGTTTCATCTTGCAAAAAAAACAATTGGAAGGACAGTTACTAATTTTTTGGGTATCAGATTTTAAAATGAAATTTTCAATAATATGTCTAATTGATTTAGGCCAGTTCTTTACGAAATAAAATCATACACTGTTATTTTTTTAAACGGCAATGTTCACAGACAAAATTGCCGTTATTGAAGTGACACCAACCCTCACGTTTTCCGGGAAACACATTCCCAATATCTAGAAAAAAATAACGTTTGGGCAGGAATACTGGGAAACCATATTGTAGGACCTCTATTTATTGATCAAAATTTAACAGGGGAACTGTATTTGAATATGCTGGAAACTACTGTTGACCCTCTCATCACAGAAATCGTCGAAGCGAATCCTAATGAATTCGATATGGATATTCTATTCCAACAAGATGGAGAACCACCACATTACTCCAGACAAATAAAAAACTATTTGGATACTACTTTTCCCGGTCATTGGATTGGCCGTCGAGGTCCTACAGAATGGCCAGCCTGCTCGCCAGATTTGACACCTTTGGATTTTTTTATGGGGATATTTGAAGCAGAAGGTGTACAAAACTGAATCTGCTCCAATATTGGATATACGGCAGAGAATAATAAATATTTGGTACTCAGTTGCCATCTTGAAACTTTCATCTGTCAATTTCACTTCCAAATAAAGTATTTATGCAATAATTTCATTATCTCAAATTTCAATTTTTTGAGCTGATCCGTTCAAAGAATAAAAGGGGGGGGATTTTTGTCACTGATAAATGATCAATGCAGCCAAAAATAACATTTGAAATTATTTTTTCTTGGATTTTCGTAACTCATAATTTGACTAAACTTCAATATTTTGAAATGTTAATGGTTGTACACATAATAATTCATGAGATTGTTAGATTTTTTTTATACTTGCCTTCCTCTTCGCATAGGCGTACGTCATCTAATGCCCAAAAAGGGTTATTCCGCAAATTATATCCATCCCGATGTTTATACTGCAGTATATTTAAATGCTGTCCTATGTAATTTTGTGTATCAATTATAATTTTCTTTTCTGACCACTTTTCATCCTGAAATATAAAATATTACAACTGTTCAAATTGTAAAAGGCAAATATGCTCCCCAATGACACCCTTTCATCGATGATGATGGATGCTAATACCAAATTAAATATCGTTTTGAAATACATTTTGATCTCATTAATTCAAAATTCTGATTTTATTTTAAACAATTAAAAATTAAAATTAACTAAACATTTTTTTAAAATCATAATCATCTCTAGGCAACAAAATAGCAAAAAAAAAAATCAAATATTGAATTTCTCTATTTGTTTAAAACGATTTAATAAACAAATTACGTAAAAAATTCATATCCAATGTTAATAACTGCCATTGTTTAATATGAAAACAGACATAACTAAATATGAATTGAAAAAAAAATGTTTATCAACAATTTTTAGATATTTAATTTTGCAATAGTTATAAAAAATCATTATTAACAAATTAATAAATTTTTATGAAATTGTATCGCAGGATCGTATGAAGTATATATATCAAAAGGGCTCCACGAAGTTTAAAATTTATAGGCCAATTATTTATACCTTTTATCCCATTATTTATGCCAACGGAGATTGGGAAAAAATTTGTTAGTTAACAATTGAATAACTTTTTGGAAAATAGTGATAAAACTTTTTTTTCCACGGGACTCGATTCATTCAAGTGTTAAGAAGATACTATTTTTTTTTTCAAATTTTCTATAACATTTTATGTTATAGAAAAATTATTTCTTTTGATAAACTCTCTTGGGCGGCAGCGCATATGCCGTAACAGCCGCGCGGAACCCTATTTTCAAAGTCAAATTAAAATTATAAATAATGGAGATAGAGTTTCGGGAGTTGGGACTTTTTTATCGGAAATTGCCTCCTCATTAACGAGCTTTTTTCAAAATTGCTTAAACATTAATATTTTTTGAGTTATTACCGAAAAACTAAATACCATTTTTTTTAAATCTTATTTTGTTAATAACAATTGCAATTTCACGTTCACGAGATAAGCTGTATGAAGTTCAGTCTAGTTGAAACAGATGAAATTAGCCAAGTCCTGGATACACTATCGATTGTTCTGTACTGACGAGGAGTAACACTCCAAAAATGGTAAGTAATAATAAAAATTTTCTGCAGAACGAAGAAACTTGATTCGAAGTATTCATGTCAGTTCTTATGGATACTCGTTTTAGCGTTCTAGGGTGGAAAATCCAATATTATATTTGCAAAATCCAACACAGTTGGAAAAAGCTTTTTCACACGTTATTCTCCAGTTCAGAAAATATCCAGTGTGGAAATTTCAGATGAAACGCCCTTTGTATCGGAAAATTCAGTTGATAGTTTCTGTTTTTTTAACTTTGTTAATATTTTATGTGTAACTAAACTTACCTCAGATGAGATATCTTCAATAATTTTTATAGAATTTCCATTAGTTTCTTCATCGTTTATTGTGATTCTCAGACGACAACTTTGGCACATAGAAACAAACATGGAGATACAAGTTTTGTTCTTTTCGATCTTTATCGATGATCCGATTGGATGGCTATAACCATCGGTATATTGGCTTAGTAGGTAATTGTCTAAAAGTGAAAATTGAACGAAGCGATAACAAGAATCTGTGAATTAATATAACACTACATATTTCGAAATATATTATTATTTGATAAAACAAACGTTGCCTTCCTTTATCAATTTTGATATGATATTTTTCATAATTTTCGAAATTATTGTGACATATCTCTCACTCATCATGGGACATTAATCTAATTATTCTGTCACTTTTTCTTTCAATTTTTCTCTTGGAGTTGAAAATACGCTTATTTGATGTTGTTAACTATAATAATTAATATCATAGTAGTTTTCAATTCATTACAAAAATATTATAAAAACAAAGGCAATATGAGTAACAGTTAAAATGAATACAATCATTCAATATATGGTAATTGAATAAACAAAAAGGAATATCAAAGAAGTAGTCTTGGCTTCTTGTGTTGTGATTCTGACAGTGAGTTTAAAAATCTGGGAAATTATAGTTACTTTTCTCAAAACCTAGTGATTTTTCGTCATCGGGTCATTTCAAATCATCTCTGGGTTTCACCAGTATAAAAGGTTTTTTAAAGGGTTTTGTAATTCAATAATAGCTGTCAAGTTCATGGGACTCTTGTTAATAAATAAATACACTTTATGTATATCTCAGTTCAACTACCTTGAAAGGTAGTTCAAAGAACTACCTTTCAAGGTTCATGAATCTTTGGATATTTGAGATAAGGAAGACTAAAAGGAAGAAAGATACCAGAAGACAGAGGTTTCAGTCATCTTCCACTGAAATCTGCTTCGAAACTGAAGTTGAAGGGAGTCTTTATGGCTGTCTATCATGGACAGAGTTCAGATATGAAAAAAAAACTGGGAGCTTCTAGACCAGTTACTGAACTTTTTATATTTGAATACAAAGTTTCTATCATTTTTAACAATCCAGGCGTCACTGATTAATTTTGTTTTCTATAGTTGTTCTCTTGTATTTATTCCAGACATTCACTAGTTCCGTGATATTGAAAATTTTGTAGCAATCATTTTTATGTTCTGTGGCTTTCAAAACCTTGTGTTTGAACCAAAATTCGAAAACATCGATTTCGGATAGGTAGATACTTACAATCATGGAATTTCCAAAGACTCTCTCCATCGGAACTGATATGTATCGATTTTGTATCGAAAATGGATCTACTTGAATCATAATATGTCATGAAAACGTCATTTCCTCTATAAACTTTGATCATATTTTGTTTTCTCTCTATCCTGAAATGTGTCCATTCATCTTCACTCAGTGGTTTGTTAATGTTAACCTGAAAGTCAAATGATGTAGAATATTGAAGTACAGGCACAAAAGGCCGACAACACCATCCCTTGAATTATTATCTGTGTTAAGTTAAGAAACAAGTAAGAGAGATGTAATTAAATTGGCCGATACTCATTGAGAATCCATGATGATTTATTTAAAAAAACGAACGTTAGATAGAGAGATAAATAGACAGACAGGCATGTGTAATGTTCCACAATTTGGGGTATTACAGCAAATGCAAGTTTCAACAAAATAAAGTTGAGTTCAATTCATGAGTTTTTCAAATTCACTTTGAATAGTATTCAAATTGATGTTTCAAATGTTGGGTTTTAATTTTTAAAGGGATTTGTTTCTAATTCACATACTGGCAACAGCGCCTATATCAAGTTGAAATAATTTATACGTACCCAGATATTCTACTTTAAAGAAGGAAAATTATCTTTATAAATCAACAATAAAGGCAAAATATAAATTATAGTTCAATACCTCCTTCACAAGCCACACAAACAACAGTTGTTTTGTTATTTATTTATATAGAGGAAGACAGGTTAGGTGCACAAAATGTCATATGTCACAAAATGTTTAGGAACTCGGAACATAAGTAAACAGAACAGCACGCCTTTGAAATATGTCATCTTTGTTTGTCTCATACAGGTAACAAATTCATTGTCCTTTATTAGCTATAACCGATGTTGCCAAATGGTGAAATAGAAACGAATCCCTTTAGATGTTGAATGCATTATTTCATTCCTCTTTTTTAAGTATTTGAATAATTTTTCAAAGAAAAAAGTTGAAATGATAAGATTAAAATGCGTTGTTCAAGAGCTCTTTTATGAAAACTACTTGATTTTCGTCAGGAGGAACATTCCCCATTGCAAATAACTGGATAGCTATCAGTCAGAAAATATGGAATGAGAAAAGGCTGGCAAACAGTGGACGCCCTTTTGGAGGTTGAGGATATAGAGATGCGAAAAACGCCTTTAGTAGTGTATCCTAGCAATCAATTCTCAAAGCGCTGGAAAGAAGAGGTATAGATGTGAAACTAACCGCTCTAATAGAATTCTATCTGTCAGACAGAAAAATCCTCCTAGAGGCAGAAGGGGATACCAGCACTGTGGTATCTCACAAGGATCAATGTTGGAACCGACCCTGTGGAATATATTATATAACGATTTTTTACAGATGAACTTTCTAGAAAAAACAACCCTCATAGGATTTGCAGACGATGTGGCCATGATAGTACGCGCATAAAATGAGAATATACTAATGAATGTATCAAATACAGGTCTGGAAATGGTGGAAAACTGGATGCAAACAAACGTGCTTCAACTAGCACCACAAAAAACGAAAAGGGAGATTCCATCCATCAAGTTCAGCATACAAAGCAATACCTAGCAGGGCTATTAAATATCTTTGTATCTGATTGGATGTAAAAATGACTTTTGCAGAACATGTCGATAGAACCATTGGAAAAATTGAAAAGACTGTAGCTGTCCTATCAAACCTTTTACCAAACATTGAAGGTCCTAGAGCGCGAAGAAAAAAGGTACTGTTTAGTGTGGCTCATTCCCAGATACTCTATCCTGCGCCAGTCTGGCATAAGGTAACGACAAATCAAAAACTATTTGCCAAACCCACTAGTGTCCAGAGAAAAATAGTTATACGTATCTGTTGTTCACATAGAACAATATCGGCGGAAGCAACAAGAGCAAAGGCAGGAGTACCTTTAATAGATATCTTTGTCCATGAGAGGCAAGAGAGGTACACCGGCGTAGTGAAAACGACTGAACCTTATGAGAAATTGACACGAGAAGTGGACTAATGGAAAGTTCGGACGATGGACCAATAGGCTGATCCCTGACATTGAGCAGTGGGTCAACAGACCGTATTGTGGGACTACTTTCTGATCCAAGCACTATCTGGACACGGCGGCTTCAGAAAATATCTAAAAAATAGGGTAAGAGCTGAATTCAACGAATGCTTATACTGCAATATAGAGAATGATGTTGAACATCCAATGTTCAGATCTAACAAATAGCAAGAGTTCAGAAAAAATATCAGAAAGAAGCGGAAAAGTTATATAATGATATATTTGATGACAGAAGAGGAGGAATGAAAACAAACCTACATGGTCATCAGGCTCATTATAGAAACGAAAGAGAAGAAAAAGAGAGACAGGGCGCTGATGCAATCTGAAAACGGTTCCACTGGGAATAGTGAATGGCAAGAAGGAGGGGGTTTTACTTGGTAAAAATCAGGCACAATGTCTTATGCAAGATATTCCCTCCTCCTGCGTCTGTGGTTGTCTTCTGTTCGACGTTTCGGCTTCTGCTTTGAAGCCCTGGTAGTCGTGTCAGGAAATTTTCCTCTCCACACATCGAACACTCAAGACTTGCCCCTGTTACCCGTGTAGGTGAGGGATTAGGGGTTCTGCCAACAAATTTTGGGTGTATGCCGTGTGGTCTACACCGTACACTTTTGTGTTTACCTCTTAGGACACTCATGTTAGGAAAGTTACCTTTCCACCGTAGGATCATTCAATGCCGAGGACTCTTGCAAGACACCTCTACCACACATCTAGCAGAAACCGGCCAACGCCTGTTACCCGCTGATGCTGAATTGGTAGTTGAGCCGATAACTTCAATGGGTGAACGCCGTGTAGTCTGCACCGGTTACCCGTTTCTCTTGGAACTGAATAAAGTGAGAAAGAAGCCAGTGACGAGAATTGGGGGCAGGTAGATCACGACCCGGTGCCGAGTCATACAGCTTCAGTGTCAATTGGTTCTTGAAAATGGCTTCAAAGCAAACGCGGTTCAACCCGAAAATCTATCCAACGAAACATTCCTGAAGATGTTTCACAAGCAGATGATGTAAAGCATGATTTATAATTATTTTCGTTTATACAAGAGTTTTCTGAAAAATGTAATACATCAAAGTTATGTTTTTTCAATGTTTCGTCAAGGTTATTCATTCCTAAATACAGCAGAATTCGAGATGTTGCAATTTTTCTGAAAAATCAGTGTGTCTGAAAAACCAAACTTATTATCTCTGATTTTTCAAATGGAACCCCTTATATATTGTGACACCAAGATGAAGGTCTCCTATACGAAATTGTCAGAAACGGTAATCTTGGTTGAGCTTGTGCATACCTTATTTACATAACTGAGTTCACAACTTTGTGTCGAACTATACCATTTGGTGCTACCACATTTATAAATAACAGAATCGAGTCCACGTTGGAAATCCAGACTTATCCGATAGCAGTTGTAATACACAGTATCACCGTCACATAAGAAAATGTGGACATGTTTATCTGCTTTGGTTCTAACTGACAGAGGTATATTGAAATTCCTACTGTTGCTGATTGTAAGTACTTCTTTATAATCCTTCGCACCTGTTGATTTGAACACTGGGAACACTGAAAGATAATTTACAAATCATTATTGAAATCCCAAAATATTTGATATTGTGTCATTCATTCATTGTGTTACTTATACGTTATACCTTTCCTTTTTTTATAGAGACGCTAGGTAACTCATGACCAGATTGAATCAAATATAACAGCGATTATCTTTTAATTAGGAATTCGAGAAATTGAAAGACACGCAAGTTTGAGCTTTAGATTTTTTCCATACTCCATATCATTTCAGCTAGAGAATGCCGTTGTACCGAGATCAATATCTTTTTGAATCAAAAGATATTCAATGAATTGATGGATGTAGCCGTTACTACATGGTAGGAGATCATTTTTCAAAAAGGTATTCCTTTTTGATTTTTTCAATATTTTTTCATCCGGCGTTGATGTCAACACTTGGTTTTGCAACTGACCGCCTTGGGGAGCATCGTTTATGTTTAATATTCGAGTTCTCTGTCTCTCTGTCTCTACCTTCTTCAGAACGACAGAATACAAGTAGATCTGCAAGCTTACGCAGATGACATTATCATCCAGACGAGGTACAGGTCGAGAAAAGTAGCTTGTAATATCCTCCAAAGAACGATGGACGTTATTCAAAGTTGGTGCCTGAGGAAGTAGATGTTTGTCAGCCCCAGCAAAACTGTGATAATCCCCTTAACCAGGGGGAGAAAGTTGGACGGTCTAACGCCACTTTCCCTCAATGGCGGGTCATTCCATTTGGAACGGAGGTGAAATATCTTGGCATTGTTCTTGATAGAAACTCACCTGGAACGCTCATTTGGAAAAAGTTTCACACAAATCCAGACTGTCTCTATGGATATGCCGAAGGATTTGTGGTAAAACTTGGGGTTTAGGTCCCAAACAAGTCCATTAGATATAGGTATGTGATGACTGTCACACCAATGATCACTTATGGGGCAATTGCGTGGTGGCCGAAGGCTTTACAGAAAACGACACAGGCGAAGCTCTCTGGCTTACAGGTTTGTCTTCTAGATCTACCTACTCTCCACATTTTTCTGGAGAGAGAAGCTAGATGGACTGCATGACATCATGCCTCCAACTGTCAAGTACGAACTGCCTTATAAAGTACTGTTCCCGATTAGAGATCCTCCGGCAGAAGGAGGTATTAAGAGCAGATAACTGTTGGTTCACAGATGGACCAAAAACATTGATCAAGAGCATTGGAAGCTCTTGGCTCCTACAGAGCAACGTCTAAGTTGGTAGCAAACTGCTAAAAACAACTCTCCTCAATAGGAAGACTTAACAAATTGTCTCTGGTCTGGATTCCTGGCCAAACTGGCCTTCCATAGATGGCTAAGATGGATGAGAGGAGATGTCATCACACTTCACTCAATCATGGTTACTTCAAACGAATAATGAAAAGGCTCTGACTTGATGATCACGATGTCAACAGAGTCACATAAAATACCTGCACTTAGAGTCATTGAACAGTCAAATGGATTTGAAAGTGGTTTTTGTAAATGGCTTTGAAATGAAGTTATTCGCTGTCGTTCCCAAACTAGGACAACCATCATGAATTGAAGCTTATGCGTGCTGGATCCAAAAAAATATTTTAGACTCAACTGTACGAAGTGATCACGATGAACTTTTTGCAATTTTTCATGAATTCTTTCCAAACTGATCAAAAGGCAACGGAATTGAAAGAAACATTGAAGGATTGAAAAATACAGCGAGAAATATGGCAAATCTTTAAAATCATATTTTTTGGTTTCTAAAGACTTGAAAAGGAATAGTTTTGTGCTAAATTGTAAAGAGTTACAAGAGTCTCTCACATATTTTACGAGAAATATGGAATAAAGAGCATTCACAGTTGAACAAAAATAGTTTTTGCACATGTCAAGTGCAAGGGGACATCTTCATTTGTATTATCAATTTTCAAAGCAATATGAAAGTGACACTCTGAAGATGTTTTTGACTGAGGAAATACTCGAATCAAGTAAACAGCAAATGTACTCTTTTTGATATTTCCACTTTTCCAAAATTATAAAATCTAACAAACAAGGCACATCCAGGATTTTGTTTATTGGAAAAGAGATTTTGTATTTGGAACCATCAGATATTCGATGATTTTCGAAGATTGTAACGCTGGACAGTGAGTTTCCTAGAAATTGGAAATATGAAAACTGCTGGAGCAAATGATGATTGTTTCTTACAATATACTCTCATATCTGCATTCGACTATTTAAAATCGTTACTTACCCTCCCACCTTCTGTCTGTAACGTATTGTTTGATGGGACCATGAATAGCTTGGATGACATTCCAGTTGTCAACTGTCCAATATTTTGTCCACTGGTTTGAATTTTCGAAGGTTGCCAAGGTTTCTGATGTCGGATAAAATGACGACACTGAAAAAACAGTTTTTATGGAAAATTTGTTGCTATGTCGAAGGGTCGAGAAAACTTTTCATTGTTACAGCACCACCAAAAATGAGTCTTCTTAACACAGCTCTTTCATCCCTACTCTGAAGGCCAAATCTTCACGCAAAACGTGTTTCTGTATACAAAAGCTCCCTCAGGCGGAAGCCTGAAAAAGCTATTGTAAAGTGAAACAATTGTTGTGGTTTTGTAAACTTTTCAGTGAAAATCTCATGATAAAGTGAATTCTCATCAAGTATCAGCAAATTCCACTACATGTAGAAAATATTATTATTTCGAGTGGAACTGACTTATACCCAATGTGAATCATTGAATACCACATTCATCTCTTGAATAATTAAAATATCAATTTATGCTAATGCATACGTGGTTTCTTGATAAATGGTCACGGTAAATCAAGTTCAAAAACTTTATTTAATTATTCAAATTGCAGCTCTAAACACTTCAGTCAATGACTGTACTTATTCCACTCGTTTACTTTGTCTGCTCTCCGAACTAATTTCACCTGCACAGTTTCTATAAGTTTTACGATCTCAATCGACTATATTCGAATAAGTTCTTTTTCACGTTCCTCTTCTGTTTGGAAACCCCGAGAAGAAAAATGAAAAATACATTCTTTGAAGTTTGTCGTATAAACCTTTCCAAAATTTTTGCAGATGTAAAAACGTCTCGCTTTGAAAATTCTATTGTCAAAAATTTTATCAATCGATAAGTGATGACAGAACTTTTTCTATCAAATTTGAAAAAGCTTCTTGTATGAAACACGCTGGAAAATTGAATGATTCACGTTGCTTTTCATACAAGTCACATATTTTTTTCAGTCTTCAGCAATAGTAAGAAAGAAAAACTTCCAGTGTAACATTTTTGAGTATTCATTCAGTTATTTCTATCTTCCTCGTTCAACAACAATTCAGCCATTAGGACCTGAGACTTATCTCACATAACCTGAGTTACATTTTAGAAGCGCTCACTATTGACGTACTGTCCCAGTTGATGAGAAAGCAATGAAACATGTTCAATATTTGCATCACCTACCTAAATTGTTTCTGCCTTCATCTGTGTCTTCAATATCTTTAATGATTGCCAATGCTGATGAACTATTCGTGATGCACCATTTATTTCCAACCATGAATATTTCTTCTTGGCTTTTTGCGAGACGTAGTAGAGTTAATCCAAACAATATTATTCTGAAAACACAGAAGTGATTTTTCATCAGTTCGTACTTCCATTGTCTAATATAATATAAATTGATTTGAAACCCTGAAAAAACAATTAAAAAATTAATAAGATTAACTGAAATAACCATTTTATTAAACAAAAAAATGAAATTACAAAAAATTCACATACAAGCTACAACCAAACAAAATAGAAGTTGAAATATTAATAAAAGCTGAAAAATACAGAATATACAGAAAAAAACAGAAGTGATTTTGTTGTGAATATCATTTAAAAAGTTTATGAAGTGTAAATTTACGACAACAACATTCTAACCTCTCCTCTTGAATAATTTTGAAAAATATTTTTAATTTGCTCTGTCATTATGTAACTCAAAAATACAACAAGCATAGCAACAACAAGCTATGAGATTGGAACGAGCTTTTTTGAGAGTGTTTAGAAAATAAAATATGAGACATGGGTTCACTAATTTGATATGCAAACCAGTCAACAAGCATCGGATTGGCGCCAGACGTGGAAAAATATTTTTCATGTTTCTTCTTCTACTTTGTGATAATTTTGAGGCATGAAAGATTTCAAAATCATAGTTATAAACAGGGATGGCCAACTTCCTTTTCCCAAAGGGCCACTTCAATTCTTTCACTAAAAGCGGAGGTCGCACAAAAAATTTAAGACAAATTTAAGCTACATAAATATACAGTGTCACACATAAAGTCCGCATCAAATGGGATTTTTTTTATTCATCTCTTCAAGCAACTTTTGATGTCTCCATTAGGTTGTGCTTTAAAAATGATGCCAAATGACATGCATATGACCGATCAAGTGATTTTTCTTCCCTGTCCAATTTGACATTTTTTCCAAAAAATGTTCAGAAAAGCAGTTATTGCTCGAAATTTCGAAAATCGGTAAAGAGAAAAGATGATTGTTTTTTCATTTTTACCCATATACCAATTTTTAGGTCTCTAGTACAAATTTAGTTTTTTTACAGTTTTTCGAAAATTTGACATTTCTCAAATTCAGCCAAACCTCAACAAAGTTAGTGCTTTATGCCTAACTTATCTTTAAAACGCATTTTTATTACCAATTGCAATTCTAAATACAACTTATTTCGCAAAAATTTAAAACACCAGAAAAAATTATGCCAAAAATGATGCAAAGTTGATACAGTTTTTAAAAACAGATAAATATTTCATTTTATTTCTACTTTTTGCGAAATAGCTTGATACATAAGCATAATTAAAAAACAATATCAATTAAAAGTCAATAATTTATTCTTCACTGCACTTTTCAAACAGTTAAACTTTTATTCACTAATTACGAAAAATTACAACGCAATTAAACTAAGGAAGGAATTATACGAAAGTAATTTCACATTTACTAAATATCTTTTATGAGGTATGAATGAACAAAATTACTTCAGAAATCGATTTAGATTTTGTTGCCTAGAAAACTAAACCGTAAAAAATTCTAACAAACATCTGTTTAAATAAAGTTATAATTTAAATTAAGAACACTAAATCAAATCGAAACATATGCCTAAACCATGTAAAAACCAATAGAAATACAACATAAAAAGTCACATTTCGGTGTGCCTTCCACCACGTTCAATGCAATCAATTGTCCTTTTTAAAACATCTTTAACTACATTCTTTATACTACGGGGTTTCGTGCTTACAACACATTCTCGAATAACTGCCTCTAAATGGTTTATATCTCGAAAAGGTCTTTGCTTATACACCTTTTGTTTTAAGTAACCCCACAAGAAGAAATCTAGTGGGGTTATATCAGGAGATCTAGGCGGCCAAAAGTGTTCCATATTGCGACTGATTACTTTGCCCCTAAATATTTCCAAAAGACGCTCTTTAACCACCCTTGTAGTATGAATAGGTGCACCATCACCACACACATCACCCGCAGGTACCGGGTATCATGTATCATTTATGATAGAATAAGCAACATAGGTATAAATTACTCAGATTTAAATGTAATCAGTTAGTTTTGAAAATGGTGTAATAGCCGAAACCGGTCAACAATAAAGAAATATAGTGGAAAATAGACAAAAGTGTGTTTTTGTAGTGTATCCCCAGTATATAATGCATAATTTTTTTATGTATTGCTTCACTCTGTTTCGCCCTACATGTCCATGATACATTAACGTTTACTATAATTTCTCAAAAAAACTCACATTTTGATTGAATCCATGTCACATTATTCTTTAATCACCGTTATCAACTGAAACTGAACTAACACTGTTTAATGTATTTTCCTATCTGAGGTTTTCCTGCATGTTCATGATTCATTTTAGGTATCCGGTAGAGAAGATATCGCTATAAATGATTATGAGAATAAGTAATACTTGAAATGAATTGAAATGCTTTATTTATATCTAAATGCCACCAGCCCAGTTGAATGGGGATTGAAATTAATAAAACAACTTTTTTCAGTTCCAAACAGGCTTTGGAATATATTTTTACCAAATTATTCGGTATTATCAAAAGATTTTTTTACACTAGGTGCTTGACAACCATTCCAACAATTGTGGGCTCTGTTCTAGTTTGTAAAGATCGCTTGCTGGATGTAAATCATAATTTGGGTTGGCCATGAATTGTTTTCAGACTGAGACTAGTTTTATATTGTACCAACCTTATTAATCCACCTTTTTTTGTGGGTTAACTACATCAAACAATCGTGTATGTAAAGATCTGGAACTGTGGATTCATTCCACTTCCAATTAAAAAACTTCTGAACAAAATTATAAGGTGTGATATACACGTTGAACTACAAGGAGCCTACAGTCAGCGGATATCTTGATTTTCGAACATCCTTCTTAGCAGGGGAAGGGAATTTAAATGCGCTCAACACAGACAAGAATTTATTCATAATTCGACAATTCTTTAACATTGCAGTGTTTGTGAAATTTCTGACCGATCTTAGGAACGAATTTGCTACAAGATTCCAAGACTTTGCAGAGATTGTCAAGCTATCTCCGTTTCTTAAATCGTCATTTGAAGTTGATGTAGCAGCAGAAAGGACACATGTGGCTGCCCAAAGTATCACTTCAAATAGAGATAATTTGTTAATGTGTTTTTGCAAATGTATATAGAATGTTTTCCACTGAAGATTTTTGGGCCAAATATGTTCCAGAAAAATATGAAAATTGTAAAAGACTAGCTATCAATTTGGCCACTATACCGGGTGTCCCACATTTTATGTGACAGGCAATATTCGGTTTGTTGAAGGAGATACACAAAAATGTTTCATACAAAAGTTTTAGGAGTTCATGAGAGCTATATTTTGATATAATTTTTAAATATACAGGGTGTTTGGTGTAGGTGCTACAGACCGAAATTCCATTTTTTAAAATAGAACGCCCTGTATATCATTACATATTCAGATGCTACGTTAAATTCTAATATCATTTCATGTTTGGTTTTTGAAATTCGGTTACGGCGTAGCATCTGAATATGTAATGATATACAGGGCGTTCTATTTAAAAATTATATCAAAATATAGCTCTCATGAACTCCTAAAACTTTTGTATGAAACATTTTTGTGTATCTCCTTCAACAAACCAGATATTGCCTGTCACATACAATGTGGGACACCCGGTATATATATATGAATATATATATAGTAGTTAGTAGGTTAGACGTGTCTGGAAAACGCAAAGCATTATTTTTCTGAAAATTCCACCTCTCACATTTCCTTACCTGTTCTATCGATCTGAAATATTTTCAGCATTGCGGCGTTGTCACTTCTATCAAAAAGTCCCAGCAATTATATTTTTTCAAATGGAACACCCCGTATATCAATATATTTTGGGAATCGCTCTAGTATTTTAATACTTTTTTGTTAATAATGTCCTATACCTATCTCTATCTGTTTTCGAGATAAAAATAAATTGTGCTAAATATGGTCGTTACTTTTATAAGTAATTTACAAAGAGTTATCGACGGTGTTTCGAATCATCTTCCAAAATGAATGCAAATATCGATTATTCAAACGAAGTTCTTATGAAATTATTTATTATACACGGACAGTGTGATCAAATCATTGCCAGAACTTGTAGAAAATTCAACCAAATGTATCCTGAATTAACACCAATGAACGAGAGGAAGTTTGTAAGGTTACAAAATAATTTCCTTAACTATGGCTCCATGTTGAAAGCGCCTTCAACATTACCAAAACCTGTTACTTCAAATGAGGACAATACTGTTGACGTTTTGGCATATTTTTTTCATATCCAGAAGCTTCCATTCGCAGTGCAGAAAAAGATTTAGGTGTATCACATGCTTCAGTACAACGAATTTGAAAAATCACGGAATACATCCGTATAAATTTACGAAAGTTGTAGCTCTAAAAGCAGAAGACTTCGAACGTAGAATGCATTTTTGTGAATCCTTTTGATTCATACACAGGAAGATCGGGAATTTTTATCAAAAATAATTTGAAGCGACAAATCAAAATTTACGAGGGATGGTATTTTCAATAGAAGGAATAAACATTTTTGGGCTGATTATAATCCTCATGTTACAAAAGAAATAGGTTTTCAAGAAAAATTTGACCTGAATGTTTTCTGTATTCTGAAGAACAATAAAATTAGCTTTTTTATTTATGAAGACACACTGAATGCAGAGACATATCTCCAAATATTAAGGACGACTGTAACCGATTTTATTGAAAATTTGCCTTTAGAGGAATATAGGAATTCGTGGTTTCAACTGGACGGAGCGCCAGCTCATTCCACCCAGGAAGTTTCCAGGAAACTTGACGAACTCTTTGACGATCGTTGGTTTAGGCGTTTAGGGCCGTGGGATTGGCCACCGAGATCACCCGATCTCACGCCACTTGACTTTTTTATGGGGTGTTTTTAAAAGAAAGGGTATACAGTACTCCAGTGCCTACCAAAGAAGAATTGCGACGGCGAATAGTGCGGAGTATTGAAGATCTGGATCCCCAGGAAATTGAAAAAGCAACCACAAGTCGCGTACAAAAAAACATTTTTAAATGTTTAAAATGTAATGGACAACATTTTTAGCATTTATTGTGAAAATGTGATATTTTGTTTATAATTTTGTTATTTTGAATCATCCTATTCTGTTATTGTCTGTACTTTCACATGTTTTAGCCCACAAAATCTTACTTTTTACGAAGAAATGACTGATTTTTGGTACAGTTGTTCCCTGGAAACTGAGCTATAGTTGAAGAAATTCTTTTGTGACCTTACAAACTTCCTCTCGTTCATTGGTGTTAATTCAGGATACATTTGGTTGAATTTTTTACACGTTCTGACAATGATTTGATCACTTCGTTCATGTGTATAATAAATAATTTCAAAAGAACTTCGTTTCAATAATCGATATTTGCATTCATTTTGGAAGATGATTCGAAACACCGTCCATAACTCTTTGTAAATTACTTATAAAAGTAACCGAACTGCTATAAGCTTGATAATTCCACTGCTACCTAAATCCAAATTCTAAAAAAAAGATAATGTTTGTTGAAGAAGCGACTTTATTGAGAAAACTTGTCAATTTAGGTATAGGGACATGATATATCATCTTGAAGCATTTTCCACCATCTTTCAATTTACCGAGTAATATACAGGGGGTTTCATTTGAAAAAATGAACTTTTGATTACTTTTATGCACAATGGAAATAATAGTAATTTTAGCACGCCCTGTATGATATGGAGTCGATTTCTTGGTGTTATTTGAATATTTCGAGTTTGTCCAAAATATCAACTTTTCATGAATTGAGAGTAAGTACTGATGTACTTAATTTTAATTAAGGCTATGTTTTGGACCATATTTGTTTATATTTCATTTATATTTTATTCAACCAATGTTTTTCAGAAAATGCGACTTTCAAAATTTTTATTTTTATCTTTATGGTAGGACTCAAGATATTTTCATCAATCTACTAGCTTATATTCTGATTTCATACACTTGACTATGTTTTTTCTTTCTGAAAATGTTCACAAAAGCTTTGTCAATAATAGCTTTCCTTTGGACAATAAATCATATTTATTATTATTATTATTAATAGTCTGGCCAATATTATACCCAATGGAAGTAAAACAACACAAACTTACAATATTTTTTATTACAAAACATTCTAACAATTTACAAAATTTCAGTTTTCAACGTCAATGAATAGATATATAAATAAATTTCAATACATACACAATATACCATTTCTATCAACAGTCATTATTTTTTCACCAGAATTATTGGCTAAGTTCTGGACTCTGGGAGGGAAATTATATGTACATTAAACAGTCTAGAGCCCATTTAACATTTTGAGGTTAGAACTAGCAGGGTAGAGATAGTTTTGAGCCCATTTCATTATTAAACGATGATATACGAAGTCTGTAGAGCGTGTGGCAGCAAAGTTTGTTCCAAAACTGCTGAATTTTGACCATAAACACCGTCGCATGTAAATTTTCCAGGAATTGTTGAACGTCAACCCATTCTATGAGTCATAACTGCTGACAAATCATAGGAATCAATCAAAGTTCAATCGTCCCAATGGAAAAGCCCAAAAGAGCAAAGTCCACAAAAAGTACGTCTAGTTCGTTCAAAAGTCAAGATGTTGCTCACGATAATGCACATGCTATTCATCATAGCTTATTCGTAATGTATTTGGCAAAAACAACACCGTGATCATGCCTCAGCCACCGAATTCACCAGATTTCCCTCCTGCAAACTTTTTCCTGTTTCCAAGATTGAAGAGAACCATGAAAGGAGAGCGTTCTGCGGCGATTGAGGAGATTGAAACCGAATCGCCCAGAGAGCTCAAGGACATACCAAAAAAAGGTTTTCAAGCTGACTTGAGGATTGGAAAAACCGCTGGAACAAGTGTATTATATCTTTCAACTTTCGAACCGAACAAGATTTCCAGATCGGAAAATATAGTTTTGGGCGACAACTTAATTCGTTGAGAATGTAAATTTAGTGAAGTAAACTGACAAAAATACTCTCTCTGACATTCCAAATTGAGTGGTCTCCTTATGAAAACGAAAAAGAGCCATCAGCAGGAACTGTATCGGCAATTCAGGAAGTCGCAAGAACCCCTCGATTTTTGACCGGGGATAATTTGTTTGGTATCTTCAAACTCCTCCACTTCAACCTCCCTCCCCTCCATAAGGTTGACAATCACACATTTGAACCCCTCTTTGTACCCCTTAAACGTTCACGGGCTTGTGGGAACCATCTCCAGCATCCTGCTTCCTACCCTCAGTCTTCTCAGAACCGCTCTGCCACCCCGAATCGATGGTAGCGTCGCTGTGGCAGCCTTGCCCTTGGACTTCATCGTCGATATTGGCGTCTCCGTAAAGCAGACCTGCTGGGTTGCCCCCCAAATTCTGGATCAACGCAGAAATGTTCGAGCCTATATTCCTCCTCGTCTGCTGGTTCAGGTTCAGCGTTTTAGGCGGGACGTTCTTCGATCCAGAGTTGTTGTAACCGAAGTTTGCCGGGTTCTGGTTGTAGTAGTTTTGGTCGTAGTTCAGCCCCGATATGGTGGTGGTGAGGTTGCTCGTGTTCTGTCTGTATCCGTCTTGTTCGGGTATGACCTGAAAGTAAAGCAGAATTCTTAGTATGTGTTTGTTTCATCATCAACCACCTGGAGGTGAGCGCCCTTTGCCGTGGTGGGCCTCCTTTGCCGATATACTCGTTTGACCCGTTATAGACCCTAAAGTAACTAACGTCTGGGTGAACAGAGGAGATGGAGATCGACTGGACACCTTTTCCCCTAGATGTAAACCACTGCGATTTTTTTTTATGGTGCATATCCGAAATATGTCACAGAAGAACTACTTTCCCAGCCACTCACCTATATTCCCTACAGATCTGAAGAAGATAGTCGCAGACTAACTGCCGATCAACGGGGTTGTTTAATGATTTTTGGTTTATAGTTCACTTGATAGAAATTTTAAATTGAAAAACAGTGCACTTTGTTTCATCTCTCTAAGTACCGTAGTCTTCCCGTAATTAATTATTAAAAATCGAATGTGGTAGGGTGGTGACGTCACGGCCCTATTCCCGCTTCTTTTTCGATTGACCAATAGGAACAATAGAAATAATCAACGTTGCCAAATCGTAAAATTTACGTCGCCTATAATTATCAATTTAATTATGGAAGTGTATAAGGACCCGTTAACGTTTCAAATTCTCCACATGGAATGAAATGTACACGAAAAATCATGTTTGGAAATAAGTTATATATCTAAAATCAGTACACAAAGTCGATAGATTACAAAATATTTACCTAAACTATGATTTTATGCATTATTTTATAATATACAGTTATGAAAATCAAAAAAATATAGTAAACTTGATTCAAGAATCATTTCAAATATTCAATTTATTCTACAGTCCTCAATCTGTACAGCTGCAATTTATTATAAAAAAAACGATCCCTACATACATACCTCTTTCTAATATAGCTACTAAATTCAAGCGTTATAGGCTCGCTTGGGTAATCTGTTGAATCTTCCAAAACTTGAGAGGAAGGTTGAATGAGGTAAAAAATAGGAAATATGCAAACATTTTTTAAATTTTTTTTATTCAATATTCACTTCATTTTGATATAGAAAAAAAAATAAACATAGCTGCAAGAGTAGTAATTATTTTTTCATAAAATCTTAAAAATATTGGTTTAATTTGACAAGTTCAAACGCTCCTATTTCTCGGGCGCTTGAGGCGTGACGTCATAGGGCACGTCCTGTCAGTTTATTGTTTACATTGAGAGTTAACAAGGTGTTTTAGTTTAAATATCCCGTAATAATCATGGAAGAAGAAGAAAAGCCATTTTACGGACCAATGTGTCCGAACACTATAAAAAGTACACCAGATGAAGTTTCATAACCTTAAAGTTCATAACCTTATTTACGTATGTCATACAATGAATGTAAACAACATTTGAGGTTATATTGAGGGAAATAATTTTATGAGTGCATGCATAAAAACAGATTTACTAGATTAAAAATACCATGTTTTACAATAATTACCTTGCAGCTTTTACTCCCTTAACCTCAGCAGATGTAAAATCCGGGTTTGACGCAAAATATGTGGTTATCATGAATGCATCTATTTTTGGAAGATTATCTGACTGGGCTTTCACAAAACCGTTGTCCGTCATTGCTGTTGATGACGCTTAGTATTTCTTGACATTAAAATATTAGAAAACTAAGTTAGAATAGCAATACAAACAATTTTTCTCTCCAACAAAACCTGAATGTATGAAAATAAATCACAGGTGTCTGACAGGACATGCCGTATGACGTCACGTTTCATTTCGACCAATGGTGGGGCATTTTACAAATTTGAATTTCGCTCGTAAATTTTTCACTTTTTGATTCATGTTTCAAATAATTGAACACATATTAAATTAGAAAATAACGAATTGAGTGTAATACTTGGACCTTAAAAACCCAGGAAAAAAAAATCAGGCCATTTTTTTTGTGTGCCTTTCCGCACAATTAAAATCAGCACAGGAATGCACCATATTAATAGTCAAATATATCTCTAAAACACTTTTAAAACATACACAAACTAAACTCAATGAAAAAACGAATTATTGCTATGTGAGCTGTCACCTAAGACAGAGTTAAAACTCAATGTTGCAAAAACAAGCCGAATGGATCCGATATGACATAGATTTTCAATGCCGAATAAACCAATAAATTGTGATTCTCCTGAGAAAATGAAGGATCAATTGAAATTTTTCTGTAATTATTCATTCATTTTTTTAAGAATAAAGCCAGCAAACAAATAAATATACAATAATAAGATCACTCGCTTCCATGAATTGAGCATAGAAATGGACAATAATATTTGCCTTGATAACTGATACAGTACGAGTTGGGTTTATCTAAATATGATTTTAAATAGAATTAAACGAGCTGTATTTTCAAATGGTTTTCGAATGCTCAAGAACCCTAAAAAATAAATCAATTATGCATTCATGCCACCCACCAAAAATAAGAAATTCAACGTTACTGGTATATTAGCCATATTGTCATCCAGTCAGCCAGCGCCCTCTGTAGTTTATGCGACAATGTGCTCTTTCTAATGTCAATGGTTTTCAGAAACTTCGTATTTTTGTTGAAATAATTTCAAAATGAACATTTAGCCTAGTTTTGCTGAAGCTGACTCCCGACAACTTACCAAGAGTAGATTTTGAAATGATCGATGAATTTTACTTGAAAAATTTGCAATACTTTGGTACCGAAATGAAGAATGAAAAATTGAAACTGTAAGTGATATATTTAGTAGGTCCCTTTTATTTATATGACATTCATTTCAGACTTTGTCTTTTATCGAAGGATGGAGAGTTTTGATTCAGTTTTTATTTTATCTCGGCTAAGGAGCAGTATGGTGACTGAAAAGAGAAGCAAAAATATGTACAGTGAAATGTAGAATTACTCCAGAACATATCAATCCAAAAAATAACCTGAAAAAAATATTTTTCGGAATGTAAACTAATGACACGGAATATGCAGCAAAATAGGCACCCGCCTAACCTACCTTTTACAAAAAAAACGTTCTTTAATTACATAATTGTTACAGTTGTATTCACACCTTGTTGACAACAATAACAACAAAAATGGTGTCTGTCAAATTGGATCATCAGATCTGTGATTGGATATTAAAAACCAATACACTTGGCAACTCCGCTCTAGACACGATCAATTTTATTGGTCAACAGATACGCGGCCAATTTAAATTCTTGTTTTTCGAATTATTCTTTTTTCAGCAAATATAAAGAGATTTTGAGATCGATTAGTCTTGATAAGTTGTAATTCATGTGTAGAAAAATATTTTGTTGATAAAAATAAAAACAACAATAATAATAAGTATAATATACCCCTAACTCGATCAGTCAAACCAGTATAATTTTCTTTAGCATGAAATAAGCCCATTCCTCACTGGATACAGGATAATTTACCATGTTTTGTTAACCTTGAAAGTAACGTCCAAAACTGCTTGTTCTCTTCAGTAATACCAAAGGGTATTGGTCAGTCTGAACGTGCAATCAAAATTCGATTAAAAGAACACACAGCCTATATCCGATTTGAGAGACCAGAACTGCCTAGTGTTGCTCAACATCCCTGAAGAACAACCATAGAATGAAGGAAACTTTCGAGACCTGTACGTGACACTAGAATTCTGAATGTTGTAGAAGGATGGGATGACAAACAGCCTATCAAACCACAATTTCAGTTTAACACTTACCTCGTATTGAGCATCCGGCGCTAGGTAGTGATCTAAAGAAGCGTTGGTGAAGCCCCTTCTGGCGGTTTGCTCGCAAGATTTCTCCTGGAAGTAGCTGCAGCATTCGTCGGGAGATATCGTGTCGTCTGTCGTTTCTGTCATGGGGGTTTGAACGCTGCTGCACAGGCTGTTTTGGGATATGTCTTTGGGAAGCAGCTGGATGCACGAGTCCGTGGTGAACTCCAATTCAGAAGGATTTGGAAGCGGGAACGGCATTCTGCTCCTGGTCGACATCTGCCTGTTACCTTTAGTAAAGATACCTTATATGAACTGAGGAGGGTCATAAGTGTTATTTATTTGAGTATTTTCAATTGGTTTTGAAGTTTGAATCGCCAGTTTTAGGAATCATCTTGGTGCCACCAGTTCGTTCCATTTAAAAGCAAGATCTGCCGAAAACATCCCCGCTGTCTGTAAAAGTTTGCGGGAGAATCAATGGCAGTCGATTTTGCGTTGCTAACAAGAACTTGGCCTTTCGCAGACCACAACTGTACAAAATTCAACTGTCCCAGGAACTGAAGGTAAACGACCATAGACAACGACGCGTGCTCGCTGTATGGGCTGTGGAGCCTCATCTTCAATGATGATGCCCATTTCTGGATGAATGGATACGCGAACAAACAAAATTGTCGAATTTGGGACGATATCAATCCACATGATCGAAGATCCATCACAGCGTCACAAAACTCAACGGCCTTCTACGCCAGCATAACCCATGTCATCGATCAAATTCAGCCTTATTTCGATGATATCCCACACACACACACATTTTGTTTTATTGTAATAAAAGACCCTATATTAAGTTTGATTGGTATATTTGTGAAGAAATTAGATTTCTTTAATTTTGAATTTGGCGCGCTTTGCGTACTGGCATAGCAATGTCAAACTTTTTAGTCTGCAGTTTTTGGTTAGAGGTTAGATTTATTGGAATGTGGCGTCAAGAAAAAGGCCGAGAAATAGTTTCATATTGAGATTTATTTGGTGTTTTTTGTTTAAAGGTGATTGACAATGTTTCATGATGACTTTCACTAGTTCGGACTTCCATTGTCTAATATGTAAAATGATTTGAAATACCCGTACCAACTGAAAAAGAAGAATTAAAAATAGATAGCTGAAAATAACAGTTATATTAAGCAAAAATAACCTGAAATAAAATAATAGTGAAATAAAATACAAGTAAAATTAAAACGATTGAACTAAAATAAAGAAATACAAATAAATATAAATAAAAAAAGTTGAGAGATTCCAAGCCACGATTGTTAGTATCTATAATCGTCTTCGGGTGATGACTGGACTGATTCCTCCGAGAGATGACTATTTATGGGTCGTTCGAGTACTTTTACTTATCCCCACTTTCCATTTTTCCGCTTCACTGGTTCAGTGGGAGATGACCGTTTGGCGGGAGTTGGCCATTTTTCGTTTGATGATGGGTTTCCATATGTTGCGTATCTCTACGCTAGCTTGGCTGAATACGTTGTTGGACAGCATGTATGCGGCTTCCTTGAATTTTCTCTTAAACCAATGTTCCTCTCTGTGCAAGATCTCAGCTTGGGACCACTCGATGTTGTGTTGATGGCTCCAAACATGGTCTGCTATTCCTGATTTGCTGGTTTCCCCTCGCTGGGTGTGTTTCTTGTGCTCGGCAATGCGAACATTTAATGGCCTCTTAGTTTCACCAATATAGGATTTTCCACACTCACAGGGTATTCGGTAAATGCAATTCTTGGAATCGCAGTCCGCATTTGGTGACCTGGTTTTCGTGAGGCTACTACGGATAGTGTTACCAGATCTGAAGCAGGTTCTGATGTTGTACTTGGAACCAATTCTTCTTATCCTTTCCGATAATCCTCTGATGTAGGCAAGTGCAAGCACTGGTTGTGGCGGCTTCTTTTCCTTGCGAGGCTCCTGCTGTCATTTAGCCAAAGTCTTTTCCACCATCTTCTTTGATAAATAACTAACAAAATAAATCTTTCATTTCAGCAACACACTGGTTTATTTCAATCTTAACCCATAAGATATAGTATTATAAAACCACATAAAACGTCTATTCCGCCTTTCCAATTTGTAGAGTCACAAAATGA
Organism: Leptinotarsa decemlineata; assembly: GCF_025532065.1. Lineage (NCBI taxonomy): Eukaryota > Metazoa > Arthropoda > Insecta > Coleoptera > Chrysomelidae > Leptinotarsa > Leptinotarsa decemlineata. Next base: position 813,043 of record NW_027412668.1, read on the forward strand.
ATCTCAATATGAAACTATTTCTCGGCCCTTTTCTTAACGCCACATTCCAATAAATCTAACCTCTAACCAAAAACTACAGCCTAAAGCTGGCGGTTCGCACCGCGACCGCGACCGGAGACCGCGACCAGAGACAGAGACAGGAGACCGCGACCGGTACTTATCATAAGGCTTTGTATGTGTGCCAGTGCGCGCGTGCGACCGAGACGGGAGACAGAGACGCTAGACAGGAGACGCTAGGAGGAAGAAAACACATCGGTAGAACCAACTCAAGCAAGTCGTGTGACACGTTGTTCTTGCCAGTCCACTGCTCCTTGCTGTGACATAAAGTAATCTGTTAAATTTGCTCTAATGTTTAGTCCGTTACTGTTCGAAAACCCTCCTGTTCCACGCAATGAAACAAAATTCGAAGTCAAAGAATGATCCTTCGTGGCCTCTACTTAAATATAATTCCTTAATAGGTAGCCTTTTTTTCGATTTGTAATAATATAAAAGTAAATCATCGTCTTCTTCTTCCTCTAGTAGTAACCTTACTTGGCTTTCCATTACACTATAATGTATAGGTACAGTACAACACAACTAACTTTAACAACAGACTCCACAATAATGAATGAATATTCACTTTGGTTGCTGTCTTTTGGTTTGGTCTCGACCCACAGTACATGAAAAAGAGACCGAGACACTTGTCGTGGTCTCCTGTCTCTGTCTCTGGTCGCGGTCTCCGGTTCTGTCGCGGTGCGAACCGCCACCTTAAGAAGTTTGACATTGGCGCGCCAAATTCAAAATTAAAGAAATCTAATTTCTTTACATATTTTTCGAAACAATGATACTTTGTAGATCTCGCCAGTAGTATATTTAATAATGTTCGTTTTTTACGTAACTTTGGTTTTGTCTTGAAAATCATTTTTGAAGAAACAAAACGGTTACCAGTGAATTTTTGAATCAAAAATAAGATAAATGTTGGAAAAAACTACGTAGATATTATTTTTATGTCTAATTCAAGAAATATCTGTTGGTTAAAACCGCGCTTTGAATCAGTCAGTCCACAACATTTCAATTCAGCGGTGAAGATAAAATTCAGAATATGATAAAGAATAAATTTACCCATTCTATGAGCTAAATAGTCCTCATCTTCGGTGACCGTGGATGACGAAATATTCTCCTGGAAGTTCTGTAGCAGCTGGTTGGTGCTCACGTCTTTGGCATCGGGTTTCTGCAGAGAAATCAACCTCGGTTTTTGCGTCTCCAAAGCTTCGTCGTACAGAGACGAATCTTGTCCGTCGTTCCGGACGGAGATATTGCAGCAGCTGCTCACGTCGGCAAAATATACCTGCGAAGAAACTAGTGAATCAGGCTCTGTTTCACTTTCTCTCCTACAGCTAATATTAATAGTCTAATCAAACAGTTCAAAAACATGAAAAATAGAGATAAAGGTCCTGAAAATATGAGCGACAGCTCATTCGATTCGGAATCACCTCTAGAAGAATGTTTTTGAAGGATTTTGGTGCAGGTAAGAAATTTCAATTGTTATTAGCAAAATAAGATTTATAAAAAAAAATTGTATTTAGTTTTTCGTTAATAACTCAAAAAATATTAATATTTGATCAATTTTGAAAAAAGCTCGTTAAAGAGGAGAAAATTTCCGATAAAACAGTCACGACTCTCGAAACTGTATCTCCATTATTTATAATTTTAATTTGACGTTGAAAATAGGGTTCCGCGCGGCTGTTACGGCATGCGCGCGCTGCCGCTAAAGAGAGTTTATCAAAAAAATAATTTTTTTATAACATTAAATATCATTTTAAAAATTTGAAAAAAATCTAGAATCTTCTTAACACTTGAATGGAAAAAAGTCTTAACACTATTTTTCAATAAGTTATTCAATTGTTAACTAACAAATTTTTTCCCAATTTCCGTTGGCATAAATAATGGGATAAAATGTATAAATAATTGGCCTATAAATTTTAAACTTCTTGGAGCCCTCTTGATACATATACTGCGATAAAAATTCATAAAAATTTATTAATTTGTTAATTATGATTTTTATAACTATTGCAAAATGAAATATCTAAAATGTGTTGATAATTTTTTTTCAATTGATATTGTTTTCACATCAAACAATGGCAGTTATTAACATAGAATATGAATTTTTTACGTAAGGTGTTTATTAAATTGTTTTAAACAAATAGAGAAATTCAATATTTTGAAAACATTTTTTTGCTATTTGTTGTCTAGAGATAATTATGATTAGAAAAAGTTTTTTTCTTAATTTCAATCATTAATTGTTTAAAATCAATTTTTTTTTATATTTGTATTATTTAAGTAATTAGTTAAGAAATAATTTTGCTTTTGAGAATCATAATTTGCACTTTTAAATAGTTTGGCAAAAAAATGTTTTATTTATCATTTAATCGTTTATTAGTTTAACAATTTGTTATAAACAAATATGGACCAACGTTATATTTCTTTCTGAAGCGGAAAAAAATTATAAAAACAGCTATATATACCGTATCGTATGATATTAGAAAGTATTAGATATAATAAATAAAAAAATAATTATTATATATAGCTGTTTTTTTATAATTTTTTTCTGCTTCAGAAAAATACTATAACGTTGGTCAATATTTGTTCATAACAAATTGTTAAACTAATAAACAATTAAATAATACATAAAATTTTTTTTTTGCCAAACTATTTAAAAGTATAAATTATGATTTATAAAAGCAAAATTATTTACTAACTAATCATTTAAACAATCGAAATATACAAAAATCGATTTTAAACAATTAAAAATTAAAATAAAAAAAAATTTAAATCATTTTTCATTTCAAAAATATTGAATTTCTCTATTCGTTTAAAACAATTTAATGAACAAATTACGTAAAAAATTCATATACTATGTTAATAACTGCCATTGTTTGATGTGAACACAGAAATAGCTGGAGATAGAGTTTCGGAAGTCGGGACTTTTTCATCGGAAATTTCCTCCTCTTTAACGAGCTTTTTTCAAAATTGCTCAAATATTAATATTTTTTGAATCATTAACGAAAAACTAAATACCATTTTTTTAATCTTATTTTGTTAATAACAATTGCAATTTTTTACCTGCACCAAAATCCATCAAAAACATTTTTCTAGAAGTGATTTCGAATCGAATGAGCTATCGCTCATAACGGTTTCTAGAAATAAGATATAATTAAGAGTTATGTGATCAAAACCGATGATTGAAGAGCTTTTTCACACAACTCTTGTCAGTTTTAATACGTCAATTATGGATTTTGGGAACAAACCAGCTAGTATTGCCAACCTGTCGGCACGAAATGCCTCGCTTTGTGTGCGACTTCTTCAGAAGTTACAATTTTCTCTCAAATGTTACCTTTCGAACATAACCTGATACAACTTTTTCTCGATCAGGAACCACACTTATGCATGACTAGGTCAAGCCGGCACAAACTCCAGATCTCAACCTGTGAGCTCATGTAGCATTATTCAATTCTAGTCATTTCTAAATGTGAAAAATCAGTTCATTCGCCCTCACCTCAGACTCCGTAGCTTCCGGTTTCTGGGGACTGTTCTCCTGCGTTTGAAACCCCGCATTCTCCACACCTTGAAGCCTCGGCAGGAAGCGACACTTCTGTGAATCCCCCGCTTTGCCGTCCGCCACATTGGGCTCGTGGTAATCGTGTTCCGAACCGATCTTGTTCTCGTCCTGCCCCGCCTGATTGAACACGTTCTGGACGTTGATCCTGTTGGACATCTGCACGTTGGACTTGACGGACGCCATGTCGGTCCGCTTCTTCATTTTCCTCGCGGGGAGGGTATGCGACACCCTGTCCACGCAGCTGGAGGTGTCCGTGCTCTCGCTGTTGTCGTTCGGTTGGTGGATTTCCGGTTCTGTGGTGTTTTCATAGTTATCCTTGTTGCTGAAGTGGGGTCTCGTCCTGCGCGAGTTGCGGAACTGATTGTTCTCGTTGTTCATTTGGCAGTGGGACTCGTGGCCGTGGTTGTGGTGGTGAATGTGGTGATATCTGAAGAAAAACAATTTTCAACACCAAGTAAAGGAGACCAAATTTCCAGAAACACTTCATGGTTACATTTCTAATGGATAGTTCACACAAATCGCAAATCGTTTTTTGCTACACGATAGCTGCTTCAAACCTTTTTGTACTGACTGAATTCTGCTTAACTCTTGCCTTATATTTGTTTGGAGGTGGTTGACACCGATCTGAAGATGGGGACCTGAATGATAGAACAAACTTTCCGATACAAAAAACCTGTAACAGCAACTGGAAGGAAAAACAATCTCGAAAATGCTGGAATAAGGCGCCGGAAATGACACTGGCCAAAGAGTTCATTAAAGAGCCAGCGCCACAATTCACGGAGTACCTACTAAGTCTGACAAGGCGATCAACTAGAGTTCTGGTCGGGCTATTGACGGGACACTGTAGACTCAACAAACACATGAACAACATCGGACTGGCAGACACAGCCCTATGCAGGCTTTGCCAAGAGGATGAGGAAACCTCCGTGCACATACTATGCTATTGCGAAGGTCTGTCAACGATAAAGTTTGCAACATTAGGGGAGGAGAAACCACAACCCTCTCAATATATAGGGAACTCGAGGTCTGGCCTATGGAGTCTAGTTACAAGGACGGGCCTAGACAAGGAACTCTAGCATACATGAGGGCACACACAATAGATCTGCAAAGGTCGCAGTGTAGTGGGTGTTCAGCACAGAAGCCCCATATTAATCTAATCTACCGATACAAGTAATCATGGAATTACTAGGATGCTGTGTACGAAACTGCTACTTCCAACTGAAGGACGAATTTTTTAGGCAAGATGAGGGACTGCGAATGGGATCGTCACTTTCACCTGTTATAGCCAATATATATATGGAGTGATTTGAAACTCTGGCCATTGAAGAAGCCCCGAGTTTGGTTGAGATACGTAGGCGACACCTTCATAATATAGAACTAGACACTTTCCTGAAGCACATCAACAACGTAAGTCCTTCCATCACTTTCACAATGGAGAAGGAAGTCCACAACGAATTGCCTTTCTCAGACGTATTGGTGCAGAGGACCGACACTAAATGGGAAATATCTGTATATCGAAAACCCACTCACACAGGACAGTATCTGAACCAGAAATCCAACCACCATCAATCGACAAAGAGAGGAATCATCAAGACTCTACTAGACCGTGCTTTTGGGCTATGTGATACAAAGAAAGGTCTCGAAAAGGAACTAGGCGTCATCAAAAATGACCTTCAACGGAATGGTTACTCCAGAGTGATGGTAGAACAGGCCTTAGCTAGAAGACAGCAAGAACTCCACAAGGAAGAGAAGCCGCCACAACCAGTACTTGTACTCCCCTACATCAGAGGATTATCGGAAAGGATAAGAAGGATTGGGTTCGTGTATAACATCAGGACCTGCTTCAGATCTGGGAATACCATTGGCCATTGAAAGTTCGCATTGCTGAGCACACAGTTCGAAACACACACACAGCGAGAAGAAACCAGCAAATCCGGAATAGCAGAGCATGTTTGGACTCATCAACATAACGTCAAGTGGGCTCAAGCTGAAATCATCCACAAAGAGGAACACTGGTTTAGGAGAAAATTCAAGCAAGCCGCGTATATGTTGTCCAACAACGCATTTAGTCAAGCTAGCGTAGAGATACGTGACATATGGAAACCTCTAATCAAGCGAAAAACGACCAACTCCCGCTAAACGGTCATCTCCCGCTAAAACCAATGAAGCAGTGAGAGGGAAGAGGAGATAGGTGAAAGCACTCGAATGACATATAAATAGTCAGATCTCGGAGGAATAAGTCCAGTTATCACCCAAAGATGATTGTGGATACTAACAATCGAAACATCGTGACATAACTTGTTTTGAAATCTTTGAATTTTTATTTTTTCATTTTTTGTAATAATATTTTTTAATTATTTAATTTTAATTTTTATTGATATTTCAATTTTTTGTATTTGTTTAGGTGTTGCTTTCATGTTATTTCTTTGTAATTTCAGTTAATAAAATTATTATTTTCGGTTAATTTTTTTTCAGGGTTTTCAAATCCCAGTCCGAACTGATGAAATACAATTTTGCCTTATATGATAACAATTTGAATCGTATGACCGTGTAATAACTTCATAAAGATCGGGGTTGATCAACTTTATGACTGTCGAACCATTGAGCATCGTTGTGGTCACGTACAAGTTGGGCTAGACTAAACAAATGTATATATTACATCCTGCCGATGATCATACGCTTGGGAAAGTTAAAAAACGCAGAGATGAGGTATTTGTAGCTAGCGTTGCTGACGCGAGGGCTTGGTAGTTTTTGCGGGAGACACAAAAAGTCAGTCACCGGATCCCGTCGAGACGAGATCGGGGGTCTCATCCCTCAGCCTTCGAAGCTGAGGGAGGTGGCCTAAATAGGAAAGTTATTTTGTTTGTAAACGCGTGGTGCGAAATTTAAGAAAAATCGGTAGTAAAATCATAAACCGGTAATGGATACAGGGAAGTTTGAAATTAAAGTGTTGGTGTTGAAGACACACCGGTTCAACGGAGCCTATGGTTGACCATGAACCATCCAAAGAGGCGTTATGTGAGTGTTTTTTTACTAACCAGTTGATATTGAGAGAGAGTTCACATATTATTTTGTTATGAGTCCACTTCAAATTTGAGGTTATATATTGTTGGGTTCCTAGCGCTGATAGTTCAGCTAGAGTTCATATTACAATTACAAAAAACGGCAAAATTTTGAAAAGTAAATAACAGGGTCAAATTAGCGACATTTTCTCTGTTCTAGTTTCATTTATTTTATAGAATTTTACATTTGTTATAATATTTTACACGTTGTTTTTTTATTCTTTATCATTCTTTATATTTGAAACCTTGGACTTACATTTTCTCTTGGACTAAGAAAAATGCCATCCTCATAGAGTAAGGAGAAGTTAGAGAACAAAAACAAATACGAGACTTATTGTCAATCTATCGAGAAGAGAATAGCGAATGAAAAGCATTTTAATTATGATTAAAATTCAGTTCTGGAACCACATAATGAGAGAGAATATAAGTAGGTATACCAAATGATCAGATTTCAATTGCCTAACATCCAAATTTTGATGTGGAGAAATCTGCATCTGGTGACAGCAGCTGTCAAAATTGAGTTGAAAAGAAAAAAATAAATCAGAAAGGAGATTTTATTACAACCGTTCACCAAGGGATTCGTTTTCTTTATACCGTTTTGATAACGATGAGGACAACAATGGGAAAATAAAAAAATTGAGCCCTGTTTGAAACAGAGGTGTTTGTTTTCGAAACAATACAAGTCTTTTGCGAGAGCTCGTACTTTGGCGACCGACCTCTTCTAGTTTACGTCTATTTCTTGTGAAGACGTCATATCACTGAACTCCACGCATCCATCAGTGTTGCCAACTGGATGAACAATACAGTCGCTACACATGAGGCAAAATTCCACTATCCACACATCTGTTACGTCGATTTATCTCTCCCCTACCTCGATGATTAATCCTTCACACGAACATTATCTAAACTTTGGGTGTTCATTTGAATACCACGCGTACAGCACCAGCACATTGGAAATCAGGCTCACTTGAATAAATTTGGCAAACTCGCTTCGCTATATCCATTCCCTTCGAATAGATTTATCGGAAGATTGATTTTCTCGGAGAGACTGTTAGTATCGCACTCCCTCAACAAAAGAACTAATTATTCCCTCTTTTTGTCTTGACTGGCGGTTGGAATTTATATTCAGAATAATTTCTGTGTGTGTTGGTTTCCTGTGCACTCTATGACTCAATAATCCATCTTCTTATCGGTTCCCAGCACATCAAAGAAGGCGATTGCCCTTTGGTATCCTCGTTCTATTGCCGTGAAGAATATAGTTGCGTATTTAAAATTGAAACTATTTTTTTTCACAGTTTTTCTCGTATATCTTTGGAGCTGAAAGAGCTAGACTAGATTCTTTGGTACCTTCTCCCACACCAGAAGTAAAGCAATATCTCTCGACGGACACTTCACTAACCAAGTTAGCATAGTCAGAAGAAGACTATATCTCTCACCGTTTCAGAGATCCCACGCAAAGACTCAATTTTGAAGAACCCTGTATGTAATAGAGTGGCCAAAAGAATGCTATTTCATTATCTGAACGTAACGCAAAAACAATTGTCCTTTCAGCCAATCTCTCCTCTAACTTGTTCCGCTGCAGGGAAGCAACGTCGTGGGTCACAATAAAAAAATAAAAAACATGATATTGGCGTTTATGATTACCTTCCTGGAGACTGCGTAGGGCGCCTAGCTGGAGAATTTGGATTCGAATACGGCGGAGGTGGACCCCAAACGTAGACCCCACCAGCAGGTGGCCGATTGTCCAAAATACTATACGACCCCGTGGAACCTGCCATTTGTTCTTGAAGTGTACGGTCTCCTCCAGGTCTGTTGCTGAAGCCATACTGACTGTCGGCACTGCTGATGCCTCCCTGGTAGGTCAGAGAGTTATCTCTGAAAACAGATTCGAGTTGAGAATTCAAAACGCAAACGTGTACCTAAACTCACCTCTGCGAATCGCTCTGTCCTCCATTTCCTCGGCTCCAAGGTAACCTCCTCCAACTCCATCCGCCCAAAGCTCTGCCCCTATTGGGGCCTTCCGAATTGTTGGGAGGTCCGTCTTCTGGGTTGGGCGAGTAGAAATTCCCAATGCGACCGGGGGCCCAGAATCTGAAACGAAAGCCAATAAATCTTCTTGAACGATGGATCAACTCTTTTCTGCTTGGAGGATAGGCGGCTGTGTAAAAGAGAGAGAAGGGAATTAGCTGTTCATTGCCCAGGATTGACGCTTGCTGAATCGTTGTGAGGTTCCTAGTTGTTTCCTACCATAACTTGGTTACTAGGTTGAAGTTCATCCAGGAAACAAAGAGAAAATAGCATTTTATGCCAGATCAGAGTCATTCATAGCTGAAGAGGAAATGAAGACCGACCCAACGAAAATCAAGGGTGTGAAGTGCTGGCCTAGACCAAGGGATAAACTTGAGGTTCACAGTTTTCATGATTTGTACAAGAACTAGAGAAACTTCGTGAGGGACGTCGGAAAAATCTCCAAAATCCTTCAAGGGTTATGGAAAACAATATTTACTTCGACTGGAATCATTCAATTGATTGAAGGAGAGACTAACAACAGCAACCATGCGCATTCCAAATAGAATTATATCCGTACTGAAGATAATGAGGGAAAGCAACACTTTAAATCAGAGGTTCTCAAACTTATTTTGTCTACCGCCCACTTCAAGAATTAATTATTTTCTAGAGCCCCCCAAATTTGTTTACTTTACTACATCTTAAGAATCACAATCGCAGTCATTATTTTAATAATTAAATTATGTGTGTCATGTGAAAACAAGATTTTCTGATGAGGGTAATGTAAAACACCATTTTGTAATATCAGGAAAATTTTAATCATGTTATTAAAACAAACATTTCAATTTGAATTTTAAAACTAATCTAATGTTAAGGATGAATTTGATGATTTTTAAGAAGTTTGTTAATATCAGTCTCGAAATTACTCAAAAACAGCCGTAAGTCACCGCGTTCGGTAATCTGCAACCGATATCTCTTTTTAGTTAGCAACGTTGCCACAGCACTAAACCCACGTTCACACAAATACGATGATGGAAATGCTACCAAAAATAGTTGAGTGATGGATTGTGATCCAGGGTACATTTGCGGGATTGGCTTTTGTAGCCAAAATTCTTGGTATCCATTTTTTTATTTTATTTTTATTTCCTCGTTCGTTATCAGTTCTATGAGCTCTTCTTCCAGCTGGGGTGATCCTGCTGTGTTGACATTTGAAAAAGGATCCAACACCCAGTCCAGTATTTCCAATTTCAAAATGTCCTGGAATCGTTCTGCAAAATCACTGTGTAGGTTCTCCAAATGTTGGCAGTAAACAAGCAAGTCGTCGTTGTTGAAGCATACTGCTGACAAATTAGGGAAATTGCGAAACTCACGTCTGCCGATATTATTCTTGTATAAGAGCAATGTGGCTACAAATTGTTAGTAAGGAGCGTGTTGAAGGGATGTTTAATGGATCATTGTCAAGAAGTGAATAATGGTAGTCATTTTGAACATTTAATTTAATTGTAGAAATTTTCTCAGTTATGATTGCACCAAACTTAAAAAACTTTATATTGCTGAACAGAGGACTAAAATCCCTTTCCATCAAGGTGCCACACGACCCCCTTTGCTATTTAAAATTTTCGAGGGGCTGCCTATAATTCAGAAGGGGTGCTGGAGGGGGATAATATTTTCATCATGTAAATTGTCAATTTAAGAATAAAAATCGACCTGTTTCAGATTTTTTCCACAAACTACATAATAAAAGCTGAAAATGAATGTATTCCATACATATGGACCGCACTGTATATTCCGCGCTATACTGCTCTTTCTTCTTTTTTGCTTCCGACATAATTTTGTCTTCAAAAATGCCGAAGTAAAGAATCGAGTATTAAAAACTTGCTAATGACACCACTCACAGTATTCACCACCGCACGTACCTAGCTAGTCGCTAACTAAATTCACTTGTTTTCGTGATATCGTCGAATGACATTACTGGCTGGATGGCGCGCGCGCTTTTATATGAGGCAGCGGGCGGGCCTAGTACTTTCGAGAATGAAGACTAGAAACTTCTCGCTTCGCATTGAAGCTTGCCGCCATCTATTGTACAGTTTGACAACTATCGGACAGGAAATAGTTACTGTCTAATCCCCTAGATGGCGTTACACGAGGAAACGCGCGTTAAGCGTAAAGGAGCGGTAAAGTTTGTGTTAAAAGCAAAAAAACAATTTTAAATTAGCCATCGCCCCCCTAAACCGCTTCAACACCCTCCAGTCTTCTCTGTGCCCTTTACTGCCCCCCTATAGGCCTCCGGCGCCCACAAGGGGGCGTTATCGCCCACTTTGAGAAAGACTACTTTAGATAAAGCCTAGCTAAATTATTTCTTTATTGTTTCTTTAGTCATTGTGGAAATCTGTCGAACACTTTCACACCTACCTACTTCGAAAAACCACCTCATTAGCAATTGTCTTCATTCTGTACAGGAATACCAGTTTTAAAGTTTTAGGTCATGAGTTTTATCTTTAGCAGTCTTTCGCGGCTTCTGCCTCATTCGGACGTCCACTGTGTTCTGTATCATAGGTGTCTCTACGACTACGTTTGAAGTCATCAAACCAAAGTTTAATTGTTGTTTCTGATAGAGCGCAGTCCTTATAACACTTTTCAAGCCATCGCTTCGTTCGAACGATATTTTTTCCCGTCGAGAAGCAGCGTTAAATTAAAACACTAACTTGCTTTTGATCCATTGTTTTGAAAATAACGAAAGTAGTGCCACTCTTGGCACAATAACTCACAAACTTATGAGTAGATCATCATGAAATTTCAACAGCTTTCTTTAGAAGGTTAGTACTAACTAAAAAAGCGGTGAATGCAATATGAATAGCGCCTATCTATGTGTTAGGCCGTAAACTTTTCAGACCAGGCAGTATTGATTGACCGAAACTCACCTCTCTGTCGGAATATGATTATCCCAAGGATAAACTTGGGGTCCGGGTGGCACCGAGGGATAGCGACATTCTTCGCAGCAGCTACAGTACGTCGATGGAGGCATCGAAGGCCCCCTCACTGAACCGTGGTTACTCGAAGGGCCGGACTGCTGTTGGTAGAAGGATCGGCATCGCAGCTCTAGTTGTTCCCAGTACATTTTCTTCTTTTCGTGGCTGAAAAAGGAGAAAAAAATCATCGAGTATCCACAAACATCTTCTAAGATAACAGTACACGGACTTATGAAATTGGGCAAAACCTGGTTTGACAAAAGATTCTCAGATGTTGCTGCGATGATAGGCGAGACGTCCGCAGCAGTATTCTGTAATTTCTCTAGGGCTTTCGACAGTGTGGATCACAGAATATTGCTAAATGAATTATTCTTTTATGATTTCGAAGGATCACCTCTGTCAAGGTGAGGAATAAAACATCCAGGTTCTCCAAACTATGCCATGAAGGGTACCAAGGATCCGTGCCAGATCCTATCGTATTCCTTGTTACATTTCATTTCCACTCTTTTCATTTTATACTGTTTGCGAAGCAATCACAACACAAAGAAACCCTTTTTGTCAAGCAGTACTCCAAATAAATCATAATCAGAATGCTGACATCTACTCAAAGTCCATACCATTTATTTTGTTAGGTATACAAATAGACGTAAAGTATTCTTCTTCTTTTATTTAGTCCTATAATTGAGAGTGAAAAGTGAGGTACTTTCAAAGTAATGTCATACTAAGAATCGGTAGGCACCCTCTGTGTATATGCTTCAAGGGGCGGATGCAACAGGTGGTAGCATTGCCTGAACTTTGAACTGATACTATTTCAGATTTCAAAAATCAGAGGAATGAAATACAAAAGCCTTCATGGTTTCTAGAAATAGGAATTCGATCAGGAGTTGTAAGGTTTAGTGCTTTAAACCCCAGGGTGAGACCCTGTATTTTGTTACTTTTCCTTTTGAAGCAACCATTGGAAAGTGTGCAAAATTTCAGAACTTCAACACTTTGATTTCTTTATACAGTGAGTTTGAATTCAATATTGATTTTCCATTATTTCTTATTCCTCCGTTTATTTCAATGTTAGGGATACAAAACCCTATTGAATCTCTCAGGTAAACTGTATTCTTTGTTTTATTGGTATGCTTGAGGTGTCTCCTATTCCAGTGTAACTAAGTTGGTTTACAGTGACAAGCGTTGTTAAGGGTTACAGTATTTTTTGAAAGTTCCGTTGATGGTGTCCGAATAATAGATTTTGATTTGGTAATCCTTTTCAGCACTTATATTTGAATATATTTATAGAATAATTAAGAACTGACCTGCGGCTTTACCTCCCCAAATCAAGAGATGATCATTCCAACTGGGCAATTTCTTGCTCTTAATTAGAAAAAGAGTGAGGCTACTGTGTAAGAATTTGGCGCCCAACGCGGGGCCCACATATATGTGAATGATTTCCCTGATATCAATATGAATGAAAAAATTATACTATTCACAGATGATGTCACTTTATTATGGTGGGGAAAATGCTACGATTCTTTGAATAACACTATTGAAATCGGTTTAGAAAAAAATAAATATTGGTGTTATTCAACTTTATTATGTTTCAACTTTAGCAAAACCGACATTATTTCATTATGGATTCATGCAGTTCAGTTTTTGAGGGTACTGCATGAAAAATAGACCATTCTCAAAGTACTTTGGCATTTGGATAACTTTCTGAAATATAAAATACTTGAACAAAGTCAGTATTTGTTTTAAAAAAAATGTAAAAAACATCTACATAGCAAATGTTACGGACAATTGCAAAACCCTATTCGTTCGTGATAGATTACGGACTATACCTCATATAACCAAAAAAATCAGTGCCGTAACACTCGTTTCTCAAAATATTTCTCTCAAATCCCGACCGGACGCCACTGACTAGAAATGAAAATCGTGTTATATAGCAGAAAGTATCTTTTGCCGTGTTGAAACGGCCGAGTTCATACTAAAGTTATCATAAAAATATTTTTATCAGTTTAGTTCAGAAGTTCAAACCTTAAATAAAAGCCTATTACTGGGAAATGTCCTATAAATGATATATAACTATATTAGTTACATTTCCTGAATTTGACGGAAAACTCACCTTAGCAACTGATATACCAACATGCACGAAAATATGCAGACCAAAATTCCGCTGACTGACAGCCCAAACATAGCTCTGAGACAAGAATATAAGGCGCCGTGTATAACCTCACAATCGGGAGTTGCGTCGAAAACGTATCTGCTCCCTAAAATAAAATATACATCATGATAGAAGTAGCTGAAGATATCTCTAATAACTTGTACCAAATGCACAAATTTAAACTTCATCTCAACAAACTCAACCCTATAGAATTACAGAAAAATGTTTGTAGTCTTTGGTAAATAACTTGACATGGATGTAAAGGGTTCCTCAGGGATACACCTTGGGTCCTCTTATACTTCTAATTTTCACTGAGAATATTCTGAATACTGATGATGCAACCATTATATATGATTATTTTAATTTGAAATCTGAAGAATGAATAAAACATGATTTCCTCCATTTTGATGAGATGAATTCATTCATCAATACCTTCTACAGACAATGGAACAAATATAGACACACGTCCATTTCTGAGTGTATAAAAAATCTAACATTGTCAAGGGGAATATTGAAAAATCCTCACCTGGAAAAATAAACTTTTACACTCACCATCGTCTGCTGTCGCATGAGCTTCCAATAAAACCGAATAACAGGTACAAGTCCTAGTTTTTTGAGTATAAACACATTCTCGAAGCGTTTGCAACCTGTTCATGTGAATGACAGTTGTCGTGATTGTCACTAGAACGCAAGTCAAGGCACACACCAAGCAGCACAGGCCGCATATCTTTATCTGAAAATAAGATCTGTCACTTTATCGAAATCAATACCAAAAACTCGTAAATCGACCCCACTTGTGCGTTGTTTTTCATTCGAGGTCAAATGTCACAAATGTTTTCGCGTAGGTATATAATGAGCAATTTTTTGCTGGTATCTTGTATCGTGTTTTGTGTCATTGTCAAACTTGTTCAGTTTGGTCTATAATTTAACCACGAATCGACTTACGAATGAACAACGCTGGCAAATTATTGAATTTTAGTATCAAAATTCATGCTCGGTGAAGAAAATGCATCGTGCACTTCTTCCAATTTATGGACAGTTTCGTCGGCCTACTGAGGGAGCTATTCGGAAGCTTGTGACTAAATTTCTAACCCAGTTCACATTATTGGACATTAAACCACCAACACGCATACGTAGGACCGAAGAAAATATTGCGGCTGTATCCGCCAGTGTTCGTGATGACCGTTGAACGTCGATTCGCCGCCGTTCGCAGCAGTTGGGCCTCTGTTACTCCACTACGTGTAAAATTTTGCGAAAGAATTTGGGTGTATCTCACGTTTGGGGCCCGTCATTGGCCGCCTAGATCGTGTGAATTAACGCCTTTGGATTATTTCTTATGGGGTCATGTTGAGGCTCATGTCTACAGGGATAAACCAGCAACGACTGACGCTCTGGTAGCCAATATTGAAGCATTTATACGTGAAATACCGGTCGATATGTTAGAGAGAGTGTGCCAAAGTTGGACCTTGCGCATGGGCAAGTTTCTGCAAATTCTATATTATATCGACTAAAATCAGCACTTTGAGAGATCGATTGATAGTCAACCTTGATTCAACCTTCTATTCAGATCATATGATTTTGAGATCCAATGATCGCTAATGATTTCTTTCTTAGTAGGGCGGAGAATGGGCAATGGTCAATGATAAAGGACCTGACTGTCATATCCGTTTAGGAAAAATAGTTAAAATGTCAAATATACCAACAAGAAGTAGTTGGAGTTAACCTTAACAAAATATTATTGTTATCAATAAAAATTGAAAGTTAATTTTCTCCTTTTATTAAGGATAATTATTTATTTTTATAATCGCTTTCTTGATTACTGTGTAATTTTTGTCAGTGGATTTGTTGCCAGAGCCAAAATCCCAAGAGGTAGATTGTTTTCTATACTTACCAAATAACTGTATCTGTTCTTTCTTCTCGCAAGACTCATAACACAAAACCGGTAAGAATCAGCTGAAAGAAATTGTGTTTTAATTAAGTTTCGAATGTTGTGGAAATTCGATGAAACATATTGGGAAAAGAGGGTTTTGCCTTTCTACTTATACGAAACCGTTCTTTCTCAAAAATATATCTCCCCATTAAATTTCAACATTGTCAGTCGAAAAAAATGACCCCTTTCAAGAATTTCGTCTTGGAAATCGAGTTAAAAAAAAGATGAAGAGCTCCAAATTAAAGATGAAAAATAAATTAAAACAAAATAAAATAATAAAATGATACACAGTCGTAAAATAATCTCAAAAAGGAAATGCAATGATATGACATATATGAAGTAAAGATGACGAACTGGAATACAAGCTTGAAAGAAAAAAAGAAAATTAAAAAAAGATTAAAATAAAAGACGTAAATTTTCCTTTTTTTGAAATAAAGCTTTTTGGAAAGTCGTCCACATTTTTTTTATACTAATGAACCCTCCTTTCCAAATAAGGTAGTAAATTTGGACAACACAATGTTCTGAAAAGTACAATCATTCATTGTATCCGTGATATATTATACAATATTCACAAAACAAAAAATAATATAGCAGTATCCATTCATTTATTCTACGAGTATGGTTTGAAAAGTTTCCAATCTGTAACCCATCCAAATAGTACGTACTCGATGTTTTTCTCTGCAATGAGGGAAGAAAAAGAAGTCGCTTGGGGCTAGATCTGGTGAGTAAGGCGGCTGGTCAAGCAGTTCAAACCGTAACTCGTGGATTTTTGCCATGACAACCGCTGAGGTGTGACACGGTGCAAATGTGGTGGTTTTCCCCAAGTTCTGCCTTCAGCTCGTCTAATAATGGTGCGTCCTATAATGATTTTTCCTTTTTGAAGACAATCTATTGAAATAACTCCATGAGTATCCCAAAAAGCATTCGCCATCACTTTCCCAGCCAAAAAAACCGTTTTCCTTTTTTTTAAGGCCGATTCCCCTTTAGCAGTCCACCGTTTGGACTGTATTTTTGTTTAGGACGTATAACGGTGTATCCAAGTTTCATCTGCAGTGATTAATCGGCGCCAAAACTTAGATTTATCGCGCTTAATCTGCACCAACAGAGCGTTGGAAATGTTCATTCGAACACGTTTTTGGTCCACCGCGAGCAAACACGGCACCCAACGCAGGGACAGATTTTTCATGTCTAAATGTTCATTTAATATGTGACAAACACGTTCATTTGACATGTTCGTAACCTCTGCTATGTGTCTCTCTTTAATTCAGCGGTCGTCTAGCACCATTTAGTGAAATTTTCATCGGTAGTTGTAGTTTTTGAACGTGGCGAACGTTCATCGTCTCTCAAGATCTTACGGCCACGTTTAAACTCAGCTGCCCAAAATTTCACTGTAGTAAATGATGATGCAGAGTACCCACACACACAATCCAATTCATCTTTGATTTGCCTTTCAAAAACAAATATTTAATGACAGCTCGATACCCCTTTCTGTCCATTTTCATGGACACTCACATTAAGTCACTGAAACGACTGTTTCATAGCAACTGCGCGTCCAAAATGGCTAAAACTTTGGTGAGTAGCTGTAAACAGATGAACAACGACATTCACTAGCTTTTATTCACGAGTGTTGCTATCTTCATGTTGAGATCTGAAACTTTTCGGACCCCCCTCGTAAACATCTAATTTTTTATTACTATTTTTGTCTAAATGTGACTCACCATGGTAGCAGGCACAAAAGTGGGGATGGTTTCGAAGTACCCCAGAGAGGACGTATACGACCTGAGTAAAAAATATACAGCTAGAAATAAAGCCCCCAGGATGGTAGCTAATCCACCACAAGAACAACACCAGAAAACGTATTTTCTGATTCCTCCATTGTTGGGGTTTGCTGAAAAAAAAAGAGGAAAAATTAACATTCCAACTTGGTTTGGAATCTTTTAATTTTTGTTTTTCATTTTTGTTAATAATATTTTTTAATTTCCAGCTTTTATTAATATTTCAATTTTTCATTTTCTGGTTGTAGCTTATATGTTATTTCCTTGTAATTTCAGTTTTTTGTTTTAATAAAATTGTCATTTTCTGTTAATCTTTTTATTTTTTTCAGGGATTTCAAATCAATTTATATTAAATTATCAATGGAAGTCCGAACTGGTGAAATATTATTTAGTTATTTTGGACTTTTTTTTCAGACAGGAAAAATTTTTAATACGATTTTTTCGAAAACATTGAATAATATTTTCAAGATGTATTGGAAATATTTATATTTGATATATTTTAGACGATGTACATGCACATTTACAGTTGTACAACAAATGTTGTTTGTATTTCGTGTATAAAATTTGTGTTTTCATGGCAGTAACACTCTCATGCGCCACTAAAAAAATACTCCTTTCAAGCACTTAATAGAAAAATAACTATTTTCATGAAAAATGAGAAATAAAACGTTCTTATCGTTTTAACCACTTGTATTTGTAACTGACGCTACTGCTGTTTTGTCCTATACGGATATTTTAAAACAATTAGATTTTGCAAAAATAAGTAATTTTTTTGCACTATCCGCTTGTATACAGTCGAATTTATTCAACTCGAAAAATCCATGCACTCTTTTGCCTACAAATCGAATATAAACAGTCTTGAAATCATCCAACCACACATTGTAAAGAAATAGAATGCCCCAAAACCTCATATTTGAACCCAAAAATTGCCACATTTTCAGTTTTTTTTGACTCATGAAAAGTTTCTTTTCATGAGTTATTTTGTTCTTTCCTTCTCTGGAAGTTTACCATATTTTTTGTTTAATGATCGATTACTAAGACAGAAAGCTTTTTTGCAAAAAACTAACTCCTACTGAAAATATTCATTTTTTGATTCAAATCTCTGTAAATTTCTCTCACACCAATACTTGAAAAACTGCAAATAATTGTCCACTGTTACTCAACAATTTTTTTGAAAAGATCAGTTTTCTCAATGTATTTAGGGAATTTAACTTCTGTCTCCGGCAGAAATTAGTCTTATTACCAATATTTTCATATGCATAATAATCTGTGAAATCCGAATTTTCAACATATTCTCAACTTTTGAAACAGTCGGTTTTGTCTATTCGAAATTAGAATTGAAGAAAAGAGAATTGAAACTTTCTATGTTTTCTACCACAATTATTTGTAACTAACGTTACTGCAGTTACTGAAAATGTCCTTATAGAAGGAAACTGCAGTAAGTTAGTTACTTCATTATGATTTCCCACCACGTAGTAACGGCTACATCCATTAAATTAATGGAAATTATAAAACGACCTAATCACCAATGACCTACGAACGACAACCCTCAGAGCCTAGGATTAACGAGGTTTTACTTATCAACGTGCGATCCCTAGCAGGTCATAACATACAAAAACTAAGCACAGTATTGACCTTGAATTAGAAAGTAACATTGAAAAATCGTCAAATTTGCACATAAAACAAAATCAACTCACAAGTATGTGGTAGGTGGTGGGGATAGGGTTGTATTGTTGGGGGTATGTGGTATTGAACCACCTGCATCACGGGGTACCCGTGCATGTTTCTTCCAAAAAATAGACACCCTCAAGCTGAATTTGACGAATGAAGACGGTTTTTATTGTCACGTTCCATTGTTTTCGTTGGCAGATCTATCCAGCGATAAGAGTAGCACTACTATAGAAGTTTGGAATTTTCAACATTTTCAAAACACGCCCGACGTTCACATTTCAAGAAAATTCAACAACGACAAGGTATCAGAGCACTTGACTTCGTCTTTTTACAGACACTGCGATTCTGTTATCTGAATTTTGATTTTGGAGGGATGACAGGCCTTAATGCAGGACCGCACTCAGATTTAGGGGTACCTATACTTACATAGTTTCCTTCCGAATTTCAGTTTAAGCAATGTTTCAATGAGATATTTGTTTTTAGTTATTTTCATTCGTTTTGAATATCATATAAATGATATCAGGCATGTTACAGACAGTAAACATTAAAAAATGATACTTCAAAATCATACAGGCTATACAAAAATGAAAAGGGTATATTTTTTATGAGAGATCAACTTTTGATGAAAGATTGGTAGATCATGCAAAGAAGTAGGTAACTTTCAGATAGTCCAGTCATAGTAAGTTCACCTCGGAATTCGAGATACCCAGCTGAAAGTCTGTAAAAACTTGTATATTGACACCCTAGAAGTTGTCTCATAACCTACATATGGTAGGGTGTAAGCAACTAATAAATTTCAAGGTCAAAGGTCACAAAAATCGGGTTTTTGCGCTTTTTTTTTGGAAATATCTCATTTCCTATGGGTTTTTTGCTATTTGTATTTATTATCAATATTGTAGAATACAAAATTCTCTACAAATTTTGTTTAAAAAATTTTTTATAAGGTGAACCGTTTTCGAGATAGAGGGCGGAGAGCACGCGGTCACAGCATCACTTCAGGTCAACCGGTGCCTCCGGTCGAAAACGCGACATATATAGTTGATGAACTATCGATAAATCAATGATTATAAATATTTGTCAATTTTTATTAACTATTATATTATATTTTATCATTTTTTTCCTAACATATCCACTTTTTATTCAGTATTAATTTATTTAACAACACTTACCTGCCCATGTAATTGCAGAATTGTTAATGAAAATATAGGAATTATATTCGAATTTTAACCTAATTAATATTTATAACTTCTTACATGATGAAAAAATAAAAAACAAATAAATTATGAATTAATCTTTTTATTAAAAAATATCATTGAATACATTTATTTTTATTGAAAGTAAAGAAATGGAATAAAGGGTACAAAAACTACAATTTATAATTTCAATCATCTTTTTCCTCTTCATCGTCGTCTTCTGGCTGCTGGTAAATTTCAAATTGGTCTTCATTATCGTCTTCAACGACATTTGTCTCAAGTTCTTCCATGATTTCGGGGTCAAAGGTTCCATCTTCGTAAATGTCGCTCTGATATGGTAGAGCATTGAGACAAGCTTGCCCATTACATTGGCCACAAGCTAAAGAGCATTGCAAGCCCGCTTTCCTGCATCCGCATCGCGAACCACAACCACTCTTGCAGTTGCAGAAAGTTGTGTTTAGCAAATCTTCTGGAGCAGGTGGTAAAATTGTCATGATAGGCTCCAGAAAATCGTTTCGCATTGCCCAACCCCATACCTGGGTTCCAAATCATGTCCTAACCAAGTTTGAACTTGATAATATACACGGTTGAAATGTTAATGAGCAGCTGCACTTGTTGGTGGAATATTTGAAAGCTGCACAGGTTTATTAAGTTTTGTAGACTTGACGTAATGCATATAACGAAGTTGATCGAGACTTTTCACAGATTTCGGAGCATTATAGACTGCCAATAAGGTTTGAGTTCCACTCTAATAATCTCTGGGCCGAACAATTTTCTTCCTCAAATGCTGCTGCAGCTAGTTCATCCAAATTTGTCAGTTTCTCAAAAACTTTTAAAAATGATTTTTTTCCCTTTTTAAAAAGCGCAGAAGTTGTGTCACAGCCACTTAATGCGTGCAGAAATAAAATAAGTTTTTCAGAATGAAGATAATTATCAAAACTTTTAGTCGAGTATATCTCCGTTTTTACATTACCTTTCCCAACTTTTTTAAAGAAAATTTCTTGTTCGTAAGACAGTGTACGCCCAATTAAAATGACAAGTAAATCAATATGTTGTCCTATTATAACTGCAGTTTTTTTAGACTTTGATTCTTCAATTGCAGTTTCAACAATAAGAACATCCGCATCATCTCTGGCTTGTTTAGTAGTAATTTTTGCAGCTTGTAATTTTTCATTTAACATATCAATGAACTTATCTTTGTTATTTCGATTTGATAATAATTTTTCTTGAGTAACTGGTACAACCATTGTTTCATCGAAACAAACTTCATACGTTTTTGAAAGTGCAGCAGCATTTAATGCATGAAGAAAATGATAAAATATAATATAATAGTTAATAAAAATTGACAAATATTTATAATCATTGATTTATCGATAGTTCATCAACTATATATGGCGCGTTTTCGACCGGAGGCACCGGTTGACCTGAAGTGATGCTGTGACCGCGCGCTCTCCGCCCTCTATCTCGAAAACGGTTCACCGTATAAAAAAATTTTTTAAACAAAATTTGTAGAGAATTTTGTATTCTACAATATTGATAATGAATACAAATAGCAAAAAACCCATAGGACATGAGATATTTCCAAAAAAAAGCGCAAAAAACCGAATTTTGTGACCTTTGACCTTGAAATTTAATAGTTGCTTACACCCTACCATATGTAGGTTTTTGAGACAACTTTTAGGGTGTCAATATACAAGTATTTACAGATTTACAGCTGAGTATCTCGAATTACAAGATCCTTACCTAATTTAAGCTTAAATGACTGGATTAAGACACAAACTGGAAGAAAAAAAAGCCCTCTGGAAACAGCTATTTTCATATAAACACTGAGCTTCACGAAAAATAACATGAAAGAACAGATTACGAGAGGAATCAATATGGCATATTGCAATAAATATAGTTCAAAAAAACTAAAAAACATGTTTTTAAAGAACATCGAACTAAAAAGTAGAAAATAATTGTCTTTAAAATAAGCTTAAAACAATAACGATCGAAAAAATACTAGTATTTGAAAAAAATAACCTTTTAGTTCGATGTTCTTTAAAAGCGTGTTTTTTAAACTATATTTATTTTTCAATTTTTAGTTTCATAAGCTATGAAAGCGTATTTTCTAGTTTTTTTAAACAATATTTATGAAATATTTAAGAAACTCAAGATTACGTACAGCGCCATCTGCCCGGCAATAGATCAACCAATAATTTCGATAATTCTGTCGATACAGATCCCGAGCTTGAGAGTTACAAACAAACAAACATACATACAAACATACAGGTGAAGCTAATATAAAGTGTGTAAAAATGAAATATTACGATTTTTTTCCAGACAATGAACCGTGTAAAACTGTAATATTACGATTTTTTTTCCAGACAATGATGATTGTTTATTCAATAAACATTCATTTTCAATAAATACAAAAATTTATTTCAAATTTCAGCTCTATTCTATACATCAGTGACTTCGGTAATAGTTCATTGATGTTGCCTTTGACGGTATTACTGCCACAATTGGTCGATGATAGTTGAAGTAGATTACAAAAATATTGGACATAACATTATTCTTATTTACTTTAAAAGAATATAAAAGTATCAGTAGAAACTGAAATAAAAATTAGTATATTCTGATACTATTAGATTAAGAAAATCTTGCATACCATCAATAGTATGTTTTGTTTTTAAATATCTTGGTGATGTCAAGTGTCAATAATAATATTCTGTGACCCTTGTGATGACACATAGGTACTGAAATATTTAAAAAAAATATGCAATCAAAATATGCATGAGAAAATTTTAATGTGGCTTTAATATACTGGTAAACCCAAGAATATTAGCTGAGGATCTTAAATTATGAATCAGTAATAAATATTCCAATAAATTCTACCATTATTAGGAAATTGACAATTTAATTAATTTTTTCAAGCAAGAGTTTAAGTGCATTATTTTCCATGAGAATTAAATTAAAATAAATTAGTAATTAAGTAAAAATAGTATATGCTATAAAAATTGTGCAAATACACGTGTAAATACTCAGAAGAAAATAATGTTGTATGAACACTAAACAATACAAAAAACACTTTTTTCTAATCAGTTATGCAAATAAATATTATAACTATCATTATTACTATTGAATCAATAACTGACTCGCAAAAATCTGCACAAATGTCTGGATCATCTTGAACACTGTAAAAAATTATCTGTCACAGAAACCGCAGCAGCCGAAATCACAAAGTCCACTCCTGGCGCCAAAAGCGTCGTCATAGCGACGCCCGCGTCTAATAGTCGATATTTCCTCCGTCCATTTCATTTCCCTGGCTTCCCCACCACTGCGAGTAATTCCATTTACCTCCAGGACTTTTCTGAATTGCATCAATTATTAATTTGAAATGGATTCAAGTGATTACAGTTAATTTTTCTAAACATAATAGTGGGTGTCTGCTTTTTTTAATGGAACTGACCCTTATTTCCATGTTGAAGAAGTGGTTGGTGGAGAAATGTAGAATGATACTTTCAAAATCACTTTGATAGACTAATTCATATCATTTTCTGGCCCTTAAATAACGAACAGTATAACATAATTTGACAAATATTAGTGGCATCAAAAATGAATCACACCAGCTGACCACTAAACAGTAACCATGGTCTTTTTTGGTGGGTTTTCCCCTTTGGAAAGTGCCTGGGTGACTCATCGATGTCCAACCACTATCCTGTACGTCTCCTGTTTTTGTAGAGGATCAACTTTTCATCAAACTTGATGATGCGATCCAAAAAAAGATCGTTTTGGTTGCGCAAAAGGTAAAGAAGAACAGACCTAGGAACGTAATAATTTCTGTCGATCTTTCAAACCGTGGGGCATCCACTTGTCAACCTTTTTGACCTTTCCAATAAGTTTTGAGCTACCAAAAAAGTGCAAGGGCAGACGCCCAGTTTTTCTTCGGGAGGTTAGGTTGTCTCTACCATCTAGAGACTTTTTGCCTCGCCTAAGTTTTTTGCCAGAAGTCTTCATCAAATCGCTCAAATTCCTATACTATAACAATTTTCAATTGAAGGTAACTCATATAAAAATTGAACTGAGAGCTAACGGCAACAATGTTAAATGTTAGAACTAAATTCTTACCGGGGTCATTTTTATTGTCTATGCATCGCCATTCTAAATAATTGAAAAGTAAGATGGTTTCATAAAATTTGCCCCCCGTAACAAGACAGCTTCTGCATATCGATAAGATGTACGAGCGAATAGGTGAACCAGTTCGTTAAATACTTTGAAACATCGGTAAACTGATCAACACCCCGCAGGTATATTATGTATGGCTTCAGGTAGTTGATGATCATTTGATCAGTCCATATTTGCTCCAACAACGACCAACAGGCGACTCTCGCCTTAATTTTCTACAGGAAGAGTTAACTGTTCTTCCTGAAAAAATTTCTCTATAGCTGGGACAACACTTTGGGTTCATGCATGATGGTGCACCACCCCATTTCATCATTGATGCACGTAATCACTTAGATACAAATCGTCGGGGAGGTACCGAACATTGGCCTGCTCCACCGCCGGATTTACATCCTCTGGGTTTTTACATTTGGGTTTTTTTGGGTCATTAGTTCTTTCCATTCCCGTGGAAAATGTCGCAGCCCTGCGGAATCGAATTAAAACCACAATAAGAAATACACGAAAAGTTGGAAACTTGATTTATCTATGTTCAAACCACTCTGTGAAGGTCCCGCTCCTACCGTTAATTGGAAAAGTGACGGGTTTCACTGGAAGGACTGAGGAATTCTGAACTGAATTATTAGAAACGTTTGTCTCTCTAAAATTGTTGGAAAATGAACAACACCAACTCACCTATCCTCGGCCTTAGCCTCGAATTCAGGCTACCTTCGTACCTGGGCCTCGGAGGGGGGCGTGGGGGCAGCGCGGGGGGCAACGGGGACACCTCTATCCTATCATCAGCTTCAATCTTCCTTCCTTGGCAGCACTGATCCCTTTCCGCTATATTATCGCAGTCTTCCTGAATATGGCAACTACAAGAACCTGCAGCAGCTTTGGGCGTGGCTGTTGGACCTATCTTTGGTGAGGAATGAACGTGGGCGTGGCCCGTGGCAGTGGAGGCGTGGCTCGCGGTCAAGACGTGATGCAGGTTGGGCTTTGTTAGGCAGTGGGAGTGGCCGTGTTCGGTTTTGGGCGCTTCTACTGGCTGTTTCTCGGAACACGTGCAGGTGTGGGCGTGGCCGAGCAAACCGTGGTCGCTGGTGTCGCTCGACTGGTAGGCCAAGTCCCCCTTCTGGGGGTCGGGCGAGGGTGAAGACATGGTGATTGTGGCTGGTGACTACATTGTATGACTGTCACTTCCTGCTGCAAAAAAAAGTATATATAATTGCAATATTTGTTATAGATTACTGAGAGAAGGATCTAAATTAGAAAACGTCACTTTAACAAAAAGTAAAGTTTTCACTTTTAACGAATTTATTTTGGAATTATGAGGACAATGATTTGATTCAAAACTGATTAGTAGTATACATTTAACACAATATTGAAACTTTCATCGATTTCAACAATTTAACAGAACGATTAATGTTTTCCTGCATGTTATATCATTCTTCTTCTGCTATTTTTCCAATTTCGGTACTTTTTCTAGTTCTTTACTTGTTCAAGGTTTAGATTAATTTTTTATTTCTATAGCTCTTGTCCCAAGTCCTTTTTCGTTCTAGTTGTTCTACTTATTTGAAAAATATCGACCCGTTCTCCTTCTTTTTGCCTCTCTCACATTCTTCACTTCTTCTTTCTTGTTAACCTTTCTTTTTCTTCAAGTCAATATTCTTGTCTCATATTATCTTTACCTCCATTTCATTTTATTTCAGTTTTATTAATGCCAAACTCTTTATTTTTGTAATTTTGACTCTCATCGTAGATTTGTCTCAATCCCTGCGTTTATTGATTTCAAAAATTGCTAAAAAGACCTACTCCTCCATGTAACTGCTTCAATTATATTTAATTTGCTCACTATAATATTCTCCACCTAACCTCTATCATGTTGCGCGACTGAATTTTCGATAAAGTAAAGATTCAGGTAATAAAAAAATCTCCTTTCGAAGGTTCCTACCTCAACTTAATATATATGGGGTTTATCAATCTCCAAACTTGATTTGCTTCTGTGAAATCGTTGAATATTTCAACTTTTTTTGGATCTAATCAAATAATTGGCTATATTCACATTGTTTGTTTATAACAATGGGCTCATTTTGAATCAGAATTATAACTAATTATCATTATAAACAATTACAAACAAACTACTAGTTTCTATATTGTCACTCTTTCTCAACTTGATTTTTTTTTTGGTAAAATTATGTTACTGCTCCTCAATATTGTCAAACTGATCCATACACTCTATTTTTGACAGTTCTTTAGGCAATGAAAACATATAATCATAGTTTTGTGGTACATATTTGTCTCTACTTTTGTTGTTTACAGGTTATATTATCCTATAATTTGAAATTATGTTGTCATAAAAGTAAAGTATAAATTCTAGAAACTAATAATAAAACAAAGTGGAGTAAAGCGAAGAAACGCGGGAAAACAACCATTTCCTTCAACCAACTGATATATTGCGTGCTAAACTGTTGAATGATTTTCCCCACTTGACTACCCGCCTCTGGTAGATTACGTGTTTTGCATTATTTTCATTCCATTTAACGTTATATAATTCCATCATCACTCTCGATTCCTACAACGATCTACTTCATAGCTGTGCAGTTCTGTAAACGAAACATAAATTCATAAAAAACTTCCATAGTCGTTTCATTGACTTGTATTTGTCAATGATTTCTTGCCAAGGTTAACATAACGGCCTCTTTAGCTCAGTGGTAGAGCACTGGTCTCGTAAACCAGGGGTCGTGAGTTCAATCCTCACAGGAGGCATGAGATTTTTTTTAAAAACAGTATTCTATTAGTTGTATCAAATGATATTAGCAAACCTAATATTCGGCGTGCAATTTGGATGCTTTATTTGGATATTTTCATCTATTTTTTGAGCAAAATAATGTCCGAATATTACTGGTGTTTTTTCCCAACACCAAATCGTTATTTTTAACACCTCGACACGTGTTTCGATCACCAAGTGATCATTTTCAAAGAGGAAGATTGAAACTAGAAACTAACGCGAAGCTAACCCTATTTATGCTATATAGATATCCCATACAGGTAAACCATCCAGGTGTACCACCCATACAGGTATACCAACCTAAATTAATTTTACAATTTTTCCTTAACTATTATTTTACAATATATGTTTAACTGTTATAGCTGTATATAAAACGATGTTCAGTTATATAAAATCAATATTGCCTATCTAAATTCATTTTTGCAATGTGTCCTTATGTTGTAATCCGTAAACACAACAACATTATTTTAACAAGCTATATAGTATGGTCTTTGGTATAGGTCCGTCATCGTTATTTATAATATTATTGTGTTTACTTATTTCTACACTCTCATAGGCATCTAGTTGCCTGTTGTTGTTAACTTGTCTAACTAATCTTAATGAACTGAAGTCTATGGAATGGTTTTGTTGAACTGCTGATTTTTCCGGTCTTCCATATTTTAAGTGTGCTGTGTTCCTTGTATCTTACTTCAATAGATCTTTTTGTCTGTCCATAATATTTTGCATCGCAGTCCTTGCATTCAATTTCGTAAGTTCCAGACTTTTCCGAATTCTCGACTTTGGCTTTTGGACTTCCCAAAAGGCTCTGTAGCGTATGACTTGTTTTAAAAACCAACTTCATACCTAGTTCCTTGAAAATCTTTCCAAAGTTCCTCGTATATTGGTGGTATGGAACTGAAATATATTTATCTTGGTTTTTTGGTCCTTTCTGAAAGTCGAGATTTCGTTTATTCTTAACCTAAACTTCTTCTTCCTTATTATGTCATCTACAATACCCCTCGAGAAACCGTTAGTGGCTGCTATTTCCTGTATTATACGTCTTTCTTTTGTGAACCTATCATGTGTTAGAAGGAAAGTCAAAACACGATGCACTAAAACCCAGCACGTTTGTGCTGTCCACAGTGATGTGAACTGTCAGGAATATACCTGTACGTGCTTGTTTCTTTTCTAAATATATCGTATTCTGACCCTCCATCTTTGCTCCTCATTACCAAAACGTCAAGAAATGGTAGTTGTCCCTTATTTTCTACTTCATACGTGAATTTTATTGATGGACATCTATTATTTAAAATGAAAACAAAGTCCTCAATATTCGATTTTTTGGCATCGAATATCGCGAAAATATCATCCACATATCTCGGCCAAATCCTAGGAAAATACTTCGACTTTTCATTGGTTTCCATTTCGAATCTGCTCATGAACAGGTCTGCCAGGTAGGGGGACAAGGGGTTTCCCATGGCCGTTCCTTCCTGTTGTTCATAAAAGCAACCTTCTACCTGGAACCGATTTTGTTTCATACACAAATTAGTAAGAGAAACGAATTCATCGATTTCGTTATTATTGAAAGTATTTTTCTCTAGTAATTCCCTGAGGTATTGCAAGGTCTGTGGAATTGGGACGCTAGGAAATAAGGAACTAACATCAAAAGAAACCAAAATCCCACCTTCTTGCACAACCACGTTTTTTGTATGTTGTATGAACTCTAAAGAGTTTTTTATAATAAAACTTGGTTCCGCAATAGACAAGGTTTCAAATTCCTTAGTGAGCCACTTTGCTATTTGGTAGGTAGGAGCTCCAATAGCTGACACGATGGGGCGCAGTTTTAATCTTCCTCTTTGAAGATGATCACTTGGTGATCGAAACACGTGTTGAGGTGTTAAAAATAACGACTTGGTGTTGGGAAAAAAACTCCAGTAATATTCATTACTACACCAAAGGTTCCAAACAGTACATTATAAGTATAAAAATAAGGTCTGGAAAATGAGGTGGGTTTGGTACGAAATATCATACAGAGATATGAATGAATTTCTACTCCATTGATCATTTTTGAGGACTTCGAACAACGCCGATTTTTGTTATTGAAAAAACATACGAAATGTTTTTGTTTCGCGGATAATTAAAAAAAAATTGAAATACTATATATTTTTCTATATATTCAATGCACTTATTGTTTATTGATTTGTTCATCAATTGTTTGTCAGACTTGACGGTAGACTGGATATTGCCGAAAAGAAATAGCCTTTTTCAATTATGATGTTTCTTATTTACAATGAAACGTGTCATTAAAGTGGAAAGCAAAGAATCTAACCATAAATATTGTTAGGATATGATGCCAAACTGTGACTTAAAAAATGCACGTGAAATGCCTATTAATAATAGCATATTTCTCAAATTAGTGTAAGAAGAATATAAACAGAGTCAAAAAATTTGGACCTGTCACAGATATTCTCAAACCGATTTGTTGATCACCAAGAAGAATTCACATGAACCAAGTCATATCAAGATGATTCTTCCTACTTTTCTGTTGAAAAGTAGTATCTACCGTATCTATCGGACGATAGATTCGTCGTTGGGCAAAGCAGATATATCCTAAGTTCAAAGTACAGTTCAAAATATTTTGAAAACTTGGTGAATTTAGATCTGTCATGAATATCCTTAAGCCACAAGAAGGATCTACATAAACCTAACGACCGATAACAACAGCAAGTTGTTCAACCAGAGACGATATAGGTCGCTGAATTAAGTTTCATGACTTGTCAACAACGTATGAACAATGAATAGCGAAAAATAGATGAGCTTTTAGAATGACAGTTCAGTTTCAACGCTAAAAAGACTCAGAAACACATTTAATTATGATTCACATATATTTGAATAGCCAGCATAATCTCCCGATGTGACCCCTCTTGAGTACTCCTTCGGAGATCTGTTAAACACAAAACAACCAAGGAGACAATGACGCAAAAATTCACTTTCGACAGCAAACTAATTATAAACATGATTTTGCATTTTTCCACAAACCATCTTATGAAAATGGAAGTTACTTAAATGTGACAATTTTCAGTGTAATCTAAAGAAATGAAGTTTAAACGTATCAGTGTCTCAAACAGAATCTATTCATGTTGAAAACGCAGGTAACTGCATGCCAGAGCAGCAATAATTCGAACAGAAAGTGACCATATAATAATTGCATCTATTTGAAATCTACCAGACGAAATAGCGAACACAAAAGACCCAATAATAATAGTAGCAGGTATGTAGCCCTACAAAACAAGTGAACCCATGAGAGTGGATAAGGATGGTCAGGACATTTTTTCATCTTTAAAGCTTCACAAAAATCGATGAGTATTGTACAGATTCAAGGAATTGACAAAAGGAACATGTGGTTTTATTTTAAACAAAAGCTGAGGTTTCGACAAAAGTGCACCATTATGTAAGTAGAAAATCCCTACTGTAGTTTATGTCAATATTCACAAAAACTGAGGTAAAGGTGGGTGTATTGCAAGGATCAGTCTTAGGTCCTGTCCTATTTATTATATACTCAATCTGAGCAGTTTACACTTCAGAACCAGACTAACGCAAGTCATACGAGGCTAACTTCCTGAAGACAACAAAACTCTCACCCTTGTGGTATTAGCCAGAGGAGTAGTTGTTTTCTGAGAGGTGTCTGTCCATTTACCTACTGTGTAGGGAGTTGAGACTGGCCTGAACGAATTGTTCTTAGATAATTTGACAATACATTACATTTAGCAATGTTAAAATTCAAACGATTATTGAGACACCAATATCAACTCTAATTCATACTGTAAGTCTAAGCAGTCTACATAATTTTCTATCGCTTTGAATATTTTAAGGTCATCGGCGTCGAGCAGTTTTGAATTGTTCATTATTTTAGTTGAATCATTGATGAAAATTAAGAACAAAAGCGGCCCTGAATACAAACCTTGGGGCACTTCGGAAATGGAATTTTGATCCTGTTGTTGTAGTTTGTTGCTAATTCCCTTCAATAATAGAAACAAAAGCGAGTGTTGAGTTTTTTCAAATAAAACGTTCAACATCGAAGTTTTCAATAACGAACCAATTTAAAAAAAAAACAGTGGTAACCGAGGAAATAGACACCTTTCAAAAGATCTCCATTTCATTGATTCGTATCAAAATTTGACATCCTAAAAGTTGACGTGTCCTTTAAAATGTTTCAACAAGCGTTCGTTTTTAAGCTAAAGGGGGAATTAGTTCTCGTTAGTTGTACAGATTTCTTGGCAACTGAATGTAGGTAATTTGTAATACAAGCGCTTGGAATTGCAATCTTGGTTTGTCATTATTATTTTTGCAAATCTAATGCCATTGAAGTATGAAACCGGATAAGAGAATAACTGGAAATGCAGGTAAGTGTTGTTGCAAACGTAGGTAATATCTCATTAAACTCGATGTTATAAAAATAATGACGGCCATCAAGATACGTTTCTCATGAAATAATCATAGACCTGATGATAGAGACACTTCTCCAGTTCTGAAGAAAAAAACACTGCTGGTAACAAGCTACTGTTTACAAATCGTGATGGTCTAACTTTACCGTAAAGTGAAACAATTATGCACCCTCGGTAGACCACCAACATGACGTTTTCATCCAGTGTACCTGTTTGAGCGTGGGAACAGAAAACAGAAGTATGGGTCACAGTTAGTAAATGAAGTTAACAATCCCCCATGACTGGAAAAGGCCGTTGTTAGTGTCATGAACCAGAATAATTGTTTGTGTGCCAAACTTCCTAGATAATAATAATAGTATTTAACGTTTACAACTAATAAGGTTCAGCGGTTAATGAACAATATGGACAAAATATGAATAAGTTGGAAACAAAAGGCGAAGTTCAATTTTTATAACGATGAATCGTTATTAATTGCTCTTCCACTTTACCTCATAAAGTCGCTGCGGTGTTATAAGAGCACAATTATACTGCGCCTGGAAAGTTCAAGTCGAAAACTAACATTGAGATTGTGAACATCTGTCCGATGAGTAATTTTTCTATGCAGATATGTTGGGGTTTTGGTCAGTATGACTATATGGAAGAGTACTGCAGAAAGAAGAACTCTTCTATTACTCATATTCAACCAGCCAACAGTTTTAAGTTTGTGTGAAATTTTTTGACGCCTCCTTATACCATAGAGCACAGCTGCATAATTGAAATTTGAAAGGACTGCTGTCTCACATAATATTGTCCCCAACCTAAATGAAAAGGAATGTCTTTGATCGTATATAATACTCAACATGAGGACAAGTAGATGTGGTGTACACGGACTTCTCTAAAGCATTCGATAGGGTCAGCCATAAGTTACTAATTTGTAAACTTTCTTGCATGGGTTTCAATGAAATTCATTGTCAACTTTTGGAATCATACCTTAACGGACGTAATCAATACGTATATTATCGCGGCTTTTCTTCAGATGTGTATTTAGCAACCAGCGGAGTCCCGCAAGGATCCAATATTGGTCCCTTATTGTTTTTACTATTTATTAATGATCTGTGCAACTCAATAACTTGCAATGAATTAATGTTTGCTGATGGTTTGAAACTGTATACATCTATAAACAGTTTAGATGATTGTAACATTATGCAAAAGGAGATTGATCTTTTGATCTTTTTCAAATCTGAGATCGGCGTCTAGGAAAACTCCCAAACTTTTTGCTTCTTGAACAGTTGTGAGAGACGTTTCATTTATACTAACATCAAAATCATTAAGTACAGTACTGCGATTGATTTTGGAGCCGAAAACAATGACATTAGATTTACTATTATTAATAATCAGACAGTGGTTTGAGGTTGACCCTGTGAAAGCTTTGAGATCTTTATTTATTCGACAACAAGCAGTATCAGTCATTTGTGGAGGAAAGCTATGATAAAGTTGAGTGTCATCGGCATATAGGTGTGTTTTGCAGTACTGAAGATTCTTGACTAATTCGACGTATATATGGCAAATAGCAGCGGATCCAAAATAGACCCTTGAGGAACGCCACGGTTTAATGAATATATTGGCCTATATTGACCTTTTGCTGACGATTTTCTGAAATGATCCAAAGAGCGAAACAGCACTATGTTAACAACAGGACGGTTCTGAAGTTAGCTACAATCACAAAGTACCTACACTAAGAAAAAAATATTGAATTTTTTTTTTAATTCAACGACTTTGTACATCTACCATTTTTCAATGTGATACGCTTCTTGGCTGGCTTAGTAAAAAAATAACTGCCCCAGCTTTCAGGCCCTTTGGAGGTGAGAAAATAGGGTGGAAATATTTTTAAAAATTTGTAACATAAAAATCTACTTCGAACTCCTACCAAACTGAGGTATGTCATTTCTGATTACCGAATCGCCAAGAAAAACATCACGTCAGAGTTTTCCAGGTCGTCTGAGGGGGTGGAAAGATGGTGGAAAGTTTAAAAAATCGTTTCATCAAAAATTGTGTGTATACACCTACATGATTGTGATATGTTATTCCTGATGACGGAATTTACAATAAAAACGTCACTTCATAGTTTTTCAGGCCGTCTGAGGGGGAAGAAATGGGGTGAGAATATTCAAAAAATTCGTCATCAGGAAGGATAAGTATATCTGAATCTTGTAGATGTACATATTCAGTTTCCCATGGTACCAGCAGATTATCTACTGAATTATCTTTTATATTTCCAGATTGTGGAAATTTCTAAGCCGAGAAAACCGTATAAAAAATCTCCACTCTATTTTTACTCCTTCATAATTCAATATTTTTTCTCAGTCTACTTTGTGGCATAATATGGTGGAAGAAGACAAATTTCGAACTGTTTAGGTATTTCTTCATGTTACGCAAGGTTTTTTGAAACACATCCACAGTTTAAAAACGTTCAATCGACCTCGACGTTTTTAAATTTGAATATTATTTGTTGTCGAGCTATACTTTTATATACCAGTGTACCACCATGAAAAAAATCGCTAATCGAATGTAAGTAGCCCGCGAAATTCGAATATTTATCTTATTTTAACAGTCCACGATAATCATTACAAAAGTAACTCATAATTCACACCCATAGCAAACTAGAAAAATATGTTCTGTGCTATACAAAATAATACTCAACTTCTCTTCAATCAATCCTGGTGGATGAAGAATGTAACGTAGGTAATCATAAAATAGACTATACAAATTAAGTTTTTTTATACTATTTAACTCAACTATAATTGGTAAATTTTATTTTATCTGGACCTATAACCGTTTTAGCAGTTTAGGCTCTTTCACTTGTAAAATAAATGTTTCTACTTATTTTAGTGAATGAAAAATGTTTGTAAACTATGTTATGTACTCCTTATTATCATGATTTATATATCTTGTTAGATTGAAATTGGTAATTTTCATTTTATTGGACCTCATCTATTGATAAGTATTTTTACTTGTGAAATATGTGTTTCTACAAACTTCAGTACATAACAAATGCTGGATAAATATAGAATAGGTTCCCAATTACAATGTTTTATATAGATATTTTGACTATGGAAATATAGTCTATAATAAATTTCTTTTTTAAACAATGTACTTGGGGTTCACGCATGAATCTCACCCATTTGAAATGCCTACGTTTGGAAACAAAAGTTTCGAAAACTATTTCACTTCGAAATTACATAACTGGAACGAAACTTTTCAATAAATTTTATACTTGTCCAAAAACACGATCATCAACTGGAATCCGAAACCATCTCACAACCTACTGTTATTCTAATTAGAGTTCGAAATACTTCCCAGTAACCGATAACTGTTTTTAATTGATCGCAGACTGGTTTTCTCGTCGACAATTAACAACAATAAGAACCTAGCAGCACTTACCTCGCCTGGGAATCGCTCTACATCCTGACGGAGCCTTCCAAAATCAGAGGAACCACAGAAAAACTCCCGATACACTTGCACGTTGCAGAAATCTAGTTAACTTTGCAAACAAACGTCAAGGAACACTGCATGTCCCGCAAAAATTATGCGCGGAAAGTGTCGAAGATCCCGGAATGTTTACTTATCTTCTGGAAACAATAGGGGCTTTCAACATGTGGTGGAACTAACAAGAATTCGCTAAAAACTTCCGAAGAATAAATTCCCACTGGCCCGGGGCCCGTATCGTTCTTCAAGTGGACCGTATTCTTCAACGTTCGAATCTCTTTCTTCGTCTGCTCGATGGCTCTAGGCAAAGACAAGGAGCGCAGGATGGGACTGGGCCACCAGGATACCAATCAAAAGCAGGGGCTGCGGTACCTATCATTACAACCTGTCTAAAAGTATTTTTCGACAGGGTTTCAGAGATCTAAGTGATACGGTTTTCTCAATAGTTATTTTGATTTTTGACAGTTGCCGCTGTGAAATAATGATAATAATGAGCCAAACAGATGAAATAATACAATGGGCAATGGTTAAATAAAGGACAACTTCACTTCGAGACAGAATCAAATTTATTTTCAATATAATATATAATTTGTTGTATAACATAGTTATTAGGTAGATTTAAATTATATTGAATGAGTAACTTCCATCTTGGCATTGGAGTGCTTGTATTGCGTTATATTACTCATCAAGATAAGAAGTATATATTACCGGTGGCTCTTAAATTGAAATCAATATGTGAGTGATCAGAATAGTACTTATCTCTATTTATCTTTTGATTCTCATGGAATTATTTTCCAACAGCTTGACTGCATTAACCTTTCTCGAGATCATATCATTTGTAAAAACATGTGGATTCGATTTCCGATGGCATTTCAGGATAGCTTCCCAATTTTCTGCTACCGCAGTTGTCAGTTGATTAGTCAAACTACCAACACTGACATAAAAACTTGGCAAGTTGACTTGGGTGTCACACCAATAGATGGCTCCACTTATGTCTCGCTTGCGTTCACGCAGTTATTTTTATCAAGTACTTTTCTTGGTTATTCACATTTTGTCTTCAATTGAGGACCGCCTGCCCGGTACTGCCCAATAGACCGAAACACATATGGGAGTGATCAGAATAGTACGTTTGATACTTGTTTGCCCCATCTCATATGTTGGTCAATAATGGATACTGTTTATTTATAACCGGGCAATTACAATTTAAACTTTTTTGTGCAGGTCATCGTGCAATTTAAATTCATTAACATGCGACTGATCATCTTGATCATTCTAATAGAGTGAAAAAGTCGTGTATTTTGTTTTTTTCATATTCAAACTCAATATGAACTATCGTTCAGCCAATGAAGAATTCCTTTTATATTAATTTCAGAAGTTTTATAAAATTTATCTCATCTTGCATCAGCGAAGATCATGGCCGTATAATCAGCATAACACACTATATGTCCGTCAAATTCATTAATCTGCGTTATTGCGTTTATGTAAACAAGAAATAGGGTGTAATATTGCAATATTGCACTGAGCCTGCTACCAATTTAAACAGTTTGTGTTCTCCTAAATAATCCTGTATCAATTCCGAAACATGACCTCTAATAGGTACCTTAATCACAGAATTTTTCGAGTAGGATTTCATGAGACACAGTATCGAAAGCTTTTGCCAAGTCCAGAAATACCGCAAGACATTGTTCAACAATACGAGCACGGTATCTTCAGGATTTGATTTGTTTATAAACCCAAATTGTTATTGGGTTGTTATACTTTAATCAAGGATTCATTTCAATTATGGCATTATAGAATGTTTTATTTGACAGTGTTAGAACAAATCGCATTCACGGGTGTATTGAAATACAAGTAGATCTAACAAACGCTTCTTTTGAAAACGAAAATTTTCCAGAATTTCCAGTTTGGCCTTCAAAAAAATGTGAAATCAAATGTTGCTCTTTCAAGTTGTTTTGTATAAGTTATATAGTTGCTTTGCAGCAGTAAATAATCTGTTGTTCAACCAAAGCAGTTGTTTTTGTATATCGCTCAGTCATCTTAGGTTGTTAAGGGTTCCGAAAACGAAGGCTTAGTGGATTAGTCATATATTTTTCATACAGAAAATGTTTTTAAAACGCACCGTGAAACTTTTGAGGAGAAGTTTCTACTGAAGTTTCCTCAAGGTTCAATTCTGGGACCCATGATGCTTTTACTATCCATTTTCTAGTATTCATGGTTTTGATTTTATATTTTTTCAGTTGAACGGACATCAGGCAAGTTCTGACGTGACTGTCAGCAACAAAAAAACTAATAAACGAAGAAACTATTCACTACAACAATAAATCCATAAAATCTAACATTGAATGGAAATCAACTAGTAATGTCGTGAGATTTGCTTCTATAATTGTTGGATAAATGACACAAATGCTCTACATCGATGAGAATAACTCTCAAAACACCACCTGAGCCACTCCACACCTGGCGAGCTCCTCAACACCTACTACATGACCGAACGTCGGAGAACCCCCTGCAAATTTGGTCCTTCGGTGCGGATATCGAAGACAGACTTTCGAATGTGAAACACGAGCCGAGCGGTACTTGAACTTCTTGAGGTGAGCGCGAGAAAAGGACCTTGGCAGTTGGAATGTAACCCCTCCTCGTATATATCTCACAATTGCTCTTTGCGTGAACCCGGTCTACCTGATTCAGAGTCGGTCATGCAGAAGCGATTGCACTGGGTGGGAATCGACGTCGAGGAAGTTCTTGAAGAGTGTACGCAAAAAAGCTTTCTTGTTAATTGTTCTGTTTACGCTTGGTCTAGACTCTAGACGATAATGTGCGACTTGTGAGGACCTTGTTGTAGCTTCAAGTAATGGTTAGAGTACTGAAGGCATTGAAGCCAACTAGCATATTGTAATTGTGTGTTTAACACGGTATAACATAATCAAATCACTGCTTTTTTAAATCGTTCCTCAAGGATCCGTTTTGGGGTAGATACGTTTATCAGATTCATATGTATCTTGTCATTCTCCTGAAGAAAATCGGTGGAATAATAGTAAATTATTCAACGAGCGAAAAATGTGCAACTATAATGGTTATTTCCCGAAAGTAGAGAACACTATACTATTCCTATGACAAGAATATTTCAAAATGAGATTTACTTGTGGAGGATATCTCGAATCAGAGAAGTATCGTTGAAATTTATAAAAAACAACACATGAAAAGCATTCAATGTTCATATGAAAGTAGTTGTTTCGAGAGAGCTTTTTCTTCCAGTTTGTGTCTGAAAGTTGCTTCTTTGCATGAACTACACATCTTTGTACCATACGAATAGATCTCGAAAAGAAGCCTTGATAATAAATTGTTAATTGTCTTCCTGCAGGATAACAAAAGATCTCAGACAGTCTATGTTTAACAAAATTGTAAAAACAATCTACTGAGATCCTGCTTCTATTCTGCCAATGAATATTTAGAACATGCTGTCCTAAATTAAACTCGACAGTGGTTATCCCAGTTTTTGTAATCAACATACCTCTTTCTTTAATTGTAGTTTGCAAAGTTTTGTATACCAAATATCATTCAGACATATAAATCTGGCAACTATGAATATATTTTACAGTTGCCTACCTGTTTGCCAAATTAAAACTCTTCATATATACTCAAAATGCGTTCTGGTTAAGTGTCAGGGATTATCTCGGACTGTTATTAGAGACAGGGAAATTTGAGTTTATAAATCAATATGAAAGGACACCAGTGAATAGGCATCTTATGGCTCTCGTAGAAACCAATGTTATTCGTGATTCAAATTCATTTCTAGATACCTAACTTAGTAATTTGCTCCACCACATTTTATTCAAACAAATATCTGTGTTCAAACGTTAACCCTGGTGTTAAAGATATGAACTCGCGGGTGCTCCAGTGTTACCAAAAGTCGACGGTGTCACTGTCAAAATTCAAAATGTCAAGGTCAAAGCTGTCACATGAAAATATTCAAAACATTCAGAAATTGCGAATAATATGTAAATAAAAAACTCATACAGTTTCAAACTGGCGATTAACAATAAGCATAATCATGAGAACCGCAAGTATTTCTTTGATAAGCGCACTGTTAACAACAATAGTTGTGGCAAATGCGTATTTGCAAAAGAAACAATTCTACCCATCCGTCGTCTATATTACTAAATCGAACCCAAGTATGGCTGTGAGTTATCGCTTGCTTAAAAGTTCAGGACTATAAATTATTGAATTATCTTTCAGGTTATCTATATTCAAGCGTTCGTAGGCGTTTGGATGACTGGTAAGATTATGACAAAACTCTTCTTCGGTCAGCTAAGACCCGCGGAACTGGAGGTAATAAATTTCAAAGCGACCCCACTACAGGTATCCCCTTGTCTCAAACCTTTCTACATTTTCAGCACTTGATGGAGCGATCTTGGTATGCAGTAACAGAAACCTGTCTGGCCTTTACTGTTTTCCGAGACGATTTCAACCCAAAGTTTGTGACTCTGTTCACACTGTTGTTATTCTTGAAAGCATTCCATTGGCTAGTCGAAGACAGAGTGGATTATGTGAGTACCCTGCCTTGCGAAAGGCGAATTTTATTTGGCTTTCCACTTGTCTATTGAAACGCGAAGAATGGTGAACTACTGAAGGAACGAAATTTCAGATATTGATTTTTCCTCCTACAAGAAATATTCTTGAAGGATATTATGTATAGCAAACGTCAGACATGAATTGAAGAGTATTGCTGCTGTAGTCTACTGTTGAGTCCACATCAAAATAATATACGTAAACTTCAAAGAAAAAGGAAGAATATCACTTCTTTCACGGGGTCAGGTTTCTCAAAAAAAATATGTATTTATTTATTAATTTCTATTTTGTCCCCTTTAAACTAGTCCCCCTCAGATATAATACACTTGAGCCAGCTTTTTATTCAATCCTCAAAGCAGTTCTAATATGCACTTTTCAATGTGTCCTTGAGCTCTCTCGGTTTTCACTTTTCAACTCTGACTCTAACTGATTGTTGAACGCAGTACTCTCGATAGAAAAAGCGGGTATGCTCAAATAACTGAAGTCATAAAAAGAAACGTTACAGATGGAGCGGAGCCCGATAATCAGCTTGCTGTTCCACGCTCGCTTGCTAACCCTTCTCACCCTCCTCGGCTTTTTGGACGTATACTTCAGCAGTCGCGCCTACCAAGTCACCGTGACGAAAGGCGCCTCCGTGCAGCTGGTATTCGGCTTCGAATACGCCATCCTCCTGACCATTCTGGTCAACACTACGATAAAGTACATCCTGCACTACGTCGATCTGAACAGCGAATCGCCCTGGGACAACAAGGCCGTCTTCCTGCTGCACACTGAGCTGGTGATAGGCTTGGTTAAGGTGATGCTGTATGGGGCGTTCATGACGATCATGGTGAGGATTTATTCGCTGCCCCTTTTCGCGCTCAGACCCATGTACTATGCCATAAGGGATTTCAAGAAGGCGTTTAGCGATGTCGTTCTGTCTAGGAGGGCCATACACAATATGAACAACCTGTATCCGGATGCTACTGGGGAGGAGCTGCAGGTAAGTTCTTTCAAACAAGTAAATCAGTAGTCCAAAGTTTAGTATAAAATAACGACACTTCAAAGTGTTATGACGTCGCTTGTGACGTCACGTTCGAGTAAACAACATTCAAATACTAGAGCTCTTCCATAAATTTGGTGGTATGCAGTCCCTCAGTGTAAAATTCATTAATACATTAATAAGTTATTTGTTCCCAACTTCGAGCAGATATTTTTATCGAGAGAATTTATCTAGTTGAAGTTGGGATGATTTTACAACGTTACATAGCTGGCAGACTGCTGATAGTCATGATGCTCTCTAGGTGGCTCGGGGAGTTATTAACATTGCCTACCCAGGACACGAGGCTAATGACCAATGCAGTCGATACCGATGACACCAAAAAGAAAGTTATTTGTGTTCGTCCCGTATAAAAAAAACAACACTACAATTGAATGAAAAAAAAAATCGAGTTCAATTTTGAGTTTTGATTCGTAATTTTGAGTTTATAATCATAATTTCGAGTTTCAACGTCGAAATTTTAGGTTTATAGTCATAATTAATTTCCAATTCATCAACGTCGAAATTTTGAGCTAAAGTCGTAATTTCGATTTAAAGTCAAAATTTCGAGTCTCAAAGTCAAAATTTTGAGTTTATAATCATAATTTCGAGTTTCAGCGTTGAAATTTTAAGTTAAAGTCGTAATTTCGAGTTTCAACGTCGTAATTTCGAGTTTAAAGTCAAAATTTCGAGTTTTAAAGTCGAAATTTAGTGATTAAAGTCGAAATTTTGAGTTTTGAAGTCGTAGTTTCGAGTTTAAAGTCAAACTTTCAAGTATAAAGTCAAAATTTTGAATTTAAAAGTCGAAATTTCGAGTTTATAGTTCGTAATTTCGAGTTTCAAAGTCGAACTTTCAAGATTAAACTTGAAATTTTGGATTTTGAAATCGTAATTTCGAGTTTCAAAGTTGGACTTTCGATATTAAACTTGAAATTTTGAATTTTGAAGTCGTAATTGCAAGTTCGAAGTCCAAATTTCGAAAAGCAAGTCCAAATTTCGAACTTTAAAGTCGAAATTTTGAGTTTTAAGTCGTAATTTCGAATTTTAAAGTCGAAATTTTGGGACCTAAGACGAAATTTCGTGTTTACAGTTGTAATTTAGAGTTATAGATTCGAAATTTTGGGATTAAATTCGAAATTTTGAATGTTAAGTCATAATTTAGAGTTTCAGAGTCGTAATTTCGAGATTGAGGTCAAAAGTTTGAATTCCAAAGTCGTAGTTTCGAGTTTAAAGTCAAACTTTCAAGTATATGGTCTAAATTATGAGTTTAGAGTCGAAATTTCGAGATTAAACTTGAAATTTTGGATTTTGACGTCGTAATTTCGAGTTTATAATCGTAATTTCGAGTTTTAAAGTCGAAATTTTGGGATCAGCGTCGAAATTTTGAGTTTAAAGTCGAAACTTCGAGTTTCAAAGTCGAACTTTCGAGAATAACCGAGAAATTTTCAATTTTGAAGTCTTAGTTTCAAGTTTAATGTCAAAATTTCGAATAGGAAGTCCAAATTTCGAATTTTAAAGTCGAAACTTTTTGTATCTAAGTCGAAATTTCGAGTTTACAGTTGTAATTTGGTGTTTTAGAGTCGAAATTTTTGGATTAAAGTCGAAATTTTGAATGTCAAGTCATAATTTCGAGTTTCAGAGTAGAAATTTCGAGATTGAAGTCAAAATTTTGAGTTTTAAAGTCGTAGTTTCGAGTTTAATGTCAAAATTTCGAGTTTAAAGTCGAAATTTTGAGTTTCAAAGTCAAAATTTCGAGTTTTGAAGTCGAAATTTCGAGATAAAAGTCGTAATTTCGAGTTTAAAGTCGTAATTTCGAGTTTAAAGTCGTAATTTCTAGTTTTGAAGTCGATATTTTGGGATTAAATCCGAAATTTCGAGTTCAAAGTCGTAATTTTGAGTCTAAAATAATTCATAGATCTTTGATTTTATGAGTTACTGTCACATCTTCCACATTGATCTTTGAAACACATCACGTTTTTTCAACATTCGAGTGATTGGAAAAAATAACCATAGTTATCTCAATAAAAATCAACATTAGTCTGGAAAGTAGTAATAATAAGTTATTTTATTGAACAAAAGTAATTTTTTGTAAAATAGAGATATGTTGAACACTCCCAAGATAAATTAAAGTGAGCAGATAATATTCTATAAAAATAACATCGAGAATTTCTACTACAACGAATTCTTTTCCAGTCCGTCGACAACGTCTGCATAATCTGCCGCGAGGAGATGACCTCGGCCTCGAAGAAGCTGCCATGTAACCACATCTTCCACACGACCTGTTTGCGCTCGTGGTTCCAGAGGCAGCAGACCTGTCCGACCTGCCGGCTGAACATCCTCCAAACGCCCTCCAACCCCACACGCAGGCAACCACCCGCCGCGCCTCCCCACGCCGCCCCCGGGAACCACATGTTCTTGGGCCACAACATTTACCAGATGTTCAACCAGCCGGAAGCTGAAAACTTCCAGCGACAGCAGCAGGAGAGGCCTACCGAGCAGCAGCGACAACAGACTCCTCTTCCTCCTCAGTTTATGATGCCGCCGTTTCCGTTTTTGCCGTTCCTGCCGCCTCCGCCTATGCCCGCGCCGAATTTTGCCGAACTTTCGGTCGAAGAACTGCGAGCTATGGAGGGGAGCGAGAAGGAGAACGTCGAGGCGAGGATCCAGTGTCTGAGGAATATTCAGGTGAGTGGAATGGAATATTATCGATAAATATAAATAGATGTACAGTAGAATCTTACTAATCCGGCACTATTAAAAACCAGAGGGTGCTGGATTATTGGAATGTTCTGGATTATAGAGAAAAAAATCATAATAAAATAGTGTCTTGTGTTTCCGTTTACTTAACATTTCCAACTTAACACTATTCTCACTTCAAATCGACAGGTAAATATGAACATACATGCTCGTGATTAGTTTTGAGGTTAAACTGCTAGACTGGTTTTTCTCAAAGTGGGCGATAGAGGGGCAGTAAAGGGCACAGAGAAGATTGGGGGGACGTTGAAGCGGTTTAGGGGGGCAAAGGCTAATTTAAAAATGTTTTTTTTGCTTTTAACATAAACTTTATCGCTCCTTTACGCTCAATGCGCGTTTGCTCGTGTGTTGCCATCTAGGGGACTAGACAGTAACTATTTCCTGTCCGATAGTTGTCAAACTGTGCAATAGATGGCTGTAAGCTTCAATGCGAAGCGAGAAGTTCATAGTCTCCATTCTCGGAGGTACTAGGCCCGCCCGCTGCCTCATATAAAAGCGCGCGCCATCCAGCCAGTAATGTCATTTGACGATATTACAAAAACAAGTGAATTTAGTTAGTGACTAGCTAGGTAAAGTGCTGTACGTGCGGTGGTGAATACTGTGAGTGTTTTTTACTGTGAGCAAGTTTTTAATACTCACACAAAAGTGTTACTTATTTTCAAGAACTGGAAAAGAAACACTCAGCTCAACCAACTGTGTAAAAACTTTTTCAGCGGCTTTTAAGCAAGACAACGACGG
This sequence comes from Leptinotarsa decemlineata, assembly GCF_025532065.1. Lineage (NCBI taxonomy): Eukaryota > Metazoa > Arthropoda > Insecta > Coleoptera > Chrysomelidae > Leptinotarsa > Leptinotarsa decemlineata. Next base: position 857,293 of record NW_027412668.1, read on the forward strand.
ACTCCAAGCATCCTACAATATCTTCTTGCTAATTGCTCAAACAGGTAAACCTCATACTATTGAAGAGGATTTAATTTTACCGGCAATAAATGAAGTAATAAGTATTGTGCTCCATAAACCAGCGGCAGATATTATCCGAAAAATTCCTTTGAGCAATAGTTCCGTGCAAAGACGAATTGATGAGATGGCTGAAAACATTGAAGAGTCATTGTGCAATCAAATGAAGACTTCTAAATTCTCAATTCAGTTAGATGAGTCCACTTTACAGTTAGTGAAGCATTGTTGTTGTCATACGTGAGGTTTATTAAAAATGAGAAAATATATCAAGAACTACTATTTGCCAGAAAGTTAGAGATGGATACAAAAGGAGAAACCATATATTACACTGAAAAAAGTTTGAGATGAGAAAGAAATTCCACTGAAGAATATTATATCAACTGCGATGGATGGCACTCCGGCTATGACAGGACGTCATAGAGGCTTCATAGCGTACTTGAAAAATAAAATTCCAAATGTGCTCGCTGTACACTGCGTCATTCATAGGCAATATTTGGTTGCGAAATATTTGACTGAGCGTCTCTCTCAATCACTGCAATATATCTTCAAAGCAGTCAATAACATCCAAAACAGCTCTTTAAATGACAGATTTTTCAATCAGCTTTGTGTTGCTAATGATGAAGATTTCAACCGATTGCTATTTCACACAGAAGTGCGTTGGTTATCAACTGTCAGACTCAATTTCACAATCTATTTGACTCTGTAATAGAATTCTTGGAAAACGAAGACAAAGAATTGCACGACAACCTCATCACCTAAAAGAATGATATTGCGTACTTGACAGACCTGTATAAATTATTTAATGATGTCAATCTCCAACTTCAAGGTGACGACTTGAATTTGATTAAAACAAAAAATTTCACGGCTGCTTTTGCAGCCAAATTGCTCTTATACAAGAATAATATCGGCAGACGTGAGTTTCGCAATTTCCCTAATTTGTCAGCAGTATTCTTCAACAACGACGACTTGCTTGTTCACTATCAGAAAACAACTACTCCCCTGGCTAATGCCACGAAGGGCGTTGGATTATATCAGACAAGCGTCAGTGCAGGAATCTTCACAGAAAATGTCCTGCATATGCAGGACCTAAATGGTGGAATATCATTGACTTTAGGTCGATGATGGTCACTATCTTGCACTGATGAGTGGCTAATAAGCCCGAAACCGGTCTGCAAGTGTGCCCGTTCCATAATTGAAGGTCGACTCTTTCAGTTGTATTGCCAATTGCATATGCAGGACATTTTCTGTGAAGATTCCTGCACTGACGCTTGTCTGATATAATCCAACGCCCTTCGTGGCATTAGCCAGGGGAGTAGTTGTTTTCTGATAGGCGTCAGTCCATTGAACCTACTGTGTAGGTATATAGAGACTGGCTTGAACGTTTGAAGTTCCATTTGCTTTAGATTTCTTAAAGTGTAGTTAAGTAAAAAAATTTGGGGGGCGCTCCAAGTGGGCGGTAGACAAAATAAGTTTGAGAACCTCTGTGCTAGACGACTACGCGGCGACGGAGCGCATAGCCGTAGAGGGGCGAGGAAGGCGCCAGCGGTTGCCTGGTTATTGGACGTATCGGTCTGTTGAAGTGATGGATTAGTGAGATTCTACTGTAATTCAGGATTTTAAGCACACATTGCAATCTAACTGCACTTACTTCTTTCACCAGATTCTCCTTGACACTGCTGTAACAATGATGCAGCAATACAGTACAGCCGCTTCCCACTACTCGCAAATACCAACCGCTGCTACGTCCAGCCCCTCAAACCTATTCCAGGCTGGTATTTCTTCCGCCTCAGCGTTCAACAACTCAACGCCAAAAGTGGCCAAAGTGGCTCCGACCACTAGTTCCCCGCAAGTCAGCACGACACATGACTGGTTCGAAAGTACTTCTGATGGTGCCGGCCCTTCGAAAAAAAACGTGGAAGAGATTGGGGGTGTACAAGCTGAAGAAGAAGCGAAAAAGCTGCAGGAATGCAAAGCAGTGGACCTCTGTCCAAAGGAAGAATAGTTGAGGTGTGGGGGTTTTTTAATTTTGTGGGAGGTGTTTGAAACTGGATTCTTGAGAGGAATGGTGGGCGTGTTGGAGCAAATCTCTTTTTTTTTTCAGGATAGAAAGCAGGAAACTAATATATTAACTACCATATTAACTGTATGGCGCCTTATTTCTTCATAGTGAGGTTCGTGGTTGGCACAAATAAAATCGAGGTAAAAAACCGTGTGTTTCAATATTCGAATGTATCATTTTTTCCTTTGAAAACTCCCTGCCAAACCTTATCAGGTCAAAATCAGTTTGTCCGTCAACTAGCTATCGGCCCCTACGAATGGAGTTTCTCGAAAGTTGGTCTTACTTTTTAATATCAATATCGACATTTTTATATTTCACTCTTTTATAATTTCTCAACAGAGAAGATCTATCAATGATTTTTCAAATCAATATTTATCTATTTATACAATTTAACAAACAGGCTATAACGTACTGTTAGAAAATGTCAAAATAAATTAAATCACACATGAGTTCATTGTTCATATATAGAAAGTAAATAGACAAAGAGTACACAATAAACTATATGAATTAAATTGAATATATAACATCCCATGTTATTTCTTAATCTTGAGAAATTCAATATTAGTATTATCATTTTCATCGACTGCTGAACCGGCTTGGACTTTCAGGATATCTATTCACGCCAGTCAGTTAAAGGCTGGCGGATTTCTAACTTATTTCTTTGGTTTCCCTAGTTTCCCTTAGTTTTGCATTGACTCAAGCGCCACCTCGCGGCAATGAACGCCTCGAATCCTTGAAATACATCACCATAGAACACATGAAACACCTGCCAAATTTTCAGGTCCATTGATTTATGGTATAGTCCGAGAATACCTACCACAGTATAGTTAACGATTCCCTGCAAATTATAATAATGACATTTACTTGAGTTGAAAAAATATTAACAACTAACATTAATTAGAAGAATATGAAATAATTCAAGATTAAATTAAATGTTTCGAGTCGGAAGCAGTGATGGACTAAAGTGAGGTCTTTGGTACATGCGAGAAATTGCGTTATTTACCATCTGCCGAGCAGGGCCGTAACAATTCATTTTTCTTGCTTGCAAAAGGTATAAATGAAAAAGCAGGAAAACATTTCAAATGGGTCAAAATTGATGACGAACGAAAGGTCTGGAAACCTGTAAAAAATTATATCTCAAAGTACTTTAATGAATTTAATATCACATGTTTTCCTTACTATTCTTCGCAAACCAGTCTTTGAAACGATTTTTTTCATTGAGTATTATTTGATTTTTTGATAATGTTTTTAGTAGGTACTATTTTCTGGCGTAATGGTAGGTTTATTCAATAAATTTCACGAATGCTTAATTACCATGCTTTTAATGAGAAAAATCTACAAATTTATTGCGATTCTCCAAAGGGTTCTTTTATATGTGGAGTCAATAAGTTTGGTATATTTATTAAATATAGGACAAAAAACTCTAGGCAATTGCATATATGTAGTGGCTGAGCATCGAATCTAAAAATATACTAACAATTTCTCTTGGTCAGAAAATAAAAATTAATTTTTTTTCTCTTAGTGAATATGCCGATAACCTTCTTTTGAAAACCTAGATAATTTTAACTACGTGTCTTTGGACTCTAAGAAGAAGCAAGTTGGGCTATTTGGAGATACGGTTTATGGGTAGGTATTCTACTTATCTCTAGATATAATATATAATACTATTTGTCGAAACATTACACCGGCCTCTGCTTCCTATATGAACAATTAAACCCTGTAAAAGTTATATACTGAAGCTCTGAAATAATCTTCAGTCTAAATTAGTAAACATTAAATCTGTGGGTTTCCTTTCTGGTGAGCCTAGAGATTTGCAGCTTTTACACATCCTCAAATGTGTTTGATTACTCTCATGCTTTTTTAAAGAACCTGGAAAGTCTTAATTAATTATTTATGCACCTCTAAACCATGTGTAGATCAATGTTGATACATCTATTCCAGAGTTTATTCATTAAACAAATGAAACGAAAAATAAATTAGTTGATATCTAACTAGAATAACTTAAAACTTACAAATGGCAAAAATAGTACAGCTCTTGAATTGCCTAGGATAACGAATATTACTGGCGTTTGATTTTCCTCTTGAAGATGATCACTTGATCGAAACAGGTGTCGAGGTGTTAAAATAACGGTTTGGTGTTGGAAAACACCAGTAATATTCATCACTACACCAAAGGTTCCAAACAGAACATCACAAGTGCATAGGATAACGCCTTTTATTAGACAGACGTCAATCAATAGGTACATGTTCACTTATTCACTCCATTCTGTCTCTTATCATAATTAATGATCGTTTTATACAAAATTAGATGAATTCGTGTCACAACGCATTTTCAAGACAAAAATATAGTTAGCCAAATACTAATTATTATAAAAAGAATAATACATATTTGGCAAGGAATAAGTATCCTTTTCGAAAGTCTATGTCTGTTGAAAGGACTCAAAGTGAATCTTATGTGTTGCATCAGCTTGTAACTGGTAATAATAACCTTTGATAAAACAAACTCAGACAAGAGTTTGTTCACAACTATCAATTTCATTATCAAAATATGTGAGTATTTATGTCTCTGAAGAAAACGCAAAACAAATATGCGATCCTAACCTTCAAAGTGATTTCTTGATGTGGAACAAAACCAACGCAATAGCAAACTTTCTTTATTCCGCGTGACGCATCGGTTTGGGAGGCCACTTGAATTCATTTCATCGCGCAATAGCCTTACTTTCGAGATAGTTCCAAAAATATTGATTTGAATTGTATGATATAAGAGTGGTACACTCGAAATGCTCAAGGTAACTTATTTAATTTGATGGCATACTCATATTTCAACCAATTCACACAAAACATTAATAAATTCCACAGATCAAATGTTCTTTTGTGTAAACCGTAAGAAAATCCATTCGATTGCTTTTGAGTTTATCGCTCTCAGGCAGACAGTCAGACTGATAGACTTTGTTTCATAATATTTATAGATATACATGATTATGAACGAAGAGAAGATATTCACAGAAACTGCCTCGTCATTTGCTTAGTAAAACTGCTGAAAGTATCAATTGCAGCTCTAATTGTTAGTGCAACAAAACATTGCTCATGTTTTTTCATCAACATAAAACCAGTTGGTTTGTAAAATTTAAAACTTCCCGCATAGTAAATGTGTGGTTGAATTTTAAAATTCCAACTTAAGCTCTCCATCATTTGATATATCTAAGCTGTTTTATAGTTCAGACTGTAACAAAGCACACAAATGTTTTCAATATGTATAATAGAGGGTTGGGTATCCAGGTACCTGTCCCGAAAATGCTAGTACGACCCTGTTTCTCCAACACCAACTGTTTCCTGTCCATTCTTCAGTTATGTTCTGTTTTTTCAGACTGTTGACTAGTTCAAACAAACAATAGGTTTTTGTGATTTCTTGTCTTAGACCGGTTTCGGTTTGTGTCGGTTAGTCGGTTATAGTTCTGCACATTCTGTTTGTAGATATAAGAAGAAGCGTAATCAAATGGGTTCAACAAGTAGTTCCACGTCCGTATTAATGAAATAACCAAAGAATATCAAGGTGAGAAGGTGGAACCTCTGAAAAAAATACAATAATAAGCAGATATTGCAGAATAATGAAATATCACTTGGATTCAGTGCGGCTTAATTAAATACGCTATTCCGAATAGGGCATCGACATTAGTGGTTTTTAAAATCTGCGTGCATTATAGTCAATTTATTTCTATGAATGGATTTCATGCCTGGCTGAGCAGTATGACTATTTGTTATTTAATTTTTAAAGAACTGCAAGGTTGAGATAATATACAATCCAACACAAATCGTAATATTTCCACGCGTGTCTCGCTTGTGCAGGACGCCTTGTCCACTCTTTATATCAGTTTCCCTTTACAGGTAATCATCAAAAACTTTTCAAGCTTGAGGCAGTGCTATGGCGTTTGAAAATGGCTACATGTACCAAGGCCTCAACAGGATTGGCAGAGGTCAGTATATCAACAAAAGTGAATGTGTATTTGTAAGTAAACATTTTCTCGTTACTTATCAGGGGCTTATGGTACGGTTTACAAGGCTACAGAGAAGACCACCGGACTCGACGTTGCTCTGAAGAAAGTATGCGTTCAATTGACGGAAGATGGTGTTCCTATGAATACGCTGCGGGAGATATCCCTCCTGAGGCAACTCAACACCAGTAATCACCCCAATATCGTTCGTTTGCTGGATGTGTGTCACGGTCAACAAATGGAAAGGGTGAGAAACATTTTGTTATTTGAAGAGCAGAGACACAACATATTCAACACCTGACAGTGTTGTTTCAACCAGTGGTGCTAGGCTGAACAGCAAATGCATTGAAGGACATGCCTAAGTGGGAAGCCTAGTTTAGCTGTAATATTGGAGGATTGAGTTCAATGTCAGTTCCATGGACAGTCAAGTCTGGCAATGCAGCTGTGGTTCAGCCTAACACCACTGATGAAGCCTATAGCGGGTCTAAACATCGTTGTCTGGTATTGAATCATAAATGCCTTGTGTTTGGGCTCTATTTTACAACTGTTCGTCTCACAGTGAAAGACAGAGGACGAATCTTGGTGGCGGTCGATTTTGAAGCTTGGTTTTGCTATGATCTCCTTTGGGAGCCTCTTTTATCTTCAATATTCGAATATTGAGTTTTCTGTGGATCCCACAATATATTATATTTGAGGGTCGATATAAATGTTAAGGTACAATGTACGTGGACTGTATTTCCTGTGACATGAAGGTAAATGTTGTTCTTTTGCATGATTTTGGTAAATAGAGAGAGCAAAGGTTTTAAATCGAACCGAACTGTGCTTACCTTGGGAGTTTCAGTGACTCGTCTCGAATCATGTAGGTTTTACAGCAACATTAATATTTCCCTCACTTCGACAGATTGTACAGCCTTAAAGCAGAATATCATATAAGGGAGTGAAAATAGATAGATAGATGATAGATAATTTATTTAACTACGATACGTATAATGTTTGTAACACAGGTTTTGAACATCTACCATACTCATGGGTAAACAAACACTCAGACAATTAAAAAAGAAAACAGTAAAACAATAATAAATATAGTACAAACAAATCATTTCACAAAGAGGCTAACAATGTCGTGAAACTGCCACAAAATTATATCTTTCATACCAAAATTAGTAAGTAACATTATACAGGGTGGGCCAGCGAAAACTTGACATGGAAGTATATTAGAGAAACTTAGTTATCTGGGTATAAAAGGTATCTTGTTAAAATGGTTTGAATCTTATCTTTCCCACAGAAGTATTCTCATCAAAGTAGAACAACTATGCATTAAACTCCTGGATAAAATCCATCTACATGTGTCTACAAGAGTTCTCAAAAATACTGATCTCTGTCACAATTCTTTCCATATCACCAACTGTGACATACATTATCCTATCGATGGCACGCTCAAAAGGATTCATCATAGAAAAATTGGAGATTACTGGTATTACATATTCTACACTAAAAGTAGTCTGTAAGGAGGATAACCCCTATAAATTGAATTAAAAAAAATACTTTCATTGATTATAGATTCGCAAACAATAAGTAATATACATACAAACATAAATATACACACATCAGAAAAGTCTAGGAATATTTTTAAAAATGGCAATAATTTTTTTTTAGATCGCTTTAGGGAAAAAAAAGTTGACGGGTGATTATTAAACGAATGTCACTTACAACAAAATTTATTAAATGGTCAAAAATACTGAGTGCGAATATAAGCAAAACTAAAAAAAAATATGGCTCTTTGGCACCTCGAAAAAAAATCATAATACAAAAAAAATTGGAATCAGTACAAAGTCTAGCCTCCACGCTGGTTTATTATGGCCCTACATCTATCGTGCATCGACAAAATGAGATTGTCAATGTCTTTTTGAGGTACATTTGCCCATTCAGCGATTAAAAGCTCTCTCAATTGAAACGTTGTGTGAATGTTCCCCATATGCGGAGTAATTCTTCGTTGAAGCATGTCCCACACATGCTCGATGGGATTCAGGTCCGGTGATTGTGCTGGCCATGGCAATACATCAACTCCTTTGTTGGTGAGCCAGTCAGTCACTAGACGCGCGACATGTGGACGAGCATTATCGTGCATTAGGTGGAAGTTTTCACCAACAGCACCAGTAAACGGACGGACGATAGGTAGAAGAATGGTGTCGAGGTACTGTCGAGCTGTGAGGGAGCGATTTGGAAAAACGAGATCGGTTCTGCCGCCGATCATGATTCCGCCCCATTGCATTACTGTACCACCTCTGTATGTGTGGACTTACTGGACGTGTCTCAAACGTTCATTATTTCCAAGTCGTCTCCACAGTCTTACTCGACGAGAATCTGGATGAAATCCAAATCTGGATTCGTCTGTAAACAAAACTGTGGCCCAATCATTTGCATCCCAGTTTTGATGTTCTTGACACCACTCTAATCTTCTACCGCGATTGCCTCTCGACAAAGGTGGACATCTAAGTGGCCTTCTGTTGTGGAGATCTGCTTCATGCAGTCGATTTCTGACAGTATCACGACCAATGGTTACCTGGTGCGTCTGCTGCAACACGTTAACCAACTCAGGTGCTGTGATTGTCGGTTGTCTTCTTGCGGTTAAGACCAAGAATCGGTCTTGAACTGCAGTTGTAGCGCGTCCTCGCCCTGAATGTTGTTCGGCTGGAGTACCAGTTTCACGGAAACGCCGCCACAATCGACTGATAACACTTTGGGAGACCCCCAAACGAAGAGCTGCATCATTTTGTCGCATGCCACCTTGAAGAAGCCCTACAGCTCTATTCATCTCAGCCAATGGTAAGTGATGGCGTTCCATGTTAAAGCACAATATTTCCAGTTTAATTGCTGAGCAAGAACTGCATAGAATGTACAAACTCGACACTTTCAGATTATTCATTTTAGCCGAAAACCTACAGTTTGTAAAAAACTTGATAAAAGATTAGTTACCGTTTTTGCAGGCTTTGTTCAACCCATAGAAATCTACAGGGTGGTCGAGTGTACCAATTTAATCGAAATTAAACGACCTCATGCATTTATTTTTATGATATTTAGTATGTTATAAAAATATCCCTAGACTTTTCCGATGTGTGTAAATCAAAATGTAAATATAAATACATAAATATAAAAACAAAGAGAATTATAAACATAAAAAATATAAATATAATCATAGTCATAGTCATATGATCTAGTAGGATATTGTCATGTAGGATATTAAACTTATGCTGGGAGAGTACAAAATTCCACAATGCCTTAGTATTAGTCACTGCCGAATATTCGGAAAATTTAATAAATCCTATATGAACAATTTTTTTAAGAACTTCATCTGAGACCGCGACAGAGGGGAAGTCTCAGTCCCAAAAATATCAAAGTAAAAGATAAATTGAGAGGACTGGCGTCCGCCTACGCCAGTAACCAGGCCGGAGGTCGTCAGTTCTATAATTTTAACAAATTTGAAGTGTATGTTTATGTGAAAAAAAAACAAAAGGTCTGCCGAAGAGGAGGCGATTTTTATATAATTATTTATTGTTTTTTTTTCAACAAAAAATTATGAATAGGTAAATAGGGTGGCAGTAGTGGGCAAATCAATATCCCAGCGCCCCCAATAAAGCTCCTGTTAATTATTAACAGGAGGAGCCTGGTCAAATGCGCCTATAGTTACAATATTACAGAGAATACCTCTTGTATAGTTTTTTCCATACAGAAAAATATTGTGAACGTCATAATAAACATCAAGAAATGAATTTTATTAGCAGAAAGCACTAAAATAGACAAACCGTAGATAAGTGTTTCAGCATCTGTGTGAAACTGATTCTCAATTGATTTGCACAGGAACTCATAATGTACCTAGTGTTCGAGCACGTTGAGCAAGACTTATACACATACATAGAGAAACACCCAAGGGGCTTCAGCACAATCGAGATCAGGAACCTTTCTAGGGAAATTCTGGATGGAGTCGACTTCTTGCACAGCAACAGGGTTGTCCACAGAGACCTGAAACCACAGAATTTGCTGGTGACTAAAGACGGGCATATCAAGCTAGCCGATTTCGGACTCGCCAAGACTTATGATTTTGATATGAAATTGACTTCGGTGGTGAGTAAATCGATCCTGTTATTTTTTTGTTCGATGCTGTATATGTGTGTTCCTTTATTGGTCGATTAGTTGTAGAATGGCATCACTGATTAGTTAATGATTAAATCAATGGTATTATAATAATTCTTTCATTCTGAGATTAGAATTAAAATCAGCAGTTTCCTCTCAGAAACGTGTTGTTTTCTGTATTTATATTTTCTTCTGATTTATTGAATACTTTATGAAAACTTCACATTTATTTTGGAAGTTTCCATAAATATATGAAATTTCATTTGTTTTTGTTTTTACCATCACCCGAATAATTAAATTGTGTGCGCCACTGTCGGTGGAGGGCCACGAATCTAGCAACTTTAACACAATACGTGTCATTGATATTGGTTTGCCGAGTCCAATTTTTTTTACATGCATCGGACTTGTCCAAAACTTTAGTTTTATTGATGTAATACAATCTATTCTAGTCTGTACAGGTAGACATATTTTTAGAACATTTGTGAAACCAACCGTTTTAAATTTTTTTAATGAGAAAACAATAAAAAATGTAAGTCTTGGTAAATGTCTCGAATTCTTTTCGCAGGTGGTGACTTTGTGGTACAGAGCCCCAGAGGTTCTTTTAGGATGCAGTACGCCACCCCTGTGGATATTTGGTCAGTAGGTTGCATAATGGTGGAACTGTACAGTTTGAAACCGCTGTTTTGCGGTACTTCAGAAGGGGATCAGCTCAGTAAGATATTCAGGTTAGTTTGCATATTAACATGTTTACAAAGAGGATTTGAAGTTTTAATAACTTCCACTTATTAAATGCGAGCACTTTCGACAGCAAGCTGTGCTATCATCTTCATGGCTCTACTCAAACTGAACGTTTTATCTTCTTGTTTGTTCTTTTATACGGTTAGAACGCCTTAGTTCAAATACCTGCACTTTCGTGCCTCTCACCAACAAACTAAACATAATCTAACAGCTGAAAATGTAAACATATGTTCGAGACGAATGTACGATCACAAAACGTATCTGTCGAAATTTGAATATTAACCTTACTTTTTTATCAGACCTCTTATATTTCAGAATGAGATAACTATTGACTTTTAATGCCAAAACTACTGAAACCCAAAGTCAACTAGTCGCTCAGAATTCTCCAATAATAAGCCAAGTTGAAATTAGATAAAAATAAAAAAAGTTGCCAGTTAACATCTATTCCTAAAATGGTTTTATAAGAATATAATCACTTATTCGTGATATATGAGTTAAAACCAAAAGATTTATAGTCCGAACTCTGTAACAGAGTCAGTTATAGTATATACGAAGTCAATTCGAATGGCATGAAAACTAAATAGTCACCGAACGTCGGCAGTTTCTTTGTATGGCGTGGGCGGCGGGTTATAATAAAATATGGTGTAATTTCATTTTTCATAGACCTAGGTGGATTTTTTTTATTAGTAGATAAGAGTAATGCCATCAGTCTTTTATTCAGCTGTTCGGATTGACTTCGTCTAGCACAGAAGTTCTCAAACTTATTTTGTCTACCTCCCACTAGGGCGGGCCTAGTACATTCGAGAATGCAGACTAGAAACTTCTCGCTTCGCATTGAAGCTTACCGCCATCTATTGTACAGTTTGACAACTATCGAACAGGAAATAGTTACTGTCTAGTCCCCTAGATGGCGTTAATCGTAAGGGAGCGGTAAAGTTTGTGTTAAAAGCAAAAAAAACATTTTTAAATTAGCCATAGCCCTTCTAAACCGCTTCAACACCCCCCATTCTTCTCTGTGTCCTTTACTGCCCCCCTCTAGGCCTCCAGCGTCAACAAGGGGCGTTATTGCCCCCTTTGAGAGACAAAGCTGATTTATATTCGAAGATACTGTGTCACGATTTGGATTCTGAATCAGCCAATTCTCAATAGTTGATGACTAGGAGATATTTAGATGAATAGTAATGAAACGTACAGAATACATTGCAAACGAACAAATATTTTCCAGGGTGTTGGGAAAACCCCCCCAGAATGAGTGGCCGGAAGAAACCGTCTCCATCAAGTGGAACGCGTTCGACATAGTGAATCAAGTAAGACTGGGACAGATTGCGCCAAACATATGCGAGACCGCTCAGGATTTGATCATGGTGAGTCTACGAACTGCCTTCCTTTCAAAGATAAATCAAAACTTTCTTTCACAGCGAATGCTGACCTTCAATCCCAAGAAGCGTATCACAGCCCTCAAAGCTTTGAGCCATCAGTTTTTCACAGAGGAACCTCTCAATACGTAACGGCTATGTTGTGATATCGGATTTTCCTGATATCGGTTTTAATATTTAAGGTAACTAATAAATTGTGTATTTTATACTTGGCTTTCATTAACCCTAGACTCATTCAGTGTCTTATTGTTAAAGTCTGTTCCCTTAAGCAGCGGAGTGATGAATCATTTTCAAGTAGCTGTTCCATAGGCGTACATAGTTGAGCCGTTAAAAAGTGAAAAATGTAGTATTTATTTTGAACATTCAATGTCTTTATACGATTTGAAATAACAAATCTCGGAAGACTTTTCATAGTTGCATGTATACGGTGGGTAACACTCGCATTACAAGGGTGGTTCCAAAAGTACCTGGCCTGACCTAGAGATGGCGGTAGTTGTTTGAAAAATATCACTGTATTAGAAAGTACACAATCTGTAAAGTATGTTTCAAGTTTGAAGACGCTGCGTTCTTTGGTATTTCTCTGGCAGACACCAACAGCGAACGTTTTCGGTGAATTTGTGAAAATTGAGAGAATTGGTCATCTATGGTACAATACTTTTATTTGAAGGGCTTCTGCTTCTTCGTTTACAACAGTAAATTATTGGGTAGCAGAGCTTGAAGAGGCCATACGAGTGCCAAGACGAACATCGTATATTATCTGAAGATTTGGATATGAGAAAGCTGTGTGCAAGATGGGTGCCGCGTTTGCTCACACTCGAGCAAAAACAGAGTCGTGAAGATGTTTCAATTGAGTGTTTAGCGAAGTTTCACAGCAGCAAAGCAGAATTCTTGCCATAACCATGAATGAAACGGGTCCATCAGTTTAGAAAAAGAACAATCAAAACAGTGGACTCAAAAGAGAGAACCGGCTCCAAAGAAGTTGAAGACCGTTTCTTAAAAATGGTAAAACTATCAACGGCGAGTATTATTGGAACTTATTGCAACGTGTGAGTGAAGAAATCAACTAAAAACGGCCACATTTGACTATGAAAAAAGTGTTATTTCAACAAGACAGTGCACCAGCTTACAAATCCATTATCGCAATGACCAACATTAACGATTCAAAGTTTGAATTGCTGCATCATGCACCCTATTCGCCAGATTTAACCCCCTCGGATTATTTTCTGTTCCCAAACTTGATAAAATGACTCAGTGGGCCAAGCCGTAAAATGGGCCAAGCGCGCGGTATGTTGTCCGAACAGAGCATCCATTTTGATGAAACAATGTTATTATTTGCACGCGTTGTTGACTGCTAAATTCGTCCATGCTGACTTGGCAAAACAGACTGAATAAACTAACTGCAGACAACTAATTTGACAGATATAGCTTCAAGAGGGCTGCTATCAATTGTCACAAGTTCGGACGTCCGTGTTGGAACACCCGGCATTTCTTTGTAGAACAAAATTTGAACATTTCAATTATTTTTCGGATTAAATATTGAAAATCGGGCAATTTCCAATATTGAAAGAACTCAAGTAGGTAATATTTAAAATTTGACACAGTTCTAACGTTTACTTCCGCGGTTTATTCGCGATAACCTCACTTATCTGTTTCTAATAAAAAATAACAGTATTGGCAACACCATTTATCAGTGATCAATTGATCACTAAAATTAATAGAAATATGAACCTTTGGCACCATCTTACGGCAAAGTCAGAACTACCCTTCTCGGTCTAAAACAATTTCTGAAACAAACTTGTATTCACCAGTGTAGACATCTTAGGTGGAATCATTACATTTTCATTTTCAAATCTGGTTCTAAATAATGGGAGTTGGCATACAAACTAATCCGCATGACATATTGCTCTTGAATAAATAAATTAGAACTGAATATATACATTTTTTTTCTGAATGAATGCGTTATTTATCAGATGGCAAAAAATCGTCATAGATTGATATAAATTGGTGTACGGTCATGAAATTGTGGTGGAAACAACGTTTTCAAATGTGTTTGTTTGGAAATTCTGTGGAGAAGTGATATTTTAAAAAAATAAATAACCTTTCAATACAAATCATTAAATTTTAAAACAGCAACAAAAATTAATTGGCGCTCCGGGGCGACTTTACTGATTCCAGTGGCGCATTTGCTTCTTCAGCTGCAGGAAAAACCTGCAGCACAACGTCATCTGACGATCTTGATCTGCCATTGTCCTCTCTTTAATAAAACAAAATGTAGGGTGTCTCTAGAGGCTCCAATAAATTCAATACATCGCCAGAACACCGTGTCACGACTATCGTCAAACTTAAACCAGTCCGTTTCTTCCTTGGCCAAGGCGTAATAATGACTAGATTCAACGCCAGAACCTCGGTGAACAATGACTGCATGAAGATTATAATAGTGGTCTGTTGGATTGAAATTTCATCTATTTCGAACCTTCGTAAAAGTTTGGTTTTTCCGTCAGAGGTTGAGTCATGTTTGAAGATCATCAGTGTTATTATTAGATTGACTGGTGCCTCAGCTATACTTGTTTTCCTATAAGTCAGTTAGTATGGCGCATGTTTGACAATACAGTCGATCATCACCTGTTAAAAGTTCCATTTTCAGATGATTTAACAATAAGTTTTGCACGGAAACGCTAGTTGAAGTTTCAGAAAGTCACATACGTTTTTGCTACCTCTTGAACATTTACTAGCTGGATTTTTCCAGCAAAAGATTTAAAAGCACAAGACTGTACGGAATCATTCAATCCAGAGCAGCGGCGGCTCGTCAGAGGAGGCAAGGAAGACTTAGCCTCCCCATAAAATTTGAGGCTATTCATCGCAATAAATTAAAAGACATTGACAAATAATTATGATTATTTTTTTCTAAAAATGCTTGGGTATCATTACTTTACCATTAATTTTTAATATAAATACATAATATGCCCGAAAAAACACTATCGCTCACTACGTAGTACGTACCACACTGTATCCTGCATCAACAAAACGCACCGCCCATGAACGGATAAACCATCAACCCGAAATAATAAATGCCATACGTTGCAAGGGAGCCAAGCCTCCGACCGTTTTAAAAAACACAAGCTTCGCGAGGCTGATCCAACCAGCGACAGTCGTCTCGATTTGTACTTTTAGTTGCAGAAAGTATAGCGTTAGGGGAGGCTAGCCTCCAGTTGGTCTCCGTTAGTGTACGGCTGCGTTCGTTTTTTATTTAATTATTCGGACGGGATGCCGTGACGGACCGGGACTGAAAAATATTTCGGTAAATCGTTTTAGTGTTTCTTGATAATATTTGTTATTTGTGTATAAAACAGGCAGTATTGAATTACAGCAGTGCTTTTTGGTAATATTTTTAATGTGTTTTTAAAGTGGTTTCTTTCCATTCAAGGTGTTTTCAGGTTTTCACTTTTCGGTAAGTTTTTTTCCATTTAATATGGATAAGTTGGACGAAATTAAAAAATCTGACGATATAGTCGATTGGTTGCTGACAAATAAGTCTTTATCTCATGATAATAAATGTTACATTATTTAAACTCTGGGAAGGCCTCAAGCAAATTTGATTTCGATTAAAGCATCAGATAATCGACAAAATCGAGGATTTAATATTAGTTGGTACGATAAATGCGATTGTTCAACCGGTTCCATTAAACGAGAAAAACTTTTTTGTTGGCCCTGTGTTTTACTTTCCGTACAAACCGAATACCAAACGTGGTCTAAAATAGGATACTCCGATTTAAAAAAATTACCTCGTTCTACAGAAAGACATTTTAAATATAAGGAGCATATATTTTCGTTTTGTAAATTAAAATTGTTAAGCAAACAAAATATAGAAACAGCTTCAGATACAGCTCAAAAAGAGGCCATAATTTCTTTTAATAATCAGGTTACGGAAAATCGGTCTAATTTAAAAAGACATCGATATTACGATTTATTTGGGTTCCCAAGAATTAGCTTTTCGCGGACACGATGAAACCGAAGATTCGATTAATCGCGGCAATTACAAGGAACTTGGGCATCCAAAATGAGCTTATAGACAGTGTGACATATATTATTAAGGAAAATATTAGCAAGGAGATTGAAAGTGTTTCTTTTTTTGCATGGGAAATTGATGAAATTACCGATATTACCTGTACATCACAATTTTCAATCGTTTTTAGATATGTCAAAGATAATCATAATTAAGTACATGTGCTTATAAAATATTTGTAGCAATTTTTAACAAAACTGTTATATTAGAAGAGAAAAGTATTATTATTTATTGACTGAGAAGAGTTCATTTATTTTAAATAACTCAAAGACAACCCTTTTTCCTTGTTTTTTTTAATCGTCAGTTTTATACATATATTTTACGACAATACACAATGTTTATTTGCATTTATGCAAATATTACGTAACTTGCTTTAAATAGGTGCGCGGTATATAGTCTTTATGACTTTAGCCTCCCCTGTTCTCCAATGCACGAGCCGTCACTGATCCAGAGCGGTCAGGAGTATTGATTCTGCTATTTTTTTGCTCATGAAGAGTATTCAACAAGAACCACAAGAATTCGGAACAATCGTCTTGTGACATTTTTAATTTTTTCAAGTGTCAATTTTGACAGGTACTGTCCAACAGCTTGTGACCAGTGTTCATATTATTTTCGGTGTAATTCGAAGCACGAACCATCGCCAAAGTCCAATTTCATGTGAGTCAGTCTTTAAAAAAAATCCCACATGTTGCCGACTTCACTGGTGACACTGAATAAATATGTGGGACATCCTGTACCCAAAAATATTTCATAACGTGCCATGCGTGTTTACGTCGTCAACAAACAACAAAGACCGCCAAGTATGCAACCCAACAGACTCGGACTCAAACAAGTCTATTTTAAAATTGAACTTCCCGTTGCTCGGCTACAGCTTTTTCTGGCCAATTTAGCAATTGAAGGCACTTTTCATTAATTCAGTGTCACGGAAAGGGCAGATAGACGAAGATGGCCTGCCAAACGCAAGGCATCCAGCAGTTGCTGGTCGCTGAGAAAAGGGCCGCGGAAAAAGTGGCGGAAGCCCGAAAACGTAAGTGGCACATTTTTTTTGGCTTTGCGATAATTATAGAGCTTGAGTTGTATTTCTGGAACGGCCCGACCAGGTTTTTTAATATCTGTGGAATATTTTCCTTCTGCCAAAAAAGCGGGTCTAATCGGTTTTCCTTTGAGTTCAATTTTTGTTTCGTTGCAACCTTTCAAAAATGTTATTGTTTCATTTTTAACAATCATTAGTTGGCGGGAAAGTTGGGAATCAGTACTTTCTGATAGGTACTATTAGATTAATAAAATCGTTCATAACAATAATAGTATGTCTTGTGTTTATCTGATCTTGGTGATGTCCAGTTTCAATAATAATATTTTGTGACCCCTGTAATAAATGTCGGGTACTGAAATATTTATAAAAAATATGTAATTAAAGTATACATTTATAATTTTAATGTGACGTCAATAGTAAACTCCAGAATCTTAGTTATTGCAGTATATTAGTAAAGATCTCAAATAGTAAATATCAATATTAAATGGTTCAATGTTCAATTGACACACTGACTGACCGACCGACCCACTGACTGATTGACTCGCTTACTGACTGATTGACCGGCTCGCTGACTGTCTAACTCGCTCACTGACTGACTGACCCACTGACTGACTGATTCACCGACTGACTCTCTGAATGACTTGTTGAATCACTCATTGACTGACTCAGTGACTGTCTGATTGACGTACTAACTTACTCATTGACCGACCGACTCAGTAACCGTCTGATTGACTTACTGGCCGATTGATTCACTCACCCACTGATTGACCGACTCACCGATCACTGTATAACTGACTCGCTGATCTGCTCTCTGACTGATTGACTGACTCACGGACATACTCACTCACCGTTCAACTTAATGACTGATCTGCCTTACCGGTTGACATACTCACCGACTGACTAATCGACCGACTAACTCACTACTGACTGATTCACCGACTGACTAGCTGACTAACTCACTGACTAGCTGAATGCCTTATTGACTGACCTACTAACTGACCGTGTCATTAACTGACTCACTAGCTGAATGATTAACATGACTCACTTACTGACCCACCGACTAACTGACGGACTCATCAACTGATCTACTCACAAACTGACTCGCTCAGTGACTGATTAGCTAACTCACTGTCTGACTGAATTACTGTCTGATTCAATGACTGGCTGATTGACTGAACTGACTCACTCATTGATTTGCTGAATGACCTGAGTCATCGGCTGATTGACTTACTCACTCACTGACTGATTAACCCACTGACCAACTCCCTGACTCATTGGTTGACTGAATGACACAAAGACTGATTAACGGACTAGCTGAATGACCGACGTGACTCAGTAACCGCCTGATTGACTCAATGACCGACTGGCGAGCTGACAGACTGACTCACTGATTGATTGGCTGGTTTACTAACTCACTGACTGAGTCACCTACTTATTGACGACTCGCTCACTGACTGATTGACTCACTCACTGACTGACTCAGTGACTGTTTGCTTGACTTACTGACCGACACACTATGAATATTCTTTCAGACATTGACTAGAAAAATCACTATTTGGACAGAGAAAAAATATGAAAAGAGTTACACCAAAAATGTTGCCGAAACCTCGTATGTTAGAGTACCGTATAGGCGTTTTAAGAGTTTTTCTGCAATGTTTACATATCTCCGTTGAAAAAAACGATTTCAGCTCAGTTTTTTTAACACGACTTGGTGAGAATTTTTGTACGAGTGATTGTTTCCAACTCAATGTTACACGACTCTATTTGCTGTATAATTATGTCACATCATTTCTTTTAGTTTTTTAATAAAACGTATACGATATTTTAATGTATCAAATCTAGAAATATGCTGCGAAAACATAAAATTTTGTTCATGCCAGTTTATTTTCGTATCGTAAAACGCTGTTTTTATTACGCGCATATTATGATCCCATAAATGATGGAATTGGTATTTGAGTGGTCTAGAATTGGATTATCTGCTGTAACATCCTTTTTCACGGCCGTACTTGCGGAAAGGCTTCATAAACGATGCTCGGGTCATGACAAATTGTCCAATTGAGTTATAAGTGTTCATGAATATGAGTTGGCAGTTGCAAGCAATATATGCATGAGGAATTGTCTGTAGTTTGAAAGGTTATAGTAAGTATATTAAATGCCGTGTCAGTTTATATAAAATTTGATTTTATTATTCAATATAGTTGCCTTCGAGAGCGATATAACTATTATAGTAGTCGTACAATTGTTCGATACTTTTATTTTAGCACTATTTGTCTTTAGCCTCAAAATATGACTCAATTTCGACGACTACCTCTTCATCGACGCTAAATTTCTTTCCAGCGAGCACTCTCTTGAGGTCTCTGAACAGGAAAAAGTGGCTGGGGCCCAGATCCGGAGAATACGGTGGATGCGGAATCAATTCGAAGCCCAATTCATGCAATTTTGCCAACGTCTCCATTGCTTTGTGACAAAATGATGGCGATGACTTTTCCCACCTTGAACCGCAAGACAACTAGTTGAGTTCCTTGTCGATCTCATAGATGGCGTTTTTGTAAGGGGAGAAGTCTTCGCCTTCCTCGCATTATGGAGTATCGGTCAATTCCGCCATATAAAAATAAATGAATTTGAAAAAATATTTTTGGGGTACCAATGCCGCAATCAAATGAACTTCCAAAAACTTTCATGAAGGCATATATTATGTCAGACAGTTTCTTAAAACTTAAATGTCCTATTTTCGCTATGGTTCCTACCATGAATTATGTTTTTTTATTGACAGGGAAAGCAAAGAGGATAAAGCAGGCTAGAGAGGAAGCAGCAGCAGATATCGAACTGTACAGAAAAGAAAGAGATCGCCAGTTTAAAGAATACGAGGCCAAGTACATGGGCTCCAGGGAAGATGTGGCTGCTAAAATTGACAGAGACACAGAAGTGATCATGAAGGAAATGGATTTGAACGTTCAAAAAAATAAAGACCCGGTAAAGAAAATCATTCAATACAAATTAAAATACTAAGTTTGATCTTCAATGCGATATTCCACCTGCCTTTATTTATATAATAATATACAGTGTGTAACAACGAAAACTTAACAGAGCCGTTTTTGAATATAAAAAGTAAGATTTTTAGAAAAAGCTCGGACACGTCGATTTCTAATTAAAGGGGGACACCTTTCAGACTAATCATATTTTTTGTAGTACGCACCCCCTCGGAGGGGTGCGTCCGACGACCCTTATTCAGATAGGGAAAGTAGGTCGAGTGGCACCTTGTTTTAAAGGTCTTTCAAATACCTTTAGAACTCTGTTGAAAGAAAATTTTTGTGACGATTAGTTTTCGAGATAATTTGAAGTATCAGTTTTTTGTTAAATAAAATCCCTTTTTTGAAATCAATCAATCTAAATAAGGGTCGTCGGACGCACCCCTCCGAGGGGGTGCGTACTACGAAAAATCTGAATAGTTTGAAAGGTTTACCCCTCTAATTAGAAATCGACGTGTCCGAGCTTTTTTTAAAAATCTTACTTTTTATATTCAAAAACGGCTCTGTTAAGTTTTCGTTGTTACACACTGTATGTACCTCAGAGGTAAAGGACATCATGTCACAGGCTGTCTTTCTCTGAGAAGTGGAACTTGAAATTAAATAAGGATGAAACCCCAAAAAACGAGCATGTAAAACTACTAGGAATATATATTGATAGTGCACTTGGCTGGTAAACATGTTTAATGTCATTATTTTAACTATGGTAACCTTGGACTTGTCACAAATGTAATTTTGCAAAACAAATCTGTCTTATCTATCTATGATAAAACGGCGGTGACCTGTAAGTAGGTCTGTTAGATCTTCCTATTGAAGAGGCTCTTCTTTGGCAATTCACTACCAACTTAGGCTACTTGATTGCCCGAGAAAATTTTCATTGACTCATGTACGAGGTTGGATTCTGCCAATCTCTCCACACACAAAACAATAGCATAAATTTACATATGTCCTTACGTAGGTTGATATCTCTCTCCTGGGACTGCGACTGTAAAACATCTCTACCACAACCTGAAAGTATCAAGGACAGGGCCCCTCTAAGGCATTGGTGGTTGCCAAAAGAAGGCATCACGTCGGAGGTCTCTTCCAAATGTGTGATTTTCAGAGTCAGCCAGCAGTCTGTAACACTCCTCATAAGCATGCCCAGTGCAATTGCAACAGTTCTTTGCTCACCAAGCCCCTCTTTCCAGGAAGATATGAAAAGGAAGAAAGGACTAGAAGGATCTTCATTCCCGCTGACGACATCAGAGATAGCCAGGCAATCCTATCTCTGTAAACCAGAGAGCTAAGCCCTTCGACATGTCTTTAGAGACAGTCTGGCTCTGTCTAAAAAATTTTTCAGGCGAGTAGGTAGTCAAGGATATTGCCTAAATACTTCACCTTTGTTGTAAATGGAATAACCACACCATTGAGGGAAAGCGGAGTTATATTGTCTAGATTCCTCTGCCTGGTGAAGTAGACTATCACAGTTATGGTGGGGCATGTCCAGCATCACCTATATACACTTGCAGATCTTCTCTACTGTCAAGGACATTAACCAGACTATCCATCAGGAGCGATCATCGAAGGGGTGCCCTATCTTGAGGACAGCTCCTAGTGACCTTGAACCTAATGGCCAGATCTTGAAGACATGTAGTTCTTGTTCTGTCAGAGCAAATGCTCCTTCGATATCGAGAAATATGGCCACTGCAACCTCCTCATTGATGAGGAATCGGGTGATTTTCTCTACAAGCTTAAGTAATGATGAATCTATCGATTCACCAGTTTGATAAGCATACTGGTGGTTATTAAGGGAGATGATGCTTTCATCCTATACCCTAGGAATGATTTAGGGCTAACTGGTCATACCAATTTGGGTTGTGGGTCTTTACAGCTCACTTTGTGGTAGGTATATAACCACAACGAACTTTGTGCAACATAATGCCCTGCTAATAGGAAAACGTTTTTCCAGTCTGTTCTAAAGCAGAGTTGGAAATAACCATCGTCTCCAGATGAAGGGCTGAAATCATTAAATCTCCCATTCCAAGGGCGATATCCCACCGGTTCTATTTTGGACGTTCAGCAACCTCAAAGAGCGGAGCTCGATTGTTATCAAGAGTTAAACTTCCAGAGAATAGTTTCCTTTCTAGAGATCTGGACTTGTTTCTTTGATTCGCTTTCAGAGGTCGGCTCTCTAGATAGAATCTCTTACAATTGTGTCAGTTCATTCAAACTATTAACCTCGATTGTTCAGTGTGTAGTACCAGTGGAACTATTTACAGATTCAAGAAAACCATGAGCATCACACATGGTGGATTGATAGAGTAGATGCAGGTATGTCAGATAGAAAAGTGGTGACATCTGACACAACCCGTAATACACAACAAACTAAAAGTTGGTTGCCTAGATACAAAGAGCTAAACAAGTTTGTACTACAGTGAGATGTCACTTAGCTTATTTCAATGGGGAATGTTCCTCAATTTGGGTTATTACAGCAAATGCAACTTTGAACAAAATAAAGTTGAGTTTAATTCATGAGTTTTTTCAAATTCACTTCGGAAAGTATTCAAATTGATGTTTCAACTGTTGGGTTTAAATTTTTAAAGGGATTTGTTTCTAATTGTCATATTGGCGACAGCGGCTATATCAAGTTAAAATAATTTATACGTACCTAGATATTCTACTTTAAAAAAGGAAAATTATCTTTATAAATCAACAATTGAAGCAAAATATAAATTATAGTTCAATACCACCTCCACAAGCCACATAAACAACAGTTGTTTTGTTATTTATTTATATAGAGGAAGATAGGTTAGGTGCACAAAAGGTCAATGTCACAGAATGTCTCGGAACTCGGTAAACAGAGCAGCACGCCTCTGAAATATGTCATCTTTGTTTGTCTCATACAGGTAACAGATTCATTGTCCTTTATTAGCTATAACCGATGTTGCCAAATTGAGAAATAGAAACGAATCCCTTTAAATGTATTTCATTCCTCTTTTTTAAATATTTAATTAATTTTTTAAAGAAAAAGGTTGAAATGATAAGTTGAAAATGCATTGTTTTAGAGCTCTTTTATGAAAACTAGTTGATTTTCGTCAGGAGGAACATTCCGCGTTCTGACCATAGTGAAAATAATATACTTATTGCAGCACCAAAATATGGAATATAAACATACTGATTATCAACATTCACATTTCAACAACCTCATTGAATGCTTAAAAAACACAATATTTACCGGAAAAATGATGTCTTCAAATAGCCGAAAAAACTAATTTTTCAGATAACTAAAATTTTCGGGAGGCAAAACAATTTTTTCGAGCAATCAAATTAAAATTTTCGGGTAACTAAAAAAAAATTCAATTTTTATCGCAAAAAAAGTTTTTCAGGTTACCAAAAAATTCAATTTTCAGGTAAACAACATTCCAAGTGGCCGAATAGGAACTTTCCTGGTAAATAATATTTTTCGGAAAACCGAAAAAGAGGAATTTTTCAAATAACTGGAGAATACTTTTTTATATCTAATACTAGGTATCATTATTGAAATAAGAGAATTGAATTTTCCGAATAACGAAATTTTTTCGGGTAACCCATTTCAGGCAACCAATAACTGAACTTTTCAGTCAACCGAAAAAACCCGGATTTTTCAGGTAACCGCAAGGAATATTCCAGACAACTGAAAAAACATTGATTTTTCAAAAAAAAAACTGAAAAATTTAATTTCTCAGCCACCGACATTTTTTCGGGAAACAAAAAAGAAATTTTAAGGCGACCGAAAAATTTACAGGTATCCGAAAACATAAATTCTCAGGTAACAAAAACAAGTTTTCGGTTAACCAAAAATGAACTTTTCGAGTAACCGAAAAAAAAACTGTAACTATTACAGAAAGCTCCCTTCAATAGCTGTTGCAATAGCTTTCAGAACATAAAAGACGTTTCAATAGCTGTTGCAATAGCTTTCAGAACATAAAAGACGTTTCAATAGCTGTTGCAATAGCTTTCAGAACATAAAAGACGTTATAATTTTGGCTAAATGCGCCGTACGGAAGCAAAAGCCAAGAAAATCTAGAGAGAGAGACGTTATAATTTGAGTAGCAATTTTGTGGAGTTTTTATCTACTTGAGAATTTTTTAGGTGATTGAAAAATATCATTTGACTTTGTATAATTCAAGTCATACATCAAAATAACTTGATTGACCCGCGTGAAAACATCCACGGTTGTAAAGGGATATAAATGGTGGAACGAATAATGATATAAAATATTGCTATATTGTCTCAACCCTTGTGATAACATGTTTCTTACTGTTTCAGCTGATTATGGACCTGATCGACCTCGTCATAGACATAGAACCAAAGGTACACCGAAATTACTTCATCATGAGGTCCTACAATAAAATATAAAATTAATTTGGTAACAGATTCGTGTTGAGGTTAGAAATCATTGTTATGGTTATGCATTTCTCTATGTTTTGTTATTTGTTGAAGAATATATAATTAAATAAATATTCAAAATCTTCAACATCTTTCTATCAGCAGACACGTTTCATTATCTCCTGATGATGGTAACCTGGTTTTCGAAACGTGTTCTTGTTCAGGTGTGGAAAAGGTGTTTTCATTAGATTAATTTCACGCCAGAGATTTAAATCATATCTACCAAGCAAGAAAAGTACTAATCATTTAAATATATTTTTATTAAAACTTAGCCTAAATAACGTTCATCCATGCCGTAACTACATAAAAATTTTCTTCATCAGTAAATACATATGCTGGTCCACTTCGAAGCTGTGCAGATTATTGGCATCCCCTTGTAGCCTCATGAGAAGACCCCCGAAAGATACGTAGGCAGCTCTGAAACAAAAAACAATAATCAGATGTATGTTCATAGCAGAGAAATATGACTGCTAAAAATAACAGTTGGTTCTATTTCAGCACCTCGACAATGACTATCACTGAAAATTGTCAAGATTCTTGAAATAAGACGAAAATTTATACATACATAATGAATTGTGGCATGATGACATTTCAGAGGAATACTACAGAATTATGTAAGCTGAAAAATATACTAACTAAAGAAAAAATGAACAAATATTAAAAATCTTCAAATTTGTACAGCTAACATCAATTAAATGGGCAACTTCATCCCTCCCCCACCTCTTTCGCGAAGAACTGCACCCTCATTGCAGCAGCTCCTATGGACAACAACCATCGACAACTACCCCTTTGATTCTTGAACCCGCTTTGTGTATCTACTGAAGAGTTCGAAGGCTAACATACAGATGGCGATACTAATACTGAATCCATATGATTTTTAGTTAACTTTAACCTTCAAAAAACATCTGTGCAAATTTCATCAACAGAATGCTCGCTAGAAAGAAATTCGGTGCCGGAGAAGAGGTAATTGTCGGATCTGAGGCCTATTTTAAGGCAAAAGACAAATCTTACTATAACAATAGTAATGATCAAAGGCAACTATGTTGACATATATCAAAAACATTTTTTCCCTATGTTAACCTTCGAACTGTTGAGTGACAACTTATATGATTTCTCGGTTCTCTTGAAAGCCGAGAAGAACCATTTTAAATTTTGTGGCCGCACTCTTCATGCTTTCTAACAAAAAAAAAACCGGCGATTTTCAAAATTGCTTGTTTACTTCAGATATAAGGCAACCCGAAAGGCAAAATTATCGAAACTGAGGAGTCCGAAATATATGAAATAAGTTATGAGGGCTGCGATAAAAACCATGTTGGTCAAACCGAACGAGTTGTTGAAACTAGTTTCAAAGAACACGACTTCAGGAACAGAACAGTGTGGTTTTATTCAATTCAACTACTGATGTTGAATATATTAACCATGTTGGTCAAACCGATCGAGTTATTGAAACTAGTTTCAAAGAACACGACTTTAGGAACAGAACAGTGTGGTGTTATTCAATTCAACTACTGATGTAGAATATATTAGACTTCAATCTGAAGTAAATCAGTGGGATTTATTCTACGCCAGAGATTATATTTCTAAGTTTCTGTCACGAAAATGTTGTTTGTACCATTTATGTGGTAGTAAGCATCTATCTACCGTTCTTCTTATAAAAAACCAATTGCCAAACACGAAAATAAATTGAAAGGGTTATTTTAAGAGTGATTAATTTTTGGGAAAGAAAGTTTTTGGCTTTCTACTACTCCATCTGATACAAAAAAAAGGATGAGAGAATCTTCCTTTCTTTGGAAGATTCTCTCATCCATTTTTTTTGTATCAGATGGAGTAGTAGAAAGCCAAAAACTTTCTTTCACGAAAATGAACTGGCAACATTGGCCTTGAAGTACGGTCCGTGTTTCACAAACACAAAAAAAACCTCTATTGATAACACAACATTCATCAAGTGAGAAGTTCGCCGCGCAACTAAATTTCCAAAAAATTTCGATCAAGCAACTTCAATTACAGGTTATATTTTCCACACTAAAATTAACAAGGAGTTCTGAAACACTTTCTCGGTGTATGTCGTGTAGTTTCAACGATATCCACGAAGGAAGTATGGATAGTGGTCGTGGTTCAAATATCACAACCAGCTAACCACACTGCCACCGTGTACACCGTTACTTGCAGCGCTATCTAGGATAACTCCGCAGGTCTCGTCTCTGGGCGTCTTGCCGGCCGTAGTCTACCCAACTCTAGAAACAAGAAACCGGTCATAAGTACCGCCTCTTGATTGCACACAAAATTTGTACCGTTTAGAACCTTCGGTTGCATTCTATTACTTTTGCTAATGTGATAACTGTATAAGAACGGTGCTGGGCAAATCAGCGTGCCGATCTCCCACCGGCTATGACTCATTCTGTATACTCTAGTTCAGTAGATAGGAAAGTATAGGTTCTCCCAACAGATATTTGCACAGCGTGAGTTCGTGAAGGTTTGTCCAGGAGAGTTTAGAGTAGAAGATGAGCCCAAAAGTGATCAAGCTACAGTAATCCATAACAATGATTTGGGGCCCTGGTGCGTGGGATGGTGGAAGAACTGGGCGTCCGTTCCCATGCGGTTTTTGATGGTTTAAAACCCATTGGAAGGGTCAAAATGCTCGAAATGCGCCACACGATTTGAATGATCGACAGGAATTTTTACGTTTCAAAATTTGTTCTTCTTTGGTTCTGCGCAACCCTTTTTTGGATTGCATTGTCATGTATGCTGAAAAGTGGATCCTCTACAACAACAGGAGACATTTAGGTTAGTGGTTGGACACCGTTGAACTACCCAGGCACTTCCCAAAGGCGAAAACCCACCAAAAAAGCACCATGGTTACTGTATGGATTAGATTATTGGTTGTTCCGGTTTGGACGGTTTTGAACTGTTTGGAAACTGCGCAAGACATGATGCGTACAAACAAAAAATCTCAAAGTCAGAAATAGTCTCGGACACTTAGTTGAACCAGAAGGCATTTTGAAGAAATCACTGTGACTCCTTTCGTATATGTGAAGACATTGAGACGAGAAAATACTGTTGATCATGTCCATTTTGTTAAGTAACGTATCTTTGTAGTCAGTTCAAGAACGATTTGGGACGGTTTAAGATAGTTTAGGATCATTTCGCAGTCGAAACCAGAACAGAGGATTCATCAAGCTCACAATATTTGAAGTTGATATGTGGAGTACCACAGGGCTCTATTTTGGGACCCCTTTTGTTTGCTATCTACACATCTCAACTTGCAAAATGTTTAAAATTTTGTAATATACATTTGTATGCAGACGATACCCAGTTGTATTATATCTTCTCACCTGAAATGATAGATAATGCGTGTACTCAAATCAATAGTGACTTAAAATTATTTGTGAAAAATGCTTCTGATCACTGCTGAAATATAAATTGTAGTAAATCCAATGTTATTGTTTCCGGACCAAAAGACCCTAGAAATGATATTTGCAAATCTGTGAAAGTAGTAGTAAATGATCATGTACTTGGGGTTGTCCCAGAAGCCAATAGCCTGGGCATCATTTTAGATAAGGACTTGACATTCGAAAGCCAGGTTAATCAGTTTATTCGGCGTGCATATTATTCGCTCAAAATTATATATGGACACCGAAATTTCCTACCCATGAAGGTGAAGGCGAATTTGTGCGAATCATTAGTTTTATCTATATTCAATTATGCTGATGTTTTGTATGGTCCATGTTTAACCAACCAATTCAAGAAAAAGATACAAAAAGTTCAGAATTCCTGCCTACGGTTAGTTTTTGGTATAAGAAGAAGAGAAAGAATATCACATAAACTGAAGATTACCGGCTGGTTAAATATGAACGACAGGAGAGTGTTACATGCTGCAACTTTGTTTCACAAATAATTAATAGTAAAGAAAATCACTTTTAGAACATGTGCATAATATAAATGTAAGGTATAAAGGCCGACTACCTCCGCCATCCTTTCGCACAGAGTTCTTTAGAAGGAGTTTCAGCAACCAGATCTGTGCAATTTATAATGACATTCCCGAGCCCATGAAACGAGATGACTTCAATCATTTCAATATCAATTTCAAACGATTCTTATTATCTTCAAACTATTAATGACCCAATAGCTACATACCTATTACAAATTTATAAATAGTCATACTATTTCAAGATATTTAAAAATTCTTTTTGTTTATTCCTTTGCGTACTAGGCGACATTTTTGAGGTTAAGTGGAAGAGCAATTGAATGATGACTTGTCATCATGTAAATTGAACTTCGCCTTTTGTCTTCTTATGATAAATGAACTGTACATGATTAATTTGATTTGAATGTATTAGAAGATAATAAAGACGGTATTATTATTATTATTAATAAACCAGAACGCTCTATATCAACTGCGCAGGAACCTGACGTCATAGAACCCGAATTTCGTAGAACCAGAACGAACCTTATATTGTCGGGGGGAGCTAGCCCTTGGCCTGGTTTCTGATCTATTGTGATGCTCCTTGGTTGTTAGAGCTCATTGTCTAGCTTGGTCTCTTTGATATTTCTCTTCTTGACAGTTAGTAGACCCACAACTACCCTTACAATCTTACGGTTGTGGTTTAGCAAGTCTTCCGTGAATCTGGGCGATGGTTCCTTTATGAACTCCTTCGTCTGCCTCATTCCTGGGAGCTCATTCCACCAATCTATCGATTCGGCTGGCATTCATGAATTTATGGATGTCTTTCTACATGCTTTCGCTACTTCTCAGAAGGGTTCAGGGCCTTGGAGCTAGAACATCGGTCTTCTCATTGCCCTTGTGACCCTATTTGGGTACTTGCTCCTCGAGAGGGCTCAGACAGCTTGCCACCAGTCTTGAAATGAGCTGAGCGCCTTAATTGTCGTCTGGCTGTCAGAGAATATGGCAACGGTTTTTTTTTGTGACCTTCTGCCTGTTTCTTCTATACAGTGTTCGACGACGGCCGCTACTTTTGCCTGGAACACAGGTTACTGTATGGAGGTCAGCGGCTGATGTGATTTATTACAACATTCTGCGACAAAGCCTGTCCGCCCGTTTCTCAAAACACAACTAAACGTTGAAGTTCTGCTTCACCCACCATATTCCCCAGATCTCTCGCTAACAGACTACTATGCCTTCAAGCATTTCGATAAACTTCTCACCGGTAGCACCTTCGCCAATCAGGACCAGGCGAAAACGGCCTTCGTCAACTGCATCGAATCCCGAGTGCACAATTTTTCTGCTGACGAAATTATTCGACTTGTGTTGCGTTAGCGAAGGTGCACTGATTCAAATGACGCTTATTTCGATTGAAGTGAATAAGAATTCGTTGGAATATTACAGTTCAAAGTAGACTCAAATTCGTTTCTGTAAATGGGTATCTCGTAAACGATAAGAGATGGAGTGTCGGTTGAATTGTGACGAAGTTGCGTATTTTGTGGAATTGGCCGCGGTGGTAGTGCGCCCGACTTACGATCGGAAGGCCGTGGGTTCGATTCCCGCCTCGACCAGTTATTTTTCTCGAGAGAATTTATTTGATTGAAGCTGGGATGATTCTGCAACCGCCTTAGGAATCACACGTTAAAAGGTAAGACCTCGTTAGTCCTTAGCTCGCGCAAGTTTCTCAACTTCTGAGAGTTGTCGTTCGTAAGGGGGTGACAGCTGATTGACGAAATTGATAACAAGTTTTTTGAGTAAACGTAACATTCGTGTCACTATTGGTAACCATATGTCATCGTGTAATGATTATTCTGAAGTAGGTGTTCCTCAGGGTTCGGTCCTAGGACCTACCTTATTTATACTTTATATCAACTTTATTGTGAAGATATGTGATAGCTCAATCATTGTTTTCGCTGATGAATCATCAGTTATTGTATCAGATTGGGATGAATACTGGTATACGTCAAAATGTAAAAAAATTCCTTTGATATGGCTCAGTGGTTTTAGAGCCAACATCACTTCATCTAAATACAAATAAAACAAAATGTACACGCTTTCACAATAGACAAAAAGAAGCTAGTGTAGTTGATTTCGGAGACTTACAGTCAGTTGATAAGACCGTCCGATTTCTTGGATTATTTATATAGACGAACATATTTCCTGGGGAGAACACTGTAAAATCTTAATCAATAAATTGAATTCTGTTTCTTATCAATTACGTAATTTGAGGTCTGGAGAATAAAGAATTATTATTATTATGAATCTTTTTTACAGGGTGTCATCTGACTTGGGCCACCCCCCTTTGAATTTTCAAATGCGGACCTGTATTTTTTGTTGTAGTTTTTGAATCGTAGACGTTCACTTCATCCTGAGAAATTAAATTCAATTTTATATTTCAGGATGTTTCTGTAATATTCCATTATAATTGTGTGAATTATTCCCTTTTAAATTACGGCCCTGGAAATTGATTGACTGAGTTGAATAGAAACACAATAGCAACTTTCACGTCTCCCTATGTATCGTAGACTTTTTCGAGAGTTTTTTTCCATTTTTAGGTACCAATTCATATTTTTTCATTGCTCTGAGCCTTTTCTAAAATGAACTTCGAATAATAAAACCTTTTATGATTGATTATCTGAAACATATCTACATCAAAAATATATTATTTGTGTTTTAATAAGCAGAAAAAGAAATGATATCAATAATAACATTCGAAACGAACACTATAATTGTAATAAAAATTGAAATGAAGTAATTTATATACGCAAAAAAAATTAATGGCGCAATAAATGTTCGAATTGGAGTCCTTCCATTTCGAGACATTTTTGAACTCGGTTTTTCATATTATTTATTGCCTTTAATACACTTATTTGCTGCATTTTTCTATCTCTCTGCCAGCGTAAAGCCTCTTTTTCAATGTCCCCCATAGAAAATAGTCCAAAATAGTAAGATCTGGTGATTCTGCAGGCCATCTCATTGGCCCATTATTTGGCTCGAAATGGAAGGACTCCAATTCGAACATTTATTGTGCCAATAATTTTTTTGCGTATATAAATTACTTCATCCCAATTTTCATTACAATTATAGTGTTCGGTTCGGATGTTATCATTGTTTTCATTTCTTTTTCTGCTTATTAAAACACATATAATATATTTTTGATGTAGATATGTTTCAGATAATCATAAAAGGTTTTCTTATTCGAAATAATAATAAAATCCACAGAATGGTTATGCTACATTACGTTATCAGTTTTACACATAAATCAATAAAATTTGTTGTGGTGCCTGGCCCGGTTGGTCTGTTCTTAAAATTTGTAAACTTTTAGAAAGTACTGGTGATCCTTAGCAATTGTTGAGCAATGTTAATTAATCACCGCTTATTTGTTTTTTGCAACGTTAATTCACCCGTAGATAGCACTAAGTAGATATTTCTAACTTTTTTGGTTTTGAAAGAGTTTTTTCTCATTTCGTGGTAACCTCATGAGTAAAAAAAATAAAGGGTATGGTCAGAATCCATTTTTACGAGCTTTTCAATAAGCCCATACACGACATAGGTTTGCATTTGAAAAAATAAAGTTTGGGAAGGGTTGCAGCTAAGGGGTTGAAAAAAAAATCATTTTATTGCCAAAAAAATGCGTACAACGTGAAATCAACTGACGTGTTTCAGCGTTTTTTCCTAAAACACTGGTTAAAAATATATTAATTTTATTCCGGACTTTTGCTCACCGCTGTAAAGTACTTTTCCTTATGTTAGAACCTCAAAAAACTTATGTAAAAAAAGCGCATTGAGGAAAAAATAAAACGAAATAAAAATAAAATATTTTACTTATTTGTTAACAGTGTAAAGATATAATACTAACTTACTGCATAAATAAAACCAATGATATACAAACGGTTCATATTTCCTGTTTTTTCATTAATTCAATGTAAAACAAAATTCAATCAAGAGGAACATAGAATCTCAATACAGATAAGTAAGTATTCATGATACATACACAGTGGAAATGTTATATTTCAATTTTTGCAACATGTGGGATGCTAAAACAAAAAAGCTTGTAAAGTGAAAGTGGAATCTTTTAGAAGAGATCAGTTTTTCAGGGAGACAACCTACTTGGTGTCGGTGAGGTGTAAAGGCACGAAACGTCGAAGTACATCATATCTGTTTCTATCCCATTATTATATCGGATTATCCAGCTTTTGTTGACCAAATTATCATGCGATTACAAGCTATCAGAAATTACGCAAGTTGAATGCATACAAGGTCTATTAAAAAAACTAGGTGAATTTTAATTTTTCCAGAAAAATATTCTATTTTGTTCCATTCAAAGTTGATATGTATTTTATCTCTCGCAGGGATTCAGTTTTTGTCTCCTCAATCGTCGCGAAACGCCGTCCTTTCATGGGTGTCTCCAATCTTGGAAGCAGAAAAAAAGTCGCAGGGAGGCAAATCTAGTGAATATGGTGGCTGAAGTGTGATTACGGTGTTGTTGTTGGCATGTCCAATCGCCCAGGAGAGCCAAGACCAAAAAAAGCAGGAAAAGTTGAATCAAATGTCAAGGGTTTACTCAGTATTTTCCTTGATTAGCTTGGCGTAATCAAGAGTTGCTGCCAAATGGGTGGTATGCTCAATAAGAAACATTATCTTATCGTTATTACTCGTTCGTAATTTTTTTACCAAAAACAACAGTTTAATCATGCCTCAGCCACCGTATTCACCAGATTTGACCCCTGCGACATTTTCCCGTTTCTCAAGACTGAAGATTTGCGACGATTGAGGAGATAAAAAGAGCTGGAATAGGTGACGGTTTTGTTAAATTTTGTTGATATGAAAAAGTCAGTGTTCACCAGGTCCTTGTACACTCAAACTCAAGAAATAATAATAATAATAACAATAATAATACCGCCGATTTTCGAAATTTCTTTTTGGAAGAAATTCCAAAAACGACGGTCTTCAAACCCGAAAAAATAATGACACTGAAAACCTCGACCACGAAAGCCTCAATCATTTTGCCAAAAATAATAATAATAATAATAACTCGTGCATTCCCGCAGCGTGCACGCGGCCGACTGTCGTACCAGATAGTGCATTTACAGAATTCTTACGACTTTCAGGCTGTGTAAACGCGCTTCTGGCACGACGTCTGCCACGAATAAATGCTCACAGACCGTCTACGACATCGAATTCAGCCTGCGCAGTATCGTGCAACGTCTAAACCAGCCACATCCCCATCGAAAGCAACCTAAAAACCACAACCGATCATTTTTACACGCCGTGTTGGATTAACCAGATCGAATTCGACACTAGCGAAGAAACACCAGAACAAAAATACGGTCTCTCGACACGGGTTTCGCTAATCAAGTTAGCGTCCTCAGAAGATCATTATAACTTCGACAGTCGAGCAAATCGCGACAGTTACGAGGAAGATGGAAGAGGAATTCGGACCCATTGCCCCTTATCGGTGAAGGACAGGTCATTGCAAAGCTCTCTTCTTCGATATTACATGTGAGCTGTCACGTGCAGTCGACATTCATATATATTTTTCATGAGCTCTTATTCATTGCCAATCTATTTATCGATTCTGACCAATAACAAAGACTCGTCTGTATCACTGCAAGTTATCACATGATGAGATACTGAAGTAGTGTTTTCTATAATAATTTAGTGTTCCCACTCTTGTTTCTGAGCGAGTTCCACCAGAAGCACATTGTGCTTTCTAAGAGCTGATAAAAATGACACTTGTATCTATTTATTTGCAACTTATAGCATATTGATCTATTGAGAGCTAATGCTGATGCTGACCTTAGAAATATGGACTGTTTCTAGCCAGGTATACATTCATGTCTTGTAATTATCAGAGAAGAAATAGTTTTATACCAAGAAATTTGCAATTCATTCTTTGAGGGTTATTCTGTTTAGACAGGGCTTTTCATGATGAGCGTTAATTAACCCTTTTCTGGCAAACTATTCAACGGATCAACCTGAAAATTCCACAGTATGCATAAGTCAATATGACCTACACGCCTAAAATATTTTTAGACGAAGCGGCGTTGTCGCTTCTACTATAAAGTAGCGGCTTCTTTGATTTTTCAAATGGAACACCCCGTATATAATATCATATTATGATTCATTATCACTGTCAACAAATTCATATACTATTTCCCTATACCTATCTTTACCGTTTAGAAGATATAAATTAATTTCGATATTTCTTTTACCAAACATGAACTTTTATAAATGCTGATAATCTTGAACTCTCTTGCACTAAAACGATCAAATTTGAAATGGAGTGGAGTGATACTATGAGGATCTTCACTCCGAGTCATATTTTCATTTGCCTCATACAGGGTCTTCAAAAAATGCAGATACTTTGATCTCATGAAAAAATGAGTGGAACTCAATTTTTTTCAAATGGAACACCCTGTATATTTCAACATTTTTGAGCTCTACATCCAATTTCAGATTAACTTTGGTCAGATAATCATATGACGGTATTTGGAATTTTAAAGGAACACCTCTTATACCCTTACCATCTCCAACGAGTACAGGCACTGTGACCGCGAGACTTGCCGAACCGTCTTGAATTTTGCAATTGGATGCTGGAAATGATTAGAAGAAATTGTGACTTTCTGAAGACAATAGAATTCGCAGACGAATGTAGTTTTTCTCGGGACAAGATTATTAATTTTTATAATTATCACATATGGGCTGATGAAAACCCTCAGGCTATTGTCGAAACTAACCATCAAGAACAGCTTTCTCTTAACGTGTGGCTCTGAGTTATCGGGGATTATTTATTGGGCCTCATTTTCTACCTCCTCTATTGAAAGGTGAGGCATACGTTCAATTTTTAAGAGGAGTGCATCCAGTATTGCTGGAGGAAGTTCCTTTGGGCGTCAGAATGGATATGTTTTTTATGCATGATGGGGCTCCCGCCCATTTTAGTCAAGTAGCACGTCAGCATTTAACTCAAACATATGCAAATCAGTGGATATATCGAGGAGGACCACAGAACTGGCCCGCTCGATCCCCGGAACTCAATCCTGTCGATTTCTCTATTCGGGGCCATTTACAGCATTTGGTTTATCGTACTCCTATTCGCGATGTAGAGAACTTGAGAAACCGCATCACCGATGCGTGCAGGGTAATCAGAGAGACTCCAGGAATATTTGAGCGAAATACGTGGCTCAATGCGCCGATGTCTAGACGCATGCGTAATGTCTGAAGGTAGACATATTGAATATTTACTATGATTTCTACATGTTGTGTGTTTTGTTATTAATAAATTAGTTTTGTTAATTACCCTTTAATCGTTTAATGCAGGTACTAACTACAAAATAACAATAAATTCAGTTCGAATTTATGACGATGTATCTCTGTAGTTGTTCGTAAAATAATTTTTTGCTGCGCGAACTGGTTTATTTTGGACAAAAAACCCAAGATACATTTTTTGTTTAGAATGAAACAGGCTATTGGAAATAAATTTTAGGTGTTACGTTTTCCACCCCTTACAACCATGGGGTAAACCAAATAAATAACTGGCTAAGTGTCTTTTTGGTAGTACAAAACGTCAGGTTAATTTCAATATTGTAACTTTTTCAGTGCTTGCGAAAAAAATTGTTATACAAATTTTATGTACCCCCTTCAAGAGGCTGTATCTTAACAAGGGATGCTCCAATGAAGTTTCTTTATATGAAAGATCCTATCTTTTTTTCGATGAGGACTCACCTCCTTAAATGTTTTACACTTATTCAGTTACACCATGCATAGGATTTGTATACGCACAAGCAGGTCATAGATTCGATTCTGTTTTGATTTGCGGGATGTTCACAAAGTTTAGAAAGTTGTCCTACGTTCGCCAACTTCCTGGATATCGTATCAACGAGAACCTTGACCTATGACTGAACTATCCATGGAAACGGTTTTGTTTTACCCTTTCCTCCTCTATTATTGCTTCTTATGACCGAAATTCCATGCTACCCTTTGATATCATTCAAGGATTCAGTAATACACAGTTAGAAGATGTTTCGACTGGAAAATACTTCGAATTTGATTAGTTTTTAGGCCGTCTTGTACTTTTTTACTTAGCGAGAGACCGGACAAACAATGAGACTTTTTGTAGTAGTTCGCCGACCTGCCGAATTCGATCTGTTTACCTGAATAATGCACCCATGCCATCAAAATGAAAAACATGCTAGTTCTACATTACAAATAAAAAACCCAAGCTAGCACAATATACCAAAGTTACCTGGGACCAATTAAAACACGAGAGCGCAAAGCCATGCTTTTAGCAAAACAGAAATGTCAATCACAGTGAGTTAGGTTTTTCGAATGCTGAACCTAAACAGTTGAAGTTCACTATCAATAAGGTAACGTGATTTTATGGTCTCCATTTTTGTTTTATCAAATGTACTTCACTTTCAATCTCAGAAGCAAAGTGTGTATAATCTCTAATCCAAACTCAACCCAAATTAGTCACACCAAAACCCACTCGAAGCTAAAATTATCGCATTTCAAAATCGAAACTCCAACAATTTTGAAACACTTCCAAAAGAGACAAGAAAACAAAAAACTGGGTCACACCAAAATCACTCGGTTTTAATATTTTAGTCGTCACTCCGTCAATTAGTATTTTAACAAACAGAAAAGCACCGAAACACCCCATGCCAATTTTTTTCAACACCAGACCGGGTTCACTGCCGTGCTAGCTGAATCAAAGTGGCTGCGACATGTCGAAACAGCTGAGCGTTTCGCTATCAGCTAGTTGGTCCAGGAGGCTGGGACTGCGCCGCTCAAAATAAAACACGCCCGTCAGAGAATTCGAATACAGGAATAGCGCGGTCTCCGATACAGGACGGAATGTAGTTGTTAGATAGTCGGGAAGGGGAAAGTTGACAATTATTATTAGATAAGTTCAGACAACTGAACAATATTTCAATCAACAATTGAGAATCGAAGCGCTGTTGTTAATTGATTTTTTTGTATATTCAGATGCGTATACCAATAAACTATGATACGGCTCTGAGTGTTTCTATATAAAGTGCATTTGAGGCAATGACTATACTTTTATACAGGCCGTTTCTTATAGCGGATCCCACTCGGAAACTGTAAGACCTACGAGTTTGGTTAAATTGAACAAAAGTTTCCTATTTTGGGGAATTAAAATAATCTCTTTTCACATCAAGAATATCAGTGATTGTTTTTGAAATATTCGCCAAAAACTGGAATTGTCGATTTTCGTTTTTCGGCTCTACCGCCTCCATTTCGATTGATGTATAAAGTGGCAGAGGAGTTTTCAATACTGTTGCATATTTGCTATAATCAGATATGAACCAATTTACAATGCGATTTTTCCTTCATTACATTTCATCACCATCGATTTTTATAGCCACTATAATAACAAGTTCAGCTATTTATGACAATACGCCCGTATTTGAAAAAATAAGTTGATGATGAAATTTAGTCAAAGAAGCATCGCATTGCGAATTGATTTTTAGCAGATTATAACAAATATGAAACAGTATTGAAAGTTTCTCTGCCTTTTTTTTATATCGTTATATCAAACGCACTATTTGTTTTCTTCCGTTTGAGTAATATTGGAGAAGGTCGAGTGATTTCCCCCTGTATTTTCAAGGACCTCCAACATGTGTGTATGATCCACTGTATCGAAGGCCTTTGCTAAATCTAAAAACACACAGTGTTGGTTTACTTTAATCTAATAATTTATAAATTGTTCCAGTTAGTGCAGAAATATCATCAACAGTAGATAGGTAGACCTTCGCAAAACCAAATTGCGATTTTGAGATTGTATTATATTTGGTTAGTTAGTTGGATAATCTTGTTTTGATGGACTTTTCAAAACATTTTGCAAACGTGGTAATCAGTGAGATGGGTCTGTAATTTGATATTGTTTTTTGGTCCTTTTTTATGTGAAGGTATTATTACTGCATCTAGGTATACATTCATTTATGGCTTCTTGGTTTGATAAACTTGGTAAGATATGTTCATAGGTTATTCTCGAATTTGAGAACTAAACAATTAATTTGTATCATCCGACAAGAAAACTGTCGACTTCCTCAGTCGCCTACATTCCGGCCTGTATCGCAGACCGCCCCGTTATGCAAAACTCGGTCCCTACCACCGTGTACAATGCCAAAAGGTGTATTTAGCGTTCGCGTGTGCTGGTGCATTCTGCACTTTTTGCCAGCGCTATCACGGGTTTCGATGCAGTTACAGAATAGCAACGGGCGTTTAATTATAGAACGTTATTTGGATCAGTCGAGCAGTGTTGAATAATCGAACAAAGGTTCGCGTTTACATGAAGGTCGAACGAATGGGATAACGAGAAATATTATATGTATGCATGGGTAGCGTCAAAAACAGTTAATATACGAATTTCAACATGGAATTATTGAAAAGCCTGTTTCCAATGGAAACATTTTGGAATGAGCGAATGCGACGTTTTCAACAGGTTGTTTTGATAGACTCCCCAAGGGATTTAAATGAAAAACAATAATAAATCGAAAAAATTAACTCAAAAGTATTAAATTATCAATCAATACAATGAAACAAAGTCGCGCTTCCCGCTGTCTGTCCCTATGTATGTGTAGATCTTGAAAACTACGCAAAGGATTTTGATGCGGGTTTTTTTAATAGAGGAAGGTTTATAGTCCGGTCAAATTAGACAAAAATAAGAGTAAAGCTACCTGAATTCCCACCAAGTTGTAAATCGGTAACATTGTTTAGAATATGATAAAAAATAAAATTTAAAAGTTCACCATCTTTCCCTTTATGGAAAAATTATTATTCAAAGTCAAAGGTCATAAAAATGAGTTATTCGCGATTTTCAGCAAAACGGTAGGTTTTATCATGAAAATACTTCAGACAAAAAATGTAGATCATGAAATCATCTTCCACTGGGGTTGGAAGTTGGTCAACAATTCCAACTAGTCCAAACTTTACTTCCACCTGCTCCGGAAAAAATGCTGAACACATTTTTTTGCAACTGCAAAAAGGGGTGTAGTGCTAAATGTGGTTGCACAAAAGCCGGACTGTTTTGTTCTCTGGCATACACACATTGTCAAGGCCATTCATGTTCTAATGCTGAATCACCAATAGTGGAGGATTCATTTGGTACCAACGAGGAAACATGCGATACATCGCTATTAACTCAATTTACATGTACTCAGGATGAAGATGAAGAAGAATAAGAAGAAGAAAACAAGACGAACAAGAACAAGAACAAGAAGATTAAATTTCACTACTTTTTTTACCTTAAATTGCTTTTATCTTTTCAATATCTGCTAATATCAATTATTTTGCTATAGTTTCAAATTGAACAGGACCACAACTGACCCGTGAAATAGGCCTACTGGGGAAACCACGTTAAAAAAGCCGCTAAGTTCACTCCCTCATAGGTGGCGTGGAAACGTGTGCATATTATGACGATTACAACTTTTTGAATCGTTATATCTCAAAAACGGTGGTTCCTAGGAAAAAAAATATTGATACATTTTTTGTAAATAATTTTATGATGTACAATTTTTGTCTGAAGTATATTTATGATAAAACTCGCCGTTTTGCTGAAAACCGCGAAAACCAATTTTTTTTTACCTTTGACCTTGAATAATTTTTTTTCCATACAGAAGAAAGATGAGGAACTTCCAAATTTTATTTTCAATCATTATTTGAACAATTCTATTGATTTTCAGCTCGGTGGGAATTTAGGTAGCTCCGAATGTCTAAATTGACCGGACTATTATATGTATATAGCATGCATAATATAGTGGAGAAACACTGATTATTTTAGAAGTTTCTAATGTTCATTACAATCACTGGCTGAACCCTACAAGATAGATTAAATAATGTACTGTATGTAATGTAATGTATTGTACACCTTAAAACGGTCTACAAAAAAGTCCGCAATGGTATACATCTATCTCTAAGGGAAAACCCACAAAAAACCATTTTTTATAGATATGATCAATATGATCCTTCACAGCATGTAATTCAAATGAATTTTTTGATTGACGACTTGTTTATTTGGTGGAAATTCATGTTCACTGAGGATACTATAAAATCAATTATGCAGGTAGAATCTCCGAGAATGTTAAAAACAGAATTTCAAAATTCAATCTACAAACATACTACACATCCAACGGAAATTTAGGAAAGAGATCTGGTAAATATTGACTAGAATGTGGTGAATACTCCGCCATATATACAGGCCAAATGTATGAGTAAATACTCAGATTTGAATGAAATTTTGAAAATGGTATAACGACCAAAACTAGTCAACAAATATAAAACTATCGTGGAAAATAGAAAAAAGTATGTTTTTATAGCGTATCCTCAGTAATTCAGATGAATATTTTCGAAGATATTACAGATTTAAAGTGCAGAGACATAGCGGTTGCAGCGGTACCGGCCGGGGGCCGACGGCGCGTTCCTATAAGTAGCACGTCGATGGCCACGCTTGGCCCAATAGTATTTTATGATTAGCACCGACCGCACGCGTGTATATGTATATTTAGTGTCAGCATTGCACCCATGCGGAGCCGGGGCGGAGTCGC
This sequence comes from Leptinotarsa decemlineata, assembly GCF_025532065.1. NCBI lineage: Eukaryota > Metazoa > Arthropoda > Insecta > Coleoptera > Chrysomelidae > Leptinotarsa > Leptinotarsa decemlineata. The sequence continues at coordinate 898,684 of NW_027412668.1, forward strand.
TAAACTATATAGTTTCCTTCGAGGGCGACACAACTATTATAGCGGTCATATAATTTTTCGATACCATTTTTATAGTACGACTAGTTGTTTCCCTCGTAAAATTTGGTTTGTCACATTAACTTTCGTGGCAGACCATTTCAAACTCAAACAAATAGTTCTAAGGCAAAACGTTCCAATGTTACTTTCCAATATTCTGCAACAATTCATACGCCATCTCTTCATTCATAAATTTTGATACACAGAATCATCATGAGCCGTAAAACAAGATGCACCTTGTGGTTCCTGCTCGAAACTTTATATTGGTCAAACGGAAAGAAGCCTCTCAAAAAGCATAAAGGAACATAGGAGTAATTTCTTAAAGGCGAAGGCCAATTACACGTATATTTGAAGAGTCGGTGAAAATACCCTTTTATAATGTTTAAAATTTCAATGAGTTCATACTTAAATTCAAATAAAGCTTTTGAGTAAGAACATCACAAAGAAGTTTAACTTGAATATGATGTAGGTGACAGAAAAATTCGACAATTCCTTGCAGGAATGGCCGTATATCAATCACGTAATCTCATCACAACCTTCAAAACCCTTTCGCGCAAACGCAAAAGCAATCAGCTGTTTCAATATCGACCGCCTCAAACCCAAACGAAGTAAAAAGCATGCCAAAAAAACACACAAAAACAACAATAAAATAAACGCCACCACTCAAACATCTCTACCTAAGCCATTATTTGTCACAAAGTGGGATATAAATTGAAGAAATGTGTCATCCTGCTCCCTCGCAGGAAATTTTGAACGAGCAACGAGAGCAGAATTAGCAGGAATTACATAAGACGACGCTAGCGCGCAACTGCGGGACAACCTGCAACGATGGCTGACGCAGGTTGCAGGAACATGCAGCAGGAAACGTTTGATGCAGCGGCGTTATTTATAGACGCGACTGATAGATGGCGGAAGCGTCCAATCTCGCGAATTTATTGTGAAGATTTTCAGGAAACGGGCGATTCCAGAGCGATGGAATGGAAAAATTATCAATGTCTGTCCAAAAAATAAGTTGAATTTTCATTTTTCACAAAAAATATTTAGTTATTCATCAATTCTATTTTGTTTCCTTCAGAGTAGCCCTCCTCCTTGTGGCAGCGTTGATTACAATCATATGAACAGTTCTGATATGCACTTTTTAGTATGTTTTTTTAAACTGTCTCAGCGATTTGATTTTTATCTCTTCAATCATCGTAAAACGCGTCCCTTCATGGGTCACTTCATTTTTGGAAAAGAAAAAGAAAAAGTCGCAAGGGACCAAATCTGGTGAATATGGTGGCTGAAGTAATGAGGTGCATATCGTTATGCAAAAGCCATGTATTGTTTTTCCACAATACACGACGGGTGAACCTATGAAGAAGCCAGCCACTAGTGCTGGCGAAACTATAGGATGCAGTTCCAAACTACGAAGGCCTTCAAACCCAAATTAAGATAGTAGCCAGGGGAGTAGTTGTTTTCTGATAGGTGAAGGAATTCTGAAGGCATTGTTCTTTTGGATTATTTGATTTATAGCCAGTCTTGAAGTATGCCCACTGACTATATGTGAGACAATTTATCAATACTAATCATGTGTAAACTCATGTGTATTTGAATGGATTTGAAAAAAGTTTTTCCTAATTAAATTAGTAGGTTATGTCTAAACTCAAATGAAATTATTAGCATCGTGCAGAAAATGACACGATTTAAATTGTTAAATGATAGTTTTTATCGACTTTTCTTTGGGTATTTTTTTACTGTTACTATCAGACAAATATGAAAATTGTAGTGGGAAACTGTATGTACGTGTGGAAAGGGCAAACTTTTCAGTTTACCCCGATAAGTACCTGTGTAAAATCGAAGTATTTTTCATAAAAAACAAAATCACAAACACACGGGGTTCTAGAATAAACTCCCCAGAAAAGTATGCAGGAAATATCTCTACAAATACTTATTATTATTCTCTGTCGTATATCCAATATTGAAGCAGGTTTAGTTTCGTACACCTTTTGCTTCAAATAGCCCAATAAAAAAAGTCCAAAGGTTTCAAATCTGGCGAGCGGGCTGGCCATTCTGTAGAACCTCGACGGTTCTACAGAACCTATCAGAACACATTTTAAAATCAGACGGTGAACATCGGGTGGAATGGAATAGGACAAGAAAGATTACCAATGAGCCTCATTCTAAGAGACGTAAGCTAAAAGAATCAGCGTATATTCTCATGTCTGGAGAGAACTAACTGTATCTCGAATATCTCCTTAGAAATAGACCGTACTTGGCTACCCATCTTGAAGAAAACTTTGGATAGTGGCGAAATGGCAACAAACTGATATCGGAGAGTACCTTGTATAACATCGAATATTTCAGTTGTCAATCAACAACATTGACATAATTTCATATTTCAAAACTTCTTTGACATCTGTCGAAGAAGTAAAGAAATAAGCTCTCAAAAAAGGAATAACTGCGTATATATTCGAATTTTTATCCATTTCTGAAGACGGAGGCAGATTTTGGCCTCCGAAACGTAAAAGATAAGTATTACTTCTTAATAATTTTTTTGATAGGCAAAATTGTTAAATACAAGTTACTGATAAATAGAAGATTTTTCATTGTGAAAAATACTTTGATTTTTACGCAATAACTTATCGGGGTAAACTAAAAAGTTTGCCCATTATAATTTTTATATTTTTTCAGATTGTGGAAGGTAACACAATTACCCAAAAAAAAGGTCGATAAAAAAACCTAATTGTTCCTCCGCTAATAACCCTTCGCGGTTGATGCAGTTATTTTTGAAATAAAAACAAATTGATCAATAAATAGAGGGCCTACAATATGGTTTCCCAATATTCCTGCCCAAACATTAATTTTTTCTGGATATTGGGTATGTGTTTCCCCGAAAACGTGAGGGTTGGTGCCAACCCTCAAAAAAAAACTTAAGAAACTTTATCGAGTTGTTGGAATTGCCATATGGCAGATAAAAAGGAATATTTCTAGAAATATTGATGTTAACGTGTTTGTCTTCAGGAAATTATTAAATGTTCCGCCATTTTGTAGTAGGTGAAGATATTGACTTCATATTCTAGGATTGCGAAGCATTCGTCAGGACCCCCCTTTCTCAGATGGCGCCCAGTCGCTATATTGAAAGTTTCATCTGTCAATTTCACTTCAAAATAAAGTATTCATGCGTTAATGTCATTATTCCAAATTTCAATTTTTTGGGTTGAGCCGTTCAAAAAACAAAGGGGGGGGCATTAAAGAAATGTACTGTATAAGACTGTTATGTAGACGCTAACCCTAACGGTAATTCCGCCACTTGAAATTCAAAATGAACACACTGTATATTTGAGATAAAAACCGTGAAAAATCCTAAGAGTGATTCGTATGACGTCATAATTCATGTTTATTGCAAGTTTCCCATAGTCGAGCCGGCGTGTCTGCGTAAATAGAATGCAAATGAAGTAATGAGGCATGCAAAGCATTATTGTTCATGCACGTTAGACTGCAAACATGGAACGATAAAAGTTTATTCAACGTGACGCGTTCAAATTACAACTTGTTCAACAATGCGAACTCGAGAAGCAAGACATTTCCATCGAGACGCATTCTCAATAATTGGAAACCACTGCCGTCACTTTTTCGAGGTGACGTACTAAAATCACCGAAATTATGTATTTTTTCTGACTGATTCGACCGTTACTTAATGAATATCCATAGTAACTTCAAAAACTATACGTTACGAATTGATCTTCACAAACTTTAGTTTCAGAAATAAATCACGACATGTTTCGCTATCACAGTAGCTTTTGCAGAGTGATTCACATAGTTTTTCCTCTTCGGTATCGGCGATTCTTTCTCAAATTCCTGAAAAACCTCTTCAAACTTTTTGTCGATTCCTTCAAGCTCCTTCTCAATTTTTTTCCAACTCCTTCAAGACCCTCTTCAAATTTCCTTCAGACTCCCTCAAGCTCCTCTTCAAATTTCCTTTCAACCTTTGACGCTTTTCATAGAACTCTATCCGATTTTTCGATTCCAAGCTTTCAAAAAACGGATTTCTCCGTTTTTTGAAAACAAAAATGTGAAACATGTTCCTTGTAACGACCAAATATAGTCCGTTTGGTTTGACCCACATATTTCCTATCACAACCCTCGCAGTTTATTTCGAAAACCCAGATTTTTCTTTTTCCAACGTCTTGTCATTCGTCGCACCCCTACGAGCGACCCTCAGAAGTCGAAAGGACTTCTGAGGAGCTAAGGACTAAAGATGTCTTACCTTTAACATGTGAATGTTTGTTAGGATGAACGATAAGTATTGAGGAAGTCGGAAAAATTCTTGCTTCCTGAGAGCTATCTTTGTCTTTTACACTGAGTAATTAGGACGAATCGTTAAAAATTTATCACGATAAGACGCGTCGCGTCTACTGTAAGATGGCGGGGGACAATGCGCGGGAGTAGAGGGGCAGTCTAAGCAATGAAGCGCCAGTGCCGAGAACGGGACCCGAACGCGGGCAGACGCGTAAGGGCCAACGTCGTTGACGGTTGTGTTAGTTTTGCGAATTTCTTTATGAGTAACATAATTCGATTCTCTAAGCTACTCATTACTTAGTGCAGTTGTCATATTTTTTTAGTTACTGCATTTTTAAAGTAAAAATATAAATTACTAGCAGTTGTCCGCTCTTATATTAACGTACAGCCGCAGCTACTGAATCTAGAATCTTGAAATATGCAGGTAGGTTGTTTGTATAGCGTAAATAAGCATCAAGAAGGGAATCAGGAATTTCCGCCCTCGAGGGGTTCTAACATTGCATTGAATTTCGTCAGTTTAAAAGTTGGAAACCTGAAGTTTATACTCGTATATACAGGACTCCAAACAATGAGCGTTGTTTCATTGCAAAAACTTGTTTTAACACGCGTTTATTAGCTTCACCTGTATGTTTGTATGTATGCTTGTTTGTTTGTAACTCTCAAGCTCGGGATCTGTGTTTGACAGAATTATTGACATTATTGCTTGATCTATTCGCGGGCAGATGGCGCTGTACGCAACTTCTTGATATATCGACATTATTACTTGATCTATTCGCGGGCAGATGATCTTTTGAAAGAGCCTAGATGCACAAAGAGAATCCAAATATATGTAAACAAAAATTTGTTTTTATTCTGCGAAAAACATTCGTTGCAAAAAATTGACAATAAAAATTGTTCATCGGTTTTGTATTTCAGATAGAAATCTAAAGCTGTAATAACTACTTGATATATTTTCGTCAAAGTCACTCATTTTCGCAAAAAAACAAGGCTACTAAATAAAAACTACAATACGATGAATATAACAAAACACGCACTTTTCTGTATTTGATATCACTTCGGTTCTTTTCTAAAGTTTAGGTACTTTTTCAACACTTAGGTTCTTCTTGCATGAAACCTCTCGTCACTTTATGAAATGCGACTTGAGAAATGAAGCACGTCGGAACATTTTAGGCGAAAACTAAATAGAGTAATTGAAAGTACATTCAATTTATATATTGATGGCGCTACTAGTTTAAACTCGCAAAAATGTCACTTAGGGACTTTTTGCATATGTTTACACCAATGCCAAATGTGCAGGAAACTAACCATGGTTCATTTTCATTCGTATAATAGTAGTAGAGTAGAATCTTGAAGAGTTGAAGTTGTGGATGAGTGTATTTCTTGATTTCCATGACAATTTTTTCCAGAGTCTTCCCCAATTCAGTCGAGTTTCATATCTAACGTCTGAGATTATGTCTTGCGGGGAGCTTCGCAAAAACTTCATGTAGGGTTGTCTGAATTAAGTATCTGATGAACCGGGTAAAAAACAAAGATCTTTGAAGAATTCCCGACAAAATAATGACCCCCCAAACGAAACTATCTACCAACGAAAACATTTTTTCAAAGGTATTAAAATCTGCCAAACAAGAAACCAACAACGTGAGGTAAAAACAGAAAACTACGAATGCAAACTCAACATTTTCCCTTGTTCAGTTCCACAGAACACAAATCAAAACTGGATTTCAAGAGCTCCACCACGAATGAAGATTATTTTCACGTATTTTCATTACGCCGTTGATACGCGTTTGAAAGCAACAACGCAGTTATACCGACGAGAATAATAAAACGAGAACAATTATGCTCGTTATTGAATTATTACCAGATTGTTAGTCTAGGTCACGAACATACAGCGTCGTGCTATCGCTATCAAGATTAGAGAAGACTTTGAATTATATGAGAATCTTCACATTCGGACTCAGCTTTTTTACACGCTTTATATTAGCATCACCTGTATGTATGTATGTATGTTTGTTTGTAACTCTCAAGCCCGGGATCTGTATTGCCAGAATTATCGGCATTATTGCTTGATCTATTCGCGGGCAGATGGCGCTGAACGTAACAATCAATTATTGCTTGAGCTATTCGCGGGCAGATGCCGCTATACCTGCCCGTTATAATGTTGTGTTTTTGTAGCTCCATACCTCAACAGTGTCGTGGTATACAGTGTGTCCGCAAAGTAAAGAATGAATTCAATATTTCCAAAACCAAAGGTCGTTTCACAAAAAACTGAAACACGTCGATTTTCAATTTTAATATTCTACATTTTTCAACAAAATTTCATTATGCAGGGTGATCCATATTAATGTGATGACGTCATCGGTAATTTTTTTGAATGCAACACCCTGTATTTGGTGTCACTTTTAGATAATCCGTAACGAGCTTATTCCGAAAAGGTATGATACTTGGGATCTAACGGACATAATTTGAGAGATGTGCTCTTAGATATTATTGGAGTTTTTTCCCAACACCAAAACGTTATTTTTAACACCTCGACACGTGTTTCGATCACCAAGTGATCATCTTCAAAGAGGAAGATTAAAAGTTTTAATCCGAACGTCAATCGTCAATCGAAATAATGACATTTCACAATAACAAAAAAAAATAACCGCCTAGTTTTTTGAAATTAATAAGTAATACTTGTTAGCATGCTTACTGTCAAGTACAGCAGGGACTACAGTTCGAACATTTAAAATAAAGTCATGTATTTATTAGTGGATTACTTTCCCATTGTTAAATTAATCATTAGAAACAAATATAAAATAATTAATTAATTTCTACTTTTATTGGATATCAATAAAATTTACTTTCTAAGCGCACTTCCAACAAATTCTGTCCGTTAGACTCCAAGTATCATACCTTTTCGGAATCAGCTCGTTACGGAAAAATCGACGTGTTTCAGGTTTTTGTAAAACTGGTTTTGGAAATATCGAATTTATTCCATACTTTGCGGGACACACTGTATACTGATCGATAGAGAATTTTGGACATGGCATGGAGCGTCGAGTGATACATCATTTGAAAGGTCTTTTACCCCTCTATTACTTCTGTGATTTTTTTCAAAATTGGTTCATTCGTTATTGAGAAATTAAATGTTGAACGTTTCATTTGAGAAAAACCAGAAAATTCGCTGTCGCTCATTTTATTGAGTAAATCAACGACAGTAATATCGATGGCAACACAATCAATGAATAAAGTGTTCAAAATGACTGTGTACTGAAGATGTCCCGAGTCAGAAATTGGCATTCCTGAACAATTATCTGCGGTAGGTCTTCTAGATTCGTAGAATTTATTTAATTAGCAGTAAACGTTTTGAAATGGACGACACTGTTAGTTTTTTCTGCGCTGGAAGTTCGTGTTGAATCTAGTTGTCGCAGAAAAAAAGTAGATAGTTGACCACTGTGGAAAAAAATAGAGAGGAAGGGTAATTGCTGACCCTCGTATTTATCTGTCTCGCTGTCTATAATACGGACTTATTCTAGAAAATATTCTTCCACTGACACTGATGATATTTTCAAAGCAATTGATGAGGAAAATTTGACCTGTCTCATTCTATCAGACTACAGTAAAGCTTTCAATACTTTGGATCCGTCTGTTTTATGTAAGAAACTGAAATACAGGGTGTTCCATCTCAGGTGAGCCACCCCGTATATTTCTTATCCCATAGTGAGTGGAAAAATTTCCCGAAACACGTCGAATGCTTTTGTTTCTGGGACATCTTTTGACGTATACTTTAGGCTTGAACGAGCAACCCCCTAACAGGGGGCTCTTCAACCCCTCAAACTTGAATAGGGGAGAGGGGTTGAAGAGCCCCCTATTAGAGGGTTGCTCATTCAAGCCTGAAATATACGTCAAAAGATGTCCCCAAACAAAAGCATTCGACGTGTTTCGGGAAATTTTTCCACTCACTATGGGATACGAAATATACGGAGTGACTCGTCTGAGGTGGAACACCCTGTATTTTGGCTTCTCTGGCGGTGCAGCTTCACTCCTGGAGAGTTACTCAACTGTGTGAATGGTGAACAATCTTCTTCCTTAAGAAGACATTATGGCGTTCCACAAAGCTCTGTCTTGGGACCTCTACTATTTGCTCTTTATGTATCCGATTTCCACGAGTGCGTCAATTCGTAAAGAGAGCAAAAATTTGGGTCATTTTTTTCTCCGAGACACTGTCGAAACGACGAAGAGATACTGAGATACCACCAGCTGTGTTCACTGCTTCAAATTTTCAGAAAACACAGGGTGGTTCCCAGCACCTCATCGTCAAAATCACGTCAGCCGTATTCTTCTGCATCCTCAGTACGACACTGGCCCCCATTTATTCAAATCCAAGTTTAGATTTCGGTAGCACGCCACTGTCTCCTATCAGATGCCCGCTGACATATAGAGGTAAAGGTCAGTAAGTATACACGTGCGAATTTACAGAGAATTAAGGCGAGGCCTTGAATTCGGCTTATTACAAAAAAAACTCGAATTGATTTTTAAAACGCTTCACTCTTTTCGAGCCGACCAACGAAAATATTACCAGATGTTTTTATGACGACATATACAGTGCTGTTAGCGTTTTTACCCAATACAATGCGTACAATAGATTGAACAACAATCACAGAAGATAGTAAGACAAATACAGTTCGTCCATTTTGAAACGAAACAGCAATACCTATAATGAGAATGTGCTGAATAAGGTATAGTTTCATAGTTGAAATTGAAACGATGCCAAAAATTATCAACCGGGAAATACGTATATCCATTTAATGTCAATGTAGAGTCCCAATAACTGAATGTTCGGAGTTTACCAACTTTTTGAGAGCTCCGTTTGGACACGAAATAATTATTTTTTCATCGAAATAAGGCATGCACCCTAAAATACCTATTCTTTGTCCTTCAAGATCTACTTCAAGTCATACTAATATCTCTCGTGGTTTTCAAGAAACGGCATACCTAGTTTTCATTTTTGAAACTATGCTTGGAATAGCCTAGCCTCACTATAGTTTTAGTTGACCTCAGTTTTGCTAGAATTCATTTCTTCAGACAAATTATATCAGAACTATTGTTTTTGTTGAATAAATGCAATGTCAGATTACATGCAAAAATATACCAACAAACCCCAAACTCACAAAACCTCAACTATTACTAGCAAAACATTACAAGAATAGTAGTTTTTGCCACTTGTGTGAAAAATGACTATGGAGGCAATTCTTAAGTGTTGAATAACTGAATAGAGAAACAAGGTTTCTAGCCAGACACCATGCCAAATGGCATGGAATATAGTGTGAAACTCCAACAGAACAGAATCTCCAACATCCTAAATGTGGGTTCCAACATATTGAAATATAGTTCCAACACCTTAAAATGGATTCAAACATCTTAAAATGGATTCAAACATCTTAAAATGGGTTCCAACATCTTAAAGTGGGTTCCAACATCTTAAAAGTGGGTTCCAACATCTTAAAAGTGGGTTCCAACATCTTAAAAGTGGGTTCCAACATCTTAAAAGTGAGTTCCAACATCTTAGAAGTGGGTTGAAACATCCCAAAAGTTGTAGAACCCAACATATCAAAAATGTGATCATAAATGTGATCCAACATCGATATTTGTGAAATTTGAATATAGCGTGGCTGCTATGTATTCTGAAACGTGAATCTCCAAGGTAAGATTCAACATCCTAAAAGTGGATTCCAATATCATAACAGTGGTTTGAAACATCCTAAAATTGGTTTTCAATATAATAAATGTGGGACCCCATAGTGAAACAAGATCTCTAGCCAGACACCATGCCAAATGGCAGTAAAAACTGAATATAGCGTGACTCTCCAACAACCCAATTATGGGTTCCAACATATTAAAAGTTGGTTCTAACATCTTAAAATGAGTTCCAATATCTTAAAAGTAGGTGCCAACATCTTAAAAATAGGTGCCAAATCTTAAAAGTACGTAACAACACCTTAAAAGTAGGTACCAACATCTTTAAAAGTTGTGGGACCCAACGTATCATAAATGTGATCATTAAAGTGTGATTCAACATCGATATTTGTGAAATTTGAATATATCGTGGCTGCTACGTATTCTGAAACGTGAATCTCCAAGGTAAGATTCAATATCCTAAAAGTGGGTTCCAATATCATAACAGTAGGTTGAAACATCCTGAAATGGGTTTTCAACATACTAAATGTGGGACCCCATAGTGAAACAAGGTCTCTAGCCAGACACCATGTCAAATGGTAGTAAAAACTGAATATAGCGTGAATCTCCAACAGAACATAATCTCTAACATCCTAAATGTGGTTCCAACATCTTAAAATGAATTCCAACATCTTAAAATGGGTTCCAACATCTTAAAATGGGTTCCAACATCTTAAAAGTGAGTTCCAACATCTTAAAAGTGGGTTGAAACATCCCAAAAGTTGTAGGACCCAACGTATCATAAATGTGATCATTGAAGTGTGATTCAACATCGATATTTTTGAAATTTGAATACATTGTGGCTGCTACGTATTCTGAAACGTGAATCTCCAAGGTAAGATTCAACATCCTAAAAGTGGGTTTCAATATCATAACAGTGGGTTGAAACATCCTAAAATTGGTTTTCAACATACTAAATGTGGGACCCGAAGTATCATAAATGCGATCTTGGAAGTAGATTCAACATCAATATTTGTAGAAATTGAATATAGCGCAATTTAACATTTCGAAAGTATGATTCAATAATCTTAAAGTGGGTTCCAAAGGCTTAAAAGTGGCTTCCAGCATCCTAAAAGTGGTTTCCAACAGCCTGAATGTAGGAGCCCAATGTACCATAAAGCGATCTTAGAATGGCAACATCAATATTGCTAAAAATTGAATTAAGCTTGATTGTCACGTAGTTTGAAACCTGAATCTCCAAGGCGAGATTTAACATTTCAAAAGTAAGATTCAACATCTTAAAAGTGGGTTCTAACATCTCAAAAGTGGGTTCTAACATCTTAAAAGTGGGTTCTAACATCTTAAGTGGCTTCCAGCACCCTTAAAATAGTTTTCAACATCATAAATGTGGGACCTACATATCATAAATGTGATCAAAGAAGTGTAATTCAATAATTTAACATCCTAAAAGTTGGTACCAACATCTTGAAAGTGTTTTCCAACGTTTTAAAAGTGGGTTCCATTATCGTAAAAGTGGTTTCCAAAATGATAAATGTGGCATCCAACGTACCATAAATATGTTCTTAGAAGTGTATTCAACATCTTAGTCAAATGTTTATTTTCACTGTCAAAGCCATATGTAGTGTGTGCAATAGAACTACCGCTTTTGTATATGAAATTTCAGTCATAAAACCTGCAGACCTTGGCCTACTTAAGAAATAGCTTTGGCACACTTAGTATTCTTACTTACTTATTCTTCTCACTCAGAATTCTTACTGGGGGGGGCACTCAAATAGTTGATTGAATGTATGCTTTCATTTGAAACATCAAAACTTCTACATAATCCTTCTTGCAAACTGTATTATTCAACGAACTAGAAAATAGCCATTACTCATGAGAATGAAGTTTGTCGACGTGAGTAATGGCCATTTCTCGCGAGTCGTACACTATACTTTTTCTATGATTTACAACATGAAAATCTCAAACAGGACAAAGAAATAACTTCATTTCGAGACTTGGCAGCGCCTAAGAAGAAAACTGCAAACCGGAAATAGCTCAAAACGTCAGTAGTGGGGAACGACAACAATCAAAAACGAAATTGAGTATAACGAGAGATTCGACATATCGAGCGAACCTTCTAGTAAAAACTGATAGTACTTACAGCCTACTGGAGGGTTCGTTGGCGGCTTCATCCCCTTCGATTCGGTATACTTTGCCCGCCATCACGTATTCGAAACTGTCAGCCCTTGATCCTTCGCTCTCCAGTCCTTGGGGGTTCCAATCCCCACCGTCAGCGTACCCATCTTCTCGAAGAGTTGTAGCCAAGACTAAACGAAATTTGTCACCTGAAAAATACATCGGCATCAACGATTGCTCAAAAGAACGGAGGAGTGACAATGGGTGTATCACAAGGGCCAATTATAGGGCCTATTCCCGCGCCGGTTCTGAACCAGCTTATTTACTAATATTAGAAAATAGTATTTGTTCATATAGGCAGAAAATTGACATATTTACTGCCGCGGCTAGCATTTCATTGCCGAGGTGAAGCCATCTTTTGCCTCAAATAGGCCTCCGTTTCAATAATAACCTCCTTATATGCGCAACTTTTTTTTTGAGGTCTGCGAACGGTCAGTGGAGCAATTCGAAGCCCATAACCGTGCATTTTTCATTCGATTAGCTACAGAACAATTTGTTTGGAGGACAGAATAATCATGGTTAAGAGCACCTAACAAAATTTTTACATCTTCTAGAAAAATGGAAATTAAAGATTTAGCAAAAGATATAGAATATAATTTGTTTCCGACAAAATCCATAAAACTGTACGATATATGTTGAAGAAAATGTATGGATCACCTCGATAACAAGAAGATCGATTCATTTATAGTAAACGTTTTACCAACATTGCAGAATTAGACAAGAAATTGAAATCTTCGATTTTTCGGTTGAAGACTACACCACATATCAACGATACTATAGACATATCCAAATATTTCAAACTGAGAGCCTGAGAACTGAAGCGTCAACCAGATGGTTACCGTGTCAAAAAATCTCGACCATAACAAAAACCACAAATTCAGCAATTTATTTCAGAAGCTCCAGCTTTAAAGTTAACAATTCAGAATCGATACATTTATTTTCCTGGCACGAAGAAGGTAAGCCATATAAACAACGGCTTGGTATCGATATACGTATTTGAAAAAATTCCGAGAGATATTACAAAACTTTTAAAATCACCAAACCCATCACAATCATTTATAGAAGTTCTACTACATTGGTAGATTTGGGGATTGGAGATCATCAACAATTGCCGAAGGTCATATTGAAGATTTTATAGCTGCAAAAAAAATGTTAATGAATGACTTTTCTACGATCCCGAAAACAAAATATAGTGATTGATTATACTATGACTACAAAGTGCAAACTGGATTATAAAACCAGTGAAGTAATGTTGGAAAATTCGAATATTGCTATATATATTCAAATGAATCATTATTATTATAGAATCTCACTTACTTATATTTTTGTTATGTTGTGTTTTGATTTAATTGAATTATTATAGTCGGTATTGTAACACATTTTTGAGATTTGTCGTTTTCTTTTTATATGTATGAGCTTTTAATTATATTTTCCACAAAAATATACTTGCCGAGCACTATTATTGTCCTGCATCATTTTTCTACGAATTTCTCTGAACCATATGCAACAATATGTTGTTGAATTAATCAATTCTACGAAAACACACTGCGGTCACTATAATGGAGTGGCATCGCAGGTTTTTGTTCAATGTTGAGTTTGACATGACCTTGATCGCGGTTTGTGTAGTTACAAATTCACGGACTTGTTTGGTTTGTGCATTGTCAAGAGATAATTAATTTAGTCAATACACAAAGTGTTGCCATGAAAGGCAACATGCAGTCGCTAAAAATCACTATTACACTGTCAAGAAACGAACAAATTCATTTTCAATAACCATTCAGTTTCACAATTATTTAACTGAGGATGTTGTTGAGTAAACTAAAAAAAAATTCACGCACAAATTTGACTCTTAATTTGTTGATGATATTGTTGTAAACTATCTCCTGGTCAGCCCCACTTTCATAGAGTTATATAGGTATTACCACAATACAGGAGAGTCAGTCTAGTTTGGAAAGTGCAGAGCGAACCAAGCTAATACGGCGATTGACGTTAGAGCATTAGCTTGAGGTTTATTTAGTTTATGGATTGTATTGAAGGGACGGGGAATAAGTAACTATTTAATTCGGTCTCATATTTTTGTATTTGTCTTACTCACTACTATGATCTAGAAATATTGATGATTGATTTTATTATGTAGCGAGACAATTTGTTTGCTGTGATTATTTGCTTATTAATTACGAGGAAATATATTTTTTCTTTCTGTATAAAAAATACATGGGGTCTCGCTAACTCGACGTCAAGTTATCGATACAACTTTTTTATTAATAATAATAATAAATGGGCTTTATTCATTGACATAGATTGTTTATGAAGAAGTAGATACAGAAATCAATGAAAGGGGGATAGCATGTATTATATAAAAATAATTACCTAGTAAACATTGGTAAGTTCATGAATCTTTGTAAAACTAAGAAAAAACAAAGGTTATAAATTTCAAAGTAAATATTAAAAATCTATTTAGTTTAAATGAGATAAAATATATAGCAAAACACACAAAAGTGACAGCAAAGGGAAAACCATATGAGCAAGGCATAACATGAATATATTTATTATCTATTTCAGATTATGGGCTATAGATAGATCCAATAACTTTTGTAGATCGCTGTTAATTTTTTCCATTGCTATCTGCCAGTTACTTGGAGGAAATCGATAATATAACTGAGTATCATCTGCAATGATGAACTGTGCAATATCAATTATTTCATGAAAGTCAAATATATATAGAGAGAACAGAGTGGGGCCAAGGATAAAGTCCTGAGGGCCCAGAACTTTGACTAGAATATTAGGTTGCCATACTTATTCGCAAATTAGTTGCGGTGAAAATTTTTTTCATTTTCTTTCTGTACAAAAAATTCTGATACACAACTGGTAATTTATGAATTCAATCATCTGTGATTGGTAGTGAGTTATGAATCTTATCAACTGTGGTTCAAAGGTCACAAAATTGATACTATTGTGATACTATTATCAACGAGTACCCTTCAAAAGGAGTTTACATGTGTGAGAAAATACGAAAATTCCTATTGAAAAAAAACCATAGTCCATTGAAATGTTACATTTTTCAGGAGGATCAGTAGAAGCTTAAGTTCAAGTATGGAACGCTGTAAAACCTAGATAAATGAATAAAATTAAGCAACTGTATAGTGGATATTGTTCGTGGAAAAACCCTCTACAAAATTACTGTGATGTCATTTTATTGTAAAATCAACTGAAAAAAAGTTATAACCTCCAAAAGGAAACTTGTTACAAAATGTTCACTTATTTTTGTTCATAACTTTTTTGTTGGTCACTTGACCATAAAAAGTATCAGAAATAAAACGGCAAAAAATGTATTTTACTACATTTTACGTTCAATTAAATTTTATGTAGGGTTGCCAGTTTACGACATACAGCGCGAAAACCCTTTGCACCCTTTTTCCAAGGGTGGCGACCCCACAAATTTGAACTTGAGCTTCTACTGACCTCCCCTGCACATCAAAAAAATAAAATTGCGTCCTCTGAAAAACGCAACCCTAAATGTAACTTTTTAGTAGACTAACAACGTTTTAACAAAAAAAAAAACAAACGAAACTTAAAATTGGAGAGATTTCATCACATTTTTAGAAGCTATTCTTCAATACTAGGTACATACACTGTATGTTAGTAAATAATTCATTGAAGTAATACACATCGTCATCAGAAACGTTCATACGAAACACGTTTCGATAACATAGTTAATTTTTCGATGAAAAAGGGTTTAAAACAGATTCATTAATTATTTCGTGGTTATCAACATACCATACAATCTCGATTCCAGCAAAGCACCGCATTGCACCGCAGAAACACCGATCACAAAACCACCACCACAAATTTCCGTAACCCGGAAAAAAAACTGCGCTATCAAAAACAAATAACCTCAAATAAATCCTGCTGGAAGTTGCCGCAACTCTTGAAAAATCGCAGAGGCCGCGACACCTGACAAAACACCATCGTCGCGAGCAGTTGCCGACAATACCGACCGAGAGAGTTCCTAGCAGGCTTCGGCACGACCTTGACGAGCGCGAAAAGCTGGGTTAACTTTTCCTGAAACGAAACCCGACCCTGCCCTTCAACAACGACTCATTCATAGTGCAGCAGGCCGCGGCCATGCCCTTGCGCAAGGAGAGGCGATGTTGCCGCGTTGGGCCGGTTAGAACTGCGATTTCGGGTGAGCGATAACGCCGCCTGGCGTTTGAAACCGGGACTTCGGTTTATGGCAGAAACTTGCAGATGATGAAACCACTGTCCAGGGTGACCACATGCGGTAGATTTGGATAGGACGATAGAATATTAATTTCAATGTGAGTGGCGACATCTGCAGCAAATGACATGAATTCATTGTTTCTAGGTTCTGCCCCCTTCGATACACAGAACACAAAATGGTACAGATCATAAAACATCCATTTCTCAATTGCTTGTTACTGTTTTCTAAATATCCCCGATCTCCGAGTAAAAGAAAAAGAAAATAATAATACATAACCTCATTTCACCTTTCGTTTTCAAACTTTCGAAGAATTCAAAGTTTCATTTCAAACATGGAAAGATTTCTGTTTTTGAACATTGAAACCTAATACTTGAAATGGTTATACTGGTCAAAATAACCAACAACAAAGAACCAACTTGCTATGAGGCCAAGGCCTCTAGATTCAGTCATACTATTCATATGTCTTCATAAGCGCCACCTACTGGTCGAAAACTCAAGTTTTCACTATTTTTCTCGGACAGTCAAGCGGCGTTAAAAGCTCATAGCTCCTACTGAGCAACGTCTAAATTGGTGAGAAATTAATATTACTGGAGTTTTTCCCCCACACCAAATCGTTATTTTCAACACCGCGACACGTGTTTCAATCACCAAGTGATCATCTTCAAAATGATCTTGAATCAAATTCGAGAGAGAAATAAAAATAATTATTAAGAAGGAAATCAGATAACCTTGCAAAGATGAAACGGACAAGTTTTAGAAATCTGGAGTTTATAAGCTCAAGTGTCGGGAGTGTAATAGTGTTTATGTGGGATAATGTGGTCAAAATTTTCAAAAGCGGAGTGCTTTTTAGTTGACATATCTTTGACAACTTGATAACTTATTGAATAAGAATATAACGAGTGTCCCAAATAAGATAAATATATGTAATACACTTCAATCTCCCACGCTTCTTCAATTACTTTTAATAGGGGAGCCCTAGCGGGAATTTCGAGATTTACTAAAGCGCGGCAGATTAATATACAGGAGGATACTATGTACCTGGTTGAGTACCTCCACCAAATATGAGCCCCATATATAAGGCCGCCTATGAGGGATGAAGGATCAGATTAGTAAAAAAAATGATCATCAGAAATTTTCGAGCGCGTCAGATTAAGGTAGGGTGAGTTAATTACCTTCTAAAAAGTGTATATTCCAGTAATCTGACAATTTGAGAGTGACGTAAAGAAAGGGGAGGGCAGCAAAGTTGTGAAAAAATAACGTCATTTCGACATTCATGAATTAAACTCAACTTAATTTTGTTCAAACTTGCATTTGCTGTAATAACCCAAATTGAGGAACATTCCCCATTATGGTTATATTTCGAACATTTTGATAGTAAATCTATTTTAGAATGATATCAGCTGTAAAATGCTCCATTTGATGTAAGGTAATTGAATTCCAATTTTGAAACTACATCATCAATTTGTCATCGAAACTACAAGTAGTTTCGATGACAAATTACATTTTTTTGCAAATGATACACACGATGATTTTTAAAAAAGAAAAGAAAACCAATTCTGGAAATTTGCAATGACATATTTCACTCACAAAAACAATCGAGCCAAACGAACATAAACAAAACAATCACATTAATTGATAGGTTTCGTCAAGTATTACTCAACAGATTTCCTAGAACAACCACAAATATCATTATCCGCTAAAACCCACGGAAATATACACAAAACAACAACTGTTCAACTGATTGTGATTCGATTGACACGAGGCGAATTTAAAAGCTGCCGGACAGAATCATGGCCGGTGAGAAGCCCCTGCCTCGAAATGTGCAGTAGATGTGAAGAAATATGTTATCAGTCTATTAGATTATTCGAGCCATAAACGTAAAATTGCAAACAATAGTTTCTATTTCTTTTTTTCTAATACTTTCTATGTCATACGCCGACACAAACTTTACGCCGATACAATTTCTCCCACCGACCATGACTCAGTCCGGTAGCTGTAGCCTGACCCTACACCAAATCCGGACTTAACACGCCTGAAGAAGACATATTTTTTTCAAGGACAAAACAAAGGCAGTACAGGAAAATCCTTACGGCGCTCTGGAGATTGAATTCATTTGGAAAACGGGTGTCAAGTTATCCACATCCACAAACTACACTGAGAAAAAAATATCGAATTATTATTTTTTTTTATTTACCGACTTTGTACACCTACCATTTTTCAATATGATACGCTTATGGACTGATTTAGTGAAAAAAAAGAACCGTCCTAGTTTGTTAAACTGTCTGAAGGGGTGAAAATGGGGTGGAAATATTTAAAAAAATCATAACATGAAAAATCGACCTTGTACACCGACAAAATTGAGACATGTTATTCTTGATGATCCATTCGACAGAAAAAACTTCACGTCATAGTTTTCCAGGTCGTCGGAGGGGGTGAAAATATTACAAAATTTCGTAACATGAAAAATCAGATGGCCTTGAAAACTATGACGTGACGCTTTTTTTTTCGAATAGACCATCAGGAAATAACATATTTCAATTGTGTAGGTGTACAAAGTCGATTTTTCATGTTACGTTTTTCATGTTTATATATTTTCACCACATGTGAAGCCATAGCATCAAAGTTTTGCCAGTACAGTGAAACACGTGTTACCGTTTTGTAAACTGTCTAAAGAAAAACTCTCACTCAAACCCGACCCAACAACAACAACCCCTTTCTACGCGAACCCGCCTCCGACCCCACACAGCAAAACCAATCGATAGGGGAATCCCCGCACCGCGTTCACCATCAGGTGCTCGACCAAAACAAACACTACGACGGAGAAGAAAGGGGTGTAACCTCTTCCCAACCCCTTTCTCGTTGCGGTAGGCCAAGTCGATACGGTTGCGTCTAGTTGCGCGCGCAACCGATGTGCCGCCTCCGCGTCAGCTGACGAAGAGGGCGCGGCGGTCGAAACCAACGTGGCAGATGGCACGCAGCGGTGGAAAATTTCGGCTCGGGTGGTGTATCGATTTCCAAAGGGGGCGGCTGTGGAAGAGGGGGCGGGAGGATACGAGGAAACTTCGCAGAACTGAATGCAACGCGTTAGAGACATGAGGAAGGTCTAATTACTAAATATTGCGTAACTAATTACTATTGCCTTGAATCTTGGATATGTTGCATCGAAGGAGTTTGATTGAAACGTCATATACGAGGGTGGTTCAAGAAGTACCCGGGTATTCAAAAAAACCGATGCCATGAACTTGCCTGCAGATGTAACGGTCTACGCCGTCTCTGGAGTCGGTTCTTGCTTTCAAGTCCATTGTTTAGAGTGTTTTTTTTGTCTCGTGTGTAAAATGATGCACGGGCCTAGTTTCATTCATAGTCATGAAACGACCCAAGATGAAAAATGAGTGTGCTCTGAAGAAGTTGGTAACTGCTTCAGCGAAGAGACCCATTTCTGGAAGAATTGATACGTGAAAAAACAAAATTGTCGAACAAATGGCGAAAAACCCATAGGAAAGGAGATATTTGCAAAAAAACGTGACCTTTGACCTTGGATTTTAATAGTCGCGTACTCCCTACCATATTTAGGTTCCGAAACTACTTTTAGGATGTCAAAATACAAATTTAAGCGAGTTTATAGCTGGGTATCTCAAATTCCGAGGTGAACTCACTAAGATGACTGGACTACTACGAGGGTTGCCTTTTATGTTTCCGGATTTGGCAACTGACAGCTCTATCGTAAAGTTGGACATTTTTGAGCTTATACGTACCTACTCAGAAAATTTTGACATACGCGCGCTATTTGTGTGAGTCTTAAAAGATTCATCTCGGCCCAACATTTTCGTGCGATTATTTTTTACAACTTTCGACGTGGATTAACTCAGCAACAGTGCATGGATGAACTTAATTCTCTCACACATCGGCTCAAACAAATGCATTTTTGATCACCCAAAACATCGATTTGATGAGTCAACCGCTCTATAGTCCTGACTTGGCACCGAATGACTTCTTTTTATTCCCGCACGTAAAAAACAAACTGAGATGTCAACGTTTTTCGAAACATGTTTTGGAGATATCTCAATTAGAGTGGCAAAAGTGCTTCGACAATTTGTTCAAACGCATGCAAAAGTGTATAGATCTTCATGGGGAATATTTTAAAAATCAAAGTGATTTTTAATATTTGTTTTTGTTCTCTAATTCCGAAATATAAAAGGCAACCCTCGTATAATAGCAGTTTGTTTTGTAGATGTTAATCAAGCGTTTATAGAATAACTTTCAAAATCTATGAAAACATTATTTAGTGGGGTTAAAAGCTCTTTGAACTTTGTTGCAAAACCTAGTTTCTTCATTGACGGAGTTTTTTATGCATTCATCTCAATTATATCGATATCTATTATCGTTTTGTAATTTCAAGATAATAATAATTGAAGCCTTTGTAATCCAAAACCGTCGAAACAACTATTTCCACCTAATTTTCCCACGACATGTGTGGTTGTGAATTTTTGCTACTTTATGCGCAAAATTTTTTGAAAATCCAGGCGATTTCTCTCGCCGGCAACAAAAACTGAATTAAAACTACTCGAACAATTTATGAGCAACCTTGATAAAACAAAAATGTTAAATCAACATCGAGGTGCAATAAGAGTAAATATTTGGAAAGCGGTATCTATTAATAGGGATTCGTTCATGCGTTCATTACATTAAGCCAAATAATGAGAACGGCATTGTGATGATCATACTGAAACCCTTGAATCATTAAATGTAAAATATGACGATTCTGTATAACTTTGTCGATATTCTAACTAACTGTACTTACTGTTAAGGCGATTATTTTTTTTGTAAAGCCGTGTTTACACGATGCCGTTTCAGTCGTTTATGAACGCGTGCGTAAGGGTCGTCGTAAACGCTCCAAGATATGTGCCGAATAGGGGCATATTCCGGGATCTAGACCTGAACAGAAACTACGTAGACGCATACATGAGAAAACACGCAGAGGACAGAACTCGAGCCCACGATAATCCAGCGCTAAGCGATCTACACAATGCATTGAACAGGGATGACCCCAGATTCCGAGAGAGAGACAAACACATTTGGCCTACGAAGCAGAACCAGAGACCACCCTCGAGAGTCGCAATCAGACGGCTCCGTTAAGTATAAAAATTTCTTAACCAGATTTCAATTCATCTCATTTTCATATACACCGAGAAACAAAACTTGCTCGCGACATAAAGACACTCGTCTCCGGTTAGTTTTCGGGGACCCCCATAAAAAAATTCTGTTGAAAAATCCATAATAAAAGCAAACAGTAGATTAGAAAGTAAAAGAACCTAAAGGCTGACTATCGACCAAAAGAGGTCAGAGGTCAATCTTCCTGGAGTGCCCATCAGTAAGTTGAGGATGTCTCGTGATGAATTGAGACTTGACTGACAAAGGCAAAGTGGCCCAAATCGAGATATATACTGCCCCACCACGTTCACACGGCGCCAACTGTCAATTGTCGACACAAATTAAAAATTATAGACCAATTTCTGTGTTATTTTGCGAAACTTTTCGAAATGATTCTTTACAAAGACATATACAATGTAACAAAGGGTATGTTATCTATTGAACAACACGGTTTTGTTAATAAAAAGTCCTGTGTGACAAACCTCGCTTGTATAAATCAATATGTCTGCGAAATTTTGGACCAGAGAGGTCAAGTAGATGTTGTTTATATGGGTGCATCAAAAACCTTCGATAGAATTGACCTGAAAATTTTACTGCGAAAGCTTGGTTTTTTAGGATTCTCTCCTAAAGTATTGTCTTTATGTGAGTCATATCTCTTCGATAGGCGGAAATATGTCGAATTCCAAGAATATTACTCTTCCATAATAACACCAACTTCAGGAGTACCACAGGGTTCTAATCTTGGGCCTCTTCTATTCCTCCTGTTCATTAATGACCTCACACTGGATCTTCAGTGCTCCACTCTTTTATATGGTGATGACTTGAAAATTCACCAAAGTATCTTCACAACTCAAGATTGCATTTCATTACAGCATTATATCAACACAGTACATGTATGGTGTGCTACAAACCACCTTGAGTTGGATATTAACAAATGTTCAACTGTTACCTTCTCGAAGAAACAAAATGCATTGATGTTTCCATACAATATCAATAATACAATCTTGAATCGTTTGACTCAAATGCGCGATCTAGGCATATTATTTGACCAAAAGATGTCATTCTCATATTCAAAGTACCGTGTCTTCAAGCTAATAAAATGTTAGGCTTCATTTTATGGAATGGTAGGGAATTTGCAGATCCAACAACTCTGACATTACTATTCAACTGTTACGTGCCCAGCAAATTAGAATACGGAGTATTGATATGGTATCACCATCATGCAACCCAAATAAGTTCCATAGAACGTGTTCGAAGGAAATTTTTAAAATATTTATATTTGAAAAAATTTGTATTTACCCAGACCGTAACATTGATTACTCTCTATACTTCTCAATGAAAGCAATTTCATCTCACTGAATACTATACGTATCATTCTAACAATAATGTTCCTTTATAATTTACTACATGATAACTTAAGCTGTGAATTCCTGCTAGCAAAAATTCCGTTTACTGTACCTCGACTAAATAGTAGGCACGCAAAATTATTTTACTGTGATCGTGCTAGAACAGACATATTAAAGAGATCGCCCGTTTCAATCATTTGTTAATGTGACATTAATATATCTCCTTCATCTATTATAATAAATTGTATTGTGACATTTACTTATAATATGTAACATTTTTTTTTCTCTTTTGTAGTATCTAATCCTGCTAACACACACATGTGAATGTACATATCTATCACATTTAAAACATTTTTTTTAATTTACATTTATCCTGTTATTGGGTGCACTTATACTTGTTGGAAATAAAGAACTATCTATCTATCTATCTATCTATCTAACAACTGTCGTGAAATTTTCTGTGAAGATTCCTGCACTGACGCCTGTCAGTGCACCCTTCGTGGTATTAGCCAGTGGAGTAGTTGTTTTCTGATAGGCGTCAGTCCATTCAACCTAGTGTGTAGATATATCTGAGACTGGCTTGCACATTTAAAGTTCATTACTTTAGATTTGTTTACTACCAGTCTTCAAGTATAGCCCACCGACTAATAAAAAAAGGCATTTAATATATTGGAAATTACTTGAATTCTCATATAAATATTGATACAAATAGAACGTTTCTGTTAGTTCCTATCTAATGATACCTAATAATAGTAAAATTTCTCCAGATATAATAAGTTTCTCATGAAATTAAATGTTCAACATCGAGTTTTTGAGTGAACTAAAAACAAATTTTGAAAAAGAATACACAGGTGAAAACTCGATTGAAAAACTACGTGGAAAGCTGGTGATCACAAGGGAGTATGAATTACGTATCAAAAGTGGATCCTTTCGAAATGAAAACGGACGTGTCCTTTGAAATTGTTCAACACTAAGTCACAGTCACTTCAATCATGGTTTAAAACTTGCAATTGAGTCCCTCCTCAATAAACAATCGTCAGAAAGCTCCAGAGATGTAGATGACAAACGCTTCTTCTGTAGATTTCCATCGCCCCTTTAAAGCAAATAAATCCGATCATTAAGTGCAAATAATCGAGACCTCGCTATCTAGATTAACCGTAATGAATTGCATAAATAGACAATGTTTCCATTTGCGCTTATCTCCCGGTAATAAGTTCTCGCAGACTCTGCTAATTTACATTTCGATATGATGAAATTCATAAATATAAATAAGACCTATCGTTCCACCAGTAGAAACGCATCAGTCATCTCCACAGTCATTACACAATAACGAGATCGTCAATAGTTTTTTTTTAATGCAGGAGCTCTGGAAAACTCTCAACGTGCCCTGACATTAGTGTCTGTGCAAAAATAGCAATTTATGTACTTCTGAAATATACATCTCTCTGTGAAATGAAGCAGACTAATTCAGTCAAACATTCCACAATGTTCCATCCTCTTCTGGATGATATTAGAAGAAGTATGCTAAATTTGAGGCCTCCACGAAAGCAGCAAATCAAAGAGACAGCAAGTCAAGGAAAAAAATTACTGAGCGTGTTAGATACCGACCACTAGTTACAAATTTTGACATCAGACAATCTCGTTGACGGGGGAACGGAGGGTTCATTTTGTATACATTTTTGTGCGTGAATGTCTGCCGCCCGAAGTACGACAATCTTCAAAATCCAGTACTTCAGAGTATGCTCGAGGGTGGAGCTCCATACATGAGAATAATACTCCAAAAATGGTCTGATCTGAGATTTATAAAGCATCAAAAGTTGCTGAGGTGTGTATCTACAGGTTTCCAAGCTTTTGAGAAGGGGCTTTTGCAATTCCAACGACATGATTGTGCCAAGACATATTGGTGTCCACTTATCGAAGCAGGAAGCGGGATTGTCTCTCCTGGCATTATTATACACACATCGGAAAAGTCTAGGGATATTTTTATAACACACTAAATAACATAAAAATAAATGCATGAGGTCGTTTAATTTCCATTAAATTGGTACACTCGACCACCCTGTAGATTTCTATGGGTTGAACAAAGCCTGCAAAAACGGTAACTAATCTTTTATCAAGTTTTTTACAAACTGTAGGTTTTCGGCTAAAATGAATAATCTGAAAGTGTCGAGTTTGTACATTCTATGCAGTTCTTGCTCAGCAATTAAACTGGAAATATTGTGCTTTAACATGGAACGCCATCACTTACCATTGGCTGAGATGAATAGAGCTGTAGGGCTTCTTCAAGGTGTCATGCGACAAAATGATGTAGCTCTTCGTTTGGGGGTCTCCCAAAGTGTTATCAGTCGATTGTGGCGGCGTTTCCGTGAAACTGGCAGTCCAGCCGAACAACATCCACGGCGAGGACGCGCTACAACTGCAGTTCAAGACCGATTCTTGGTCTTAACCGCAAGAAGACAACCTACAATCACAGCACCTGAGTTGGTTAACGTGTTGCAGCAGACGCACCAGGTAACCATTGGTCGTGATACTGTCAGAAATCGACTGCATGAAGCAGATCTCCACAACAGAAGGCCACTTAGATATCCACCTTTGTCGAGAAACAATCGCGGTAGAAGATTAGAGTGGTGTCAAGAACATCAAAACTGGGATGCAAATGATTGGGCCACAGTTTTGTTTACAGACGAATCCAGATTCTCGTCGACTAAGACTGTGGAGACGACCTGGAAATAATGAACGTTTGAGACACGTCCAGGAAGTCCACACATACAGAGGTGGTACAGTAATGCTATGGGGCGGAATCATGATCGGCGGCAGAATCGATCTCGTTTTTCCAAATCGCTCCCTCACAGCTCGACAGTACCTCGATACCATTCCTCTACCTATCGTCCGTCCGTTTTTGCTGGTGCTGTTGGTGAAAACTTCCACCTAATGCACGATAATGCTGGTCCACATGTCGCGCGTCTAGTGGCTGACTGGCTCACCAACGAAGGAGTTGATGTATTGCCATGGCCAGTTTTCACCGGACCTGAATACCATCGAGCATGTGTGGGACATGCTTCAACGAAGAATTACTCCGCATATGGGGAACATTCACACAACGTTCCAATTGAGAGAGCTTTTAATCGCTGAATGGGCAAATGTACCTCAACAAGACATTGACAATCTCATTTTGTCGATGCACGATAGATGTAGGGCCGTAATAAACCAGCGTGGAGGCCATACGTTGTACTGATTCCAATTTTTTTTTGTATTAAGATTTTTTTTTCGGGGTGCCAAAGAAGAGCCATATTTTTTTTTTAGTTTTGCTTATATGCGTACTCAGTATTTTTGACCATTTAATAAATTTTGTTGTAAGTTACATTCGTTTAATAATCACCCGTCAACTTTTTTTCCCTAAAGCAACCAAAAAAAAAAATATTGCCATTTTTTAAAATATCCCTAGACTTTTCCGATGTGTGTATTTGCTTCGGAGTCTAACTTCTATGACAATGGCAAAAAATGTTTTCGAAAGCTTAGATGTTGATTTGGAACACATAATCGCGTTTGGATAGTGAGGCCAGGAAGAAATATCACACATTAGATGTGGATGAGTTTTGACATACATTAATAGCCTAAAAAAAATCTCTTGAAGAATTGATGTTGAGTAATCTTGCTCAAGTGGAGAAACAGGCTTTGCTGCACTCCTCAGCAGTTGATGAGATGATATTCTCCCATTTGAATTGCGGAACGGTACAAAATTGAACCCAGGTTTGTGTTTAATAAACCCTACAAAATACAAATAAAACAGAACACAGAGGATGCTACAACGGGTGTGGAATTATCCACATCTACAAAGTACACTGAGAAAAAAATATCGAAATATTATTTTTTCATTTGCCGACTATACATCTACCATTTTTTAATATGATACGCATATTGACTGATTTAGTGAAAAAAAAGAACCTACACCTACAATATTGAGACATGTTATAAAAGGAAAAAAAAGTTTCAAAACAATTTTTATTGAGAAACGTAACATATTTAAATAATACAAAATTAAGAAATAATCACATTATTTACTGGAACAGAAAAAGGAACAAATTGACACAAAATATATTCTCAAAGATAACTTAACACATATAATATATTGTAATGAAGGAACTTTTTGGGGATACTTATTGACGAAAATTGAATAAAGAAATAAATGAGGTTTAAAAATGTATAAAAAGTATCAGTAAAATGGTAGACTACCTATTCTCTCACAAAATAAAAAAATAAAGTCTCATTCTAGAAATAAATGAAATTAAAATATTTTCACCCCTTCAGACGGCATGGAAAACTATGACGTGAAGTTTTTTCTTTCGAATAGATCATCGGAAATAACATGTCTCAATTTTATAGGTGTACAAAGTCGATTTTTCGCGTCAAGAAATTTTCTGATATTCTTACCCCATGTTCACCCCCTCAGACGGCCTGGAAAACTATGATGTGAAGTTTTTTCTGTCAAATAGATCATCAGGAATAACATGTCTTAATATTGTAGGTGTACTAAGTCGATTTTTCATGTTCAGAGCCGGTAAATGAAAAAATAATACTTCGATATTTTTTCTCAGTGTACACTGTGGATGTGGATAACTTCAAACCCGTGATGCTACAAATGTAATACGCATTGTTCAAAAGTATTGGAAAAAATAATAAGTTTTCAAATCAAATGCTTTTTAAATTCCCTTAATATTTTACGTAAAGAACACAGCTGTACAACTGCTTTCTTGAAAATAACTGATGATATTTTCGAAGCTGCAGACAAAGGTAACACGACTGCTTTGATACTTATAGACTTCTCCAAAGCTTCTGATACTTTTAGTTATCCAATTTTATTTGCAATTTTGAATTTCATCGTGTTCTCTGAACCTGCTATAAACTCAATTAAAAGCTCTGTTAAAGATCGTTCACAGTTTGTAGAAACTTCGAAGGGAAAATCAAGCAGTGAATTTATTAAATTTGGAGTGCCTCAGGGATCTATACTTGGACCCTTATTATTTTGCATATACACTTGTGATCTAGTTTCTGTTTCAAGCCATTGTAATTCACATATGAATGCGGATGATACTCAACTATATCTATTATTTAACCCTAATGACGTTGCTACTGCTAATCAAAAATTGAATGAAGATTTAGCTCGTCTTATTTCAGCATCTGAAGCTCATAACCTCAAAATTAATTCAAACAAAACTAATCTGCTTGTTTTTGGTACTAATCGTAGCTTGGTGGAGAGACATATTAATATTGTTATTGGTGATACAGTAATATGCCCCACGAACGTGGCAAAAAATTTAGGTATCGAAATGGACGTGAATTTAAGGTTTACAAAACATGTCACAAAAAGTGTTCAAAGAAGTTACATGAGTTTGAAAATGCTTTATCCTCATCACCATTTATTATCAATAAGTTTGAAAATAAAATTAACAAATGCTCTTGTGTTGAGTCATTTTGCATATTGTGATGTTGTGTATGGTTCATGCCTGGTTAAAAAAGATATTTCAAGAATTGAGAGAGTTTAAAAATCATGTCTTAGGTATATATATGGTATTAGAAAATATGACAGAATTTCATATAAACTTAAGGAAACCAATTGGTTGACTATGGAAAATACACGTGTTTCACACTCGGCTACCCTCTTTCATAAAATATTGATTAACAAATGTCCATCATATTTGTATAACAAAATAAGATTTCGTAGCGATGTACACACTCTAAATTTGAGGTTTAAAGGGTTACTTTTTCAGCCGCCCCATCGAACCACTCTATATCGACGATCCTTCAGTTATAATATATAAGTATAGTTTGTATAATAATATTCCACAAAAATATAAAGTTAGTAAAGTTTCTTCATTTAAGTGCTGTTACAAAAAATATCTCATCGCTGCTCAATCATAAAGCCATTGATTTCATAGATTTTTTACTTAAAAAAAATTTTCAGTCATAAATTTGGCATGTTTTCTCTCTCTCTCTCTCTCTCTCTCTTTCCTCTCTCTCTCTCTCTTTCCTCTCTCTCCTTCCTCTTTTTTTTTCTCTCTTCTTTTTTCATTGTTTTTTCTCTCGTTTAGTTTTCTTTTCTTCAAGGCTAGAACTAAGATCCTTCCGGTACATGTTGTTTCTAGCCTTATTTGTAGTTTTTTTTTATCATTTTTATAGATTGTATATTTATTGTATTTATATGGAACTACAAATAAATATTATTATACAGACGGCTCAAAAACCAAAGAAGGCTCAGAATGTGGAATGTACTCCAGATCACTAAGACAAAGGACACACCTCTATGCAGGATGATGAGACTGTCAGACATGTCCGGAGTTATCGACAACAAGAGAGTGTGTTTCCGGCGAGTAAAGACAGTAATCATGTTTATTACAAATTGAAGAACTACAAAAACAGAATAATTCGCAATCATCCTAAAATCGAAAATACTGAGATCTTAAATGAAATTCATCCTTCATATTCAGTGAACAATCAATGACTATTTTACTTTTCATGTACAGAACTGACTTTTTTTTATTTTAGTCCAAGTACTTATTTTTTTTTGTATAAAAGTGTTTTTGTTGAAGAATACATTAATTTTGAAGTAGTTTTACATTCGGAATTAGTTAATTCGAATTACTCGCGTCCTACAGCCAATTTTTATATGACGTTATTAGCTTACTGACGTCGCAAAAGCTACAACCTAAAAAATTTAGGAATCTAGTACCTTATATCTGAATGTGGTTCGAAAAAAGTTCGTTTCTAGTACAGAAAATTTCAACCCAGGACCATCACTGACCGTTGCCATTTCTCTTGATCACAAAAAATACCACAATATAACCTCGGTTAAAAAAATTACCCAAAACAAACAACACTAGAACCACGTATGAGAATCCGAAAAACAGAGACCGTTATCAGTCTGATACATTAAAAAAAATAAACAGAAATACAGCCACGCTTTCTCGAGTCCAAATTTCCTCATCAACAACACGCTATATCGCCAACACCCCGACCATTATCACACATTATCAGCGACCCGGCAACCGAATATGACTAACGCTTTGTTTTGTAAACAACTACCTGATCACTACGTTATTAGGAAAGTATGTCTTTTACCTCATCTTCCGAACGACGATTCCTTTTCTCGACAAACACCACCACAACACCGTATCATCGCCATATTGCGAAAAAAAGCGCAGCGGATCAAAACCACCAGCAGGTTGCTTGACGTGCATACTCTGTTGCCATGCGATGATAATTCAGCAGCAAAAGCGCCGGGACTGACTGCAGGTGACCTTGAAACGTCTCTG
The DNA here is from genome assembly GCF_025532065.1 of Leptinotarsa decemlineata. Lineage (NCBI taxonomy): Eukaryota > Metazoa > Arthropoda > Insecta > Coleoptera > Chrysomelidae > Leptinotarsa > Leptinotarsa decemlineata. Next base: position 928,881 of record NW_027412668.1, read on the forward strand.
AAAACGGGTCACCTTTGCTGCGTGGCCGCGCTACCCTCCGTCACCCAATCATCGCCGATGGAGGAAAAGGGTAACGCCGTCCGCCTTGCGGGGTGGAAACCGACTACTACGGAGCGCTTCCTGGTGAACTGCTAGGTGTTGCGTAACACCACCTCGGAGAGGCCCCGGCGAGGCCGCATTGCAGGCGCGCATGCGTCGTTCCGCGCCCAGCCTTGGCAATGAACTTGGACTCTCTCGCGGTCGATATTTTCTGCCGTTTCCAGATTATTATTTCGTGTTAGAACGCGAATTTACAGCGATATTTATTAGTGCGAGGCGGCGTTGCCGAGAGCAGAGAGATTTTCGAGACTTTAGGTAATTGGTGGTAGTACCAGAATTCGGTAGGTGTGGTTAAAAAAACTATCGTTACTGTATTAGGCATAATAAGAAAATGTAATCAGTTTTACCATTGACACCAGGCAGCGCCACCTACTATAACAATTTTTACGTAATTACCTGTGTTTAAATAAATAAAAATACATTGGGCCACTTCGTTTACTACTTTCTTCACAGACCAATCTATCTATCTATAAACTCAAAGCAGTCGATGCAGAAGAAAATCTGATGGCCATGTAGGATTTTTCCATTTCTTCTCTCCTGAGATCAGGGACATCATAATATCTCTTATTGCATAGATACCCATGCCTAGATAGGACTAGCATCAGAAACTAATCCATCTCACCCTTCGGTCTATTCATTCAGTGCTCGATACCAAGTATTAGCTCATTGGTCCACCGTCCATGGTTTACATTGGGCCATTTCGTTTACTACTTTCTTCACAGACTAATCTATCTATCTATAAAATCAAAAAATTTTTTGAGCAGCCGATGTGGAAGAAAGTCTGATGACCATGTAGGATTTTTCCATTCCTTCTCTCCTAGCATCAGAAACTACCCCATCTCACTATTCGGCCTATTCATTCACTGCTCCATATCAGGTATCAGCTTATTGGTCCAACGTCCACGGTTTTCATTGGGCCACTTCTTTTGCCACTTTCTTCGCAAACCAATCTATCTATAAACTCAAAAAATCTACTGAGGAGTCGTTTGGCCTAGCTAGCCCAATGTAATGTTCTTAATTTGCCAGTTTCTGACAAATAGTCTTAGAATCAATGAGTCTAGTACTGTCAAACTTTTTCTTGATAACGGTCATAAGAAAAGTATATTGCCTAATTTTGTTGACACTAATCTAGACCTATGAATGCTTTTGAGGACCCGGAGAGTTTGAAGTTCTCATGTGGCAACCTTGTTCACACTAGCAATTCGAAGGAGTCTGTGAAACGGAAAACGATCGCATTTTTGCATAAATTAATCACATATGTATTGGTAGTTATCTAATAATATGGACATTATGTCCGATCATCGATCTCCCGTACAAATCGGCTTTTTTCCTAGCCTTGACTCGTCGATTTTATGGCTGTACTATATCAAACAACTTTTTTAGGTGTATCCTTGGACGTCCAACGTTATTTTAATTTCAATTATTCATAAGTTGTAGAGGCTCGACAAGAAGAAGCGAGAGTAAAAAACAAAAACATATACTTAAAAAATATTCATTATTAACAAAGTTATGACAACTCAGAAATTCGAAAACTCACACAGCTAACAGTCACAATATATCATTTTTTTAAGATTTCAACAATAAAGTGCCGCCAGATGATAAAAAAACAAATAGCGTAAATATTTTTAAAGAAAATAACGGAATTACATTCACACAATTCAACTAACAATGAAGCAAAAAATGTAAATAAACGTAACTAATAACTAATTATTGAAATGTTTCGATTCAGTGCAACAATGAATTCTAACTCATATTGTAGTAGCCTCTACTAATCCACCACGTATTTCGATACATGTGTCGTAGCGCTTACGCTATGTTTCTGATTACGTTCCTTAGTTCTTGAGGGCTAATATCTGCACATACCTGTCGAATTCTTGCACAAAGTTCATTTCTATCTTTTGAGCGGTTTTTGTAAACCTTTTGTGAGAAGTCCCCAGAGAAAAAAGTCCAAAACTGTGAGGTCTGGAGATCTGGGTGGCCACTCCATAAACGGACTACCACGGCCTATCCATCGGTTTGGAAAATGTTCGTTAAGCCATTGCCTCACAGCTCTGGCATAATGAACTGAACACCCATCTAACTGGACAATTAAATTTGATCGTTCATTGATTGGCAGCTCGTGAATAGCGTCCCAAAACTCTGTGTTTAAAAATTCTAGAAACCTCTGAGCATTAATGATTTCCTCAAAAAAGAAAGGACCAATAATTCGTTCGTTCAATATCCCACACCAGGCGTTAATTTTTTGGGAATACTGGCTTTTACAGCTACCCAGTTAGGATTATTCGCTGCCCAATAGCGACAATTCTGTGATGACACTACTCCATTTGTAGTGAAAGTGGCTTCGGCGGTATATAAAATATTTTTTAGGAAATTTCTATTGTTTAAATATTCCCCTTGGGCCCATAAACAATTTTCCAGGCGTCTTGCTTCGTCGCCCTCTTGAAATGTGTGTAAAAATTTTGGCTTGGGAGGATTAATATTCTTCGCCTTGAGACATCTCCGAATAGTTTCTCGTGGAATATTCAAATCTAAAGTGGCATTCCTTATACTGGCATTAGGATTATTTCCGAAATAATCTAAAATGATTTGATCATTTCTGTCATTCCTGTTTCGTCTTTGTACAGGATTACTTTTTGATACTGCACCAGTTTCACTGAATATTTTATTTACCGTACCGCAGCTAATACGTGGACGATCTGGATGTCTCTCAATAAATACTCTACAAACCTCTCTAGCACTTCTAACGTCATCTCCCGAAAGGCGTACAATTTCAATTTTCTCTCTTACGCTGAATCTTGCAGCCATGACACAAAATAATTCGAAGAACTGTAAGGTGAATATTGTTGACAATAAATAGTACACTTAAATCTCTCACAAGTGTCAAACTGTAATATCATTTCCATGGCAATTTAAATTGAAATATTAGATCTTAGTTTTAGTTAATTTGCGTGAAAACTTGAATGTAATTCTGTAATTTTCATTAAAAATATTTACGCTATTTGTTTTTTTTCCATCTGGCGGCACTTCATTGTTGAAATCATAAAAAAAATATTCTCATGGCTATATCTGTTAATGTAGAGTGTTTTTTGTGACTGTTAGCTGTGTGAGTTTTCGAATTTTTGAGTTGTCATAACTTTGTTGATAATGAACATTTTTTCATGAAATTTTGGTCACACCTATTTAGAGGTACTCTGAATCCAGTGGCGTAGTGACTTTATCAATAAAAAAATCGCTAATAAAAAATCCCGATTTTCGACTAAGAAAAAATATCGTAGTATGCCCTGAAACTTTAATAAACATTTCAAATTTTCTCCCAACGTAGACCTTTTAGTACTTGACATTTAAAAAAAATTATTAAAATCGATTTACAACTTCAAATTTTAGGGGGGTGTTTCCATTAAAAATGGGCCACACTGTATATTTAAATATTTACACAGGTACTATTAAACTAATTTCATATTTTTTTTGTTTGTTTTTATTATTATTATTGTCGAGGTAGGGTTTTGGTGTCCTACTTTTGTAGGTAGGTTGTCATAGATAGGTATATGTCGTATTTGGATGATTTGGAGTATAACTGTTTGTTGTAGAAACTTTAGGTTTATAAGGTTATTAAATATGTTTCTATCTGTAGTGTTCAACTATCGTTTTCCATTGTATTTAAAAGAGGTATAACATTTGTTAGATTTGAGGTTTTGTGGCAGTAAATTGTATAATCTACAAACCCGTTCCAAAGAACCATCTCACCTACTACGAATAAGGACGAATCCTGAGCAATGGACGATGTGCTAAGCTCGATTTCGTTCGCACGAATTCGTTGCTTCGGAGTTCGCAGCTTTCCTCTCCCAGTGGACGAGAGCCAATAATCTTGGATATAAACGACCTTCCTCCTGTGTAGTACGATTCAAAATGAGTCAGGTCTTCGAAAAAACAACTACTTTCACAGACGTACCTCACCTCGCGTAGCCGAATATTTCCACCGCCATTTTCCAAACCGACACTTTGAAATCCACTGAACCTCGATATCTTTCCCAACCATAACCGAGTCCCTATAACGGTTAAACAGGACGAAAAGGGATCGTTACCGTTCATGAGACCTCCCACGCACGATCTGACGGAAGCGCAAGGAAAATCGACACAGGGATTTTCACCTTACAAAGGTCAGGGGTCAGACCAGTGGCTGCCATTTAGGGTGTTTTGACGTTTGACATGGAGTGAAATGTGGTTGGGGGTGATACCGTTGACAAGTGGATAGAGAGCTCTTGTAGCGGTTCTTTTTTGTTGACGTGTCCATCGAGAAAAAATAAACGAACTACTCACATATGGACAAAAAAACAGGATATGTATGTTCACTTCTCTACTTCAAAAACTTTATTTTCAAAAATATATCACGAGATTTGAATTGATAGGGTGTATCAATTTTTGGGTCTTCTACTACTCCATCTTGATACAAAAACTTTGGGAGCCTTCCAAAGAAGGGAGAGAAGCAATCAATTTCAAAAATCAACTCTATACAAAGATGTACAGTGAGGATTACAATGTTCCATATAAGTGAAATTTCCCTTCTTTCATTGGTTATATTGTGTAGTAATCCTGTGAATGAGATCTGATTCGATTCCATTACGAATGTTCGGAATACAAACGGAACAGAGAAAAGTTTTTTTCTTATAATTCAGCGTTCAATGTGAGGAGTCCAAGTAAGTTTATAATCAAGAGTTAGACCTAGCATTTTGGTGGTTGCACAAGATTCAATTTGTCGATCTTCGTTTTTATATATATAAAAATTTTTCTTGAACACTGCTCGTTGTGAATTTCATCAGCGTAGTTTTAGATATGTTGAGTTCAAGGTGATTATTTTTTGCCCATTTTTGCACCTTTTCATACACAATTTGGATACGACCTACTAAATTTGATGCATCTTGTGCTTTGATGATATAGTTTGTGTCGTCCGCATACGTTATTACTTGAACTGTCATCATATCATGAAAATAACTCATCAAATCATTTGCATATATCAGGAATAGTAAAGGCCCAAGAATTGAACTCTGAGGTACCCCATGTTTGATATTAGCCAAATTGCTAAGTTTATCACCAACCTTGACGCTCTGAACTCTGTTTTCTAAATAAGACCTCATCAAATTCAAGGCAACACCCCTTACACCATATCTTTGCGATTTCCGTAGTAGCAGATCGTGGTTCACATAATCAAAGGCTTTTAAAAAGTCTACGAACAAACCGCAAATACTTAATTTGCCATCGAGTGCATTTATTATATGGTCGTTAAATTGGTAAAGTGCTGTCTCTGTGCTTTTACTTTTAGTAAATCCGTGTTGATTTGGGGAAAGAAGTTTATTATTTGCGAAAAAAGACAATAACTAATTTTTGATATTCAACTCAAAAACCTTGGAAATACTTGAGAGTAGACTAATTTGCCTGTAATTTTCGTACAGGTTTTAGTCTCCTCTTTTATGCACAGAAGAGACAATTGCCATTTTCAAGATATTAGGAAATACTCCATGTTCAGTGGAGATGTTTATATGTTTTATAGGACTACACATTTCATGTGGCTCATGCGCAAGGTCCAATTTTGGCACATCTCTCTAACATATCGACCGGTATTTCACGTATAACTGCTTCAAAACTGGCTTCCAGAGCGCCAGTCGTTGATGGTTTATCCCTGTAGACATGAGCCTTGAAAGACCCCACAAGAAATTATCCAAAGGCGTTAGATCACACGATCTAGGCGGCCCATTGACGGTCCCCAAACGTGAGATAAACTGTTCACCGAAGGAGCTCTTAATTGGGCCACTGTTTCGCGTGCCGTGTGGCATGTGGCACCGTCTTGTTGAAACCACATGTCAGGCATGTCCAATTCTTCCATTTTGGTGTTAGACGTTGTGGGAGGTCGTGTGGATTCAATTCTTGCACCAGCTGTATGTTATAAGGTCTAACACCCAAATCCTTCTGCAAAATTTTCCACGTAGTGGAGTAACAGAGGCCCAATTGCTGCGAACGGCGGCGAATCGACGTTCAACGGTCATCACGAACACTGGCGGATACATCCGCAATATTTTCTTCGGTCCTACGTGTGCGTGTTGGTGGTTTAATGTCCAATAATGTAAACTGGGTTCAAAATTTAATCACAAGCTTCCGAATAGCTCCCTCAGTAGGACGACGGAACTGCCCATAAAATGGAAGAAGTGCATGATGCACTTTCTTCACCGAGCACGAATCTTGATAATAAAATTCAATAGTTTGCAAGCGTTGTTCATTCGTAAGTCGATTCATGGTTGAATTATAGACCAAACTTAACAAGTTTGACAATGACACAAGACACGATTCACGCGTGATCTGTCAAAAACAGTGTTGCCAATAAGATACCAGCAAAAAATAACTCCTTACTTGAGGAGTCAGCATATTTATGCTGACGCGTTACGTAGCCGTAATGTCCAGTCATCGGTGATATTAACTCAAGACGTCTAAACCTCTGAAGAATCTAGCCAGCGAAACGTCAGGCAGAGATTCCAAAAATCCACGGCCTTCAATCCCGAAGAATATTCACACAGAAGACAACAATAAAAGGCGAACAAAACGAGATTTTCCTAAACTGTCGACCATCGATCGGATGTTTATATTTACAATAGAACACAAAAAAAATGTGAATGTTTGCCCGAGCTGCAAAGTGAGTGGTGCAGACGGTAAATATTTGTCGCTCAGATGAATAGCGAACAAAAACGACAGCCAGACTGAAAACCAACAAAACGTAGAGCTTGCAGAAGCTAGGTCATCTCACAGAAAATGTAATTGATGAGTTACGACTTCGAGAAGGAACGGCGAATGAGAATGTTACTCAAGTTTCGGATATTCATCAAATATTACCAATTTGATTATCCCTCAATGAAAACAAACTATTCCGCAATGAAGGACAAATTTGACTAACAGTAGTAGAAAAAGTATGGTTGCTCGAAAAAAAATTTACACATTTAGGGCCTTCCGAACTTTCATAATTGATGACTGCCATCTTGGAGCCACGTGGGGGTGATTTGACCTGGCCACCGAGATCGTACGATTTGACCCCGTTGGACTTTTTCTTATAGGGATTTTCTCAAGCGGCACGTGTATGCGAATGAGCCCATGCCATATTCCACATATAATGGCATGAATAGAAACGCGTTAGAAGACGCTGGGAAGGCTCAGTTGTGATAATATTCTCCTAGTGCTTGCACTGGCATTACAGTAAGCAACAAAAATATGTGAAGTGAAGATGTAATTCAGTTCTAAACTGAAACACACAGCTTTAACAGGACAAACAATGGAAGGGAAGACGACTCAATATACAATTCACAGAAATGTTTTTAGTTTTTAAAAAACTAAAAAAACACGCTTCTAAAGAACACCGAACTAAAAAATGTTTTTTTAAGTTTTTTATTGACCTTTTTTGGGTATTTGTTACCTTCCACAATTTTTTACGTTTCGGAGGCCAAAATCTGCCTCCGTCTTCAGGAACTGACCAAAAAAATTCTATATATTCGCAGTTATTCCTTTTTGATTGTATATTTCTTTACTTCTTCGACAGATGTCAAAAAACTCCTTTGACAACGTTCGATTTAAATCACTGTAAATTATATCTGTTCTGGAAGAAAGGTTCAGTGGAGTTCAGTCGGGGGTATCGAGGTGATAGAACATGCCACTATTGTCATTGTAGACATAAATTGAATCTACACTGAAATACCCAGCAAAGAAACAATATATTGAATTCAACTTTATCAGGAGTTCCTCAGGGTTGTATCATTGGACCTCTCAATAGCAGCATGCATTGCTTCATCGATCAATAAAAATAAATTCCGATTTATACTGTAATAAATACGTACAAAGCCTTCGTTCATATTTGATTGGTGGTGATTTACCCAACTTGGAAGGTTATTTCACTGCCACAGTGTACTTAAATTAGGGGTTATTCAGTAATTATTCCTTTATCTAGCACGGGGCAAGAAAAAATGTCTTTTTTTTAAACCAAAAAAATGAAGTAGTACTCACCCAACTCCATGGGGTATAGCCAAGAGTTGATGTCCAAAATCAGATCCATTTTGAAAGATTCGCTCTCGCAATGTAGTCTGCTGACTGTAATAAAAATGAAAAAAATTATTACTTTTCCGCGCGAAGGAAAACACCTGAAAGTATGAATGAAAACTGAAAAAATAATATATTATACCTGAGATACAACTAATACATTGTTGAACACGATTCTCTATGAGAACATTTCAAATGGACTGAAGAGATATTTGTTTTTTTTTTAAATTTGTTTGAGGAGATCATTGTCGAATGAAAATAAACATTCGTTTAAAGTGTTAAAGACATTTGGTGCGGAATCTTACATTTGATTTATTAGAAGACAGATATTTAAATAAAAACAAAATTAAGATTATCGTAGAATTGACCACATTAATAAGGTAAGAGGTCGTTGCAAAATATAAACACCCATTGAAATTAATGAGATGATTGACATTAATTAGAATTGTTTGGTGTTGTCGGAGAACATACCGACAATAACAAATTCATAAACAAAATAGGACCCGAACTGATTTTAGGAGAAGTGTGTGTATATTATACTTCATCTTTACACTTCCCTCGAGTGTCCTGTCTTTGTATCAGGTTGCTTCAAAAGTTTTATTCATTTTGATGTCATGTATTTTGTAGCTCCATATCTCCATATCTATCTGTTTCACTATCACTGTCGTCTTTCAAATCAATAATTAATTTATTTCCGCCAATAATATGGAATTGTGCAATCTCCATATAGACTTTTTCAACTAAAATTACTTTTTTAATCCCTTTCTGCCAGCGTTCTTGTAAAAGACTTCATCTTTAATTAGCTCTATTACCTTCTTCAAAGTTTGGAAAATTATTTTAACGCCTAATGCTTAGTTTCGATTTTTCCCCAAACCAACTCGATGGGATTGAAAACACAAAAATAGGGGGAAGTCTCAGTATGGTGTGTCCATACTTTTCAGCAATAATCTCAAGGGCATACCATGTTTCAAATGTTTTTGTCTGTAAAACTTCAACTAGTTGGTTTTTGGTACAGTAATCTTCAGAATACAAATTGTTATCCATTACAAAACTTTGTATTTCATCTTTCCTAGAATTTTTATTCGGTACTTTGATGAGCTGTCGCGAATGATAGGAAGCAGTGTCAAAAACTATAACACTATTCGCATCCAAATTTGTGATCAATGTATTTTCAAATCATTCCTCGAAAATATTAGCTTCCATGTTTTTATGATAGTCAACATTGCACATAATTTCAAAGATTTCGGAACCCATCCTTTACTTACTCCGCAATGCACAATGATTAGTCGCGATCCTTTATTTGCAGGCATGTTAGGCGTACACATTATCGAACCATCGGTCCACCCTTTCGTAACTGTGTCGTGAGTGTCATACCAAGTTTCGTCCAAATAGAAAATTTGCCATTGTTCTTGTCTATACTTAGTTATTTGTTCTGAGTATTTGTTACGCAATTCCACTATTCTTCTGCTTTCCATAACTGCTTGACGTTTGTTTATTATTTTGAATCTAAATCCTAGTTTCTGCATCCAATTCTGAAGAGTTTTGTCACAGCAGCTCACATTATGGCCGGAAGTATTCAATTTTTTCAGGAGGCCTCAGCCCCCTGGAATTATTTTCTGTTCTCAAACTTGAGAAAATGGTTCAGTTATCCAAAGATTTTCCAAAGATGAAGAAGTGATGTCGGCAGTTAATGGCTATTTTGAGGAGCCAGACAGTTCTTATTATAAAAACGGTATCCAACTTTGTGAACGTCGCTGGAAAAAGTGTATACAGCTGCAAGGAGATTATGTTGAAAAATAAATACTTTTTTTTCCCAAAATATTTGCGTTTTTTTTGTTGGGCAAGGTACTTCTGGGATCACCCTCGTATACATTTAAATTTTTTGCCTAAAGCAATTTTGTTACGATCGGGCCCCGTAGCTTCCGTTTCTGGCAACGTCTGTCTACGGTGACGTCAGAACAAAGTTTCGACTGTCGCACCAGAACAGTTGATCGATTTTCTATTTTCGCGATTGACGCTCCAATGACGCAGAAAAACGAAAAAAATCCTGATGTGGGTTAACATTTCTCAAACACGCGAAGCTCGTGTTGGGCGAGAGGAGTAGAAGTATCCTTTATTTTTGCACGTTATGCAACTGGTTATGAATTCCTTGGTGGATGCGACTCAAGTATTTATTGCGGTTGGCTCCGATTCAAAAATCGATTTATGTTTCATCTGTACTTTTTTGTTGATTTTCTGCAGAACAAACTACTTTTATTTGTTATACATTGCTTTCATATAATCCAACAATGTTAAACTAATATTAAAGTTACAATTACCAGAACCAACAATGGGGAATGTTCCTCCTGACGAAAATCAAGTAGTTTTTATAAAAGAGCTCTAAAACAATGCATTTTGAACCTTTTTCTTTAAAAAATTATTTAAATACTTAAAAAAGAGGAATCAAATAATGCATTCAACATTTAAAGGGATTCGTTTCTATTTCACCATTTGGCAACATCGGTTACAGCTAATAAAGGACAATTAATCTGTTACCTGTATGAGACAAACAAAGATGACATATTTCAGAGGCGTGCTGTTCTGTTTACTTATGTTCCGAGTTCCGAGACATTCTGTGCCAAATATCATATTGTGCATCTAACCTATCTTCCTCTATATAAATAAATAACAAAACAACTGTTGTTCATGTGGCTTGTGGAGGTGATATTGAACTATAATTTATATTTTGCCTCAATTGTTGATTTAAAAAGATAATTTTCCTTTTTTAAAGTAGAATATCTAGGTACGTATATATTATTTCATATATGATATAAGCGCTGTTGCCAATGTGTGAAGCAGAAAAAAAACCCTTAAAAATTAAAACCCAACATTTGAAACACGTCAATTTGAATACTTTTTGAAGTGAATTTGAAAAACTCATGAATTGAACTCATTTGCTGTAATTACCCAAATTGAGGAACATTCCCATTAATTGCGTTTGAAACTAACAGTGATCAGATATTGAATAATATGCGTTTTTGTCAGATTGGAAAATGACGTCAAAATTGAAAAGTAAATATTTTTGAGAGAGATTAGTGTTTTGGGAAAAAAACTGTCTGTTTTTTCACATCTCATCAAAGAAAGGAAGTTAGTTTATGTTGAGTACATTTCTCAAGTTATTGAAAAGATAGTGTAATGATGAGAAAGACTCTCATCCATTTGAGTGCCTAGGAATTTAACAGAATAATGGGTACTTATGATGAACTGTTTGGATCCTTTGGTGTAGTAATTAATATTACTGAAGTTTTTTTCTCAACACCAAATCGTTATTTTTAACACCTCGACACGTGTTTCGATCACCAAGTGATCATCTTCAAAAAGGAAATAATTTAGGCAAACGTTCATTGATTCAGTTCGGTTGCTTTTGAAATTATTTCAACTTTACTGTAAAAATGGTTTATTCCATTCCTGAACGAGTTGAAATTGTTAAACTTTATTATCAACATAATAGTTGTGCTAGACTTACTGCTCGCCTCTTTAATAACAGTCATCCCGGGAAAAATGTGAATGATTCGTACGTTGCTAAGTTAGTCCAAAAGTTTGTCGATACCGGATCTGTCTGTAATGTGAAATACCAGCCACGGAAACCGATCAGAAATGAAACAGTGGAAGTCGCTGTTTTGGAACATGTTGAATTGGATCATACTCAAAGTACCCGTCAGCTTTCTGCAGCCTCAGGTGTCTCCCGTTCGTCCATAATACGGATATTAAAAATCTATAAATTTCATCCGCACAAAATGAAATTAGTACAGGAACTCAATGAAGATGATCTTGATAGAAGGCTGCAATTTTGTGAACAACTGAGTCAGCTACTAATTGATGATCCGCACATATCATTCAACACGTGCTTTTCCGATGAGAGTACATTTTTTTAATGGAGTTGTGAATAGGCATAATTGCCGTTAATGGGATGATAGTAACCCACACTTATTCCGAGAGGTCCATACCCAGTTCCCTCAAAAAATCAATGTCTGGTGTGGCATATTAGGTAGTCATATCGTAGGGCCTCTTTTTATTCCTGGGAATTTAACTGGTGAGGTCTACCCGAACATGCTTGAAGATACAATTGATCGTCTCATAACAGAAATAATTGAAAATGACCAAAATCATAATGATGATCGGCTTCATTTCCAGCAAGATGGAGCATCTCCTCACTATGTTGCTCCGGTAAGAGAGTTTTTAGATGACCGGTCTCCTGGACGGTGGATTGGAAGGCGAGGCCCCATCGAATGGCCTGCCAGGTCACCTGATTTATCGCCTTTAGACTTTTTCCATCGGGGACACTTGAAATATAAATGTTTTGATACGCAGCCCGAGTCCTTAGGAGATCTTCGCCAACGAATTACAGCAGAGTGCAGAAGTGTCCTGATATGCTACAGAATGTTAGGAATAGATTTGAACAAAATCTGTATTATTGTATGGAAGCAAATGGGTCACATTTTCAGCACTTGCAGAAGTAGGATTCTACTAAGTCAATTACACATTTCAAAGTACTGGGTTGTAGTTGTTTTTCTTCATAATACCTACAAGTTTGAGTGGAATACAACAAATTAGGTATCATTGGAAAGATAATTTTGTGCCCTTTCAAATGATATATCACTCGACCCCACTTTCCATTTAAAATTTTAGGGTTGTTACTCACCCTCGCTAGGGGGTTGAAGGCACAGGTAGAAAAATACATCTAAAATGTGTCCCCCTCAAAAGCAAAATTGACCTGTCCGAGCATTTTTGCGTTAAGTTACAAAAAAAGGAGAAAAGCAAGGTGCATACTTTTCGTTGGACCACTCTGTATAGATATCCCATACAGGTAAACCAACCTAAATTAATTTTACAATTTTGCCTTATCTATTATTTTACAATATATGTTCAACTGTTATAGCTGTGTATAAAACAATTTTCAGCTATATAAAAATTAATTTCACAATATTGCCTATTTAAATTTATTTTTGCAATGTGTCCTTATGTAACAATCAGTAAACCCAACAACATTACTTTAACAAATTATATAGTATGCTATTGTATAGCTTGTTAAAATAAGATAGCTAAAAAAAAAGATTATTTAGACAACTTAACAACAACAGGCAACTAGATGCCTATGAGAGTGTAGAAATAAGTAAACACAATAATATTATGATTAACGATGACGGACCTATACCAAAGAGCAACCATATAGCTTGTTAAAATAATTTTGTTGGTTTAACACTAGTGTTAAAATATTTTTAACACGCTACTTTGTAAACATCTTCTTTTGTGCTCTTGACAACCATTAAAAATGTCACTTTTAATGACAGTCGTACAAAATAGTATATTATATACCTAGGGTGGGAAGTGAGCTATTATTTACCGAGCATTTTTATATCCTCATCTTGCAATAAAAGAAAATATTGACATTTCAAAGTTTTTCAAGCTTTAGCTTTTTAAAACAAAAAAACAATAATTATAAACCTAAGAAATCAAAAGTATTTACAAAGGAAGAAATTGACAAATTTATAGTTGAAACTCCTGATGACGAATATTTATCAAAAAATGTATACTTTTTTTTATTAGATTGTGTTTAATTTTTAATGAAATGATATTTAGGCTGTTATGGTAATTGGTGTTGCCGCTGCTGCAGAACAGATGAAAATGCAATATGCTCCTAGACGATTTAGATGTTTGTGATGATGTTATCATAATAAATATTCCCAATTCAAAGAACAGAACATCAAGGAAGTTTATTGTTGTTGAGCTACAATGGGTTAATGTTATTAAAAAATATTTAGCCAATAGGCCAACTGACATTACAAAACTATTTATTTTATACCGTAAAGGTAAACAAATTAACAAAATATTGTGCGCAATAGTATTAGTAAAGTACCATATGTCGTGGCTAATTATCTCAAATTAGAAAATCCTGAGTCCTGGTCATTCTCTAAGACGTAGCTCGGTATCACTTCTCGCTGAAAACGGAGGAGACTTACTAAGCCTGAAAAGGCACGGTGGGTGGAAGTCGGCTGCAGTGGCTGAAGGATATATTGAGGAATCAATAGCTGATAAGAGAATCGCCGAATTAGTGCAAACATGTAATTTTACCCAATGAAGCCACAAATATAACTTCTGCAAGTCAAGATGATGTCTTAGAAAAGGTCCATGTTGAAGATAATTTAGTGGAAAAAGGTAATGAATGCGTTCAAAATACAAGGATTGTTTTTAACACAGAAGTGAATTTACCTGGTCCAAATGGTAATTAGCAGGAAATGCTGGAATACACATGATTTGTCACAATTGTACAATTAATTATAATTTCAAGTAATTTTCAAGCGTATTTCCAGTATTCAATTTCCTACTTCTAGTTGATAATTAAGTTAACAGAAGTTTCTGTGAATATCTTTAAAATTATAGAATTATTCTTATTATTTACCTAGTTGTTTTTTTATTATCATTTTTTACCAAGGGTGAGAAATATTAATTCTCGTTAGGGAAATGGAGTAAATAACAGCAATTTCTTAAGTTAGTAGTGAAAAAAAGTATATATAGCTTTTGTAATGATAACTTTCATTATTATCAACAAGTACTCGCCACGAAGTGGCATTAAACGCCACTTTTCACACTCGTTGAGAAAACAACAATTTCAGCAAAATTTCCCCCCACAATCCTCCAACACAGCGCCGCACGAACCACCGAAACTGGCACAAAATATCGCCTCGCATCCCCAACCCGGAATGACTCAGCTCCGATTTTCCGGTAACACTCACGAATTTTCCCATTTCCAGATGACTCGATACATTTCCCTGACCTAGGCTACGGCGCGAAACTAAACAGAAAAAAAAACACGTCGTAGGGCGTGCCGGGCGACCAATAAAAAACGGCCGTCGTTACCCCGCGACGACGCCAATATGGCGTCCCTACCAAGGAGACGGCGTTCGCCGTTCGACGACGTCGCCTACGCCGTTTAGTATGGATTGAAGCGAACGGGGGGGAAGTAGACCTTGAGAGGCGCCCTTTTGGGGTCCCTTCTCTCGGTTAAGCACGTATGCACCGTAATTGACAATACAAATAGCACTAATTTGAGAATTATGCTGCATGGAAGTAAAATGCATTTTCTCTCACTGACAATGAACCAGAATGATCCGAATCCATCAAAACATACATAACTCATGTCCTAAGAACTCCAGGGCCTGAGAACACACACAAAATTGGCTTTATTCAACAACATAATTTCCATCAAGAGCCAAACAATCATTCTAGCGCCTCTTTAACAGTTCAATGCCACATTTGTAGAACGATTTATCTTTTGCCTCAAACTGGGCCTCAGCTTCAGCAATAATCTCTTCTTTCGAGCGAAATTTCTTACCGGTGAGCACTTTTCTGAGGTCTGCGAACAGTCAGTAGTCGCTGGGAGCCAAATCTGGGGAATACGGTGGCTGTGGCGGTCGTTTCTTCGCAATTTCGGCCTTGAAACGATCCCATAACGCTGTATAATATTCTCTGTTGATGGTATTTCCCTTCTCAAGATAGTCGATTATATATCAATCAATCAATATATGCTTTATTGTCGGAAGATTAGTATCTTATTGACAAAGTCTTGTAAAAAAATCAAATGCATGATATAAATAAAAAAAAAATCAAACCGTGCAATTTAACAATCAAAACATTAAGAAAGCAGATGAGTTTAGGTGAGCATTGAAAAATGTAGTAGAAATGACAGGTCATCATTGTAGAATTCATGGATCGAAAAATAAGCTTTTTTGATATCTGTGTTATTTTTTAGAATGGTAGGAAGATGATTCCAAACTTAAAAAACTTTATATTGCTGAACAGAGGACTAAAATCCCTCTCCAACAAGGTGCCACACGACCCCCTTTGCTATTCAAAATTTTTGAGGGGGTGCTTATAATTCAGAAGGGGTGCTGGAGGGGGATAATATTTTCGTACTGTAAATTGTCAATTTAAGAATAAAAATCGACCTGTTTCAGGTTTTTTCACATAGTACATAATAACGCTGAAAATGAATTTATTCCATACATATGGACCGCACTGTATACTTTTAATACTTTCATAAATCAGAGAATTCTGAGTCAAGGCGAATTTTGGAATAGGCAAGTAAAGCATATGGTTCTATCTAGTGTTGTGACAATTTGTTCGGGAGTGTACTTGCTAGTTTTATTTGAATTTGAAGATAGAAAGTGTTTCATGAAAGACCCTATATTTATTCTAACCCTATTACGATATTTGATTCCCAATCAATCAATAGCATTTTGTAATAATCATTATTACTGTGCCAAAACTATTTTCCGGGTTTTTGACCGTGGTCTGCAGGCTTTTACGCCTGACGTTTCGTCTACTACTGCGGAAGACATTGTCAAAGGCAATGAGGTAATGGTCGAAGTGATCGCAGTTTTTTCTGCGTTGAATTGGAAGGAAAATTTCATAAATACAAGTTACTAATTGAACACATCAGTGGTTCCCGGATTCTCTGTTGATTTAGTTTCATTCTTAGGAATGTGGAAGGTAAGGAACCTCCAAAAATGAAAATGGCTTCATTCCCGGGCTTCTATCTTCACTCCCTAAACAGTTTTTCAAATTGAAAGTGAATTCAAATGCCGCCTTTACGGCTCGTTAAGAACACAATATATGCAAACATAGTTCCCTTATAGTAGACTCCTTTAGAAGTTTATCGCGAGTAATTACCAGCCTAGGAATAAAATATTCTAAATCTCGTCTAGCCATCTCTTTTTCAAACGATCCTTATCATAATTACATAGTAAAAACCCACCACATAGGCGGCGAATAACTCATTACTATCAATACCAATAAAGGCAAAGAAATAATTTCACTGAACTGCAGGGAAAGGCATTTTGATAGTCCAACCATTCTGACTTGGTTCCTCAGAAGCATAGAACGACAGAAAATGTCAAATGCCAAAGAAAAACGGTGTGATCTTCCCTTTTATGTTATTGGCATCGGTTACCGGGGCTACTTGGCCAATCTTCTCCAAACGTTTTTCTTATTCTCGACTGAAATTTTCCAGCCTCAAGTAGACTGGGCCATACTTTTGAAGAATAAATTGAAAGGGGTATATTTTTAAGACTGATTAATTTCTTAGAAAGAAATGTTTTGGCTTAATTCTTCTCCATCTTTATACAAAAAATTGTGGGAATTTTTAACTCTATACAAAGATTTTATATTATGCAATATTCCCACATTTTTTTGTTTGAAGAATGAGCAGTAGCAATCGAAAACCTTTCTTTCCCAAACTCTTGAAAAATTATACTATTAAAGAGTTATACCGTTGAAGAATTAATTCGACATGCAGTTCTCTCAATTGAGAGCATCATCATTTTGAATTCTGATTCAAAATCCCGACGACAAAGTAAATATACTTTGTTCCAATGTTTTTTCATAATGACACTATTGTTATGGTAATTGAAACATTGACATTTTCGTACATGCAATAATTCCATGAATTGATTTGAATCCGTTCCTAGAAAAATATTAATTATACAATTACAATTATTTTATGAACGAATTGCTCAGTACTGCTTTGTTAGAGCTTTAAGTGTATCATTATCGGAGGTATTATAAAAAAATGGAAAACCCCTGAATCAAAACATAGTGAACGCAAAAAACAAGACTTGAAGAGAATCTGAAATAGACCAGAAAAAAATGGATACAGAAAAAAGTACATAGTGAAAAAGCCACCACATAGGATTGCAATTATTAACAATAAAGGCAAGGAACGAAAAATTCACTGGACTACAGGAAAAAGTAGCATTTCAATATTCCAACCTTTCCTGAGGAGCATAGAAAAAAGTCATTGTGCACAAGACAGACGTCAAACCCCAAAAAAACTGTGCACTTTTCTTCTCTTTTATGTTTTTGGCCTTGGATACTGGGGCTACTTAGCCAACCTTGTCCAAATACATGTACCAAATAAAAACCATAGAACATAAAAAATTGTGAAGCCTTAAATTTTCATTTCACGTCAAATGAGGAGAAAATTCTGAATGTATAAACATAATATAATGTTGAAGTACCCCATAGGTCACAGAAACAGATAAAAAGGATACAACACAAAAATTCTCAAACAGAGCAAAAGTTATTTTTCAGCAATGATTCAACGGCTAATTTAAATAAGGAAATAGATATTTCGAAAAACAACTACTTTACTCATAGACGAGTAGTTGTAAAATATACAGGGTGTTTCCTAACTACGGTATCATTTTCCATTTTAGCAGTTTGCTTCAACTAACCAATTTGCTCGCAAAACCCCAACTTAAACATCAAGTACGCCTATGAAGGATTTCTTCTTACGGCTCCCGGCTGTTGAATCCTTGAACTCGTCTGCGTTGTACGAAAAAAAAAAAACGGCAAGTCGTTTCAATAACAATGCGTTTGCGTTGGTAATTATATAACAGACCCCCAAAGGAGCCTTTTTCAGATTTCAGCTCAACTAAACGAAGGTCAGCGATTTCGCGTCCAGTGGCGTTGCGAAGGGGGACGAAGGACTGCCCATGATTTATATATAACGTATATAATCGTAGATTTTTTGGTGTTTGCCACGGAAGACATGTAATGATAATTTAAATATACGTCAAACACATGGGCAACTTTTTATTAGGTGGATGCAATTTTAAAAAATCTTAACTTATGTTCAGTCTTCGATGATTAATGGATAGCACTATAACTACAGCCAAATTCTGAGTTTTCTCCGACTTCGATAAAAGGGTCACAGTTTTTAATGTATAGCCAAAACAAATAGAAATTATTGGAATATTGATGATTTTCTTACCGGCTATGACTCATACCTGCGCGGATTACGAATTTACGCTTCAAAATTCTTCTATTGGTTATTGGAAAAACACTGCATTGATTAGTACCAGTATAAGGTTGGAGATCGACCTGGCGCACGTCTATACGGATCTAAATCATACCCGTATATTGTACAGTCAAATCGTATTTGCGATTCAAGTTAGCATATTTACTTTTATTGTTAAATAGCTGTGTCCTCGGTTTGTTCGCAAATATCAAAAAAATCACAGTTAGCCAGTGTCATTCAAACTGAATACGATATAATACAACAAGAAATCAAAATAAACACAAGATATGTAGATATCTACTATTGAAAGGTAGATAATCAACACGTTTGGGACACAAAAATAAGGTGGATCTGGTAAAGTATTATAAATCCGCCTATAATAGTTGTGGCAAATCATAACGAAACCACCAAATATTAGCGTTTTGCATTTATAATGAGCATTAATTGCTTTTTACTATCAGGAAACAGAACGGTAGTTTCAAAGTAAGTTGGAGTAATTCACAAAGTTTCTACCTCAATGTCTGTGAAGTTGTGAAAAAATATTTGTAAATTCATATTCGGTAGTTGGTGCCAAAAAAATGAAAGAAGATGTAACTTTTCCATGAATTGATAGCTTGGTGTTTTCTTATGCTCAAATCGTAGCCACCATATTGAAAGGAACACCTCTCCGCCATATTGAAACAGAACAGTTCAATGTTGACGATTCGATCGATATGTTTTCAACAGCTTCGTCCTTGAAAATTTTCCACGGATTATTTCCACAGAAAATATAGAATAGATGGTTCTACTAAGCTACGGTCCGTTTCCAGATCATTCCCTTATTTGGCGTGGAAGGAACAATCGACTTTAGTAAGTATAATGACATGTTTTCATGTCGAATTAACGAGCCAAAAGGTCGGTATGTTATTGTTAGCGTTTGGACTTCGAAAACAATTGAAAACTCCGGCACGAGAGTAAAATAAACCCTATAAACTTCCACTGTGGCCACGATATACGAACTTGAGGAAGGTCCTGGTCGATTTCCTTCGGGAAAATTCCAAAGACGTAGAACAACAAGAAAATCCACGCAATCTAGACCCGCTTCCAACGTAACCCATCGCATTGAACGTCAACAAATCATTGCGTGCGTTGTTCTCAACATAATAAAAATCCATCATGCGATCTCAATCGACTCACCTTGTCAAGTTCACGGCTGCCATAACAACAACAATTGTCAGTCGTCGTCGATTGTTTCGCAGTGCCTCCTTTGATTCGCTTTCCAGAAAACAAAATATCACCGACACACAATGAAAAAAATGAGCACCGTACCTCGTTGTTTTTCAATATTGAAAAAAAAATGAGTCGACGTCGATTTCGGTCTGAACTTGACTTGCCGAAACAGAGATGAAATGAAATGATGTTCGATGACGACAAATTGCCGGCCGACTCGATGGGGAGGTGGTCGGGGGGGAGAAGGGGGACGGCGGCAATTCGAATGCGCAATTTCCCCACCGCACGTAGCGTGCTGGTGGAGATTCCTCCAACGAAAAAATCTATAGGAGCGTTGCCAAGTGGTAGGAAAATCTGCGGTCTCGGGAATAAATTGCAACGTTGATTTTTGCCAGGAATTCCGTTATGTTGACGATAATACAACGAAACTTTTTCCACGATTACCAATTTTCGTCGACTTGATAACAAGATTCTTCTACAAAAACTCCAACAAGTTGGTTTCCATCATTCAGCGCACTTTACATTGATTTCTACTCATTTCAACGCGATCAATTTGAATCACACAACGTCTGTGATTCTTTTCATTACAATCCTTCATCTGGAGTACCGCAGGGATTGTATCTGGGACCACTTCTATTCTTGTTATTGACTAATGACCTCAGTGATTGGGTAGATTGTAATAAGTTATGTTTTGCAGATGGTACGTTTCACAAATCACCGACCGAAAATTAAACGAGGACCAGGCAAAACCGACCTTCGTCGACTTCATCGAATCCCGAGGGCATAATCTTTATGCTGACGGATTTATTCGACTCGTGGTCTTACCGTTTTCGAGCAACAGTGGGATCAGCTAGAAAAACGGCCTTGAGAAATCATTCTCTTGGAAAATAACCCTCCCCCACGGAATTCAGAAATTACCTTTTCCCTTCTCCGAGACCTAGATCTAAATATGTCCTTAGGACAGGGTGATATGCGTTTACCAACGAATCCCTGGGCGAAACCTCATTGTAATCAGCTATCTTTGGTAATGCGAGGCTCTGCCAGAGGTGACCAACTCTTCCCTTGCTACTCGTGGGAACACACATGAATGAAACAACAAAAAGAAAAACCAATCCCGAGGCTGGACAGAAATGTCCACCCCAATCTACCGCTTGGAAGGAGGCTGAACATAGCAGATCACCTCCTGCGGCGAGCGCCTAGAGCTCCGCCTTGAATAAAGGCAAGGAACCCGCTGCCCCTGCAGAAAAGCTCCCTCACTTGTGAACCTCCACGGAGGGAACCCCAAGAAGGTTGAAGAAGCCGCCAAAACCTTCAGGGAGGCCACCGTGAGACACCTCAAGGTTGCCAAACCTTGGTATGTAGGTTCAAAAATATCTGTTGCAAACGAGTAGTGGAGTCAGAAAATATAAAAGAAAATCACAATTTTTCAAACACAAACGGCCTTTATAGAAGATTCACGTCAACACAGTATTGCTGAAAAGAAACTGCTTTGAATGGGCAAAAAGTTAATAAGAACATTTCTAATGTAAGGTTGAAACCTTGAAGCCGTGCTTAATAAGATTAACCTCCATTTCCACAAACATTATTTTATTTCTTCCATAATTCCTGTGTTATTTCAGTTATCAAAACATTGATTTGAACTTTCATGTAGAACATCAATGGTACCTACAAAATTGGTTATATAAAATTGTCAGTTACACACATCGGAAAAGTCTAGGGATATTTTTATAACATACTAAATATCATAAAAATAAATGCATGAGGTCGTTTAATTTCGATTAAATTGGTACACTCGACCACCCTGTAGATTTCTATGGGTTGAACAAAGCCTTCAAAAACGGTAACTAATCTTTTATCAAGTTTTTTACAAACTGTAGGTTTTTGGCTAAAATGAATAATTTGAAAGTGTCGAGTTTGTACATTCTATGCAGTTTTTGCTCAGCAATTAAACTGGAAATAGTGTGCTTTAACATGGAACGCCATCACTTACCATTGGCTGAGATGAATAGAGCTGTAGGGCTTCTTCAAGGTGGCATGCGACAAAATGATGTAGCTCTTCGTTTGGGGGTCTCCCAAAGTGTTATAAGTCGATTGTGGCGGCGTTTCCGTGAAACTGGCAGTCCAGCCGAACAACATCCAGGGCGAGGACGCGCTACAACTGCAGTTCAAGACCGATTTTTTGTCTTAACCGCAAGAAGACAACCGACAATCACAGCACCTGAGTTGGTTAACGTGTTGCAGCAGACTCACCAGGTAACCATTGGTCGTGATACTGTCAGAAATCGACTGCATGAAGCAGATCTCCACAACAGAAGGCCACTTAGATGTCCACCTTTGTCGAGAGGCAATCGCGGTAGAAGATTAGAGTGGTGTCAAGAACATCAAAACTGGGATGCAAATGATTGGGCCACAGTTTTGTTTACAGACGAATCCAGATTTGGATTTCATCCAGATTCTCGTCGAGTAAGACTTTGGAGACGACCTGGAAATAATGAACGTTTGAGACACGTCCAGGAAGTCCACACATACAGAGGTGGTACAGCAATGCTAAGGGGCGGAATCATGATCGGCGGCAGAACCGATCTCGTTTTTCCAAATCGCTCCCTCACAGCTAGACAGTACCTCGACACCATTCTTCTACCTATCGTCGTCCGTTTGCTGGTGCTGTTGGTGAAAACTTCCACCTAATGCACGATAATGCTCGTCCACATGTCGCGCGTCTAGTGACTGATTCGCTCACCAACGAAGGAGTTGATGTATTGCCATGGCCAGCACAATCACCGGACCTGAATCCCATCGAGCATGTGTGGGACATGCTTCAACGAAGAATTACTCCGCATATGGGGAACATTCACACAACGTTTCAATTGAGAGAGCTTTTAATCGCTGAATGGGCAAATGTACCTCAACAAGGCATTGACAATCTTATTTTGTCGATGCACGATAGATGTAGGGCCGTAATAAACCAGCGTGGAGGCCATACTTTGTACTGATTCCAATTTTTTTTGTGTTATGATTTTTTTTCGGGGTGCCAAAGAAGAACCATATTTTTTTTAGTTTTGCTTATATGCGCACTCAGTATTTTTGATCATTTAATAAATTTTGTTGTAAGTTACATTCGTTTAATAATCACCCGTCAACTTTTTTTCCCTAAAGCAATCTAAAAATATCCCTAGACTTTTCCGATGTGTGTATTTCTAGTGTATAAGCACATATAACACCAGAAAAAATTGCTCGAGAAATGCCGGAAAACTCCTTCCAGTGGATGTTTTCATTTGATAAAAGGTAAAACTGGACAGTTTTCATACATAACATGACCTTTTTCTACGGATGCTATACAATGTGCCACTTCTCTCATCGCTTTCATACGTTCAAAACGAAAAATTTCTCACACAGTGAGAAATATCCGCCATTACAGTGAGAAATCATTTCTCACTGTTATCTCACTGTGTTATAACTCAAGTCAGTCATTAATTATTACATGTCAGATTGATATGACACGTTCTCCATGTTGACAACGCTACGTCGATCATTCGCTTGCAATATCCAAGTAGCCCATTGTCGGCGTTTCCATAACAACAAAACCGAAGCACTGCATAATAATTTTTGCTGCCAACGAAAATAGATTTATTGTTGATTGTTATAGAATAAACAGTTCAGATTTATTAAATATTGAATATAATGGAATACGAAGATTCAGAGTTGGAAAATACACCTCCAGAAATTCTTCAGAAAGCAATAGATGTTTGCCATAATTTGCTACGAAGCACATCAAGAGAAAAATATGAAATCGCTTACAGAAACTTTATGGAATGGAAAATGAAAGCCAAAGTAAGTTCTTGTTCCGAAAATAGCTTGTTAGTTTATTTTGAAGAACGTTTTTTTTATTACGAAAATAGCAAATGTACGAAACAGCCTGTGGGGATAAATAAATTTGGCACCATGGCGAAAGAAATAGCGAAATTTTTGCAATTACCGAACCCTGAATTATATACTGGTTACTGTTTCCGAAGGTTATCTGCGACTCCAGCACCATTAGAACCTGGACCGCAGGAAAGCATGTTGAAACATAACGACTTACCAGGAATTAATTTACAAAATTGTTCAAATGTAACTGTTAATTACTATTTTAAATAAAATATAAAAATGAGTTGATGACATACAAGTATTATTATATATGTATTTTGATTTTCAGTACTTGAAAACAACGCAACCGTAATAATAATAATAATGTTTATTTATAAATATACAACAGCACAAGATAGTAACATGTAAACAAAGCAATACAAACAAACATGGGGAAACCCACTAAAACCGAAATTGTGCGTGGGAATTCTTTAGTTGCGCAATGCATAACTGATGTGCAGAATTGATTTTACATTTAAACAAGGCGATGACAAAAATTTAATATTAAACTAAGACTGAAGGACACAAATGAATGATTGTATATGAATGTATGTTATATATATATATTCATTTATTCATGAGTATATCATGAACAATATTTCTATTAGTATTATATACATACTTTTTGAATATGCTTTTTCATCAGGTTAATATCATTTATTTTAGGAATGTATGTTTGTACAGATCAGGTAAGTAATTAAAAATGTTTGCACTATGGTATTTGTAAGTGTTGCCCAATTGACTTTTTTGTTGCGTTTAGCTGTAAATTACCTTTTGTTATAGTGCGAGTATCATAATCATGACCGATTTGCCGAAGAGATGTGTTATTTTTGAAGATATACAATATTATATTATAGATATATAACTGTCGTACATCAAGTAGCTTTGAATCTCTAAAAATATAATTAGAGGGGTAGTTATTCTTTCTATTGTACACAATTTCAATTCTTTTTGTAATACCTCAGCTTTTTTCAGGTGTATGTCTAATATGCCACCCCAACTGAGTATGGCATATTGGAGCCAAGATTGTACCAATGCGTAGTATATTATTTTAGGGTGATTGATATCGAGAACGGATCTCAAGTCCTTGAATTTATACAATAAACATCTCAATGATTTAGTCATTTCTTTGGCATGTTCATTCCATCTGAGATGTGAACCAATTGTGACTCCCAGGTATTTAATATGGTCTGTTCTTAGAACTTCTATTTTTTTCCGTGGTTATTTATTATTAATCCATTATAGTTGGGTAGTTGATTTTCGTAACTTGCAAAGGGTAGAAATTTTGTTTTTTCAAAATTGATTGTGAGTGACTTATGATCAAACCAGTCTTTCAATACATTAATTTGGGTTTCAACTTTCATTTTCAATTTTTCCCAATTATCATCAGTATATATTATGGCCGTATCATCTGCAAAACTGTAAATGGAACATCTATCTTCATGGTAAGTAGGCTGTTGATATATAATGAAAATAATGTAGGTCCAATCACAGTACCCTGTGGCATACCATAAGTAATTTCTCTTTCAGAACTGAGAGTATTGTTTACTTTCACTATTTGCCTTCTGATATTCAAATAACTTCTGAAAAGTAGTTGTGTTTTGCCTCATATTCCTGATTTATTCAATACCTCCAACAACTGATCGTGGTCAACAGTGTCAAAAGCCGTAGAAAAAGTACAGTGTACAATGCGTGAGAAAATTACATATTTCTCACTCGCTTGATTTGCAACAAACTTCTGCGCTCGTGAGAAATATGTCGTTTTTCTCACTTGTACGATACACTATTCTCCGTGTTGAGCGACACTAGATTTTCCTGGTCTTCGAAATCGGACCGTGCGCCACGTGTTCTTTGAAACGAGTTTCAATGCCTCGCTCTGTCTGACCGATATATTTTCTGTCCTCGCAGCTTATGTCACGAATCCCCGACTGTGACAAAAAATATATCGGTCAGACTGAGCGAGCCATTCGAAATAGTTCCAAGGAACACGCATCCCATATTCGATTTTAAAAACCAGAAAAACCTGGTGACACCAGACTTTTTGATGCTTTCGAAGGTCTGAAAATACCAAAACCAATTTTAGAGTTGGGAATAAGTTTTCTGTATCTTCTAAAAACGCGCGTCGAGAAGAATATTGCATTTGCGGTGATTGTAAGAATTGTTTGTTTCAGGATATTTCTATTTGTCTGTTGATGACCGATTTCTGATTTCACAAAACAAATTATCAACAATTATAAGTAGAACAAGAGGTGTAGAGACAAAAGAAACCTAACCCGCTACCCTGACCCCTCCCCATCCTCCTCACCCAATCAAAATTCAACCCTCCGTAGCAAAATAGCCGCTCTGACGAAGCCGTCTCCCATTTCTAGGAACTCGTAGCTCTGGAGGCGGCAACGCGCCCTGATGGGGCGGGGTGAAGGCGGCGGCGGCGACCTAGACCCGGTGCCCTTGACCACCGTTTCCACAGCAGCCAGCTGGATCGATCGGCCGCCTGACTGGCAGTGGGTTAACCGAGAGGCGGACTGGCTGTTTTTAATGAAAAATCTAGAAGCACCTCCGAGGAGAGGTGTTCCAAGCTCTAATGAAATCAGAAATAGAATCGCAAACACAAAGGGTGGATTTTTTACAAGACCGCATCGAAAAGCAGGTGTAATCGAAGAAAATCATGAAATTTTGTAGAATAATGTCAAAGAGTGGATGTTGCTCACTGAAAGGTAATTTTTCCGGAAACTGGTTAATCAGCACAATTAAAAATACGAGTATAAACAAAATCCCCCCTTCTCAACTTCCCACTGCTGCTGTATTCAAAACCTTCCTAACACAATCTGTTTTTGTTTAACATCACTATTTCATCATTAAGTTATAGTCGAAGTAACCGATATAGTAATCTTAAAGGTGTCGGCGAAGTCAAAGGCAAAAAAACCAATACAAAGGAATTATGCCGCAACGAATTAGTCCACGCGGACTGAAGAATTGGCGGTTCGTATTAGATTATTTTTACTAACCGAGTTTTATGATTGGAGACCAACAGAATGTAGCGATGAGTACCGCCGTTGTGTCGTCAATGTTTAGTTCAGGAACTGGTCGCGATTTGAGTGTTTAAATTCGATATTGGTGCAGTTATAACTACTTAAAATTGTTATTTGTTTGAAATGTGGCATCCTTGGACAAGTACTAATAATAATAACGAGTGTGATAACGACGCAGACTTTTTCCTGTGTAGGGATTCCAATAGCGATGGTGAACAATGCGAAAAAGATATATCTCAGTGAATAAGATACTGAAAGTTACTTCTTTGCATGATCTACACATTCATGTATAGAGTTTCAAATTGATTACTTCCTTCCTTTCTTTGGAAGATTCTCTCATCCCTTTTTTTGTATCAGATGGAGTAGTAGAAAGCCAAAAACTTTCTTTCCCAAAAAATTAATCACTCCTAAAAATATAACCCCCTCAATTCATGAAATACAAAGTTTTTTAATGGATAACAATGTGTATTTTGAAGATAACTATACCAAAAACCAACTACTTGAAGTTTTACAGACAAAAATATTTGAAAAAGTGTATGTAGTAGTTAGTAGAGTAGTATATTAACAAAATTGGTTAGCTACGTAACTATTTTATTAAAGGGGAACTGCTTGAACTATACCTCCAAGTTATCTTTATCATCATCTTATGTATACCTTATCTCAATCTCTTTGTCTTTTATCTTTATATTTCATACTTGTGATGCACTGTTTGGAAAAGGAAGATCCTCTTGAAGTGATCACTTGGTGATCAAAACACGTGTCGAGGTGTTAAAAATAGTAAAAGTTTGGTGTTGGTATAAAGCTCTAGTAATATTTATCTTTCATCTTTATTAGATATATCTTATATCTCACCTTATCTTTTTTTTTATATTCATCCTCATATACTCTTTATCTCAATCCATCTTCAAGTTTTACACCCTTTTCTGAACATTTGTCATTTTATCACATACAAAATGTATTCAGCGTCACTGTCACTGAACTAATGTAAATATTGCTCGATCATAAGCATAATTTCATAATTCGTACTTATTTCAATAATGTTTCAAGGTTAATTTGATGATGAATTTCAATGTACCTCGTATGTACTAATTATTTTTTTATTATTTACTGAAATAGATAGATCACTCACAAGGAACACCACTTCTTCGATGCTCCTCCAGTGATAACGTTGTTAATTTATTCCTTTTTTTTACACGCTTTATTTTAGATTCACATGTATGTATGTTTGTTTGTAACTCTCCTTTTAATTTATGTGTTTATTTTATGGTATTTCATGATCACTTTAACCCAAAACCGGTCGTATAAATAAAATATACCATAGGTAATTAGACAAAAGTGTCTTTTTCATTTCATATAGGGATCTGTATTTGACAGAATTATTGACATTATTGCTTGATCTATTCGCGGGCAGATGGCGCTGTACGTAACTCCTTGATATATTGACATTATTGCTTGATCTATTCGCGGGCAGATGGCTATGTAAGTAACCTCCTTGATATAATTTGAACTCGCTTTACATGTCATTCTTCATTTAAAAAAGTATTTTTTTATTATTATTTATTTATTATTTGCGCGCCTGCTGCTGTCTTTGGGCTTGATAGATGATTTTCAGGCTCCCTCTCCGGAATCGGAAAATATCAATGGGCATTTTTCTAAACAATATACGGCTGTAACTCTAGTCTAAAAACTAAAAAACACGCTTTTAAAGAACATCGAACTAAAAAGTTGAAAATATTTTTTTTAAATAAGCTAAAAACAATAACGAACGAAAAATACTTAGTTTTTTAAACTATATTTATTATATTTAAGAATCATGTATAACTTTTATCTATATTTGGTGAATAAACATTATTATTATTGGAGAATCTAGGGCGACTTCTTCATCTTCTGAGGAGGCCAACTTGGTTAGTCGAGTTCTGGTGTTTGGGAAAAGCGCTCGTTTTGAATAATTAATTTATTTAATTATTTATTCAATTCGGGGTACAAACAGGTCGGAACCCACAACAATATCCTCCAAAGATTGCAGACATTCAATCAACAACGAAAAAAAAACACTATCCAAGAAACAAAGTGAGGTGGTAACTAATACTGATAGCTATATATAATTCACAATATCACAGTACTTCTCAAAAATATTTCCCAATATAATCATTATTTTAATAGGAAGCCACAGAAAATTATTAAACTATAAATACAATTTCAACAAATACTTTATAGTGATATTTCCACTAAAACATTTTAACAGAAATACTATACAATAGCATCTTCAGGGCGACTATAAAGACGTGAAATTGTAACTTTCAAATGAGACAGTTGGTAACACTAGCTAATTTATTTTTAAACGTGATAGCTGACAAATCAAGTGACAAGAGACGTGTGAAAATGCTCTCCAATCGTCAGTTTTGATACGTCAATTGTCAGTTTTGATGCGTCATTTGTCAGTTTTGTTAACTGTCAGCTTTGATGCGTCTTTGTCAGTTTTGTTAGCTGTCAGTTTTGATGCGTCATTTGTCAGTTTTGTTAGCTGTCACTTTTGATGCGTCATTTGTCATTTTTGTCAACTGTCAGTTTTGATGCGTCATTTGTCAGTTTTGTTAACTGTCAGTTTTGATGCGTCATTTGTTAGTTTTGTTGCGTAAACTGTCAGTTTTCTAAATGCAGGTTATATCTTGTTAATGATTATCGTGAAAATCAACTTATTCTTGAATAACAGTCGCTTAGTTTTCCCAAAAAAAACCTTTTGGCTTTCTACTCCTCCATCATTAAACAGAAGATGTGAGAAACGTACAAAAAAATGGAGAAAGGAGCTAACTAGAAATTTAAAAAGCTTTTTTTGCCAAAAATACTGATACCCCCATTTCAATTCACATTTCCTTACGTCTCCTTTGTTGAAATGATGAGAAATCCAAATCCTTAGATTAAAAGGTTACAATCAACCAAAGAAAACGAAATGCAACGCAGTCATAATCCGGGCCCCGCAGATATCAGATTCAAAAGTCCGTCCCTGCTCCCAAGAAATCGAAGGACCTAAAGAGAGACGCAACACTCCCCTTTCTCCAATAGAAACGGGCTTTCTCCTGCCAATGTTTTCCTCTCGCTCGCACCTTGCACATGCATTTTCCACGAAAGGTTAACAGCGAAGCGAAAAAATGATTTCAAAAATTAATAGGGGGGTTGTTTGAAGGCGATATAATTATTCCCGTCGCGAAACTCATCAATTCATGTACATACAAATAGGATATTTCAAAGAATTTAATACTTACAGCGCCATATGGGTGTCAGCCCAACTAATATAAAATGAGATGTGAGGACCGTGGGCAAAAAAATATATCGGTCAGACGGAGCTAACTATTGAAACCCGTTTCAAAGAACACACTGCACATTGCAATCAAATCAAATTCACAAATCCTCAACGCTTTTGCATTTCTCAATTATTCAAAATCGGACAGAACGTTGTCGACAGTAACATTTCACAGGCAACAAAAGTTTTTACTACCTTGAATAGCTTAAGATCATCAGCAAATAGAAGAGACCCGAGAAAAATGTCAACCGAAGTATCATTTATAAAATTTGAAAATGAAATTGGTGCACGATTTCTTCCCTGCGGAGCTTCACTACGGGCTACAGATTCAGATGATTTGTGACCTCTATATTCAACAATTAGTCGAGGCTGATCTTGGTAAGGTCTAAAAAATTATATCAATTCAATGCCAGATCCAATATGTCAATATATCAGAAGCTTTTGAAAAGTTTGTGTAGGTCACATGTACCTAATTATGGTAATGAAGAGCTATATTTGTTATTAATTGTACTCCTTGAGGAAAGAAAGCCATGTTTATCAGATGTTATTTTGTGTTGTGTTGTGCATGTAATTGGTAATGTCAGGCCTTTCGCTCGTTTTGAAAATAGGTCCATGTTGAGGCAAACCTAGTTAGTTCTAAGATGAATGTAACTACAGGGGAAGCGGAATCTTTTATTATGAAGCAAGAGGCATTGTCAAAACCCTGCGTTCGCTAGTCCTTCAACTATTTTTTTGATATTAAAACCTCATCTATATCAAGTTCTTTTACTGATATGTGTCTGTCATCAGGAATGTCTGAAGTACCTCTCTTCGAATTGATGGAATACCATGGAATAAGAGTTGATCCAATAGATTGACAGTAGAACTTATATGCCAATTTGGCTTGATTATGAATGAAGTTGTTTAAATTGCTGTTGCAATTCATAAGACTTTTTCAGATTCTGATTGATTTTACTACTATATTTTATCATATAAAATACTGGAAATTATTTCATAAATGATTTGGAATATTAGACATAACATAATGTAAAAACATATCACAAACCTCACTCCTGATTCAGTCTGACTGCTGTATTGATACTTAAAGCATATGAAATAATCGAAATTTCACTTACATGAGACACTGTCATCAATGGCAGGTTGAATCAAATAAGCGAATGAATATCATTACGTACTATCATTGAAGACATGAGCAGATTTAACTAAAATTGTCCCTCAATTATATTTCCACAGGCTCTTCAATTAGTAAACTTGTCGTTCCTGAGTCATGAATTACTGAGCTTTCAATGTATCGTGAAAATTCCAGTGGTGTCTATGGTAGTGGTTTCTGATCTACTGAACAAGAACTGAATTTATAGAAACTCAATCAAAACTAATCTAATGACACCCCGTTATTAAATTTCAGTGGACGATACCGAGAAATATATTTGAATAAACCAAATAATGCAACTTTCTTACAAAACAAAATCGCCGAAACATAACCTACAAATAGAAAATTTCAAAATAATATAAGATGTAGACTTACCTCTGTCAAATTTCTTGCCTTCTGGGTCGATGTCTTTCACATTGAAAATATCTTCGAACAACACACCAGCCATTTTCACTTTTTTATGTTTCTAAAATATGTTAAATAAAAGTACTAGGCTAAACTATTCTCCTCTTGCTTATTTGAAAACAAAATGATAAATGTTATCGATTATCCAAACCACATTCTTCTCATTTACCTAACTCTTCTTCCCTCTTCTGTTAGGCCTCGTCTACTAATGACATCTAGTCTGGGTTGCCAACGAAAATCGTAAACGAAAATCGAAAACGAAAATATATTAACGATTAAATTTTGCTATGTAGCTGAATCACAATAAGCATTCTTTTTTGAAATTGAATTCAATATAGATTTTGTTATGAAAATATGTTCGATTGATGACCTATTTATTTCATTCTATATTCTATATTCATTATGAAAATATATTCCTTTGTTGATGATATAACTTTTATAATTGGAATACTCGTTTTGACTTTTTTGGATTTTCAATTTTTCAAATACAAGTAAATTTGTCTCTTGTTGGGGGAGTTGATTGTATAATATGGTTTCTTTCAAAATTTGAAAATTGTTTGCACATTGTTCTGTGAATTCCCTATTTCACATAAAAACTTTGACGCCAGACTTTCAGCTCTTGGGAAAAACTAAAAAAAAGTGTTGGTAATTCAAGCTTTCCAGAAAGCTTGACCAGAGACCGTTACTAATTTTTGACTTGGCTTCTCTTCCTCATTTATGTCAGATGGCAAGAAGTAGAATTGAGTGTTGTCACTGTTTTCAGTGTTTTCAATAACCTAAAAACGTCAAATACTATAAGCCGTATAAATTATCGAATATTTTCCAAAGAACAGTATTTTAGCCGTAAAATGACGACATTGCCGCCTAGAAGAAATCCCACCCCTACGAAAATATCTAAACAGCATCTTACCCCTCTTCAAACGCTCTTGCAAATGGGGTTCCCAAAACACAGAGTGTAAGTGTTTTGTTTTCTACTGAAATACACTGCTTTCATTGGGCATTCTTTACAAGAACTGAACCCCGTGAAATGATTAGTATCAACACTGGATAGTGAGATGACACGGGATACATAATAATAACAGAGTAGGCAGGTTGTGCTTTGTATGTTATTGATAAGACAAGTGTAACAATTCTATTTCCTTTGTTGGAGAAACTAATCCATGACTCGCACCTTTGAATCAATCTCAGTCTACTAGATTCATAACTCAATACATTCGAGGCTAACCACAAAACTTTACAGATGTGTTTTAATTTTCAGTCACAAGTAGGTCTTGAGCATTCACTTCAAAATGTGGTCTTGAAACGTCAAACGTTTAGTTTTTGATGAAAAAATAAACTGGAAAGTGAAAACGAGTGTGCTACCTCGGAAATTTGTGATGTGGGGGAGAAATTGATGTTTCTCCAATGTTTATGGCTCAGTAACAAAATGAAAGCAGTTTGAAACATGAATAGTTTCACGTCAAACTAAAAGTTTACAACTTTGTTAAGTAGTTGGTAGAACACGGGTTTTGAGCTCAGATCCCATTGACGAACGGTAGTTTTTTCAATCACACAATTTTCAAAAAATTTGAAATTGAATACAGTGAAAATGAAAGTTTTTTTGAATTATTTTTCAGGTTGTTTCTTGTTGTGAAATTTAATAAGTGTCATTTGGAGTAATCACAAATTAACCTTATTTTGAAATATTGCTGATATAAGTCATAGAAGAAAAGTGCTGTTTTTCAACTCACCTGGGAGTAACAATAATCAAACACGACATTAAAAGAGATGGAACATTTGAAACAACCTGATATTTATTATGAATAATTTACTTTGGATCCTTTTGAAACTGAGATTTGTTATTTCAGGGAAAAAGCACTCGCCGCCACAGGCCACAGAGGGGTACAACTAGCTTCAGACTGGCTGTTGGCCCACGTAAATGACCCTTTGCTGGACGATAACTCGCCAAGGGAATACATTTTGTACGCTTGCCCTACCGCCCCTTTTCTCAGCAACTTGAAGGATTCTGGGACAAATCCCGCTCTCTCTGTGGTTGGAACGGAGCTCATAACTTCACCCCGCATATAACACTGGTTTCATTTTTCAAGGTACTCATCGTCTGGAGCTTTTATATAACTTTATAAAATATTGTGAAGTTTCTGTTATAACTGCATATAGATTTGGCTATGTCTGGACCACAAAGAATTATGTAGAGGTGAATTCAAAAAATTTGATATAATAACCATGTCATGGACCTATAATATGAGTGCTTAATGTTTCTATTCAAAAATCTCAATAAATTTGAATTGCATAATATACAACATAGTCTAAACACACGAAACCATAACACTATAGTATTGCTCATGTTCAATATTCCAAACATAAGTACCGCAAAGAAAGCACCACTAATATCTTTACTAAAGTTAGTTAATCCTTTGAATATATCAATAGATCCCACTTTCCCAATCAGCATTCTGCAAAAATATTTTGGAACATATGTTAAATTTACCTATTCAATGAAGATCCATAGTAATTTCAAAAACTACACCTCCCTATTTGATCTTCACAAACTTTGTGGAGATCAAATCGAGAGGTGTAGTTTTTGAAATCGATATTGCTTAATCTATTCGCGGGCAGATGGCGCTGTAGGTAACGTCCTTGATATTTCTTGATCTATTCGCGGGCAGGTGGTGCTGTACGCAACCTTGATAGGCTGTTCAAAAGAAAATCAAAATAATGAATATAGTTTAAAAAGACTAAAAAACACGCCTTTATCTGAATCATATAAGTATGGCCCATAAATGAAGTCACAGTAGTTGAAATGGCTCAGCACCAAACTATCACAGATCATTCTTTTAGAGGGTGGCTCAAAATAAAACGATGACAGTATACCAGTTTCTAAGACATATAAGCTTTTTTTATTGAATTTTTAACACGACTAGTGAATCTAAGATCAGTGTCAAGCATCACCCCTAAGTGTTTAGCTGTATTGACAGGAGTCAAGATAGTTTGACCTAGTTCAAAATGGAAATTGTTTTCTGCAAATTTACGATTCTTCTGCAATGCAAAATGCATCATCATTGTTTTATTAGGATTAACTTTCAAATCATGTTCACTTGATAGCCCATTGATCAAGTCAAGATCAGTGTTGAAGACATTTTGTGCCTCAGCATACTCATCGATTTTTGAGTACATGTATAATTGTATGTCATCAGGATACGCCTGTATTTTACATTTCTTGATGGACGAGATAATATCAGTAGTATAAATGATGAACAATAAAGGTCCCAAAATGGAACCCTGTGGTACTCCTGATAGAATATCAAGAGGTAAGGAGTGATGACCATGTGAAGGTGCAGCGGGAGAGATGCATGTTGTGAGATTTCATTTTGAAATATTTATTTTCTTATATTGTTGTTGTAGACACCAGATGAAGACGCCTTACACCTATCTCAGGGATTGAAATCAGTGATGGAACGACAAGGCGCCGTTCTGAACGAGCCCCTCAAACTAGAAACGTACACTTCGCCTAACTTCATGGGCTTCTTTGTGGCTGAGGAACATGCCGACTATCTGAAGAGGATAGCTATGCAGTATGTCAAAGAAGTTTCGAATGCTAGTAAGGTTTTCATGAGTATTTGCATCGTGTTTCACTGTGGAGGTGAATTTGTACATAGGCTGACTTGCATTAGTCGTTGTAGTGATTTGATGCTTTGATGAAATATTCGAGTATTTGGAATAAAGGGAGAAGGGTTCAAGGCTGAAAGGTATTTTTAATGACGGAATAAAGAATTGTGGAAGGAAATTGAGGACAACACTCGAGAAATATAGGTAACAAAAGTGATGTGATTTGTTTCACATTTATGTGTTTGACAAACTCTGATTTCAAGCTATCGAATTGCTAGATTTCTCTAGAATCCATCTCAATTTATCCACGTAGACTGTCTGTTCCCCTAGAAATGATTGATACAAAAATTTATAGTAGAAAATATCTCCTATTGAAGTAATATGCATTTTCTGATGTTACTGGCCTCCCATTAATCTTGATTCTTTTTTTGTTTTTTGCATGTGACTAACAGACACACTTTACTAAGGGGATAACTGGTTCTTTGCAGTAATAAGCGACACCTACGAGCACTTCGATGCTCTGACAGCTTGCTTCCCCTGGTGCACCACGACGACGGCCCGTTGTATACCAAGGGGTAGTAGATGTAAGCAATTTCTATTATGTACCTTTTGGTGTTGTCCTTCCTGTTTGCATGTATATGAATTGTTCCTAATGGTACGTTGGATTCTGAATGAAAGGTACTACTAATCTGTATCTGTAGAGTAGGGAGGGTTAGTGTAGACCAGTGGTCGCCAACCTCTTCAATGTGTTGAGCTAATTTGTTAATTTTGGAATAAACAGCGAGCTACCCACACGGAAGCCACGTAACGCAACGTAAATGAAATAATCCACAGTTAATTTAGCATTATATGTATTTATTTTACTATTCAACTGGTAATACATAATACATAGGTACTAATAATAAACTAATAACAAAATAACTAATATTACTAGTACGTACTTGCTCATAGCTACATTCCTGCCTATCAAACGAAGGTGTTTGAAAAATAAACACAAACTTTTATCCAGCCACAACGGCATGTCACGTATGATTTAAAAATAGTTAATAATAACAACAAAAAAGTAACGCACTACCATGAACATAAACATTGAAAAATAAAAAAGCACGTTCAGACTCATCGATAATTTTTTTAATGTTTGCAGTATAATTTGATGCAGCCATTCGAATACAATTATCCAAATGTTCATCTGTGAGTCGATTGCGATATTTGTTCTCCATAAACTTCATATTGGAAAAAGAAGATTCACACAAATAGGTTGAACTGAATAATGCTTTCACTTTCAAGGCAACACGGCATAGAACTGAATATCTGTCTTTACTTACAATAGGCCAGATACATTCAGTACTTGAGACTAACGATTTTAAGGCTGAATCATTTTGAAACTCAATGACTTTCATTTCTGTTGCAGCGATATCTTCCCAAAGTTCTGCATAACACAAGCTGCAAACTGTTGGATATCAATTTCCATAAAGGGTGAAACAACAAACTGCGCTACTAAAGCCATTTCATTGAAATCCTTAAAACGATTTTTGAAGTTATTCTTCGGGGTAGAAATTATTTCTACATGATATTTGTTGTCATAGGGTTCTAATGGATTTTGAGATATTTTTTCTGAAAGAATAGGAAAATGCTTGGCATCGCTGTTAATTAGGTTTTGTTCCCAAAACTCCAGCTTTTTGATAAATGCTTTTATATCAGAAATCATTTCCGCTAGTTCTTTGTCTCTCCCCTGAAGCTGCAAATTAAGTTCGTTTAATTTCTCTGTAATGTCCACGAGAAAACTAAAATCTCTAAGTAGGTCCCCGTATTGACAGTCAACTTCATCGGTCAAGGTTCTGAATAATCTTCTTTGTAACGCTTGAGCTCTAATCTTGTTCACAATTTTTACCACCAGTTTCATAACGTTGTTTAATTTCTGGAAATTTCCACATAATGCTTGCTGATGGATAATGCAGTGGTAACAGAGAAATTGCGGAAAAGTTTCATCTTTACGACATAACGCCACCAGACCCTTATCACAACCCACCATAGCTGGAGCGCCATCGGTTGTCAAGCTTACCATTTTCGATATTGGAATTTTCTCGGAAGAAATAATATTTTTTAAATGAGAGAACAACTCATGTCCAGTAGTGTGTCCTTTCAGTGGAATGAACTTCAAAAGATCTTCTTTAATCGTAAAATCACTAAAAACCATCCTGACGAACACGGCCATCTGGGCAGTGTCAACGACATCTGTTGATTCATCCAGTTGAAGTGAAAAATAAACACAGTTATCTAAGTCAGTTCTTAACTGTAAAAAAATATCATTGCTCATTACTTCTACACGTCTCATCATTGTATTAGCAGAAAGTTGCATAGATTTTATAGCTGAAACTATCTCGTCTTTATTTCTATAGTTGGCAAATAACGAATCAGCAGCTTCTAAACACGCCTGTTTTATCATTTCCCCGTCTTTATAAGGTTTCTTTTTTTGTGCAATTATCTGGGACACACGGTACGATGCTTCAGTTGCAGCCTTATTTTTGTCGACTGTTTTTAAAAATATTGATTGTTGTCCAATTAACTGCTTTTTTACCTGTTTCAGTTTCTCCTTTCTGGCGGCAGAATGTAGTGGAAATGATTTCTCAAAATTGGAATGTACAGTTTTATGATGTCTCTCAATATTTCCTTTTTTAGCAACGGAGACCGAAGTATTACATAACAAACACACATTTTTATCTTTAACTTCTGTAAAAAAGTATTGTTCTTCCCATTCCGAATGAAAGTGGTATGTCTTTACCTTCTTACAACTGCTTGCCACAATATTATTTTTGTTGTTTTCTACTAACTCAACCGCTGGACGTTGGTTACGCGTTCAGTTTTGAACTAAGCGCAATGTCGCCGCGCCGTGCGTATTTATCCCGTACAAAGCAATTCAGATCGTTCTCGAACACTAACGCGCTGGTCCGGCTGGTCGGTTCTAGCCGATTCTAGCTTGATGGCGTCAGCGGCAGATCGCTCACCGCAACGTTGTCGCTGTTTATGTTTAATATTATGACAATTAGATTTTTTTGTGGAATTTTCGGAAGCTTCTCTGATTTTTGCAGTTTGTATTTTTTAAATTAAAATCGTTGTGAGAGCTACCAGAATTGCCTCCGCGAGCTACCGGTAGCTGACCAGAAGTCCGGCGACTCCGTCCGTAAGGCCACATTGGCTTCCGGAAGGGCCTCCAGTCCCCAGGCCGTTCCCCTACCCTCCACCTGGGGACGCGCCCGATAGGTAGCCAACCCACATACATCTTCGTTGTATTACCAACTCCTTCACTCCCAGTGGGTAGATAGACAGATTTCGTCACAGATGGCACTTCACATACTGGAAAAACTCGGACTTTAAATGAAATATACAGTCCGCTTTTTTTAAGCTGATCCCCTTATTGGTATGTCGGAAAGGGTAAGACCTACGATGTAGGTTAATTGGACAAAAGTTTATCATTTGGGAAACTAGAATCGTCCCTTCTCATCATCCACGTGGGATTTCATAAAAATAAGCGTACTCTCCATAAAGAAAAACATAAATTTCCATACAGTTAGTACCTGCTAACTTTGTCAGATAAATCCAGACATGTTGTTCCTCTCGGTATTCCATTATTGATTTGTTTCAGCTATTAGTCTAGAGCCCCACGTTAAATCGCTTCATTTAACTTTGGCGTACCAGTTTCCTTCTTCGCACTACTCCAATCTGAAGTCTCTCGTAGATGAGCTAGATCCAGCTGCCTCTAGCGGATGGGAGTTGAGGTTATACTCCAGAGATCCTAGGGTGAATGGCAAGCAGGTGCACAAGGTGAGCAGCTTATAATTATTATTAAGGAAGAACCTTTTTGTTGCGAAACAATTTCATTATGCCATTATGCGAGATCAATTTCGAATTTTCGACTTTAACATAAAATTTCGAGAATGAGGTAGAAATTTCTAGATTGCAATCAAAATTCCGATGGTAAAATCGAAATTTCGAGAATGAAGTCCAAATTTCGAGATTTAAAGTCGAAATTTCGAGTTTTGAGTCCAAATTACGAAAATAAAGGCGAAATCGCAAGCATAAAGTCGAAATTTCGAGAATAAAAACGAAATTCCAAAGTTTATGTCAAAATTTCAGGGTTGAAGTTGAAATAGCAATAATAAAGTTGAAATTTCGAGAATAAAGTCTAAATTCCGAGATTGAAAGTCGCAATTTCTAAATTGCAGTCGAAATTCTGAGATTAAAGTCGAAATTCCGATGGTGAAGTCGAAATTTCGATGGAAACGTCGAAATTTCGAGAATTAAGTCCAAATTCCGAGAATAACGGAAAAATCGCGAGAATAAAGTCCAAATTCCGAGGGTAAAGTCGAAATTTCGAGAATAAAGTCCAAATTTCGAGATTTGAAGTCGAAATTTCGAGTTTTGAGTCCAAATTACGAAAATAAATGCGAAATCGCAAGAATAAAGTCGAAATTTCGAAAATAAAAACAAAATTCCAAAGTTTATGTCGAAATTGTCATAATAAAGTCGAAATTTCAGGTTTGAAGTTGAAACAGCAATAATAAAGTTGAAATTTCGAGAATAAAGTCTAAATTCCGAGATTAAAAGTCGAAATTTCTAGATTGCAGTCGAAATTCTGAGATTAAAGTCGAAATTCCGATGGTAAAGTCGAAATTTCGATGGAAACGTTGAAATTTCGATAATGAAGTCCAATTTCCGAGATTTAAAGTCGAAATTTCGAGAATTGAGTCCAAATTCCGAGAATAACGGCGAAATCGCGAGAATATAGTCGAAATTTCGAGAATAAAGTCTAAATTTCGAGAATAGAGTCCAAATTTCAAGATTTAAAGTCGAAATTTCGAGAATTGAGTCCAAATTACGAAAATAAAGCGAAATCGCAAGAATAAAGTCGAAATTTCGATAATAAAAACGAAATTCCAAAGTCGAAATTGAGAGAATAAAGTCGAAATTTCGAGGTTGAAGTCGAAATTGCAATAATGAAAGTCGAAATTTAGAGAATGAAGTAAAAATTCCAAGGTTGAAGTTGAAATTTCGAAAATAAAGTCCAAA
Source organism: Leptinotarsa decemlineata (assembly GCF_025532065.1). Classification (NCBI taxonomy): domain Eukaryota; kingdom Metazoa; phylum Arthropoda; class Insecta; order Coleoptera; family Chrysomelidae; genus Leptinotarsa; species Leptinotarsa decemlineata. The sequence goes on from NW_027412668.1 coordinate 969,557, forward strand.
TTTCGAAAATAAAGGGGATATCGTAAGAATAAAGTCGAAATTTCGAGAATAAAGTCTAAATTCCGAGATTCAAAGTCGAAATTCCGAGATTCAAAGTCAAAATTTCGAGAATAAAGTCCAATTCCAAGAAAAAATGCGAGATTGTGAAAATAATGTCGAAGTTTCGAGAATAAAGTCGAAATTCCGAAATTGAAGTGGAAATTTCGAAAATGAAGTTCAAATTCCGAGATTAAAATTCGAAATTTCGAGAATTAAGTTCAAATTCCGAGAATAAAGGCGAAATTTCGAAAATAAAAACAAAATTCCAAGGTTGAAATCGAAATTTCGAGAATAAAGTTTAAATTCCGAAATTCAAAGTCGAAATTCCGAGATTCAAAGTCAAAATTTTGAGAATAAAGTCCAAATTCCAAGAAAACATGTGAAATTGTGAAAATAATGTGGAAGTTTCAAGAATAAAGTCGAAATTCCAAAGTTGAAGTGGAAATTTCGAAAATGAAGTTCAAATTCCGAGATTTAAAGTCGAAATTTCGAGAATTGAGTTCAAATTCCGAGAATAAAGGCGAAATCGCAAGGATAAAGTCGAAATTTCGAGAATAAAAACAACATTCCAAGGTTTAAATCGAAATTTCGAGAATAAAGGTCTAAATTCCGAGATTCAAAGTCGAAATTCCGAGATTCGAAGTCGAAATTTCGCGAATAGAGTCCAAATTCCAAGTTTCGAAAATGAAATCGAAATTCTGAAGGAAAAGTCAAAATTTCGAGAATGAAGTCGAAATTTCGAGAATGAAGTCGAAATTCCGAGAGTAGAGTTGAAATTTCAAAAAATAAATGGTTTTCCCAATTTTCCTAGTCAGAAAACTGGATTATTCTCTATCACTGTCGCCGTAGTTACAATGGATTGGACTTTCTCCCCTAAAAAACCAACATTCGACGCCTATGGGTCGATATATATGTATCGTCGAGATGGATTCCGTCACAGATCAAATTGCTACTCGACGACTGTCCGTGGTTTATTGTTAGTTTTTAATATGTTTCTAGTCACGTAAATACGTGATCTTATATAAAAATAAACGTTTGAATTTTTCGGAATGAACTCATGTAAATTTGCCGACTAATTATTGTACGCTAATTCAGTTTATCTTTGCTCGGGCCCGAATCGGTTTTAGGCTTATAAATTCAGCATAGTGGGAAGAATATCATTAACAGTTTTTCTTTGCGACACTCAAATTTCGAAGTACACCTACAAGTCAGTTGTTCATACTCATCGAGAGGAAAACTTGTTTGTTGAGGAGCTTTTGTTCGGATTCATAATCTGAACAGGTAAATATCATTATTTGTGATATTTTCACTAACGTTGGTGTTGAATTCTTTTGTGGATTCCACAATTTATTTATTTCAAGTCAGTGTTGTCCATTAAGTTTGCAACAAATGGGCTTTTTTATTATTCATTGCACAAACGAAATTTGAAAGTTCGTCAAAAATTCGGGCATGTTCGATAACCATAGTCGATGCGCTTATATTGGTTTTATAGTCCAGTCAAAAAGTTCAAAAACATGAAAAATAGAGATAAAGGTCCTAAAAATATGAGCGATAGCTCATTCGATTCGGAATCTCCTCTAGAAAAATGTTTTTGAAGGATTTTGGTGCAGGTAAAAAATTGCAATTGTTATCAACAAAATAAGATTGAAAAAAATGGTATTTAGTTTTTCGTTAATAACTCAAAAAATATTAATATTTAAGCAATTTTGAAAAAATTTCGTTAAAGAGGAGGAAATTTCCAATAAAAAAGTCCCGACTCCCGAAACTCTATCTCCATTATTTATAATTTTAATTTGACGTTGAAAATAAGGTTCCGCGCGGCTGTTACAGCATAAGCGCGCTGCCGCTAAAGAGAGTTTATCAAAAGAAATAATTTTTTTAAACCAAAAAATGTCATTTTAAAAATTTGAAAAAAATCTAGTATCTTCTTAACACTTGAATGAATCGAGTCTCGTAGAAACAAAATTTTATCATAATTTTTTAAAAAGTTATTTAATTGTTAATTAACAAATTTTTTCCCAATCTCCGTTGGCATAAATAATGAGATAAAAGGTATAAATAATTGGCCTATAAGTCTTGAAATTCGTGGAGCCCTTTTGATATATATACTTCATATGATCCTGCGGTAAAAGTTCATAAAAATTTATTAATTTGTTAATTATGATTTTTTATAACTATTGCAAAATGAAATATCTAAAAATTATTGATAATTTTTTTTTCAATTGATATTTAGCTGTGTCAGTTTTTACATTAAACAATGGCGGTTATTAACTTAGGATTTGAATTTTTTACGTAATTTGTTTATTGAATTGTTTTAAACAAATAGAGAAATTCAATATATTTGAAAATTTTTTTTTTTGCTATTTTGTTGTCTAGAGATAATTATGATTAAAAAAAATCCTAAATTTAATTTACAATTGTTTAAAATCGATTTTGTTATATTTCGATTGTTTAAATAATCAGTAAAGAAATAATTTTGCTTTAAAAAATCATAATTTACACTTTCAAATAGTTTGGCAAAAAAAATGTATTTATTATTCAATTGTTCATTAGTTTAATAATTTGTTATAACAAATATTGACCAACGTTATATTTTTTTCTGAAGTATAAAAAATTACGAAAACAGCTATATACAAAAAAATGCCATAATTTTTTTTCATTTATTACCTATAAGAAAGTATTATACTTAATAAATATTAAATATTTTTATGACTCTTTTTTATATATAGCTGTTTTTAAAATTTTTTCTGCTTCAGAAAAATAATATAACGTTGTTCAATATTTGTTCAAAACAAATTATTAAACTAATTAACAATGAAATAATGAATAAAAAAATTGTTTTTTTTTGCCAAACTATTTAAAAGTGTAAATTAAGATTTTTAAAAGCAAAATTATTTCTTAACTAATTATTTAAACAATCGAAATATAACAAAAATCGATTTTAAACAATTAAAAATCAAAATGAAGAAAAAAAGTTTTTTCAATCATAATTATCTCTAGACAACAAAATAGCAAAAAAAATGTTCAAAAATATTGAATTTCTCTATTTGTTTAAAACAATTTAATGAACAAATCACGTAAAGAGTTCAAGGTCGAGGACTGACAAGTGATTAGACAGTTGAGTAAGTCTTTAGTTTTTTCACAAGGTATAAAAATGTAAGCTTTCACGGCTGGCGTCAATGTTTTGGTTGGTTTCCAGGTTTTGCCGTGGTCTTTGGTTACAATCTCTAAACGTTTCGACTGCAACTGCGACAGTCATCTTCAGTTGCGTGGTCGAAGTACTCTTCTTGACGTATCAGTATCAGCTGAAAATATAGCTGAAAAAAGTATGGAAAATCAGAACTGAGATAGCTTTTTCAACAATTGCAGGGTATTAAGAACTCCGGCAGAGCGCGCGGAACCCCTGTGGCCCTTTTACGGAACCCCAGGGTTCCGCGGATCCTCATTTAGGAATCTAGAGACTAAGCTATTGAAGGCAACATCATGGAATGCCATGATGAACCCTTCAATAGCTCACTCTCTACATTCCTAAATGATGATCCGCGGAACCCTGTGGCCCTTTTACGGAACCCCAGGGTTCCGCGGATCCTCATATAGGAATCTAGAGACTAAGCTATTGAAGGCAAAATCATGGCATGCCATGATGAACCCTTCAGTTTTCGACTGTGAGTTTCCAACTCGCTGATATTATCATAATTAATATGCTTATGAATTCTAACGATAGTCATTAAAAGCGGTGAAATGAAAAATGTACCTTTATAACCGACTGAAATAATTGGGACTTTCCGATATCGGTTTTTATCAGAAGGTTACTGACGCGTGGATATTTGAATTTCAAATCTGTATTTCATATCTTTCAAGAAATGATAGAAAATGATGAAAATGATAGAACGTAATGAAAAAATACTCGCCCATAATTGAAAAATACTCGCTGGCAACAATAATTCAAAAATACTCCTCCGGCCCAGTTGATGCTGTAACAACTTGACGTGAAGACCAGAACAAAAAAAATGATGCACCTTTCGCATCCTTAATCGTCCGTTCGAAGTTATACATTCCCCGACAACTGGTAGGTTTGAAATTACATTGAAATAAAATACAAGCAATAACCAATAAACAAATTGAACTATTAACACGAGATGCAACTAAAAAATTATTAACATGAAATGAAAAGTAAAAATTAAAAGATTCCAAATCGAGTTACTTCACGACGTTGATTTTTTTTTATTTAAAAGGAAAAACACCGCATCAACCACTAGGGTTATTAGCGGTTACAGTAGGTACATTAAATTTTGTTAGAGATGCCATCATTTTCCAAAAAACTATAAAGGGAAGTAAAGTTCGTAACATTGAATGCATTGGTGAGGTCGCTTGGTAATCCGAAAAATTGTCTTTCTTCATTGAAAGCTGGGCAATCAGAGACGAAATGTTCAACACTCATCGTCACACTGCAGGTATCACAAATGCGAGGCTCTTCATGCTTTAGGAGATGTAGATGGGTAAATTTCGTATGTCCAATTCTCAGGCGTGTAAGTGAAACTTGCTGTCTGCGGGTGAGAGCTCGGTAATTTTGAGTGACTAGATTGTTGATTGATTGATTGATTGTTCGGGTGATAAGTGAACTTATTCCTCCTAGAGGAATTCGATTGCTTTCATCTATCCCCTCTTCTCTCTATCCGCTTCATCGGTTTTAGCGGGAGCTGACCGTTTGTCGGGAGTTGGTCGTGTTCCGCTTGATTAGAGGTTTCCATATGTTGCGTATCTCTACGCTAGCTTGGCTACCTGCGTTGTTGGACAACATATATGCGGCTTCTTTGAATTTTCTCCTAAACCAGTGTTTCTCCTTGTGGATGATTTCAGCTTGAGCCCACTTGATGTTATGTTGATGAGTCCAAACATGCTCTGCTATTCCTGATATGCTGGTACAAGTACTGGTTGTAGCGGCTTCTCTTCCTTGTGGAGCTCTTGCTGTCTTCTAGTGTTGGCTGGAAACTGTAAAGTCATCATAAGTTCGGATCCTCACCACTGCATGGCCCGTGACCATGAGAAAGCAGGGATCGGAGCAATTCTCAACAAGGCAGCTCTCCGATTAGCCGAACTTAGTTTAGTACCATAACTCTGTCACCCGTCAGCAAAATACCTACACCGAAGCAGCAGAAATCGCTCTATTCCTGCGGCTTCACAAGAATGGGCCGATGCAAAGGGTTTTCTTCAACGAAATTGAAGACTTCGACTTATTAAAGCACCTGACCTTTGCTTTCCTCAGATACAGTGGACTGCGGTTGGAGACTGTTGAGGAGTTCTTCTTGGCCTGATAGGATGGTGTCTTTAGATGTCCCTGATTCTTGTACTTAAAGATCACTCGAAGCTACGGGGAAAAAGCCCTGCCCAAGCAAATTTCTGGTAAATAATAATGATAATAATCAAGTTTATTGGCAACTATCAAATAAAAAAATATACTATTGATGTAAAGGTAATATATCATCTGAAGCTGCTTTTCAACTTCCCCTTAACCTTGAGAAGAAGTGTCACAGTTCGTGACTACTTTTGAAGTAGTCACGAACTGTGAAAGAAAGAAGGCTGTGTGATTATATTCCGCAGGTTATTTTGCCCCGCTAAGAGGAGGCTCAATATAAGCGTGATTAGTTGATACTGAGTGCTTGGACAACGAATTTGATAACCTCAAGAAATCGTTGCACCTTTTCAAAACTCTCTTCTTCAGCTATCGACTTCGGAGTAGAAAAACTGTTTCTAGAACCGGTTTGAATGCCTGCAGAAACACTGGATTTTGGCGAAAATGTATGCCCATTCAATTTGTGAAGGTTTCTCCCTCATACGAGGAAGTGGGCCAATTCGGAAATACGGTTGGTTAACTCGTTCACAGGCAGATGGGGCGATGACAAACATGTTTGTTGTCCGCTTTAGCCTAGTTTGAAGAATAATACTCTGAAAGGAATTCGATTTTCAGTTGTGGAAAATCATCGACTCCATGTTGATGATAGACATTTGCACTGACGAGAGGCTAAACAGCCCGAAACCGGTGTGCAAGTGTTTTCCAATAATTGAAAATGGATTCCGGCAGTTCTATCGCTGAAACCACATGCAGGAATAACTCCAGTGAAGAATTCTGCACTGACACCTGTCGGATATAGTCCAACGCCCTTCGTGATATTAGCCAGGGGGGTAGTTGTTTTCTGATAGGTGTCAGTTCATTAACCTGTGTAGAGACTGGCCTGAACAAATTGTTTTTTAGATAATTTTTATTGAACGTGTCATAAAAGGAGAAAAACAACATTTGGAAAATAGTTGAGGAAATCGTAGAACCTTTAATTATAACATTAGACGAAGATTCATCGGATTTATCTGGTGATAACAACTAATAAATATTGATTATACCTAATATAATCTTAAATAAGCACACCAATTCATTATCATGTGAATATTTCAAATTAAAATGTCAAGAATATCGATTGTATATGAATTTGTGAACATAGTTATCAGTTTTAACAATTATTTTTCAATTAAATACCCAAAACGTACGTCACTGAGTATATAGGCAGCAGGGCTTCCAAATCAAAACCCCATGTATTTTCTTATGGAGGTTCATTCTGGCAATTTTGGTCCCTAAGGCCCACTCCACACGGAAGGGGCAAAGGTCAGCGCCTTGTCACTGTCAGACGTCCATTATGTGTAAACTTAGCCTTAGCCTTCAAAGCCCACTTCAGACCACCTCCACTTTTACCGTCATTCAGTCAACCAATCAGCTATCACGCATACAGCGGGAAATTCAAAACCGGGAGTGGGGGTAACCTATCAGCGTCATCGAAATCGACGCAGGATGGAACGAGTATCGTAGCGATTTGAGCGTGGAACTCCGCCCCTCGGCCCCCTTGGTACGTCACCTAACCTATCGGCCCCCTTGGTACTCCACCTAACCTATCAGCTCCCTCGGCCCCCTTCAGTCACGTGATTTTAAATAAAAAAGTTTATAGTTATGGGATTCGAACCTGGGTCGTCCGCGCCGTAGACATTGTCCTTAGCCTCTACACCATCGTAAGATATTGAAGTTAACTGCGAATGTTGGGTATTTATAGCGTTAGTTTTGTCGGGACCGAAATTGACTCATTCATTATACTTGACAGCATTATTTTTGATTTCCGTAGAATGTAATCGTCATTATCATATTGAAGATAGGAAAATATACTTAGATTTGGGAAATAATTAATATTTCATGTAAAGATGTGTATGTGTGTGTAAGAGCGAGAGGCGCGTGTGACGTAATCGATGCAAAGAGAGATGGAGATGGTATCGAGATTTACCGGTTGCTAGTGCAAGCAGGTGTTGCCAGTTGTACAATAAATCAATGTTTATGGAGTAATGTAGCGTTGCCGGTTTGAAAATTAAGTTATAGAATACACAGAGTCATCTATGAGTCACTAGCTGAACTATCTATTGGTTGAAGAAGGACACTGTAAACACTAGACTCATAAGACTGCATCTGTCAAATGTTAATACATGCCAGCATGTCAGGTTCGGCGTTGCCAGTTGTACAATAAATCATTGTTTATGGGGCAATGTAGCGTTGCCGGTTTTGGAATTAATCGTGAACTACTCGACGAAAATTGGAAGCGCGAAAGTGATATATTAATAATAATGAATCAGATTTAAGAAAAAACATTACAGATTAATGAGGCTGTATCGTTTCAAAGTGTGATCCCTCAATGTTACAAGGTATCTCAAAATACATCATTGAAAACAAACATGGCGTCGAAGTGTACAGGGTGCGTCAAAATACATCATTTAAGAAAAAACATAACAGTTCCACGAGGCTGTAAGTTTTCAACGTGCGATCCCTCAATGTGTACAAGGTATCTCAAAATACATTATTGAAAAACAAATATGACATCGAAGTGTACAGGGTGCGTCAAAATATATCATTTAAGGAAAAAAACATGTCGATTTGAAATATGATATTAATGTGTATACAGGGCGTTTCAAAATACATCATTTAAGAAAAAAACATGTCGATTCAACAGAAGTCTAGCGTTCCAACATGTCGGAAGTCTCGTATCTTTGTTAACCAAGTTAGCATCGTCAGGAGAAAGAGGAGATTCAAAAGTATCGAGAGGTTAAGCGTTGTGGACTCAACGTGAGGACAATGGGAGAGCGAAGTATTCGACAATGACATTTCAAAATACTTCATTTTTGCATAAGTTTCGAAGGAAAACGATCTTCCGTACGTCGTTGGTAAACAAAAATTAGTATTATAATGGCATTCAGAGAATACAGACGTAAAGTAGAGGAATTTGAGAGACGTGTCCAACAAATAAGTAAAGATATTCAATTATATGAGGAAAAGAAAATGGTTCTCAAGCAGTTGAATAATTTATACATTCAAGACAAAGTGTTTCAGCCTCAGAGTGTAGAATATGTCGTCAACGATGCTGAAAAACAAATTTTGTACTTCCGACTACAATAATTTCTGTTCAATATGTGAACGTACCGAATATGGGTGAAATTCCAAGGAAATATGCGATAAGGCTAGTATAAACAATGGAAATCGATTCATTCGACTAGCTGTTTATCAATAAAAATGTTCTCCACTCGTTTTCAGTTTCGGATATGCTCTAATTTCTCTCAGCATAATCTAAATCTAAAATGGTTTTGATCATTCTCACCTCCATTGCAAGCCGTTCCGATTTGACTACTCTCACCTCCATTGTAAGCCGTTCTGATTTGACCACTCTCACCTCCATCGCAAGCCGTTCAGATTTGACCAGACTCACCTCCTTTGCACGCTTTTCAGATTTGACCACTCTCACCTCCTTTGCAAGCTGTTCAGATTTGGCCACTCTCACCTCCTTTGTAAGAATAATGTTGATCGAGTTCAATATATAGTTTTACACCGCCCAATCCTATTGATGTCCATTTCCACATCACCCATGAGGTAGAACTATTGATGCGTTACCTTTTTTTAATGTGGAAGTCTCCCCAGTAGGCCTATCATAACCACAATCTTTGCTTCAGATTTACATCATGGAAATAAAACCGTGAATGTTGAAAGATATCTTTATTATAGAAAAATATATTTACAAAGTTGTATCCATCATATCTTCGCCGATTAAATAATGTCCCCATGGTAGAGTTTCAACTGAGTTTGGTATGAGGTAGCGCTTATCATCCATTGAACTCAAAGCATTTTTCTGCTGTTCTATCGTGAACACCTGATGTTTATCTGCTTTAATGAGATGCTGCTTCACACATTTCACCATAGAGTTCTCTAGGCAGTCAATGTAGTCTTGGAAGGTGATATCGGTATTCATGGTAGATTTCTTGACTCCCTTTGCCTTTTTAGTCATGCCGTAGTTAGAGATTATATTACGAATTTCGTCCTCTTCATATTCATCAAGTTCTAACTTCCGCTGCAGTTTTATTATGTTAGCTTCAGTTGTTAACCTTTTAGTCGAATACAACTTGGCTCGTAAACCTACAAAGTCCGTCATCGGAATACCATTGTTCTCATCCTTCATAAGGCCGGGAACTTTTTTGTTGACGCAGGGTATTCCATATATATTGTCAGAGGGATAATCTGAGGTATCGAAAAATGTAAAGCAATCCTCCTTCATAACTGTATAGGGGTCCTGACGCAGCTCATAGATGAGGGAATCCGTATCAGTATACATAACGGTGCAGTCCTCTCCGAAACGCTCAGCCATATACCCATAGTGGAAAGAATAGATGGTAGTCTTTGCTAAATCCAAAATAGCCTGTCCTACATATATAGGCTTGTTTAGAAAAATTTGCAGCTTATTAAGCTCAACCGCTACCAAGTTTTCATCGAAAACTGCAGCAGACTTGAACTCGGGTTTGGCAATATGCGCTTCTGCTCCATACCTTCCACACCACTCGGTTAGAAGGTGGATGTTAACCCTCTTGCGGACGTTTTCCATAGTTTTACCGAATACTGCATTATTCATCAATTTGTACAGGTTTTTTTCGAACTCATTGGTAGCCTTCTTACGGAGCTCTGTATTCAAGTCGATGTATGATTTGAGCCAGGGACTCTGCTTGAATTTCAACACACGAAGAATTTTCTTCAAAACCAATCCATTTGCCAATGCCTGCTTCAATGCTCTATAATGTATAACATATTTCTCCTTGGGTTTCAAAGTAGCCATCAGCTTCGAAATTTCTCTAGGTTTCATCGGTGGCATCATGGTTTTCGGATTGATATGCTCCGGACAAAATGGAATATCTCGATGTTTGTCATGCAAGTGTTGAGGATACTCCAAATCTACTTCTAGAATGTAACCCTCATCGGCATTATCAGGTATGTCCATTACATCGATATTAGTGTCGGTCCATTCAAAACCTCCATATGGCAAGTATTGACTCATTGCCCATCCATACTGATTATTCACATCATAGTACATCTGATAAGTTGAGGGTTTAGACGAATCGTAGTTTGGAAGGTATTTGTTGTTTGCGTGAGCTCTTCTCTTCGAACAAACTTGACTAAGACCACCTCGAATACCTCTCTCAACAAAAAGAAACATGTCTTGATCGGTGAGTAACTCTAGTTGTTGCTTGGTATGTTTAAGCATACAATCCCAAGTGTAGCCTGGCAATGTGTAATAGTGCGCAGGGTCAAGTCCATGCGACTCGATGATACAGGTTCTAAACCTCTCAAAGACATCAGCCAGCAGAAGAACATCGGTTTTCATGTATATGTCGACATATTCTCCTAAGTTTGAGATATTCAGTTTGTTCCATACCTCTTGTGCTCTTATGTACCGTCTTCGGGGGCAGGGTTTGTTATCGAGTTTATTGAAGAAATGATCAATGGACGGTAAATTGGTTTCTTCGAATTTTTCGAAGGAATCAAAGTAATCGTATGACATGACTCCTTTGACGGTGAGAAGATTGAATTGTTCAGGGGTGAGATCAGAGAATTGGGATTCCAAATTTGGGAATTCTGGAAGATTTGATGCTAGTTTATCGAGCGAAGAACCCATAAACCGGAAACTATCGATGAAACGGAAATTGATTCTGAAATCGGCTATCTGTTTCGTAAATGAGATATATTTTTCTTTGGTTATAGGTAATAGATCGACCTTTCCATCCATTCTTGTTGCGATATCTTTAACAATGAAGTGTGCATCATAACCGCTAAGATTATGGAAGACAACAGGGATGGTGTGTGAGTCCTTGAAGTTGACGTTGCACCCTTCATGAGCAGCCCCTCGAAAATTTTTTTCAGGTATCAGGTGATTATGGTCTCGAACTTTCTTATCTTCAGGCGTGAACGGTTTTTGACATATATGACAATTTGAGGCTTTTCTAAACTCCATTTCCTGATTGAATGTCATATTTATGTCATAAGGACACCAAAACACTGTCGCCACATCCTCAGCAAGCTGATTCATCTCATCAGCAAACCATTGCATACAATCGATACCTCGATGAGCACGGTAGAATGATAGAGAGTCATCATAGCTACACTTGAGGTAATATCCCACAGCTGCTGGAACGTGATGCTGCGGCTTCTTTGGGTTATCTGTACGCTCGAGTATGCTTTCCAAGTCTGCATAAACAATGAATGGTGCCTTTTCCTTATTCTTATAGTTTTTGAATTCGAGCAGATTTTTACCTTCCTCAGGCATTTTTATAGCTGTCTCATTGATTTTCCCGCAATCTAAGATGTGACGTTCGAGATTTTTTTGAGTTCTGCAGTACCGGAGACAGCGATCACAGAAGAACTTTTGACATTTTTCTCTACTCAATTGTCGTGAAAGCAGTCTTGACAAGTTTTTGATCCATACAAAATGGTGTTTAGCAGGATCATCATCATCTTGTATGAGAAGTAGATTGATGTGTTTTTCCTTCTTATCTTTAGTTAGATATGATGGTAATATCTCTAAATATTTCTTGATCTTTTCCAACACATAAACATTGATGGAGACATTATTTTGCTTTTCAAATCTCGGAATTTGCCGCATGGTCATTGGGAATTGAATACCTGTAAGCTTCAAAACCTTCGAGTAATGGGGATATGATGATATGCGTGATGTATTGATTTCAGCTGGATGAAGCGCTGAGGTAACGGCCCACGCAAAACATGCCTGATCATTATTCTTAACATTGATGCAGGCATTCTTCTGTCTGATTTTACCAGGCAGCTCAATGAAAGAAGAGCCAATCTGAGGAGTGAACTTACTGATGTTGACCCCCAGATTAACTACTTTTTTCAGAGCCCATCCACTGTCACGTTCTTGGAATTCCTCCAGCTCCCGCATAATCGGATCAATCACATTTTTCTTGAACCACCCATCCATGTCGGTATCACGATATATTGGAGCATTTGCAGTGGTTAAATATTTATGTTCCGTGATTATGTTCGATCCCTTTACAATCTCAAACTCACCACAGAGAGCTGCGTTCACTTTCACTGCAGCATACTCCCTCAGAACATTCTGGATCCTTCTTTTGAAGATGGCCAAACAATCAACCAGAAATGCTCTGGGATCTTTATGTTTGAGATTGGAAATATTGCCTGTCTTGATTCTACTATTGAAGGCTGAAGCTAAGTCATCCCATTTCACACGCTCTCGTGCTCCTTCTGCTCGTTTCCCTGCCCCCTGCTTCTGTGATGCTTTGAGGTTATTCCGCATAGTGATCACATTTCTTAAACAGGCTTCTAGATGCTGCTTCTCCCCCACAGAAGCAGCATTACGCATGGCCTTTCTAATTTTTTTCAGCCCCCTGGCACATTCATACAACCCTTTCTTTATCCATTCCTTATCATTTGGGGTGATAAGCCTCAAATTGGTAGCGATATGTTGAACAAGGTCACCATACATTTTCGATAACTGTAATTAAAAAGACTAGATGTTGAACGATCAACGTTCTAGAGTACACTGATGAAATTCAACAACGTGAAGCATAATCTTAACTGTAGACGGACGGAGGACTGAATGCTTTTTCAAAAGGCCCACAGATTTTCGAAATTTGTGTTTTCAATCCCATAAGAATACATGTAATATCAATGCATTCTACACTGAAACAGTGAGCAGCCCTGTCACGTGATTAACACCACCAGTACCCCCCACCACTGTCATCAACACACCGAAGAATGCAGATAAGTTTCATTCTTTTTTCAACAGTCAAGTTAGACCGTCATGTGTGATTCTATGTTGCAGTACATTAACCTAAACTTGATCAAAACATGCATAGATCATGAATTTATTCGAGCAAAGTACGCAGGCGTATGTTTACCTGCGAGTTTGATTTTACATGAAGTCGCCAAGAAATATGGAATTACAACGAAGCTGTGCGTTGGAACGATGTTGTACTCGAATGGTATTACAATTACACCACATTTTTGGAATGAACATAATGGAATAGTATACGATCCTACTAACTTGATTACCAAACACTATCTACCACATGAACTTGAAGTTACACTGCAGAAGGGGATATTTATGTGTAAAAGTGATGAAGATAGAAAAATGCTTCAAGTTTATCATAATTTCAAGAAGACCAAGTCCACAGCAAAGTATTTTGAGAAGGCATCCAGAATGTTTACTTGAAATACGAAAAAATATTAATACTGTTGTAGCAAAGATACTCAATAAATAAATTGACTCGTGTTCGATGCTGAATTTTGAGATGTTATCAAAGCATGAATTCTTGGACCGAATAGCGTGCCTTAATGTGTTGAACACAGCACAAAATCTTATTTTCTGAAGCCTTTATCGTATGTCAACAAAGTTTATGACGTCACAAGTAGTCTAGTAATATCATTGTAGATGTAACTAGTGATTTCGTTTCCAAGTCTTTCCTCACGTAGCTTCAGTGACAAATCTTATATCACGAATCAAAACAGAGACAAAAGTGGATCATTCATGTTTTGAAAAATTTCGTCAATTACTCCAGTAAAACAGGTCTATTTTCTCCTATAAACTCTGGTGGGGGGAAATTGATTATAGGAACCATTCTAGAGAATTCCGATCACTTTCCCACTAACCATGGAAGCAGTAAGGTTATTTTTCGGTGATCGCGCTACTGAGAAAATCAGACAGTTGAATATTGAAAATGATTTTATTCGACAATGGTATTACGATAAAACAATATCATGCTACATTATGTACAATAACAAAGAACCTGTAACGATTGCTCTGCTATCGACTATGGACTTTGATCCAGTGCAAAGACATTCTAGGCCGAAAACCATCAACTACATTCATACGTTGAAGAAACACCGTAGAAAGGGATATGCAGCCAAACTCATCGAACACATCAAGAAACATGAAGAATTTACAGCTTTCTGTAGTAATAAGGAATCTGAATTGTTATTCGATAAATGTGGTTGTACTTATTATGGTGAAATTATATGTCCAATGTTTAGGTATCCATAATAAACGGTTTTGCTCAGTATGGCGTAGTATATAACAGTTTTCCTTCAAAACAGTATGGTGCAGAGTGGCTCAGTATAGCTCAGTATGCACAGTGTGGTTAAGTATGACGCAGTATGCACCGCAAGCACTACACAGTGTGGTTAAGTATTGCGCAGTATATATAGAGTCAATTGAATATTTATAATTCATTTGCATTCAATATATCGCAAAGTATAGATGGAAAATGTATTATGAAGGTTCCCGAACAGACCTCGCACAGAATCATCGAGTCTGATACTTATGGTATCCGTTTTGAGCATGGATATGTTATTGGCAACACTCCTGTGCAATATGAAAACAATGAACTAGATATTCGAGACAAACATTTCACTCTTACACCGGGATTACTCCAACTATTGATGAAACGTGTTCCTCAACATTATACGTCGGACGATTTGATTGTATACAAAAACATTTTGATGCTTACCAATGCTCACAAACAGCGATATAAATCAGATAGACCGGTGAATGCAAACAGTTCATGGAAGTATCGGAATATCATATCATTGCTGTTCCCTCCTAGGAGAAGAAGGAATGTTCAATCACACTATATTCAAAAACATACGAGTCATAAGCAACAAATAGAAGGTTCCAGAAAAGAAGAAGAAGAGAATCATCGAATAGAAGGTTCCAGAAAAGATGAAATTACTCATAGATCATGTAGAGGACCTCTCATTTTCAATAGATATTGATTTTCCTAGACATATCAATTCGTTACCATGTATAAAGTAGTTATCAATAAATAGCTGAGACATGTAAAAAAGTCTTTCAAAAGTATTTCCCACCCCAAAACTAGCAGTAGTACTTAAAATTGCACCACTCTCCCCTAACAGGAATTCCTATTCAATCTAACATAAAACTTTCTCTAATGAAAACAATTTGTATTCTGACATGATATAAATTCTCTTGCATTCAAAAGCCAACGCTTTCCTAGTTGGAATTGCAAAATTTGTTCAACCAAATTCTCTCTTATCAAATAAAAAATGAAAAATAATTTGCATTCAACCACAAATAAGTCATGTAGATAGATATCAATTTTCAATGTTCCTCGACAGTTTCTGAGTTAAAAATCCTCAATGAATAGTACAAAATTGCTTAAATCTGAAATTGCACCACTCTCCCTTAGCATGAATTCCTATTCAATCTAGCTTGAAAATAATTTGCAACACTCGATCAACCGAATAAAACTGTCGGGTAGCACTTTCTCGAATATTCTAACATGAAAAAATTCTCTCTTGTAAAATAATTTATATTCAACTATACTCAAGGCATTATGAAATCAATTCGAATCATAGATCATGTAGATAGATCAATAGCTATCAATGTTTAATGTTTCTCGACAATTTATTAGTTGAAAATCCTCAGTGGGTAGTGAAAATTGCACCACTTCCCTAACATGAATGCCTATTCAATCTAGCAAGTAGTTGTTTACAGCTGATTCTCGGCCTCCCCCCACCACTATGACGTATTAATTGCTTTTTTTATTGGTTGTTGTTTGGTGAAGTTTTTTTTGTTGTGCAGTGAAGTCAAGGCGTTGTGACCTTGAAGTGTCTGGTGCATGGATCGTTCAGATTTTTTTTTCATATGAGATTTTGTGTGTTTATGTGTGTGTGTAGGAGAATGCACGGTACAGGGTTTCATCATGTGCTTGTTTGTCTATGTACAAACATACGTCTGCATACTTCGAAGATCCTCCAAGTAATAAATGCTCCATCGGTGTTAGGGCACCAAGTTAGTAGTGGAGTGACGTCACAGCAATAACCGTTCAACGGCTAGAGAGCGACATGTTCACTCCACGACGTGTGGCAGAGTAATGCGTATTCATCGGTCTGCCCTCACCTCTCCTGAAGCGATGAAGGTTCGCTCTAGCCCCGCTATCCATGGTGACACAACGGCAGCCGAGGACTGTTTGCCTAGCGTCTACCCTCTCCGAGACCGCAACGACCACTGCTTGCTCGTATATCGACATCTGTTATCGCATTCAGTTGGGAGGTAATCTTGGCGCATGTAGTTGAGAAGTGGGGTTGGCTATGACGTCTTGACGGGTCCTATCAGAGTGTATTTAAGAAGCGTACGAGTGTTGGCTATGTCAGTTTACATCAAGTGAGTTAGTGAGAACTATTATATAAAATGTATTCCTGTGACTGTGGTAAATCTTTCACTCGTAGTGATAATCTTCGTCGGCATCAGCTCCAGAGTTGCCAAGGAGGGCCTGCAGTGAAACGGGTGAGAGTGGATAATGCAACACCTATGTATACGTGCAATTGTTGTAATGTGACAATTCCTATGAGCCAAGTGAATTCTCACCGAAGAACCATGAGTCATAAAAATAATGCATGTGTTCAATTGTCTGACGGTGTCAAATTATAACGAATGCATTCAATTGCCGCATTGCTACATACAGGGGGAGAGTTCGATTGTAACCAGTGACTACATGTCATTTTTCAATAAGATTAGGCAGAAGGTCATTGATTTACTGGAATCAGCCATCAGGATCCATAAAAGCATCAAGGTGAATATGGAAGTTTTTGGGAATTATATTCTTCAGACTGATGATTCGAGGGACACGAAGTCATTTAATTCCCAAAATAAAATAGTGGACCAATCTTCAGATTTGAATGCTGTTTTTGATGGATTCCGTGATGTAATTGTGGCTCAAACGACTGAGTTCCAGGATCGCGACTCAGGTATTTATTTTTTAAAAATTTCAATAAGATTGAATAGTAATATTTTTTTTTTATAATTCAGGTTGGACTTGTGAAAAAATATTGTTTCTCGAGGTCAACATTAATAAATACAGTCCACTGGAAGGACGTTCATATGTGAAGCTGCCTCAATGTATTCAATGGAAGAAAGCTGTTGTGAATGTTCGTAATGAAGATCAATATTGTTTTGCTTGGGCTATAACATCAGCATTATATCCTGCAGATAGTCGAGTGTCCGAACTTACGTCATATCCACATTTTTCCACTGTTTTAGATGTCACAGGTATGGATTTTCGGTTAAAGTTAATAATAAGAGTATCGAAATATTCGAAGATAGGAATGATATTTCAATTAATGTTTACGGTTTAGAGAGTACATTTGAGAAGGGTAAAATGAAGTATGAAGTGATTGGTCCATTGCGATACTCACAGAGAAGACTCCGGAGACATGTCAATTTGTTGTTTTTAACTGATGACTCCGGTAATGGTCACTATTGTTGGATCAAAGATCTTTCAAGATTAGTTTCTAATCAACTATCAGCTCATAGACAGAAAAAATATTTTTGTGACGGATGTTTGATATAATTTTTCTGATGAGAGATTGCTTTTACGTCATAATATGTATGATTGTAATCACATTAGTACCACAACACCCAACTACTAATTTAAAGATCAATAAATATGGTAGAATGGTTGCGGAAAATAAACTAATGTTTGAAAACTTTGAGAGGCAAATGAGGGTGCCATTTGTAGTGTATGCTGATTTTGAATCAGTGCTTAAACCGATTCATGTGAATGAGCCAAATCCTGAAAGTTCATACACGATTAAAACATTCAAACATGCCCCATATTCATTTGCTTATTTGATAAAGTGTTCATATAATGATGATTTGTCAAAATTTGTTACATATAGGGGTGTAGATGCAGCTCAGAAATTTGTGAGTAGCATTGAAGATGATTTGAAAGAGATACATGAAAATCATCTCAGAAACCCTAAACCGATGGATACACAAACTGACGAAGAAGAAGAACAGTTTGCTGCAGCCAGAACTTGTGGTATATTAATAAAGCATTTACTGATGGTGAAGTCAAAGTAAGAGATCATTGTCATGTCACAGGAAAGAAAAGATCACATGCCGCTCACTCGAAATGTAATTTAAATTTCAAAATACAAACTTCATACCTATCATTTTTCATAATTTAAGTGGTTATGATTGTCATTTATTCATAAAAGAAATTGTATAGAATAAAGAGAAAGTTGATGTTATCCCGCAAACTAAAGAGAAATATATATCTTTCACGAAGCATCTCTTCACACACAGCTATACCGATAAAGATGGTGTGGTTAGGAAGAATTATCTCAAAATGAGATTTATCGATAGTTATAAATTTATGACTAATTCGTTGGAGAAGTTGGGTGCAAACTTGACCTCCGATCAATGTTTGGAGATGCACAAACATTTCCCACAAATTGAGAAATTCAATTTGATGAGACAGAAAGGTGTATTTCCATATAGTTTGTTGATGACATTGACAAATTGAATTATCCATTACTTCCGACAAAAAAATCAGTTTTATGACACACTCAATTGTGAACATATATCGGAAACTGATTATGATAGGGCTAGAAAAGTTTGGAATTTATTCGAGTGTCAGAATTTGGGGAATACTCTGATTTGTATTTGAAGTCGGATGTATTGCTACTATGTGATATTTTTGAAAACTTCCGCACCACAAGTTTAGAGATATATAACTTAGATCCGGCACAATATTACACTGCACCTGGATTATCATGGATGCCATGTTGAAGTTCACTAATGTTGAATTGGAATTACTAACTGACATTGATATGATTCACTTTTTTCAAAAAGGTATACGAGGTGGAATTAGTCAATGTAGCGAGAGGAAACATATAGCAAATAATAGATTTTTACCCAATTATAATCCCAACGAACCTTCCACATTCATTACATATTTAGATGCAACAAATCTATACGGTCACAGTATGTCACAACCTCTACCAACAAGTGAATTTACATGGTTGACACCAATGAAATTCTTAATCTCGATGTGATGGATGTGAGTACTGATAGTCCGTATGGGTATGTATTTGAAGTGGACATTCATTATCCACAAGAGTTGCATGATAAACATTCTGACCTTCCATTTTTAGTCGAAAAAAATAATACCACCTCGTACACAATCGAAAATTCCCAAATTAATTCCAAATTTGAATGATAAAAGAAAATATATTGTTCATTATAGGAATCTACAGCAAGCTGTCAAAAATGGATTGATTGTAATGAATACACATAGAGTATTGAAATTCAAACAATCATGCTGGATGAAACCCTATATAGATCTTAATACTGAAATGCGTAATAGGTCTAACAACAAATCTGTTAAAGATTTCTATAAACTAATGAATAATGCGGTGTATGGAAAGACAATGGAGAATGTAGATAATCGAATTGATGTTAGACTCGTTACACATGGGAAAATATAAAGAAAAATATAGGTGCCAGCACTCTCATAGCCAAACCAAATTTCAAAAATTGTTCAATTTTCACTGATAATTTCGTTGCCATTCAATTGGGTAGAGTGAAGGTTCATTACGATAAACCATTATATTTGGATTTTCCATATTAGAATTATCTAAAACAGTCATGTATGACTTTTTCTATGGATGCATCAAACAACACTTTGATGAAAATGTCTCTTTACTTTACACAGATACCGACTCGCTCATTCTTAAAGTAAACACAGAAAATTTTTATGAATTCATAAAAACTAACATAAGTAGATTTGATACATCCAATTACAGTATAGTTAACCAATTCAATATTCCAGTAACAAGTTCAGTCTTGGGTAACTTCAAAGATGAATTTCCAAATGATCCAATCATGAGTTTTTATGGTACAGGTGCTAAAGCATATTATGTGAAATCTGTTGATGGTGAATTTAAGAAAGCCAAAGGGGTTAAACGATCTGTAATAAAGAATGAATTGACATGCGAAGATTATCAAAAAATCGTCGAACAAGGTGTATGATATTCAGAAAGATGAATTCATTTAGAAGCGTGTTACATGATATGTATACTGAATTAAAAAATAAAGTTGCATTATCATATCACGACGATAAACGATTTATCATTCCGAATACTACCCACACTCTTCCTTGGGGTCATAATGATATTGAATTTTATGAAAACGATCCAAATGAGAACATTCGTTGGATAAGTAATATTATTCAACAATCACAATCTCAGGAGACTCCATTGGATCAATTGATTAATTTATTATCTGCCGAGATCAATGATTGAAATATCATTCAATATCTTCAAAACCGGAAAATTCAATATTGATATTTATGTAGCCATTTATAATTAATAATATATGATAGAAGTAATGTGATATTAATGTATTATGTATGTATGTATATGTATTACTGTAATGAATATAAAATGATTAAATTTTATTTGTATTATTTCTATTTCCCTAATCAATTACTGCAATATATTGTATAATGTAAATGACAGAAATATCAGTTTGAAGAGAATCATCGTTAGAGTGCACAATGTCTAAAACAATCGATAAGTTTGGTAGAAAAGAAAATGGGGTGGTAATGTCATTCGAGGTCCTCCTGGGAATGGTTTTAAATTAATTAATTAACAGTGGTCCACGGTTATTGTGCCACGGTTGGACATTATTACATATAATACATGTAGATACTTGGTGAAGTTTGTTAGTGGCCTCTCGCAAGCTTCACACCAATTCTGTCCCATTTCCATAATTGAGACAGTGTTGTGGGTGTTGACATGGGCATACCACCCTCCATTATTGTTTCTATGCGAATAAACCGAAAGCAGCACCAACATAGTTTTTTGTTCTCTCCATCTATTGTGCTGATCAATACGTATGCATCCAATGCACAATACAAATCCAAGGGATCTTCCAGTGTCTCACTGACATTGAGTGTTCGCATACCGATCCTCATAGCACCATCACCTTCAGTTGTGTCAGCTTCTATCCCTTCATCATCTCCTTCTTATCCATGACCCTCTCAAACTCCATCACGTCATCATCTTCGTCGCTTTGGTTGGCCTCGTTTTCAACTTCGTCTATCTCATCTTCATCGACTCCAACATCTTCTGCTTCAACTATTACTTCCTCTAGCGGAACATTGACATCCTCATCATCTGATTCGTCTATCCAATTGTTTTCATCAACAGCAGCTATTCTATTTAATGCAGCATTTATTTTTGCAGAATTCATCTTGTTGTTGTTTGCTCACAGTTGTAGAGAGTGAATGAATGAACTCTAGGTTTGCAAGTCAACTTATATAGGAGGTGATGCGACTCCCACTTGACTCGTTTAGAGTGGAATAGTAGGAGAAGTTATCCCACTATACTTCCACATGATGTTGATTTGTATAAATAGAGATCGTAGGTATAGGAGAGAGCATTCAGAGTTTCTGTAAGTCATCTCTTTATATTTCTAATCGAATTAGTAAAATGCCGTTTCCAAAAAGAGTGGAATGAAAAACCAAAAGTGTGTGTCTACCCAATGATGATTGCAGGGGCTATTGTGTGCTACTTTTGTCAAATAAGTAGACCTAAGGATTCAATCAATCCATGTACTGGTATGTGTAGTGATTGCGTGTTGCGGATTCAACTATCGCCTCCTTCTCATCCACCGAAGCGAACAAAATCGGATTATCGTCAACAACAGTTACAGTGTCTGAAGTGTTCCGAACCTATAATATTTAACAATATAGGTATCTGTAGAAATATTTGTGGTATCTGTGCTGCCGTTCCAACTCCACTGCAACGTTGTTTGCGTTGTGATACATATTCCATGAATTGTTGGAATCATGTATGCAATGCATGTAGAAGTACTTGGGATCTGTGTGAGAAGGTTGGTCAACTCTACCCCAATAGGAGAATCCATTTTTTTCAATGTTGGTGTTTGACGCACGAGCAACAACTATTGAGGAATAGAGTCAAAGAACGTTCCACATCCACAGAGACATATTAACATTTTTCATTTTTATTATCGTTATTGTCCTCTATTATTAATAAATATATATATATTTTGAATTTATTTGTATTATTTTCTAACATTTAAAAATACATGCATGCAACACAAAGTTTTCCTCTTAAATGACAAAGATTGTTACATGCGTGAATAGTTTAGTGAGAGAGCGCATGTGCCAGTTGATGAAAGAGCGCATGCGCTAGTTTATTTTCTTCTATAAATGGTGAGGTCTCAGTAACATCATCACCTTTCCTATCCACATTCTATTGCTATCACATATCATTCCTCAGACCTTAATAATCATGAGCTCTATGCCGCTATTGATTGCTGAAGATGGTTCACCACTTGTTGATATCGATCAGACTGATTTTGAAAATATTCCAGTATTACATTTATCGAGTCAAGATTCGATAAATGATTTTGATATTAACGACTTCGTTAACTTTGCAGATGTGCCAGAACCAAATGAGCAAATTATTATTGAAAATCCGATCGTTTCGCAATTATCATCACTCAAACACTCTTCATCTACCCTTCCTCTTGGTGTTGATAAGAAATCTAGAACAATCAAGAGGAAGGTTACTAAGGCATCTTCATCGATTGTCACTGACTTTAAAGAAAAGAAAGAATCCAAAAGTGTTGTGCGACAGAAAAAAACCCGCAACGAAAAGTGACAGATCGAAGAGGAAGCCAAAAGGTACTCCTAAAGAAATGAAGAGTGATTTGAAAGCTGAACCGCTATCTTCTTTCAGCCCCTCCATCGGTTTGGGGAAATGAAAAGGAAAGCAAAATGCCGTCTTGTAAAGGCACAGATGACTATTGCTGAACTTGAAAAGAGTGAGCGAGCTATTAATGCTAATAATGAAACTCTTGAAGCATTAGATGCCAAGATTGCATTAGCGAAGGTTGAATTGGCTAGAATGTCTAAAGATGCTGATGAACTCCGTTCAAAAATTGGTAAAGATAAGCAATTCCATCAACGTTCGAGAATGCAAGCTCAGGCTGAGCTTGAGGAGTCGACTAAGCTTTATGAGACAGCATTATCAGTGAGAGATAATTGGCAAAAAGAGTTGGATACTGCATTTCAAAGTGACGGCGATTAGTTTTGGGAATGATAATGTGTTTTCAATATCGTGAGTTGAAAAATATAAGCGGGAATGGAGTATACAATTAATTTGGTTTGGTATACACAGAACATTGCGAATGGCTGGGGCAATGTTTACCGCTGCAATATTTTTCAGTTCACATACTTATAATTGAAATGAAAACAATAATGAACTTTAATATTACTTTATTCATAAAAGTCACTATTATATACATTTAAACCATATTTGATTCATCAATCCAAGAATTTTGTTCGCTAGGAAGGCCTAACCACTTTACATATACTTTATTTTTTCTTCTCTTCAACACCTTCTCAATCAGATATACGTCAGGATTCTCGGTTCGTAATAACTCTTCTTCGTAAAAACATCCTCTAATCGGCTGTTCATTCATATCTTCAAGATTATAAGTCGTTGGGATGGTTTTATTAATTTTAACAATCTTGAATAGCTCCGTGGTAAAATTCGCAGTGTAAGACTTTTCAAAAATATGTTTGTATTTACTTATACGTACAATATCATTTAATTGGAATTTGGGTTTACTTTGTCTTCCTCCAATTCCATTGATACCCTTGAATTTTAATTTTGTTGTTGAATCAACATTGATGGGTGCCATACCTATTGTACGATGAACTTTATTATTATATCTACTAGTTATAATTGGAAGAATATCAAGCCATTTGTGGTGACCTCTCATCGAAAATTCCTTGTAGAGCCATGCCTTTATTGTACGAATCACTCTTTCTGCTATAGCTGCCTTCTTTGTGCTAAATGTTGAATAATGATTGATATTATATTCTCGCATGAGAGATGAGAAGCTTTTATTGAAAAATTCTTTCCCTTGATCGCTTTGTATGTGTTTGGGGGAGTATTTGGCTTCTTTCAGTACATGTTTCATTGCATTAGTTACTGTACTACCTGTTTTATCTTTAACTGCTACAGTCCACAGATATTTGGAGTAACAATCTATCACTACAAGTATATATCGGTATCCTTCATTACTTTTTGCATAAGGTTGCAGTTCAGCTAAATCTATTTGCCATAGATCTGCAAAACCTTTGATGGTGGTTATTCTTCTACGAAAATTACGTCTTGCAGGTTTATGTAATTCATTAACAACTTGTCGTTTGACATCACTTATTTCATTAGTCATTCTATTTCAATATGATAAAGAGAAAAGGTGATAATGTTACTGCATTGAATGATGATGTGACAGTGATCATTACATGTGAATATGTTAATATATTATACCTTCTTCACGTAATTCTTCAATTATTGAAATTATTTCATTATCATGTCCGGTATGTCCGGCTGACTTTGAAGCTACCAATAGTCGTAGGCGAGCAACTAACTCTTTCGGTGAATTCCAGTACACATAATTCACAGGTTTAGAATTATATATTTTCTCCATTTTCACTCGTTTGAGTGCTCCACCAATTTTACTTCTACTTCTTATTGGATATTGTCGTGAGTCTAATAGAGGTTTGATAACTTCACGAAATTTTTTAGAATTTGTATTTTTAAAACCATTCTTCAGATGATATTGTTTATATGGAGCATTCGTTATTTTCAATATTTTGGAATATACTTGACGAGTTTCTTCATTATCAACATCTTGTGGATTCTTCAAAAAAATCATATCATACAATTCTGGACTACCTGCGCATTCATATTTTTTTCACTTTATTAGCATCCCAAAATGAAATGTTTCCATCTTTGAAATTTACCACTAGACTTCCCATTTTCAGCTTTTGTGTAATTGGATCCATACGTACGCCAAATGTTCCATCATATGCTGGATTTCTAGATTTTATATTATTCAAATGTTTCATCAAAACATCTTCACCACTTTCATTCATAACAGGTGAGATGTCAGGATCCGAGGAATCGATGTGGGACGATGATGGTGTTTCGAATAGAGTTGTTCTCATATCGTCTTGAAGTGTGCTCGTGTCACTATTCACAGATGATACACTACCAAAAGATTGTTTTCTTCCTATTGGAGTACTCATGGGATAATTTGAAGTAGATTGAACAGTTCCATGATTTGGTGATAACACTGGTGATTTAGAAGTAGCGTTTGATGATAAAACATTCAATGGTTTCATTATGGGCTCATACAATCTTTCAAGTGTCGTACGATTTTCAATATTATCATTCTTGATAGAGTTGAATTTCTGCCTGACAGCTTCTGTTGTCTCTACTAGTTGACGTTTCAAATTTATTTCATTGTTTTTATTTTCAGGATCTTTTTTTGTATTCATAATGCCCTTTTTTTGAATTAAAGCTTAATTCGTTGGTGAAGTGACCACTACAATATTCAGTGATCGAATAAGTTCCAAAAACAAGATCATGGGTATATAAAACTATCGAATCCTTGCGATATCTACCTTCATCTATTTTTCTATCCTTATCAATGACTAGAAATCCATATTGGTCCTCCCAGCATTTAACACACATCAATTGGAATTGTTTGAATGTTACATCGGGTGAAACATGATCTGAATAAATGTGATGTAAATTCGTCTCATCTTGTTTGAACATTATAATGAAATTGGTATTGTCACGCACTAACTGTTTGGGTACCCGTGAATATGTCTGTGCTAGATAAAAACAATCAACATCCTTATGACGTCCCATACAGAAATATGATCTAATAATATCTTGCTTTTCACATATTACATCATCGAAAATGAAAACAGAATTAGGCTTAGCGTCGGAGGGTTCCACTATTTCTGCATTATTGCTGAATGTATAAAAACCTAATCCTTTTATAGGTTCCAAAACACTTCGCAAGTACTGATATTTAGGTTGATTGAGTGATTTCGAATAGAGATACACATTTCTAAATCTCAGTCCTTGTGGATGTGTTAATAGTGATATCATTGCATTCGTCTTTCCACAATTTGAAGGTCCTATAATGAGTCCTCGAACTGATGATGGAAGTAGTGGACCATGTCTGAATACCCTTTGTCCATTCAATCCACAACCAAATTTCTCATCTAGATTATCTACAGCAAACTTTTCTTTCTGTTTTACAATGCGCATCGTGCCGTGGTTGGAGACTATATAAATGTTATTAGCTTATTCATTTCAATGTGTACCATCAAACGATACGGACGTATTGAAAGTGATCGTAAAATTAAAAGAGGTTGTGTTTTTGTTAATGATTTAATAAACAAACTTCCTTTCGAATTACATCTACCGGAGGTTATCAATACTGTGGACCGGGTACAAAATTGAAACAACGTTTAGCTCGTAACGACCCTGGAATCAATAAATTAGATATTGAATGCAAAAAACACGATATTCAATATTCTAAGCATCCATCCGATCTTGCAGCAAGACATTTAGCCGACAAAGAACTTGAATACAGCGCTTGGGATAGGGTTAAATCGAAGGACGCGAGTATTGGGGAAAGAGCAGCTGCATTACTTGTCACCAACATTATGAAAGCGAAAAGACATATGGGCATGGGTTGTAGTACCAATAAGAAAAAATGTAAGAGGAAACAAACGAAGAAAATAAAATTAAAAAGTTGCATTTGGTGCTGGGATAGTCCATAAAGTGCGAAATGTATTGAAGAAAGCTGGTGGGAATCAATTTGTGACGAATAATAGCAAAAAAGCTATCACTGTGGCATTGCAGGCGGCACGTAAATACCTTAAAGCTGCCGGTGGAAAGAAGAAAATCCGCACACCACGCATAATTCCTGTTCCCAAGATCGGTGGACTTTTACCATTGATACCAATTTTTGCTGGACTATCCGCACTAGGAAGTTTGGCGGGAGCTGCTGCTGGTATTACCAAGGCCGTGAATTCGGCAAAAGCCAGCAGAGCGGCTTTAATGGAAGCCAATCGTCACAATAAAACCATGGAGGCTGTAGCATTAGGCAAACGCGGAAGTGGAATATATCTCAAACCATACCGTAAAGGTTTAGGACTATATTTAAAACCATACAAAGCCACAAACAAAACAAAAAACTAATTGAACCCCTACCTCAGAGGCCTCTTACTGATCTCGATCTCAGTTATTATGCACAAAAAATGAAAATTCCACATTTTCGTGGTGTTTTTATGCGTGATAGATTACCATCTTCAGGTCCAAAACAAAACGAGACAGCTATTGTTAATTTAGATGGAATAAGTGGACCAGGAACACATTGGGTGGCATATAAAAAATGTGGGAAAGAAGTCACATATTTCGATAGTTTTGGAGATCTACCCCCCATTGGAATTGACTCGATTCTTTCGAAAATGTTCGAATGTAAAAATCAAATATAACTATGATCGACAACAGAAATTTAATACAGTTCTCTGTGGTCACTTGTGCTTGCAGTTTCTCTCTAAATAATTTTCCAAATAAAAATGGATTCAACACCAAAACTGGATCGGGAGGCTATCAAGGGAATGGGGTTTTCACTTAGAATGTTTTCAAAATATGGTACCTTGAAAAAAATGGATAAAGTGATGCTTGCAAATATGCCTAAGGAAGTGATACTTGCATGTGTTGCACATGAGATTGCATATGTTTGGGAAAAGTTGCCTAAGCATCTGCAAGATGACATCGATATAATGAAACATAGATATTGTTATGAGCACCACCACCACGATCAAAATTCAGAATCGGATGTTAATGACGGTCCTATACCTCGGAAATCTATGTGTTGTATTTGTAATATAGAGGATGTGAATATTGGTATCAAATAAAAATGATACTTATTACAATACAACACCTTCCAAAAAGTGTAAATTGTCTCAAATGTGCTGTTGCTGTGTACAATAATAAATTGAAATGTGTTTCAAAATATTCATCAGTCATGTCACGAAAGTTCGAGCTACAAGCTGTCGGGACAAGTGTCTTGAGTGCGGATTTTTTTCCACCAATTGAATTGGATAGGAACAGTCGTTATGGATTAGGACTTTTGGGATTCTATGGATGCAATACAATCAATAATATAACTGAAGCTAATAACTTAGTTAGTTTTAGAATCAGTAATGACAACTCATCGATACCCCAAAAGTTGACAATTGAAATTCCATGTGGTGCTTATGAAATAGAAGAGATCAATGCCGTCATACAGAAACATATCATGTTCAGATTGTTTCATGATAAAAAACCAAATGATGTCGTTGCAGATGATATTTTCTATCTACACGCCAATAATAATACATTCAAATGTGAAATGCGATCCAAATATGAAATTGATCTGACACATCCAAATTCAATAGCAGAAATGATGGGGTTCGCTCATGAAATATTTCCACCAAATCAGATACATGAATCATCATTACCAATAAACATTACAACTGTGAGACTTATCCGCTTAGATTGCAATATAATATCTGGTTCATATATAAATGGTGAAGAATCCCACATTCTTTTCTCATTCGATATTGATGTTGAACCTGGCTACAATCTTACTAAAGAACCACACAGTATTATATATATGCCTGTCAGTCCAGAAGGTCGTCAATTGATTCACAACATTACAGTGCGTATTTTGGATGAAAAAAATAACCTTATCGATTTTGGAAGTGAAGAAGAGATTTTCATTATTTTGGAATTGAAGAAAATCGAATAACTGTTGTTATGGGTTTCATTTATAATAGACAAAATCGCATTGAACAATCCCAAACGAGTTGCACTATCAAAAAGAAAGGTGTGCATAAAAAGAAGCTCATTCCACAAGTGTATGCTAAACAGTTAGCACATAACGCTCTGTCTGTGAGTGATCTTAAATTTTTGAAATCGATTGGATTGAAAGTGAGAAAATAACAATGGTGCTCGAAACAAACAATGAAAAGTTGAATATATTCAATGAACCAGTGCTCGATCATTCTCTCATAAGTTTACATGAGCACACATATAAGCCCTATGGATCACCGCTATTCAGGAATTCGGATGAAATCAGAATTGCAATCAATAATCAAGATGTTATACTAGATATTGCCGAGAGCTTCATTTACATAGAAGGTAAATTCACCCCCAAAGATGTAGCGAAAACATGCTATCTCTCGAATAATGCAATTGCATTTCTCTTTGACGAAATTCGTTATGAAATGGGTGGTGAACAAGTGGCTGTTGTTAGAAAACCTGGGATAACATCTACAATGAAAACCATGATATCATTTGGACAATCTCATGCTAACACATTATTGACATCTGGTTGGGGACTTTCACAATTGAAGCAAGATATCTTGGATACAAACAGTCATGTTTTTAGTGGAAAACTACCACTGAAATATTTGATGGGTTTTGCTGAAGATTACAACAAAAGTATCTTGAATGCCAAACAGGAATTGATTTTGATTATCGCTCGATCATTCAAAAACTCATATATAGGTGAGGTTGATGCTGATTTGGAAATAAATAAAATCGAATGGAAAATAAGGCATATTGTACCAGATGATAAACACAAGCTCAAACTTTTGAGTAGAATAAACAAAAGCGGTCTGAATGCCAAAATCAAGTTGGCGTATCGTATGTGGGACCTCTATGAACTACCATCATTACGTGGGACTTCTTCAGACATATGGGCCATCAAAACAACTAACGCATTGGAAACTCCTCGTTTTGTCATCATCGCATTCCAAAGTACTACCACATCTGAAGATAGAACACAAGATATTACAAAATTCACAACTGCTGATATCAATAGTATTCGAGTATACTTGAATTCTGAAGTTTATCCATATGAGCGTTGGAATTTGAATTTCGATAAAAAACTTGATGCTCCTGCTTATTATGCTTTTGAGAGTTTCCAGCGAAGTTATTATGATAAAGATATGAGTGAACCTCTGATGGACATTGGACAATTTAGAGAGAATCCACTATTCGTCATCGATTGTTCCCATCAACCGAATGCAACAAAATCATCAACTATTGATATAAAGATTGAGTTTGAGACGAGGAAGACCAAGTTTCCAGACAACACTAAAGTATATGCATTATTTTGCATGATACAGTTTTAACATACAATGCATTGGATGGTTCAGTTCATAGCAGATATTGACACTTTTTTTTTCACTCTATCATGTACTGTTTTATGATCTTTTTTTTTTTTTTATTTGTAACTGACTTATATCATGTATTGTATTTTATATCATATTTATTGTTTTGTAATCATTTTCTATTGTATTTCATCAGATTTAAATAAATAAAACATGAAAATAATACAAAGTTTTTTATTTGACATTATTTATGATTTACAGGAACATACAGACTATCTAAAATAACTTCTTCCTCATAATCATCATTTTCGCGACCATCTTCAATTTCCTCTCGATTTTCATCATTCAATTCAAAGTGATGAATAATCCATTCTGGCAAGTATGGTTGGAGGCTATACAGGAATCTTCTTAGGTTCAGTTCAATCATAACCTCACAAAGTTGCCACAATTCCAATTCATTATCCAAAAATTTGTTGCAAACTTCTGCACCACTCCAATAGTTCTCAGCATCACGAAGGCATAATTCGATTTGTTTTTCATCATAGCATACACTCATATCATAAACGCTTGCATGTTCGGCTCCATCACCCAACACCTTCAATTTAGACGACAAATGTTGAACCGATGATTTGAGATCTACAATATCGACCCAATCTTGACTTGCGTACTGCATCCACATCTTTAAATGGTGGAACTGAAATCGAATAAAAAAAAACAATAAGCAACCTCCAATTTTTCAGTGATATAATACTCACATTCCCATTTTACTTGTAGTTACAAAGTGAGTGTATTCAACTAAGTTAGTAATGTTTATATTTCCATATATAATTATCATCTAATATATGAATATTAATAAAACAATAAGAAATTCATTATAATTACTATTATTATTCAATCATATTGAATTTGACTAGAGTTATCGTTTTCACACCAAAAAAACTTTGTAAGCTATGACCTAAAGAAATTCACTATAAATTATTACTATTATTCAATCATATTGAATTTGACTAGAGATCGCGTTTTCATGCCAGCAAAACTTTGTTGGCTCTGTCCTAAATACATCATCGTATATTTACCACCTGATGAGTTGATACAAGATATATCGTCATCACTGAATTGCAACGAAATACGTTTTGGTAGCCATGTTTTAAATAATTTATCATTGCTCACATCTTGCAAAGTTAATAAAATTGATTTACCAAATCGTGTAGAATAAGTTGACATATTTTTAATTATGTACACTTCATCAATTGGCAATGATGATAAGGCCTTTTGCTCTAGTATTTCAACCTCCTGTACAATCAAATTATTAATTTTATTCAAGTCTACTTTTGAAACGGACATGATGAAAATATATATGAAAATATAAACAATTTCCAACAGACAAATACACTCACCGTCTTCCTTCTATTACGAACTGAATAACACTCTACCAATTGCTAACTGCTGCAGATATATTCGTCTACTGATTTCATAGTGTGCCAGGCATTTCTTTTATATTAAACAGTGTGAGTCACCCCCACCATGAAACCGTGAAAGATTCACATTGCTAGTTGCTATCCACTAGAGATGCCTGACGTCACAGCCAAGCCCATCTCCCAACTTGATGCGATAACAGTTGCCGGTACGAGCAAGCAATGGTCGTTGCGGTCTCGGAGAGGGTAGACGCTAGGCAAACGGTCCTCGGCTGCCGTTGTGTCACCATCGATAGCGGGGCTAGAGCGAACCTTCATCGCTTCGGAGAGGTGAGGGCAGACCGATGAATACGCATTACTCTGCCACACGTCGTGGAGTGAACATGTCGCTCTCTAGCTGTTGAACGGTTATTGCTGTGACGTCACTCCACTACTAACTTGGTGCCCTAACACCGATGGAGCATTTATTACTTGGAGGATCTTCGAAGTATGCAGACGTATGTTTGTACATAGACAAACAAGCACATGATGAAACCCTGTACCGTGCATTCTCCTACACACACACACACATAAACACACAAAATCTCATATGAAAAAAAAATCTGAACGATCCATGCACCAGACACTTCAAGGTCACAACGCCTTGACTTCACTGCACAACAAAAAAACTTCACCAAACAACAACCAAATAAAAAAAGCAATTAATACGTCATAGTGGGTGGGGGGGAGCCGAGAATCAGCTGTAAACAACTACTCTAGCACATGAAAAATTCTAGCATGAAAATAATTTACAACCCCTTGACGGTTGAATGAACTGTCTGGTAGCACTTTCTTGAATTATCTTCTAAAATAATTTGCGTTCAACTATACACAAGTCATGATGAAATTGATTCGAGGCAGAGGTTCCAGAGACGATATCAATTTAATGTTCTCGAATTTATGAGTTGAAAATCCTCAGTGGGTAGTATAAAATTGCTAATATATGAAATTACGCTACTTCCCCAGCATGAATTCTAAGTAAATGATTCTAGCAAAAGAAAATAATTTCCATTCAAAATGGAAATGGAATGTTATTTTCCCTCATAAAGGCACTTGTAGAATGAAAACAATTCGCATTCAAGAGCTCGAAAATCAATCAAAAAGTCATTTGTGAAACATAAAAAGGTACTTGTAAAATAATTGGCATTCAACTGCACATTCAACTGCAACTGCAAGTCAATGATTATAAGAAAAATGTGGCAAATGTTTCAGAAAAGATGAAATGAATCTGAACCATAAATATTCAATTTCAATGTTCCTCATCAAAAAATCCTCAGTTGTTAATATCTGAAATTATGGTACTTCCCCAGCATGCATTTCTATTCAATTAGCACGAAAAATTCTATTGCATTCACTTTTCCCTTAGTAATATTCATAGAATTCTTCTCGTGATGGCAACTTGTTAATGTTCAATTTTTCCATGCTATCTATATAATAATACGGAAATACCCCCTTCCTGGTGAGACGAGTGAATTCTTTCTTTAAATTCTAAATCATTTTGATCCAATGTGGATACTAATTCATCCAACGATGTTCCCATGAATCGAAAAGAATCTATAAATCGAAATTTAATTTTAGTTTCAGCATCCTACTGTGTAAGGAAATGTATTTTTCTTTATTTGAGGGAAGTATGCTCACACAGCCTTTTTTTGCTATATCTCTGATAATGAAGTGACTATCGTATCCTGAAAGATTATGAAAAGTAATGGGTACCACGAATAATTTTCGAAAGTTGACATTACAGGGGGCTTGGTGCGCTAAACCATGGACCGCCACCGTTCAGCAAAAATTATAACGGACATTTTTGTTTATAAACATAATTTTGAATTTCCACATAATCGTATGTAGGAAAGGAAATTTTACAGTCAATCACTTTTTCGCACAAAACAGTATGATCATTTAATTTTTTGCTGACTTGAAAAATAATTGAGGCATCTATCATAAAAAATTTTTTGTCTTTCTTTTTGTTCAATTGGTTACTTAATAATCAAAACATGTCTTTGATTCAACAATAATGGAATTTAATTTCAGTCTCGTCATCGTCATTAATAGGTGGAGCTCTTAATCGTTCAATTTTGGAAAATATTTGTCTTGAATCAATAACAAATTAACATGTCTGTCTCGTTTTGTTGTCGTGAGTCTGGCAGGTACCACTACAAAGATGATTTTTCCTTTGCTTGATTCAATTCAAGTGTAAACATTAACAGAAATATTATTAAGTTTTTCAAATTTGGAAATTTGATGTAAATCCATTGGAGTATTTAGCCCTGTAGTATTCAAAACTGTAGAATAGTGTGGATATTTTGACACCCTTTGTGGATCTTTTGCTACAGGATACAAGGCGCTAATAATACTCCAAAAGAAGCACATTTCGTCATTGTTTTATACATGAATGCATGCCTCTTCCTTGCGATTTCTTGCGGCAGTGGAATGAAAGAAGAACCATTACCAATCACATATTTATTAACTGCTACCTCCAACAAAAGAATTTTACTCAAAGCCCACCCGACTGTTGTTCTTCAAATTCGCCTAATTTATTCAATATAACATCCACAGCGTTTTCATTGTACCAAGCAGTCAAGTCCGTACCTGAATCGATAACTTTATTTGGTGTACTGAAATATTTGCGATCAACAATTTCCCCATCATTTGATTTTTTAATAAAATCCCCTGATAAAGTAAAATTAACTTTGAGGCATGACATTTGTTTCAAAATTTTGGAAATCTCACGTTTGAATAATGGAAAAGCATCGTCTAGAAACTTTTTAGGATCTTTATGAGTTAAATTGATGATTACCCCGTTGTTACTCTACTATTGAAAACATTGTTAACATTTTGCCACTTCACCCTGGAGCTTCGTCGCTTCAAACCCGAGCCTGTATGTTTATTATTCATCATTCAATTTTTGTAATTATTTTCTTTTTTTTCTCCAACCGAAAATTTTAATTTTTTCATAGCTAAAACACATTTCCTTATATGTTTATTATTAAATTGTATAGCTTGTTTGGCAATATACTCTGAATAATTATCTCTAATGACTAAAAGGTAATTATCAATTACCGACTTGGTTTTGGAAAATCAATCATTTGGATTTTATTTATTGACATGACTCACCGATATTTTGTTCACAAATGAAATTTTTGGTATGATGAGTAGGTTTGGAAGCTGCAGAGAATTGAATCTCGTTCTGTGGAAACTGTTGAGATGGTTCTGGAAGCTGCTGTGATTTGAAACTCGATGTGGAAAGGTTGCTAAGACGATTTTGGATGTAGTTGTTGAGATGACTCTGAAGTTATACAGCACACGTTGATGAAGTGTTCTGAAATAAATTTGATTTTCAATGCAAATATACACCAGAGAAAAATAAAATTCAAGAGTGGGGGTAATGTGTTTCATGGAGTGATTGTGAAAAATGAGCGAGCTACAGTTATACTTAAAAAAATCAACTGTCATTCAAAACAACTAATTCAAAACATATATTCTGCAAGTACTAAACACATAAAAAATATTGAAAACACTTCTTTATGCAGATCATATCTATGAATAAAAAACTTTTTGAGTCGAACAAAAAATATAGTATACAACCACAAACTCTATACTTATATTGACAAAGAAAAAATGCAGTACTAACCTTAATTTCGTATAATTTCAAATGAAACAACACGACAGCGCATTTTCCTGATACAAAATTCTTTAAATGGGGGTGATACTCCTCCGTCACTCGGTGTGGTAACAAATTGTTGTTGTTGTTCCCTCTCCACGACTGAACTTGAATTTTAGAAAATCCACCTGCGAGAAACCAAAAATAAAAAAACAATGTTTCAAATTATACACTCTGTCAATAAACGTCAACATGAATTAAAGTTATTCGTAACTTACTATGCGTTTTATTCAACTAGAAAGCTGCTCACAAAATGAGCTTCTGTTTACTACATAAAAATGTGTATATAAACAAGATATGGCATTGTCAAAGGCAAGTAGATAAAATACGAGAAAAACTCTTATTCAGCTTGGAGGATTCTCGAGTAAAATTCATAATCACGTTTTCCGGTTCTGAGGCTGCCATCTAACATCAAAACAAATTGTGCGGTACAATAATTACTGTAAGAGATAGTATTCGAGAAAAATGGATGTCAGCAATTACCGGTTCTTATCTTTTATTCATTATTAAAGATTGAGAAATATCAGTAATTGTTATTCCTTATCTTCTGATGTATGTAGGATAAAAATAGTAGTCCAGGGTTGGCTTGAGGAATACGTAAATACCTCTGAACCGTTTTGTATTACAAAATAATTGAAAAAAACGTTAATCCTCAAAAACTATGTATATACTCAAGTATATTAATCTGAGAAAAATTTTGGAAAATTAATGATAATTCAACAATAACTCTCACGACCTTTGAATTAAATTAAATTTGAATACATTCTTTTGTGAAAATTCACGTATAACAAATCTTGCAATAAAAATTCATAAAGTGAACATGAAAAACACTTACTTTCAGATAAAATCGTTGCACTTGTCACTAGTATCACTGATACAACTAACTCATCATTTCACCTCGCAGAAGGTATTTATGTGATGACATATTTCAAAATCAAACAAAGAGCCTTTGTTCCGTCGCTTTGAGAACTGCATATCTCTGGGTGCTGATTCGGCATTGACAGTGATCAATGTCACCTTGGCTAAGAATAGGAAAATAGGTGATGACATATTATGCAATCAAACAAAGAGCCTTTGTTTCGTCACTTTGAGCCACGTTAGGACAGGCTATTTTGGATTTAGCAAAGACTACATCTATTCTTTCCACTATGGGTATATGGCTGAGCGTTTCGGAGAGGACTGCACCGTTATGTATACTGATACGGATTCCCTCATCTATGAGCTGCGTCAGGACCCCTATACAGTTATGAAGGAGGATTGCTTTACATTTTTCGATACCTCAGATTATCCCTCTGACAATATATATGGAATACCCTGCGTCAACAAAAAAGTTCCCGGCCTTATGAAGGATGAGAACAATGGTATTCCGATGACGGACTTTGTAGGTTTACGAGCCAAGTTGTATTCGACTAAAAGGTTAACAACTGAAGCTAACATAATAAAACTGCAGCGGAAGTTAGAACTTGATGAATATGAAGAGGACGAAATTCGTAATATAATCTCTAACTACGGCATGACTAAAAAAGGCAAAGGGAGTCAAGAAATCTACCATGAATACCGATATCACCTTCCAAGACTACATTGACTGCCTAGAGAACTCTATGGTGAAATGTGTGAAGCAGCATCTCATTAAAGCAGATAAACATCAGGTGTTCACGATAGAACAGCAGAAAAATGCTTTGAGTTCAATGGATGATAAGCGCTACCTCATACCAAACTCAGTTGAAACTCTACCATGGGGACATTATTTAATCGGCGAAGATATGATGGATACAACTTGTAAATATATTTTTCTATAATAAAGATATCTTTCAACATTCACGGTTTTATTTCCATGATGTAAATCTGAAGCAAAGATTGTGGTTATGATAGGCCTACTGGGGAGACTTCCACATTAAAAAAAGGTAACGCATCAATAGTTCTTCTACCTCATGGGTGATGTGGAAATGGACATCAATAGGATTGGGCGGTGTAAAACTATATATTGAACTCGATCAACATTATTCTTACAAAGGAGGTGAGAGTGGCCAAATCTGAACAGCTTGCAAAGGAGGTGAGAGTGGTCAAATCTGAAAAGCGTGCAAAGGAGGTGAGTCTGGTCAAATCTGAACGGCTTGCGATGGAGGTGAGAGTGGTCAAATCAGAACGGCTTACAATGGAGGTGAGAGTAGTCAAATCGGAACGGCTTGCAATGGAGGTGAGAATGATCAAAACCATTTTAGATTTAGATTATGCTGAGAGAAATTAGAGCATATCCGAAACTGAAAACGAGTGGAGAACATTTTTATTGATAAACAGCTAGTCGAATGAATCGATTTCCATTGTTTATACTAGCCTTATCGCATATTCCTTGGAATTTCACCCATATTCGGTACGTTCACATATTGAACAGAAATTATTGTAGTCGGAAGTACAAAATTTGTTTTTCAGCATCGTTGACGACATATTCTACACTCTGAGGCTGAAACACTTTGTCTTGAATGTATAAATTATTCAACTGCTTGAGAAACCATTTTCTTTTCCTCATATAATTGAATATCTTTACTTATTTGTTGGACACGTCTCTCAAATTCCTCTACTTTACGTCTGTATTCTCTGAATGCCATTATAATACTAATTTTTGTTTACCAACGACGTACGGAAGATCGTTTTCCTTCGAAACTTATGCAAAAATGAAGTATTTTGAAATGTCATTGTCGAATACTTCGCTCTCCCATTGTCCTCACGTTGAGTCCACAACGCTTAACCTCTCGATACTTTTGAATCTCCTCTTTCTCCTGACGATGCTAACTTGGTTAACAAAGATACGAGACTTCCGACATGTTGGAACGCTAGACTTCTGTTGAATCGACATGTTTTTTTCTTAAATGATGTATTTGAAACGCCCTGTATACACATTAATATCATATTTCAAATCGACATGTTTTTTTCCTTAAATGATATATTTTGACGCACCCTGTACACTTCGATGTCATATTTTGTTTTTCAATAATGTATTTTGAGATACCTTGTACACATTGAGGGATCGCACGTTGAAAACTTACAGCCTCGTGGAACTGTTATGTTTTTTCTTAAATGATGTATTTTGACGCACCCTGTACACTTCGACGC
This sequence comes from Leptinotarsa decemlineata, assembly GCF_025532065.1. NCBI lineage: Eukaryota > Metazoa > Arthropoda > Insecta > Coleoptera > Chrysomelidae > Leptinotarsa > Leptinotarsa decemlineata. The sequence goes on from NW_027412668.1 coordinate 1,008,074, forward strand.
CATGTTTGTTTTCAATGATGTATTTTGAGATACCTTGTAACATTGAGGGATCACACTTTGAAACGATACAGCCTCATTAATCTGTAATGTTTTTTCTTAAATCTGATTCATTATTATTAATATATCACTTTCGCGCTTCCAATTTTCGTCGAGTAGTTCACGATTAATTCCAAAACCGGCAACGCTACATTGCCCCATAAACAATGATTTATTGTACAACTGGCAACGCCGAACCTGACATGCTGGCATGTATTAACATTTGACAGATGCAGTCTTATGAGTCTAGTGTTTACAGTGTCCTTCTTCAACCAATAGATAGTTCAGCTAGTGACTCATAGATGACTCTGTGTATTCTATAACTTAATTTTCAAACCGGCAACGCTACATTACTCCATAAACATTGATTTATTGTACAACTGGCAACACCTGCTTGCACTAGCAACCGGTAAATCTCGATACCATCTCCATCTCTCTTTGCATCGATTACGTCACACGCGCCTCTCGCTCTTACACACACATACACATCTTTACATGAAATATTAATTATTTCCCAAATCTAAGTATATTTTCCTATCTTCAATATGATAATGACGATTACATTCTACGGAAATCAAAAATAATGCTGTCAAGTATAATGAATGAGTCAATTTCGGTCCCGACAAAACTAACGCTATAAATACCCAACATTCGCAGTTAACTTCAATATCTTACGATGGTGTAGAGGCTAAGGACAATGTCTACGGCGCGGACGACCCAGGTTCGAATCCCATAACTATAAACTTTTTTATTTAAAATCACGTGACTGAAGGGGGCCGAGGGAGCTGATAGGTTAGGTGGAGTACCAAGGGGGCCGATAGGTTAGGTGACGTACCAAGGGGGCGAGGGGCGGAGTTCCACGCTCAAATCGCTACGATACTCGTTCCATCCTGCGTCGATTTCGATGACGCTGATAGGTTACCCCCACTCCCGGTTTTGAATTTCCCGCTGTATGCGTGATAGCTGATTGGTTGACTGAATGACGGTAAAAGTGGAGGTGGTCTGAAGTGGGCTTTGAAGGCTAAGGCTAAGTTTACACATAATGGACGTCTGACAGTGACAAGGCGCTGACCTTTGCACCTTCCGTGTGGAGTGGGCCTTAGGGACCAAAATTGCCAGAATGAACCTCCATAAGAAAATACATGGGGTTTTGATTTGGAAGCCCTGCTGCCTATATACTTCACTGCAAGTAGAAAACGACCAGAACGCTCATAAAATCTTTTGTTGCGAACCTTTTGCGATAAAAAATAGGGAAGACCGGTAAATATTATAAACTCGCCAGCTATGGCAAATCATAAAACGAAATTACAACAATTTGTATGAGCACACTGTTAGTGTTTTGCATATATTACTTTATTAGAAGACAGAGCGTAGTTGCTTGAACCGCGAAGTTTGAAAATACTTCAAACTGTTCCCATGAAAACAAAAATTGATGTGGTTTTCCAATTTTTCATAGAGAAGGGAAATTGACATCCTGTATAATCAACTATGTCAACAAAACAACTGAAAATTATGATGTATCGAACACTTTTTTTTAAATCTCTACGACGCGGGAGCTACCAATATATTTATAGAATGATACGCCACTGCGTTTCCCCCTTTGAAAGCTACATACGACACCAGCTTTTCGATAAATATTATTAAGGAGAGGATTTTGTCTCAGTGATGCGAATTTTACCTGATATTGTTTCATTATTATTTCCTTCCAAAAACCACAGACGGAAACGTAAACGCTCAGAATAAATATTCTAGTCGAAGTGAAATCCTCACGAAAAATGTTTGCTTATCTCTCTGGCAGTGTGCTGATAAAAATTCTCGGTTTTTGTCTGAATTTCGGTCTAGCAAGGAAGCAGCAGATTTCTTTCGAATACTAGTCGATCTTTTGTCAGTTCTCGATTAGCTCTTCGAAACAAAAGACGTGTACCGAAAAATACCATGTGGGGCTAGCAGAATCGGGTAAATATCAGTTGTTTTTTTCAATACGGGTCTGGCTTTTATATGGTCGCTTAGAGAAATTCAGCTATAATAGGAATGTTGTAATGGAATAATTAGAACGGTTGTACAGTGACAATATACAGGGTGTAACATAGGTACTTTAAAATATTCAAGTGACGTATTCCTGGGACAAGAAAAAAGTCTGTATAAACTTGTGTTAGGAAATACTTCGTTTCAGAGATACAGGGTGTTGAGAATGATTTTTTTTGTTCGTTTTTTAAAAATAACTTTTGCAAAATTTGGTACCCGGGGTTTTTTGACGTGGGAAATCATAATTACGTATGAATTTTCATGTGCCATCTAGAGAGCGCTGCGAACACTGTTATTATTTATATGAAATTGTCATAACTTTGTTGACGTTGAACTTTTGTTACTTTTCATTAAAAAAAAACCTGATTCACACACCTTTTCCAAGTAAATAAATATAGTTCAAAAAACTAAAGAACACGCTTCTAAAGAACATCGAACTAAAAAGTTGAAAATATTCATTTGAAGAAATTCATGTAAAATGGTTTCGAATTATATCAAGGAGGTTATATACAGCGCCATCTGCACGCTAATAGATGAAGCAACAATATATATATATATATATATATATATATATATATATATATATATATATATATATATATATATTATATATATATATATACATACAGGTGAGCTAATATAAAGCGTGTAAAAAAAGGAACAGTTCCTCAAGCACGCTGGAGGTGATCTTTTTCGAGATATTTACAATTTTATATATCGATGCACATTACTTAGCTAAGTGAAGTTTCTGAGAACATTTCAGAAACGGTATGTGGCGGATTTCGTCAAAAAAATAAACAACTTTTTCTATAAAATGTTTAACGAAAATAACTAAAATTGCAAAAAACTTATGACAAAAACCTACCATGTTTTGAAAAAGTTCAGCAATCTATATTTATCGAAAAATAATTCGTTTTCGAGATAAATATTGTTGACATTTTTTAAAAACACGGTTGGTTTTGTCATAAGTTTTTTGTAATTTTAGTTGTTTGTTACACTCTGTATATGTGATTTTTTCTTGAAAAAAATAATGGCTTTGAATGTACAAAAAATTATCCAGCGGAAACATCTGGACTGTGACGATCTATGAAAGCAAGGTTTAAATATTTATTTCAACTGTTCGGCTGTTGAAAAAAACTATCTTTTCAGAAAACTGAGTATGTATCTTGGAAAAATTGTTCCAGTCCTTGAAATGTAATTGTGAAATAGTTAAATAATACATAATCACGCACAAAATATAACGTGATAAAACACCGATAGAAACCACGGTAAAAAAATATCTCTCCGTCATGCAAATTGACGATTATTTCCGTTTATTTAGGTTCAAGGTTAGACAGGCCTATTTTAAAAATACCAGTCAGCTTTCGTCAATTATAGCATCGCTAAGGTTATCATGGTAAACGATCTCGGGTTGTTTTGTGACTGTACAGGAGATGTACAGGGTCTTCAATCGTGATAGACCATTCCAGTAGAAATTCCAGAATTGTTTTTGTTCAATCACTAGATTGATCTTTAACAATAGAATTTCAAAGTATACACAAAATGACACAATGAATAGATTTGTACAATAACGATAAAATTAAAAAAAAGTAGCAGATTTCATTGACATTCGCAGAAGCTCATAAATTCAAGGTTAAAGAAGCAGTTTTTTATTACGCAGTCTTTTACACCATGTAGATAATTGCTAAATGTTTTAGTGGACGTTTGGAACTTCATCAAGCATATCTGGGTTTGAACTGTGTTATTTCCATGTTGAAACCAAAACACAAACAGTGCATTTCTTTAATGTCCCCCCCCCGTTTCTTTTTTTGAACGGGGCGACGGGTGCTAGTGCTATCTGGGAAAAACATTAAACGAAAAGGGGTCTTATGACATATCGTTTTGAAGCTCCTGACAAATGCTTCACAACCCTAGAATATAATGTCAATATCTTCAACTACCTACAAAATGGCGAAACTTTTAATAATTGTCTAAATATATTAACGTTTAACTACATAATATGAGGTAATAAGCTTGAGGTCAGTTCAAAAGCTGCTCGAAATGGTTGCCTTGAACTTCTAGACATATTAACAGCCTATCCGATATTTCACGCCGAACATTTTGGAACACAGTAACGTCAATATCTCTACAAATATTTATTATTCTCTGCCGTATATCCAATATTGAAGCAGGTTCAGTTTGGTACACCTTTTGCTTCAAATGGCCCCATAGAAAAAAGTCAAAGGTGTCAAATCTGACAAGCGGGCAGGCCATTCTGTAGGACCTCGACGGCCAATCCAACGACCGGGAAAAGTATCCAATTGAATACTTACTTCATGATTGTTTGAACAAATAGTTGAGGAATTATTTTGTCATTAACATTTCCCAACGGTGTAACGAAAAAAATATATATAAAAATTGTTTCATAAGTTAAAAATTTGTGGAAAAATCAGTTTATTTTTTCTTGAGAGTAATAAAATGTCAGGTGCATTTTTGACCTTTGCACATTGAATTCTAAACCATTATCGGTCTAATCTAATGAAACAAAGTTTTCCTTTTCTTCTGAACTACACTTTGTATAGTAATAATAATAATAACAGGTCTTTATTCATCGTAATAATAAAATAAACAGTAGAAAGATATGATGAAACATAATATGATGAATGGGCGAGGTTCAGCTATTATAGCTGCTTTCAAACCTAACCTTTAAACTATAAAAGAATAAATGGTATCGTAAATAATAATAAATTATTATGAAATAAAATAACTATAAAATAACACAAAAAATGATAAATCGCGATATGGTAAAACAACATCTGGGAAATCGAAACCTATTTGATAAGCATGAGGACAGTATTGTGGTAACTTATTGACTCGTTGACATTAGAGCTTTGAGTCTTTTTTTAAAGTTCTTGAGAGGTAACTGTTTGAAGTCTACAGGTATGGTGTTATACAATTTAGCTGCCATGTATGAGAAACTACGTGTAAAAATAGCCGAATTATGATTGGATATGAACAAGAGGTGTTGATTGCGACTGTTATTGTTGAAAGATAGTGAAATGAGTTTATCACGCAGATAGTGTGTATGTGTATTAAAAAGACGTATGTCAAGTATTTATGACACAAGTTCGTATAGGTTAACATGCATGCGACCTCATACATCTATTCTGCACGCCAGAACCGTACTCGGCTCATTGGACAACAAAATTTCTAGCTCAAAGTTCCATTGTGTTTTCCTTTCCTAGGAAAATTTTGTCTAACTCTCTGTATATGTATAAAAAACCGTATTTGAAGTATTTGTGACGAAAGTTGGTATATGTTGTTATGCGTGCTACCCCATACAACTATTTTTTGAAAGTGATTGACAATGTTTCATGATGAATTTCACTAGTTCGGGCTTTCAGTGTCTAATATATTAAATGATTTGAAATCTCCGAAACAATTAAAAAAGAAGAATTAAAAATTGAAAATTAATAGCTGAAAATAACAATTATATTAAGCGAAAATAACCTGAAATGAAATGATAGTGAAGAAAAAGCTATCCGAAGATGGGAACCTGAAAGAGAGAACGAATCTACCTATAGAAGTAATTATGGAATTACTAGGGTGCTGTGTACGAAACTGTTATTTCCAACTGAAGGACGAATTCTTTACACAAGATGAGGGACTGCCAATGGGATCGCCACTTTCACCAGTCATAGCCAACATATATATGGAGTGGTTTGAAACTCTGGCCATTGAAGAAGCCCACAAGAAACCTCGAGTCTGGTTGAGATATGTTGACGACACCTTCATAATATGGAACCATGGGAATACTGAACTAGACGCCTTCTTGAAACAAATCAACAGCGATAGATCTTCTATCACTTTCACAATGGAGAAGGAAGTCCACAACGAATTGCCATTCTTAGACGTTTTGGTGAAGAGGACCGACACTAAATGGGAAACATCTGTATATCGAAAACCCACTCACCAAGACTCTATTAGACCGTGCTTTTAGGCTCTGTAATACGAAGGAAGATCTCGAGAAGGAACTAGACATCATCAAAAATGATCTTCAACGGAATGGCTACTCCAAAGCGATGGTAGAAAAGAGTTTGGCTAAAAGAAAGCAGGAGCCTCGCAAGGAAGAGATGCCGTCACAACCAGTGCTTGCACTTCCCTACATCAGAGGATTATCGGAGAGGATAAGAAGAATTGGTTCCAAGTACAATATCAGAACCTGCTTCAGATCTGATAACATTATCCGTAGCAGCCTCATGTAAACCAGGCCACCAAACGCGGACTGCGATTCCAAGAATTGCTTTTACCGGATACACTGTGAGTGCGGAAAATCCTATATTGGTGAAACTAAGAGGCCATTGAATGTTCGCATTGCCGAGCACAAGAAACACACAGCGAGGGGAAACCAGCAAATCAGGAATGGCAGACCATGTTTGGACCCATCAACACAACATCCAGTGGTCCCAAGCTGAGATCATACACAGAGAGGAACATTGGTTTAGGAGAAAATTCAAGGAAGCCGCATACATGCTGTCCAACAACGTATACAGCCAAGCTAGCGTAGAGATACGCAACATATGGAAACCCATCATCAAGCGAAAAATGGCCAACTCCCGCCAAACGGTCGTCTTCCACTGAACCAGTGAAGCGGAAAAAATGGAAAGTGGGGATAAGTGAAAGTAGTCGAACGACCCATAAATAGTCATCTCTCGGAGGAATCAGTCCAGTCATCACCCGAAGACGATTGTAGATACTAACAATCGAAACGTCGTGACCCAACGTGGCTTGGAATCTCTTGACTTTTTATTTTATTTCAGGTTCATTTGTATTTCTTTATTTTTTGTTCAATCGTTCTATTTTTACTTGTATTTTATTCCACTATTATTTCATGTCAGGTTATTTTATTTTTTTAATATAATTGTTATTTTCAGCTATTAATTTTTAATTCTTCTTTTTAAGTTGTTTTGGAGATTTCAAATCATTTAATATATTAGACAATGGAAGTCCGAACTAGTGAAATTCCCATACAACTACTCCAGAGTCGTACTCAGTCCATTGGTCATCATAATTTCGCGCTTATGTTCCATCTTATGTTTTGTCACTCATTTTTAGGTTATACATGCCTACAACCCTACGGAATCCGACGAACTCGACCTCCGTACAGGTGACTACGTCTACATTAGTGGGGAAACTCTAGCCAATTCTCCGGACGGTTGGGTAGAAGGCACTTCCTGGTTAACGGGCCAATCAGGGTTATTGCCAGAATCTTATACGGAACGTACTGCGGAATCTGACGCTTGGACACTACACAAAAAGATCTCTTTGAATCAAACGACACCCAGTGAAGGTATGGATTTATTATTACTATTATTTTGTGAATGGAATTTGGATTATGTTTTCCGAGCCACAGCTCTCAAGCTCGTCCAGTCTCATCTTACAAATAGGTACCAATATGTTGAAGTGAACAACATAAAGTCAGACCTCAAAGAAATGGAGCATCATCTTCCTCGGGGCTCCGTTTTGAGACCACTTTAATTCTTGATTTGTTAAAAAAATCACTTTTGTTTGTTCTGAGACAATCAAATAATGTATTTTCTCTTATTGTAAATATACAATATAGTAATGCGTTTGAATCACACCATCAGAGAAATGAAAAAATTACTTGCATTAAAAAATTAATAAAAAAATGGTGGGCCACTGTGAGATCCCTGTGGTATACGAGATGTTACGTGCTTGTTCGAGAAATTTTGACCAAAAACAATACTGTTACGGTGCCCCAGCCTCCAAAATCTCCGGGCAAGACTCCGTGTGACTTTCCCCATTTCAAAAAATTGGGATAACTTCAAAGTGCGGCTTTTTACTAGAACTATCATTTTGTAAAATGATTTCCAAAAATTTGTTTTCAGCCAGTAAGGAATCTACGAGAAACATCATGTCTGTTCCCAACCAAGACGCATACATTCCTTCGTTACCCCCGATGGACGACGAGGTTATGTCTGGGAGGTCGATACCGGCCAGCGAAAATATTTACATGAACATGCTGGAGCTGAAGAAGAAAGAAGGGCTGCAGAAAGAAGTGAGTTCTCCGATTATCATATAGACTTTACATATTATGGAATACATCGTAAATTTTACAAGAAAAGAATTTTTTACTTTATCTGAAGTATGTTATCATTGTTTTCCACTGTTTTTCTGGGTTTATAACATCCCATAATCCTTCTAAAATGGTACACTAATTAACTGAAGATGACCCTGATCGAAGAACCAAATTCTGCGAAGTCGTGATGGAAACCATTGCAAGGCATCCTACCTATCTCCACAATATTTGTTTTAGTGACGAATGTAGATTTTTTTAAACGGCAATGTTCACAAAGAAATTGCCGTTATTGAACTGACACCAACCCTCACGTTTTCCTGGAAACACATACCCAATATCCAGAAAAAAATAACATTTGGGCAGGAATATTGGGAAACCATATTGTAGGACCTCTATTTATTGATCAAAATTTAACAGGGGAACTGTATTTGAATATGCTGGAAACTACTGTTGACCCTCTCATCACTGAAATCGTCGAAGCGAATCCTAATGGATTCGATATGGATATTGTATTCCAACAAGATGGAGCACCACTACATTACTCCAGACAAGTGAGACATTATTTGGATACTACTTTTCCCGGTCGTTGGATTGGTCGTCGAGGTCCTACAAAATGGCCAGCCCGCTCGCCAGATTTGACACCTTTGGACTTTTTTTATGGGTCTATTCGAAGCAAAAGATGTACGAAAGTTAACCTGCCTCAATTTTGGCTATACGGCAGAGAATAATAAATATTTGTAGAGATATTGACGTTACTGTGTTCGAAAATGTTCGGCGTAAAATATCGGATAGGCTGATACTTACTTCATGAAAAACACTAACTGAAACAATTTTCACTGTGACGACTACAAAAACTGCGACTTTGTATACAAGGTAGGAAGAAAAAGAAACTAATAAAGCGGCATGTTTGCTTTTTTCTCTACTCCACACTGACGTCATTTCACACACCCACATATTGCCGTTAGTCTCACTCTTACACAACACCACACCTACCTTGAGTTGGGTGTTCCACAAGGTTCCGGTCGTAGGTCTGAAAATGGGAAGAAGCGTGGGAGTTTGATGCAGAATCGACCTAGTCTATCTACTGCGATCAGTTTATTTCACCATCACTTTATTCTTTATTATTTTCAGTCGGCAGCGGACGGTTCACCGCGTAACATCTTCATAATGAGGCACGGTGAGAGAGTCGATTTTACTTTCGGCAGCTGGGTTCCGCATTGCTTTGACGAGTCCAACAACTACACCAGAAGGATCTCAATATGCCGAAAACGTTACCTTTCAGGAAAGACGGGGCCGAAGGATATTTGGGATACCCCTTGACCAATGTGGGGGACTGGGGTACTGCAGGCAACCCTGGTAAGTGAAACGTAATGTTACTTTTTTACGCAGTGTTCATTAGGTGCACCGAATGGTTTCTTTGGTCACTGGTCAAATATTAGGCAACTTTCTAGGCATAGTTCTTTGCTCCAGTTAAGAGTAACTTAATCCCCAGCCAAACTAAATGGGGATCCTCAATTTGGGATATTACAGCATGGATGAAAGCTTATCATGGGATCTGCAAATAAAAGATGTCTGCAACAAACTAAACAAGACATTCTTTGCTTTAAGGCAAATTAAATCATGCATGGACACAGCAGGTCTACTAGAAATCTACTTTGCTATGGCATATTCACATATATCGCTCAATATCGTAGCATGGGGTTGCAGTAATGAATTCATCAGAGTATTCGTAGCACAAAAGCGCATAGTTAGACTAATTTTCAGCATTGAATACCGAGACACCTGTAACCAGTATCCGTTTGGGAAAAATTATTATCGGCTCCCTCCATATACATTCTTTAATGTATAGGATTTGCTAGATCTAACATCCATGAACTAGAAACAAACGCAACGGTGCACAGTTGCAACACACATCATGGTGATGTTTTGCGTATTCCAAGTCATAAGTCAACGAAATATAAAAAGTCCCCTTTGTATAGTGCCATAAATCTGTATAATAAATTACCAGAGCAGATCAAACAAATTACCTCTGATAAAGTGTTTCATGGTAGTGTAAAGCCATTGCTGCTGCAAAAATGTTACTATAGTTGTGATGAATTCCTGGAAGATGATTTCTGATGAGCACTGATTTTACTTATTTTTTTCCTCTTACTATTATTCAGTCTTATCTTCGACGCCTATATATATATATTATTATATATATATATATTATATATATATATATATATATATATATATATAATATATATATATATATATATATATATGTATATATATATATTATATATATATATTAATATATATATATATTTATATATATATAATATATATAAAATGGATAATCTTAGCGACTGGAGAAATGTACAGCAAAATGGATTAACGGGGTCTCTCAGTCAAAAAATCAAAAATCAAATCTCTGTTCTACTTTGCCAAGCTTTCGCTTCTAATGGGAAACTTCTTCAGGGCAGTAAAAATGAGTTAAAAACAATAAATTGAACATATAAACTGACGTAGAAGGTTGAACATGTATAGGATTTTTTGTTTTTTTTTTTTTTGGTTTATTTTCTGGGGGAAAACTTGAACATCCATAAATTTACCAGTCATAAATCACTTATCGAGGAACTAGTACAAATCAAAACACAACAAAACCAAAAAATCCTATACATTTTCAACCTTCTACGTCAGTTTATATGTTCAATTTATTGTTTTTAACTCATTTTTACTGCCCTGAAGAAGCTTCCCATTAGAAGCGAAAGCTTGGCAAAGTAATCCATTTTTGCTGTATGCTGGTAAATTTATGGATGTTCAAGTTTTCCCCAAAAAAAAAAAAAACAAAAAATCCTATACATGTTCAACTTTCTACACATTCCTAGAGAAGATCTAACACAAAGAAGAGTACCTGATGCAGTACAAATACAGGTAAATTTACCTAAAGTACCTGAAATACCTGAGTTAAGACGCTCTGACTGTATAAAGAGGCAGACGACAGGATGACAGCTTGGCAAAGTAGAACAGAGATTTGATATTTGGACTGAGAGGCCCCGTTAATCCATTTTGCTGTACATTTCTCCAGTCGCTAAGATTATCCATATATTATAATATATATATATAATATATATATTATATATATATTATATATATATATATATATATATATATATATATATATATATATGCCCTGAAGAAGCTTCTCACTAGAAGCGAAAGCTTGGCAATGTAAAGCAGAGTTTCCATTTTACTATATATATATATATATATATATATATATATATATATATATGATATATATATATATAATATATATATATATATATATATGGAATAACGGGGTCTCTCAGTCAAAAAATCAAAAATCAAAACTCTGTTTTACATTGCCAAGCTTTCGCTTCTAGTGAGAAGCTTCTTCAGGGCTATAATTTATTGAGTTGTGGGTTTTTTTGCCAATGAATAAAATTACAAATCATACTTACAGTAAAAATGAGTAAAAAACAATTAATTGAACATATAAATCGACGAAAAAAGTTAAACATTAATGGAGTATTTTGGTTTGACAAATGTCATACCTTCACATAAATGACATTTTCAATGGGCATGATGATCTGATAATCTTTGACTCTAAAGGGAAAGTTGATTGATACACTTTTCATTATTTTATTTATTTATAATAAATGAAATAATGAAAATAAATTATAGGCTCTGAAGAAGCTTCTCACTAGAAGCGAAAGCTTGGCAAAGTAAAGCAGAGTTTTTGATTTTTTGACTGAGAGACCACGTTATTCCATTTTACTGTACATTTCTCCATATTATATATATATATATATATATATATATATATTATATATATAATATATATATATATATATATTTATATATATATATATATATATATATATATATATATATATATATATTGTTTTTCACTCATTTTTACTGCTCTGAAGAAGCTTCCCATTAGAAGCGAAAGCTTGGCAAAGTAAAGCAGAGTTTGATTTTTGATTTTTTGACTGAGAGACCCTGTTAATCCATTTTACCATACATTTCTCCAGTCGCTAACATTATCCAATTTATATATATATATATATATATATATATATATATATATATATATATATATATATATATATATATATATATATATATATAGATGAGTTTTTCAAATTCACTTCGAAAATTATTCAAATTGATGTGTTTCAAACCCTGGGTTTTAACTTTTAAAGGGATTTGTTTCTAATTCACATATTGGCAACAGCGCCTATATCAAGTTGAAATAATTTATACGTGCCTAAATATTCTACTTTAAAAAAAGAAAATTATCTTTATAAATCAACAATTAAGGCAAAATATAAATTATAGTTCAATACCACCTCCGCAATCCACATAAACAACAGTTGTTTTGTTATTTATTTATATAGAGGAAGATAGGTTAGGTGCACAAAATGTCATATGTCACAGAATGTCTCAGAACTCGGAATATAAGTAAACAGAACAGCACGCCTCTGAAATATGTCATCTTTGTATGTCTCATACAGGAAACAGATTCATTGTCCTTTATCAGCTATAACTAATGTTGCCACATGGTGAAATAGAAACGAATCCCTTTAAATGTTGAATGAATTATTTCTATCCTCTTTTTTAAGTATTTAAATAATTTTTTAAAGAAAAAGGTTGAAATGATTAGTTTAAAATGCGTTGTTTTAGAGCTCTCTTATGAAAACTACTTGATTTTCGTCAGGAGGAACTTTCCCCATTGTACAGTAATCATTACGTATCAGAAAAAAGATATTATGTTAAAGTATCAAACCCTGACAAACGACACTTTATCGATCCCTGCCTCCATCAACATCTCAATTTCCAGCTGGGCGAATCCTTCAGAGAGAAAAACATGGACATCCACTACGCGTACTGCTCTCCAGCGTTGCGCTCCATCATGACCTGCGACGGTTTTCTGAGGGGCCTCAACAAGAAGGATCAAATAAAGATCCGTGTGGAGCCTGGTCTGTTTGAGTGGACCGCCTGGTACAAGGACGACGTTCCTGGTTGGATGTCGATCGAGGAACTCAAGAACTGTGGTTACAACATCGATGAAACCTACGTGCCCTGCGTCTCCGTCAAGGATGTGCACGAGTATAAGGAAGGCTGTGACCAGTTTTACGCGAGGAACGCCATCACCAGAAGTGAGTATTTTCGGAACTAACTGCATTTTATGGGTTTTTTTCAAGTTCATTTTGAAGTGAGATTTTTGCTCGGCATACTCGCTATACGATAGCTAGTATTTTGACACCTGAAGATGTTATTGCATAGCGAAACACGTGTCACGGTTTGGAAACTGTCAAGTGGAAATCTCACATCCAAGTGTTTTTTTTTGAATACGTAATAATTGTTTTGAGTTATAAACTGCAGCCAAAGTTAAATTCAAGTAGTGCATCTAAAACTTGGAAATGATGCGTTGTAAATTCACTAATAATGTAATCTTTTCCAAGTTCTAAGTGCCCTAATTGAATATAGGTTCGGCTGGGTCTGGCTCCAGGTTAGATTTATTTTCATTAACAATTACATATTTTTAATGAAATTCCAATGAATATAATGTGCTGACATTCCTGTGCTAAGTGCAAAGTGTACATGCTAGAAGCAAGTTGTCTACAGGCGCTGTTTATGATTCACTACACAAACTTTAAACAACCAACCGAAAGAAGGTATTACTTGTCTTTTCTATAGTCATTTAGATTTTATAACATCGCATTAATTTCTAGTTTTTTTTTCTAACACTGCCAATAGAACCCAGGAGAGTTTGGGTTGATTTTTTCTGTGAAACAAACTAGAAACATACAACTTTTTCACACAGCCATCTGTCGTACTAATTATAGCTTTCTGGTGAAGAGAATTCCAAGACTGGCAAATGGATATCACTCAAACATAAATACATCTGGAACAACATAACATTCTTTTAAAAATCAATTGTTCAAATTAAAATGAGCTGATGCCAAAATAGAGTATGTGAAAATTAATAATTTGTCGGGCACGCTGGAAAAAGCTGAAAAAACAATTTATATTGTGTTTTTGATCATGCTATGCTATATCCCGGAATCATTGCTATGCTATAGCCCTGGAATCATTGCTATGCTATAGCTCCGGAACCGTTGCTATGCTATAGTCCCGGATTCATTGCTATGATATAGCTTCGGAACCAGTGCTACGCCATAACTCAGAAACGACTGATATGCTATAGCTCCGGAAATAAGGCTATGCCATATCTCCGAAGCTGTGTCATATCTCCGTAACTAACACTATGCTATAATTCAGGAACCAGTGGTATGCCATATCTCAAGAACCACTGCTATTCAATTTTTCTGAAACCAGGGCTATGCTATATCTACGGAACCAGTGCTGTATCATATTTCTGGAACCAATGCTATGCCATATCTGACATGCCATAGCTCTGGAACCTGTGCTATGCTATATTTCCGGAATCAATACGGTGCTATATCTCCGGAATCAATACTATGTGAAATCTCAGGAACTAGTACTATATCATATTTCAGGAACCACTGCTAGGCTATAGTTTTGGAACTAGTGCTATGCTATATATCCGGAACCAATTATGCTATATCTCCGGAAAAAAACTGTGTCATATCTCCGTAACTAACGCTATGCTATAATTCAGGAACTAGTGGTATGCCATATCTCAGGAACCACTGATATTCTAGATTTCTGAAACCAGAACTATGCTATATCTACGGAACCAGTGCTGTGTCATATTTCCGGAACCAATGCTATGTTATATCTCAGGAACTACTACTATGCCTTATCTCCGAAACCACTGATATGCCATACCTTCGGAACCAGTGCTATATTTCCGGAATCAGTACTATATCTCTGGGAATCAACAATCATATGCCAAAAACTTAACTACTATACATACCAGGAACATTAGGTTATATTTAATTTTAATAGTATGCTATATATCCAAATACGCTATATCTCCGGAATCAAGCTTCACTCGGAATCGAAGCCTGTCATAACTCACGCAACTAACGCTGCCTATATTCACGAACGACTGCTATTCTACATCAGAAACCACTGCATTCTACATTTCTATGAAACCACCATGCTGTATCATATAAACCAATGCATTCTGTATCATATTCAAACACATGCTATGCAAATCTAATCCAACAATGCCTTAGCCCAACCATCCCAATACCTTTTTCGGAACCATGCTATGCTATTTTTCGAACCAATGCATGCTATATTTCCGGAATCCTCTTATCTCAATCAATGCCAGGATACTGTACCTGTACATATTTCAGAACCACCACTGTTATGTTATAGTTTTGGAACTAGTGCTATGCTATATATCCGGAACCAATGTTATGCTATATCTCCGGAGCCAAAGCTGTGTCATAACTCCGTAACTAACGCTATGCTATAATTCAGGGACTAGTGGTCTGCCATATCTCAGGAACCACTGGTATTCTAAATTTCTGAAACCAGGGCTATGCTATATCTACGGAGCCAGTGCTGTTTCATATTTCTGGAATCAATGCTATGCTAACTCTCAGGAACTAGTACTATACCATATTTCAGGAACCACTGCTATCTTATAGTTTTGGAACTTGTGCTATGCTATATATCCGGAACCAATGCTATGCTATGTCTTCGGAACCAAAGCTGTGTCATATCTCCGCTACTAACGCTATGCTATAATTCAGAAGCTACTGGTCTGTCATATCTTAGGAACCACTGCTATTCTGTATTTCTGAAACCAGGGCTATGCTATATCTACGGAATCAGTGCTGTTATATTTCCGGAACCAATGGTATGCTATATCTCGGGAACTACTGCCATGTCATATCTCAAGAACCACTGATATGCCATAGCTTCGGAACCAGTGCTATGCTGTATTTCCGGAACCAATGCTATGCTATATTTCCGGAATTAGTACTGTGCTATATCTATGGAATCAGTGCTATGCTAAATCTCAGGAACTATTACTGAGCCATATTTCAGGAACCACTGCTATGTTATAGTTTTCGAACTAGCGCTATGCTATATATCCGGAACCAATGCTATGCTGTATCTCGAGAACCAGTACTGTGCTATATCTCAGAAACTAGTGCGTTGCCATGTCTCCGGAAATTTGACACAAGTTGGTGTTTGGTTATATCAAGATATTTTCCCTATGCTCTGTTCTTTTTTGTCTTGACTGACTCGCCTGAAATTGAATTATTATCGTCTTCAGGTGTCATCACAACTCACAACACGGGCAACATCCTCCTGGTCGGTCACTCTACCACTCTGGAAACCTGTTCCCACGAACTTCTGGGCAGAAAACCGAAGTTGCCCAATGACCTGATCAAGATCATCCAGAAAATCCCGTACTGCGCCCTCGTACAGCTGACCGGCAACGGAGACAAGTGGGAAATGGCCGAACCTGTTTGCCTGCCAATGATGCACTCCAACAATCAGAGATTCGATTGGAAGATGCTGTTTGGAGAGTAATTTTTCAAAGCTATTAGGTTAGATTTTTAGGTACAAGAACTGATTTTATTAATGATGGTACAAATGAGACACGTGTATTGTTTTTTAGCCAAAGTAGGGGCGATTCATATGAAGAGACGTCGGAATTGTTCCTATATTTTTAACTTGTGGTTTCCAGGGAGTTTTCTCAGCTTTCGGTTCCTCTGTTTCGATACTGACGCGGAATGTTTTTGCCGAGTAAGTGCTGACGACACTGGGTTGAACGGGATATTGATTTTAATTTTTTCGAGGCAGAGGAACGAGAGCGGTTGAAAACTCTTTGATTTTATATTTTATGATTTTGAAAAATAGTTATTCAACTGGAATAGTAATTTTAATGAACACAGGTCAGGAAAGTGATCTAAGAGAAAAAAGTATACAAATTTAAAGTGTTTCAATGTACAGAGTTCCAATTTGACACCAGAATTTTGTGTCCCAGTAATTTCCCTTTTTTAATGTTCGGTGTAATTTCAAATAGTATTTTTCACCACAACATTTCAAGTAATGATTTAGATACGACATATACTTCACAGCTATAACCCTCAATCCCTAAATCGTGATAGGTCAAACCCTAATTGAATATCATTGAGCCTATAATCCTCAAACTGACCCACAATTTCTAGGTCAGAAAACTCATGATGTAAAGTTCATTACTGTACTTGTGATAATTATACTCTACTCAAATTCATTTTTTTCAAATGTGTCCGGATGTGATTTTTCATGTGATCTCTTCTACCGAATCCTTTGCCATATTTGTCGCAAGTGTGTGGTTTGTCTCCGCTTGAAGTCGACTTTATAATTGAGATTCTTTGAACAGATTTTACAGTCGAATTGTTTGTCCCTCTTTCTCAAGTGTATGATATGTCAATCCCTAATTGAATATCATTAAACCTATAATCCTCAAACTGACCCTCAATTCCTAGGTCAGAAAACTCATGATGTAATGTTCATTACTATATTTGTAATGATTATACTCTACTCAAATTCATTTATTTTTGAATGTGTCTCGATGTGTTTTCTCATGTGATCATGCCTGGTGAATCCTTTGCCATATTTGTCGCAAATGTGTGGTTTTTTTTCTCTTGAAGTTGACTTTATAATTGAGATTCTTTGAAAAGATTTTACAGTCGAATTGTTTGTCCCTCTTTCTCAAGTGTATGATATGTCAATCCCTAATTGAATATCATTAAACCTATAATCCTCAAACTGACCCTCAATTCCTAGGTCAGAAAACTCATGATGTAATGTTCATTACTATATTTGTAATGATTATACTCTACTCAAATTCATTTATTTTTGAATGTGTCTCGATGTGTTTTCTCATGTGATCATGCCTGGTGAATCCTTTGCCATATTTGTCGCAAATGTGTGGTTTTTTTCCTCTTGAAGTTGACTTTATAATTGAGATTCTTTGAAAAGATTTTACAGTCGAATTGTTTGTCCCTCTTTCTCTAGTGTATGATATGTCAATCCCTAATTGAATATAATTAAACCTGTAATCCTCAAACTGACCCTCAATTCCTAGGTCAGAAAACTCATGATGTAATGTTCATTACTGTAATTGTGATAATTATACTCTACTCAAATTCATTTAAAAAAAAATGTTTTTGGATGTGACTTTTCATATGATCCCTTCTACTGAATCCTTTTCCACATTTGCCGCAAATGTGTGGTTTTTTTCCTCTTGAAGTTGACTTTATAATTGAGATTCTTTGAAAAGATTTTACAGTCGAATTGTTTGTCCCTCTTTCTCTAGTGTATGATATGTCAATCCCTAATTGAATATAATTAAACCTGTAATCCTCAAACTGACCCTCAATTCCTAGGTCAGAAAACTCATGATGTAATGTTCATTACTGTAATTGTGATAATTATACTCTACTCAAATTCATTTAAAAAAAAATGTTTTTGGATGTGACTTTTCATATGATCCCTTCTACTGAATCCTTTTCCACATTTGCCGCAAATGTGTGGTTTTTTTCCTCTTGAAGTTGACTTTATAATTGAGATTCTTTGAAAAGATTTTACAGTCGAATTGTTTGTCCCTCTTTCTCTAGTGTATGATATGTCAATCCCTAATTGAATATCATTAAACCTATAATCCTCAAACTGACCCTCAATTCCTAGGTCAGAAAACTCATGATGTAATGTTCATTACTGTAATTGTGATAATTATACTCTACTCAAATTCATTTGAAAAAAAATGTTTTTGGATGTGACTTTTCATATGATCCCTTCTACTGAATCCTTTTCCACATTTGCCGCAAATGTGTGGTTTTTTTCCTCTTGAAGTTGACTTTATAATTGAGATTCTTTGAAAAGATTTTACAGTCGAATTGTTTGTCCCTCTTTCTCTAGTGTATGATATGTCAATCCCTAATTGAATATCATTAAACCTATAATCCTCAAACTGACCCTCAATTCCTAGGTCAGAAAACTCATGATGTAATGTTCATTACTGTAATTGTGATAATTATACTCTACTCAAATTCATTTAAAAAAAAATGTTTTTGGATGTGACTTTTCATATGATCCCTTCTACTGAATCCTTTTCCACATTTGCCGCAAATGTGTGGTTTTTTTCCTCTTGAAGTTGACTTTATAATTGAGATTCTTTGAAAAGATTTTACAGTCGAATTGTTTGTCCCTCTTTCTCTAGTGTATGATATGTCAATCCCTAATTGAATATAATTAAACCTGTAATCCTCAAACTGACCCTCAATTCCTAGGTCAGAAAACTCATGATGTAATGTTCATTACTGTAATTGTGATAATTATACTCTACTCAAATTCATTTAAAAAAAATGTTTTTGGATGTGACTTTTCATATGATCCCTTCTACTGAATCCTTTTCCACATTTGCCGCAAATGTGTGGTTTTTTTCCTCTTGAAGTTGACTTTATAATTGAGATTCTTTGAAAAGATTTTACAGTCGAATTGTTTGTCCCTCTTTCTCTAGTGTATGATATGTCAATCCCTAATTGAATATAATTAAACCTGTAATCCTCAAACTGACCCTCAATTCCTAGGTCAGAAAACTCATGATGTAATGTTCATTACTGTAATTGTGATAATTATACTCTACTCAAATTCATTTAAAAAAAAATGTTTTTGGATGTGACTTTTCATATGATCCCTTCTACTGAATCCTTTGCCACATTTGTCGCAAATGTGTGGTTTGTCTCTGCTTAAAGTCGACTTTATAATTGAGATTCTTTGAAAAGATTTTACAGTCGAATTGTTTGTCCTTCTTTCTCTAGTGTATGATATGTCAATCCCTAATTGAATATCATTAAACCTATAATCCTCAAACTGACCCTCAATTCCTAGGTCAGAAAACTCATGATATAATGTTCATTACTATATTTGTAATGATTATACTCTACTCAAATTCATTTATTTTTGAATGTGTCTCGATGTGTTTTCTCATGTGATCATGCCTGGTGAATCCTTTGCCACATTTGTCACAAATGTGTGGTTTGTCTCCGCTTAAAGTCGACTTTATAATTGAGATTCTTTGAAAAGATTTTACAGTCGAATTGTTTGTCCCTCTTTCTCTAGTGTATGATATGTCAATCCCTAATTGAATATCATTAAACCTATAATCCTCAAACTGACCCTCAATTCCTAGGTCAGAAAACTCATGATGTAATGTTCATTACTGTAATTGTGATAATTATACTCTACTCAAATTCATTTAAAAAAAAATGTTTTTGGATGTGACTTTTCATATGATCCCTTCTACTGAATCCTTTTCCACATTTGCCGCAAATGTGTGGTTTTTTTCCTCTTGAAGTTGACTTTATAATTGAGATTCTTTGAAAAGATTTTACAGTCGAATTGTTTGTCCCTCTTTCTCTAGTGTATGATATGTCAATCCCTAATTGAATATCATTAAACCTATAATCCCCAAACTGACCCTCAATTCCTAGGTCAGAAAACTCATGATGTAATGTTCATTACTATATTTGTAATGATTATACTCTACTCAAATTCATTTTTTTTTAATGTGTCTCGATGTGTTTTCTCATGTGATCATGCCTGGTGAATCGTTTGCTATATTTGTCACAAATGTGAGGTTTGTCTTCGTCCTAAGTTGACTTTACAGTTGAATTGCTTTGGACAACATTGACATTCGAATGGTTTGTCCAACATATATTTCGTCAGTAAAATTTTTTTTTGACAAATTTACCACTTTTTCCATTGTTTATATATCGTTTCTCCGAACGTTTCTATATCGCGTTCATATTGATCAATTGGAAGTTGATGTAGTTCTATATTACCTTAAAAAATTTTCTAGGAAATCTATTGCAGCGATAACATTTCAATTTGGTGGTTTCAGATCAATGAGTGATTTTATTCAAGTCATCAGGAAGAATTTCGACTTTTCCGATTGTTTATATATCGTTTTTCCGAAAATTCCTATATCACGTTCTTATTGATATGTCAATCCCTAATTAAATATCATTAGACCTATAATCCTCAAACTGACCCTCAATTCCTAGGTCAGAAAACTCATGATGTAATGTTCATTACTCTAATTGTGATAATTGTACTCTACTCAAATTCATTTTTTTTTTAAATGTGTCCGGATGTGATTATTCATATGATCCCTTCTACTGAATCCTTTGCCACATTTGTCGCAAATGTGTGGTTTTTTTCCTCTTGAAGTTGACTTTATAATTGAGATTCTTTGAAAAGATTTTACAGTCGAATTGTTTGTCCCTCTTTCTCTAGTGTATGATATGTCAATCCCTAATTGAATATCATTAAACCTATAATCCTCAAACTGACCCTCAATTCCTAGGTCAGGAAACTCATGATGTAATGTTCATTACTATATTTGTAATGATTATACTCTACTCAAATTCATTTATTTTTGAATGTGTCTCGATGTGTTTTCTCATGTGATCATGCCTGGTGAATCCTTTGCCACATTTGTCACAAATGTGTGGTTTGTCTCCGCTTAAAGTCGACTTTATAATTGAGATTCTTTGAAAAGATTTTACAGTCGAATTGTTCGTCCCTCTTTCTCTAGTGTATGATATGTCAATCCCTAATTGAATATCATCAAACCTATAATCCTCAAACTGACCCTCAATTCCTAGGTCAGGAAACTCATGATGTAATGTTCATTACTATATTTGTAATGATTATACTCTACTCAAATTCATTTATTTTTGAATGTGTCTCGATGTGTTTTCTCATGTGATCATGCCTGGTGAATCCTTTGCCACATTTGTCGCAAATGTGTGGTTTGTCTCCGCTTAAAGTCGACTTTATAATTGAGATTCTTTGAACAGATTCTACAGTCGAATTGTTTGTCCCTCTTTCTCTAGTTCATGATATGTCAATCCCTAATTGAATATCATTAAACCTATAATCCTCAAACTGACCCTGAATTCCGGGTGAGAAAACTCATGAAGAAATGGTCTATATATTATCCTCACATGACACATTTGCATAATGTTCTTTCATGTAATTATGATAGTCATACTCTACACATATTTATTTTTTTAAATCACAACTTGGAGAACTCTAACCTCAAATCCCTAACTCATGATATGTCAATCCCTAATCTAATGTCATTGAACCCGTAATCCTTTAACTATTGTCGTTCGTCAGTACATTTTTTTTGGCACCTTTCCTACATTTGAAAAGTCTTGTTATGTTGCAGGATATAACAAGATTTCTTGAAATATTTATTGCATGGTTCGCATTCTGACTGTCCTTATTTTCTGGCCCAGTATTATTCTGAATATTGTTGGGGTATACGACGTATGTTGCGTCTTGTCTAACTTGCCCTTCATCAGGATTTATATGCTGAGAATATTCTGAGGAAGCCGTTCTGATTGTTCAACTTCATTGACGCCTTTTCGACAGTGACAGTTCTCAATTTTATACAGAAAATAACTGAATTCTTCACTTAGTTCTGTTGATGGTAAAAGTTATTGTAGCTGTTTGAATTGTGTGCTTGATTTCACTGGATTTCGGCCACTTATTTCATCTTCAGATCCATAACTCCAGAACCCACAAACTCCAAACCTATGTAAGGAACACTTCATGATGAGATTTACACTAAACAATTTTGCAAAACGCAGCGCGTGTTTCGCTATTCAATAGCTTCTTCAGGCCAGTCTATACTAACTCTATACTATGTGTTAGGCCCGAAGAAGCTGATGTAGAACGAAACATGTGTTGCGTTCTTGTGAGTGTTCAGTGATAAACTTACACTGTTTCTTCAACATGTTATAGATGTTCAAGTATCATGCATCCAAACATATAAATCCATTAGTCATAATTCTCAAACCCACGAACATTTAAAAAGGGAAATTACTCAATTTCTGAACTGGACTTTTTTAGAGAAAAAAAAAGTACATTGAAAAATCAAAATGGACTTTGAGTGTTAACAGCAGCTCTTTCAGATTGCCAGAACGATTTTTTGAGAAATGATCACTTTGAAATGTAACAAACCTCATGTATGTAGCAACCAAGTTTTTTTTTTGTCAGAATTCTGGTAGAAAATTTGAGGCTCTGTTATTTTTGTTCTCGACATAGTTTTCTTTTTCGATTAGCCTTCTGAAAGATATATTTCAGTTAGTAATTATTTCAATTCGTGTTAAGTCTGACCTATATATGTCCTGTTGTTTCGGGGGTCCTTGGATACTTTTATTAGTTCATATCGAATAGATTTTATAACCATATGCCAGACTGCAAGATGTATTTTTAATATTAATTTTATTTCGTGCTCTGTCCTTAGTTATATATTTTTTCTCAATTTTTAAAATTTACTGTGTTCAATGCATGTGTATATTTTTCAATTTATATTTACAAATAAAAAACCCGAATGAATATCCTGAGAAATTGTTTTTTATTTTTGGTTTCAACATTTTGAAACTACTTGCAACTGTAGTGAACATTTTGATTTCCTATTTTTTATTCAGATGGTAAGCATATGCTGATATAGAGCCCTGTATTTTTTATCCTATTATCTTTAAAAAGATTATGAATGGTCTAATTTTATTTTATTCAATGAATTGAGGTCAATATATCTCATTTTTATTATTTCGAAAGTTTCACCACTCTCTTCAAAAAAAAGAAAACATAAATTTGTCAACATTGATTAAAGATCGTAAAATTTCATGGCGAAAAACAATAGATCTTTACGCTGATATTGGGATAACTGCAGGTGTAATACCTCTTTTTATATTTGCCATTTTTTTAGTAGTTTTTTTAATAAAGACATTTGTTATGATCTGGCAACACCGTAAAACATTTAATTTTCTTCTTCTTTATTCTTGTTGTTCTGATTGTGCGTGCGACATTGCCAAATTGTTTGTGAGGTCGATTTATGGTTAGTTCCAAAGTTAGGAAGAATTTCATATTACAAACTAATATTTCTGCGTTTTTTTGTGTGTCTGTCTAGTTCAATATTCAATATGTTGTGTGGACACTAAGCTGGTTGCAAGTTCCTGTATCTGAAGTTGACTCTTTCCTCATATTTAGTCCCTCTCTTTCTCTCGACCTGCTATTCGTTTTCCTTGACTCGTCCAAGCCGGCTAACTTTTTCTTACATTTCTAGCTTGTATTGTTGATATGTTGCCTAAAAATTTTGCTAATCAAATCAAACTGTATCAACCTGTAGGATATCTAAAACGTATTTGTGTTCATATATTGTAAAATGGTAATTGTTTATCGTTATCTTGGATATTTATTAAGTATATCTAAAATAGTTATATGGGTGAATGATGGGGTACAATTATTTTTGCTACATTTTGTTGCTGACAATTAGAATGTAAGAAAAGAATAATAAGTGATCGTCATATCTAGAATTGTTTTATTTTCACCTTTGATCCTCTCAGGTTTCGATATATTCGGTCATAAAATTTCTGCTAATGGAGTAAAAGTATTATAACAAGAAGTAGAATTTTGTTTTCTGCAAAAAATGGAATGTCTAATGATTCAAATAATTTTTGAGAACATTATAATTTGAGAAAAACACACGTTCAACGATTCAAAATGAGCTTTTCAGATTATTTTGATAATTTCATGTAAGCACCATGTTTCATTTTCAATTGTTTTAATGTACTTTACTTATTGGAATACATTTTTGCTACTTCTGATCAGAAATTACTGTAGTACTGTACTGATTCAATAAAAATGATGGAATATATACGCAATTCGAACATAACATGATATAGTTCTGAATATTACCGGAGTTTTTTCCCAACATCAAATCGTTACTTTCAACACCTCGACACGTGTTTCGATCACCAAGTGTCAAAACACGTGTCAAAGTGTTGAAAATAACGATTTGGTGTTGGAAAAAAACTCCATTTTTATTATACCTATTTCAAGCCAAAGGTTTTCTATACTTTATGATAGTTTAATAAACTATGATCTTGTTCAACAGCAGTGGCTGAATCATAGAATGTTAAAATGCAAGCCTTCGTCAAAAAAGCCCAACACTTCTGAATATGTATGGACATTGTCCATTGCCTTCAACGAATAGGCCTATTTCGCAATAAAGAAGTAGACGAAATGAAGTTGACAACTGACGTTTTGAAGTTTGTAGACGTTTTGTTATTGAGTGAAGTTTGGAATATTTCGAACTGTTGTATTTAGGATTTCTCATTTTCTTATAATAGTGGAAATATAAAGTCTGTAATAATTTCCAAAAATGGCACATTACAAAGGAGCAGCAAGCGAAGCAGGCCGAGCTATGCAGCTCATGAAAAAACGTGAGAAGGAAATGCAAGATTTGGAAATCAGGAAAAAACGAATTGAGGAAGATTTGAAATTGAATAATATCGAAACCAAGTTCGCTACACATTACGATGCAGTGGAGCAGCAACTCAAAGTAAAGCATTGAATTTAAACTATAATTCCACAGTGATAACCGATTAATTTACAGACCTCCACAATTGGGCTCGTCACTCTAGATGAAATGAAAGCCAAACAAGAAAACATAGTCAAGGAACGAGAGAAGAAGCTTGCCCAGAAGCAAGCAGAGAAAGAGAGGGAGAAGCTGAGACAGCTCGAAGCCAAGCAAGCGGAGAAAAACAAGCAGAAGAAACAGGTATCGTATCACTTTTCCTCTGTACCAATCTCACCCTCACAGATTAAAGTAAAAAATGATAGTTCCTGTTCTAGATCCAGGCTCTCTCATTCACACTCGACGAGGACGAAGATGAAGATGGAGATTCGGATGGGGGCACAAACAAATCGAAGAACGACTTCAAAAGGTCCAGCGAAGAGGTGGAAAGGTCGAACTTGAAGAAAATAAAGAAGGACCCCAACGTTGATACAAGTTTCTTACCCGACAGGGAGAGAGAGGAGGAAGAAAACAGACTGAGAGAGGAGCTGCGACAACAGTGGTCCGAGCAGCAGCAGAAGCTCAAAGAAGAGGAGATTGAAATAACGTTCAGTTATTGTTGGATGGCTCGGGGCATAGGAGGACTGTTCGAGTGAAGAAAGGTAGGGAAATCTAGCTTTGAAATTAGTGGCAATGATTTGAGTTCATGCTTTTTAGGTAACTCTGTTTACCAGTTCCTACAGAGAGTATTGGAACTTCTGAGGAAGGAGTTTTCAGAGTTGAAGACTGTTATGGCTGACCAACTGATGTACGTCAAGGAAGATCTAATTCTACCACATCACTACACATTTTATGATTTTATTGTGACTAAGGTAGGGGATTCTTTCAACAGAAAGGATGACAATCTGAAAAGAATCGTGAAACGTCCAAAACATTGTTACAAATTTGCCTGATCTTTGCTTGTTTCTGCTTCAGGCTCGTGGAAAGAGTGGTCCTCTTTTCCAATTTGATGTCCACGACGATGTGAGGTTGATTAGCGACGCGTCAATCGAGAAGGAAGAATCTCATGCCGGTAAAGTCCTGCTCAGGAGTTGGTACGAGAGGAATAAACATATTTTTCCTGCTAGTAGGTGGGAGCCTTATGATCCTACTAAAGTTTATGAGAAATATACCGTTTCTGATAAGAATAAAAAGGCTTAGGTTGATGACAATAAATGTTTTAGGATATTTGGTTTATTTTTTTACACGCTTTATATTAGCTACGCCTGTATGTATGTTTGTTTGTAACTCTCAAGCTCGGTATCTTTATTGACAGAATCATCGGCGTTATTGCTTGATCTATTCACGGGCAGATGGCGCTGTACGTAACTATCGACATTATTGTTTGATCTATTCGCGGGCAAATGGCGCTGTAACCTCCTTGATAGGTTGTTCAAAAGAAAATCAAAATAATAAATATAGTTTAAAAAACACGCTTTTATAGCATAGCATATTTTAGTAAGTATTCAGAACTCTTCCAATATGAATTTAATATTTTGTTTAGTTTCAATATTCTTTGAAAATGTTAGCGATTTTAAAAATTCTTGCAGTAAACAAAATAAATCTCCAAAATTTCTGAGAAGTCAAACAATAAAATGTATTCCTTGCAAAATGAACAAACATTTGCATGACAGAAGCAATTATAATAATAATTGTAATTAACTTCAGTTAATTTCTTGGGTATTAAGAAACATGTAATGAAAGTGTAACTATTCGCTGTTTGTAAATGAAGGATATCTGGGGAAAAACTACTATTGGGGTCTTCATTTACGTTTATTTATTTATTTAAGTGATACACAAAATATAGAAAATAAGAATTAAACACTAACGAAGAGACAGATATGAAGACAGTAACTGCAGTACATAAAGTTAAGATTGTGTATAAAATAGCTTAGAAAGTAAAACTAATTAATACAAAACTACCGTTGTTATTAGTCATCGGGCTTGCTTGAAGAAAGGCAGTAAACGGATCTAAACTAATGAACTCTAAATGTTCAAGCCAGTCTCAGATATACCTACACACTAGGTTGAATGGATTGACGCCTATCAGAAAACAACTACTCCCCTGGCTAATACCACGAAAGGCGTTGGATTATATCCGACAGGCGTCAGTGCAGGAATCTTCACAGAAAATTACCTGCATGTGCAATTGGCATATGCCAGTCTTATTCAACCTACTGTGTAGGTATATCTGAGACTGGCTTGAACATTTAAAGTTCATTTCTTTAGATCTGTTTACTGCCTGTTTACAAGCAAGCCCACTGACTAATAAGAAAGTTTTTCTTCTGAGGAATCGGGCAAATTTCGCATATGCAGTTGGTTAGTACCTCGTACACTAGATGGAGTGATATGTTTGTTGTTCGCTCCAACTTAGGACGAGAAATGAAATACTCTGAAAGAATTCCGATTTTCAATTGAAAGTGAGAATCTCTGAAAGGGAGATTGATGGGCAAGCGTGGGTCAAGTACCTAGGTCTTATTATAGACCGTAGGCTCACCTGGAACCCGCACCTGTTAAGCGTGAAGGCAAAGATCCAGGGTCGGGTGGCAAACCTGTACCCTTTGATCAATAGAAGATTTAAGCTGAGCCTAAAGAACAAAATCACGATCTATAACATGATGTTCAAGTCTGTCATCCTGTATGCTCCAGGCGTTTGGGGACAAGCGGCTCCGACTAACATCTCCATCTTGGAGACTATACAAAATAAAATTTTACGGATGATTGTGAATGCTCCGTGGTTCGTGCGGAATGAAGCCATCTGCAGAGATTTAAAGCTGCCTTCCATTCAGCAGTCCATTCAGTCGAGGAATCGGCGAGTTTTAGATTATGCTGAAACTCACGAAAATCCTTTAGTCAGGGAAGCTATAGATTACGCTGTAGACGACCCCTCTCGATATAGAAGGCCCCGACACTCTGTCGAATGAGGCCCCTATGTTCTCCGTTAACAGATGAATAATATCTTCATCTATCTCACCCCAGCCAGGTAGGGGTATAACGCGAAGGGCGGTATGGATGTCTAAGGACTTTCATGCCACCATCAAACATCAGTCATGACCCATTTGTCTTTCTGACAAACTTCAGTTAAAAGGGGAAGGGAGCCAGGCTTCAACCTGAATAAAATCAAGATGGTTAACGTCGATTTTCAATTCTGGAATATCATTGACTTTAGGTCGATGATGGTCACTATCTTGCACTGACGAGTGGCTAATGAGCAATGAGCCCGAAACCCGTCTGCAAGTGTGTCCGTTCCAAAATTGAGGGCCAACTCTTTCGGTTGTATTGCCAATTGCATGTGCAGGAAATTTTCTGTGAAAATTCCTGCACTGACGCCTGTCGGTTATAATCCAACGCCCTTCGTGGTATTAGCCAGGGGGGAGTAGTTGTTTTCTGATAGGCGTCAGACCCCATTCAACCTGTGTAGGTATATCTAAGACTGGCTTGAACATTTAAAATTAATTTCTTTAGATCTAATTACCGTTGTGTGCAGAGAATTAGGAAACAATTTAGTGGCAGTGTTATCTATTGGTGTTCTAATATTTTGATTAATTCAGAGTTACTTTCTAAGATAAATTTTTTTGATTCTATAGAGAAGGGTTTATAATTTTCAACGTTTTATCCTTAGGGGTAGAGTATTACAAATTTTTGATAATGTGTACGTTAAAAAGCAATGACAAATATTTTTATTGATGTTTGGAATGGGTAGCAAGTCGTTTGTTGTACTTCTAGTAATATAAACTGTGGGAACATAATTATGACATATTTTTGAATATTTGTGCGACCCCAATTTCAAAAAACAGATGAACCGATTTGGGTAAATAAAGTGGCAGGTAACAAGTAATAAATACAAAAAACACTGTATTTATTTCATTCGCTTCAACATTTCACAGAAACATTCTAATTTTTGGGAATAACTTTATGTTTCACAGGAGGCCTTTTTGGTATCGCTTCAAGAACAGATTCCTGATCTGGTAAAATCGGTTCTGTTGGAATTTCCCAGAACTCGTGTGTATATGGTATCCTATCCACTACGTCAGTACTCCAATGATGTATTCTACACCTCACGTCCACCTTCTCTTGCTTATTAATCTGAAAAAAAAACTGTATTTATTCAGTTCCAAACATTAATGATTTCCTTCTTACTGTCACAGTAACTGCGAATTCCTTATTCTCCAAATCCATATTGGGGCCTGATATTGGTTTTTCTGGAATCGCAATGGCTTCTTCCGGAACGACATAACCGCATTTACGAAACGAGACCTTGATATGCCAAGGTTTGATAGTCCAAGGCATTTCTTTGTTCATAATGACTGAGAGTGTCATTCTTTGCAGCGCTTTGAGTGTCTAAAGCAAAAAAGTCTAAACCTTTGAGTGTCTAAAGCAAAAAGTAAATGTATACTTACATATAAGGCATTTGCAGAACTGTATGTGACATCCGAGTCATTGGTCTTGAAATCTTTGTACTTCTCAGTATTTTCAGGAGTAGGATAAACCGCTAACCCGGGAAGTAACAAATTGTTGTAGGCAAAGTTGGGACGTACTGATACTCTCTCCCCGATATTACCATATCCTTCTACATAGGAGGTGAGTATGAGGTCTATTTCCGGTTGCTTGACTATGGTCGTATCTTCGACCAGCTCATAAACGTAGTGCCTACTTCTCAGAGTTTTGGGTTTCTTTCCTTTCTGGTGGAGTTGTGGGGCGAATTTTCGTTTCAGGATGTAAGTTGTCTAGAAAAAAGAGTTTTTGAAGATAATCATACGTGCAGGCCGTTCCTTACTTTACTCTCAACTGTTGGTGAGATAATTCTTTAGCTACCAAAAACCCCTTTTGAAGATTTGCCGGTGAACCGAAAGTTGTAACAAGGGTTTTCCACATTGTTTCTAAATTTATTAAAACATTGAAATTAAAACATAACCTAATTTACTTTCCTAACTTCATTCATTTTGGTATCCTCTGACATCTATACAAAAAAAGCAATACTAATTTTGTTTCAATGTTGCATGACCAATGAGTGTGCGACATCTATTTTTTCAAATTCGAAAGTCGAAAAGTGATAGAATGACAGATTGGAATTCTTCAATCTTTCCGGCATTAAGAACTCATTTTGTTCAAATTTTGAATTTTTATAGTGACTTTGAATTAAATTAAACTCAAACAAAACCTGATTTATTTTTCTAACTTTATTCATTTT
The DNA here is from genome assembly GCF_025532065.1 of Leptinotarsa decemlineata. Lineage (NCBI taxonomy): Eukaryota > Metazoa > Arthropoda > Insecta > Coleoptera > Chrysomelidae > Leptinotarsa > Leptinotarsa decemlineata. The sequence goes on from NW_027412668.1 coordinate 1,038,776, forward strand.
AGTTTTCACTGACATCTATGCAAAAAAAGCAATTTTGTTTCGAAATGCGGGATGACCAATGAGTGCGGCATCTAGTTTTTTCAATAGGAAAGTCGAGAAATGATAGAAATCTTTAATCTTTCGGGCAATTAAATATCAAGCAATCTTTTTGCTCAAATTTCTAGTTTCGGAGCGATTAAATAGTTCCGCTACCAAATGAAAGATGTCGCAGATGTTGAAATTATAATATCAAAAACTGAATGCTCCCTTGATATTCTTCAAAATAAAATTTACAAAATTACGGGTTCTCCACATTATTTATAAATTGATCAAGAAAATCAAACTTAACAAAACCTGATTTATTTTTTCCAACTTTATTCATTTCGGTATCTTCTGACATCTATGCAAAATAATCAATACTAATTTTGTTTCGGAATGCGGGATGAACAATGAGTGCGACATCTAGTTTTTCTAATTTGAAAGCCGAAAAACGATAGAAAGAAATCTTCAATCTTTCAGGCAATAAAATATCAAGTAATCTTTTTGCTCAATTTTTTTATTTTTGGAGCTACTAAATAGCTCCGCTACCAAATGAGAGATGTCGCAATCAGTATTGATTTCGATTATTTTCTGTAATGGAAAAGCACAACTTTCGTAGGTGTTGAAATTTTAACATTAAAACCCGAATGATCCCTTGATTTTTCAAAATAAAATTTATTAAATTATTTTACTCTCGAACTGATTGAGGAAATCGAAAATAAAACATAAACTGGTTTACTTTCTTACTTCACTCGTTTTTGTTTCTGCCGACATCTATACAAAAAAGCAATACAATTCTTGTTTCGATATACGAGGTGTCCGCGAAGTAGGCGAAGTATCTAGTTGTTATAATTTTAATGTTGAACCCGGAATTGAAGAAAATTTTGATTTCCAAATTGGAATTCAAAGAATTGCTTTAAATTCTGAGGATTCTGCAGCTAACATCTTTTCCATTCAATATTTATTTTGCAAAAACGAGCTGTGTATTATGTATGCAAAGCAGGGCCTCGAGAATCATGAAACCGGCAACTTTTTGAGAAAGAAATAATTATGACCGTCACATTTATTTTTATTATGAAATCTGGGTGTCTGATTTATAAGAAATACAATCAAGAAGGATCTCAGAGATCTTCAAACTATAATAAGCGGCAAATAACAAATTAAAGTCTACTTCTTCCTATCCCTAAATCCTAACAAATGAATCACAACTTTATGAAAGCAGAAGGCTATTATGCAATCATAGCATAAACGTCCAGGAAACTTGTCAACTATTTATTTATTGGTATATAGGTATGCATCTTGATATGTTTATATTGTTATATCCAAATTGTGCGCTACGGCTTGGAAAAAAGTTAGTTTTTTGATCAATGGAGTATATCTATCTATCTTCTTTTCATGTAATTCATGATCATTAACATTATCTATAACTTTCTGCTTTACCCAACATTTAATGTATTTCCCATCTTGCAAAACCTTCATGTACCTACGAGTAAACCACAATTAACTATACAAACTCTCGCCAACATTTTCGCGTTCCGTCTCCGCGAATCCGAAACGAAAATTGTTTAGAAGTTTCATTTAATTAGTCCCAGTATGGGTATCAGCGAGCAGCTAGCTCAGTCTTAACTCGCTTTCTGAGCAATTAAATCTCTTTCCAGGCCGCATACGTAACTGCGAATTTATGCAAATTGCAATTGCAAATACGTTCCGTACGAGAAATTAACAATTTCGCAGCGGCCCGCCGACGAGCCCGCTAGACTTCACGAGGATTTATGGAAACTTCGGGAGTTTTAGGTGAGAGGCGTGTTTGTGGTACACAACGAACGGATGCTGTCACTAGACTCAAAAAAATCTACCAAAACCAACGTTCCATGTAGGCTATAAAATTTAGTAATGTTTCCTCAGAATCGATAGTAATAAAAGGTAATAGATTTCCAATGTATTTAAGGGCCCGACGCAGACGACATTTTTGAGGTATCTATTACTTTTGATTAAAAATCTATTGAGGATATATATTTGTCTATTTTACACGATAGTTCTATATTTATTGACTAGTTTCGGTCATTACACCATTTTCAAAGTCAATTGTCACGAGTACCTCTATAGTCTATATCAAAATTCAACCAAGTAGAATCATTTACCTAAACCACGACAAAATCTATTACTTCCCGAGACTCATGGAACGTAAAAAGAAGAGACAATTCATGTTATAATGCTGAGTCTATTGCTGTTAATGTATTGGCAAATATAATGTCAATTGTCATCAATACCTCTATATTCATTTATTTATTCAAAAATTCTACCACGTAATATCAATTATCTAATCCACGGTTTAAATTTTGAAGTATCTATTACTTTTTACCTAAAATCTATTACTTCTCGAGACTCATGGAACTTAAAAAGAAGAGACAATTCATGTTATAGTGCTGAGTCCACTTGCTGTTGATTTATTGGCAAGTATAATGTCAATTGTCATCAATACCTCTATATTCATTTATTTATCAAAAATTCTACCATGTAGAATCAATTACCTAAACCACGGTTTAAATTTTGAAGTATCTATTACTTTTTACCTAAAATCTATTACTTCTCGAGACCCATAGAACGTAAAAAGAAGAGACATATTATAATGCTGAGCCCACTTGCTTTTGATTTGGCAATTATAATGTCAATTGTCATAAATACCTCTACACCAACATCTATTTATTCAAAAATGCAACCAAGTAGTATCAATTACGTAAACCAGAGGTATCTGTATACCACTGTCCATATTTTCTTCTCCTCTTCTTCTCTTTTTTTGGTCTTTGCTTTCCTTTGGCGCAGTAGACCAGCCATTTTTTCTCTTATGCATTCAGAATAAATGGTTTCTAAATTGGTTTCTACGGATCTTTGGGGAAAATCCATGTTGTTGTTCAGTGTCAACATTTTTTGCATCATATAATAAAAGATCATGAGTATTTTTTCCAAAAGTTTACCAAATGTAGATAGCTTGCTGATGAGCCTATAGTTTTTGACATTTGATTTGTCACCTGATTTGTCCTATGAGTGATATGTGCTATTTTCCACAATTTAGGGAATGTAGATGCGAGTTATAGATAATATAGCCAAACGATAATGATAAAGATGTTTTCATCAGATTAATAAGTTGAAAGAGGAACTTTCTTGAGAAAAAAAGCTTTATCACTTTCTACCTCTCTAAAATTTTGCTATCCGTTTCTATGGAAATTTTTCACATTTTTTGTTCAACAAATTGAGAAGTATTGAGCCCAAAAAATGTTTCAATCGCCAAATAAACAAATCTCTCCTAAAAGTATTATCCTTCCACTTTAAATAATTCCTTTATGAACCTTATCATCGTGACGAGATCAGAGTTGTCTCTATCGCTGAGATCAGCTGTTAATGAAATGAAAGAAATGAGTGCTTCGTTTTGTCTACATCGGTGAAGATGAGTAAATCATTTTTATTCCGAAACTTCGAAGTACACCATTAAGGCTGATAGTGTTTCATGAGGAAAGAATTGTGAATTTTATTTCAATACTGTTTCAAATATAACGTTTTCCAGCGTTCCCATGAAAGAAATCTGTTTCAATTTCATGATTTTTTGGCGTACAAACAGAACGGAAAAGAGTTGTTTGGAAAGGACCTTTTTCTTTCGTGCAAGTCAATGTTCCTGTGAAAGTAGTTGTTTGTTGTTTTGAAAGGTTTTCTTTTCCAGTTTATATCTGAAAAAAAACTTCCTTGCAAGAACCTTCACATTTCAAAGAGATTTTAGTAGCTGTTTTCTTCCTTTCGTTAACTTCCTCACATTTTTTTTGTTTGATTAAGGTTTTTATGAAAATTTTCTGCTCACAGGGGGGTACTTTATTTTGAGGGTGTTTTTTTCAAATCAAGAATTTCCTCTTCGGCCTGCCATTCTGATCGTTCAGCTATTACTAAGAGCCACCCATTTTAAAAACCAATTTGGGCTTCGCTAGATGGATATTCGATGAAGAATAATAATTGCCCCATAAAATCATTTCTGGAGGCAAAGTGGGCGGTTTTTTGGGAGCCGAGATGTGAGGAATGGTCGACACGATAATTCTATGGGCATACAATAGCGGGACAGAATCGATGTGGTCGGATTCAAGATTTATGTCTTAGGAAAGTTCGTCTGTATGCTCGTCGAGTTTGTGGTGTGTTACTTTACTATAATCGTTTTCTACTATATTGTTTCCTAATACTGGAAAGCAATAAATGCACCTGATGGATACAAACCAACAAAGAAAACACAAACATTTTGGAAAAAATGTATTCATTTTCTCCAACATGATCTCCTTGCAGCTCTATACTCTTTTCTTGCGACGTTTCGTTAGCGTTTTTATAATAAGAACTGTCTTACTCCTCAAAATAGCCAAAAACTGCCGACATCACTTCTTCATTGTTGGAAAATCATTGACCACTGAGCCATTTTCTCAAGTTTGGCAGCAGAAAATAATCCGAGGGGACTAAATCTGGCGAATAGGGTGCATGAAGTAGCAATTCAAACCTTAATTCGTTACTTTTGGTCATTGCGATGATGGATTTTTGAGCAGTTGTAAAGTATTGCAGAAAGTGGGGCCCATAAAGGTCTACGTCTGTACCAAAAATCAAATATCAGCTGTCAAAAATGACTAAAATACAGGTAATGTTGAATCGGAAAACATAGACCTCTAATAATCAATCCATTCGCAAACGCCATCTATCAAAACCATTGAAAATTATATAGTCTTGTAGTGGTTTTGCCATTGTCTGAATAATATTTAGACAATGATTCTGCTGAAGTACCTGTACATCAAATAAGCTTCAACGTGACCGTAGAGTTTTTCCCAGGAGGTTGAAAGAATCAATGTATTTATTTGATTTCATTGTTAACATTTTGGGACCTCTTCTTCTCGTGTTATTTGTTAATGACGTTTCTCGGTATATCGGGCAATCTTAATTTCTCCTATATGCTGATGATATCAAGCTTTTAAGAAGAATCGAAAGTGAAACAGATTCTGATATGCTTCAAAATGATCTCAATAATCACTTTTCAGCATCTGACTAATCCCTCAATGAAGCTGAATGCAAAATAATGAGTTTCACACGAAAGAAGTCACCCACTATCTAGGACTATTTCATTAATTACACCAATTTACAGAGAATCGATGAGATGAAAGATCTCGGGATCATTTTTACTGGTGTGTTCAGTTTCTCTCGGTTTATTGAATACTTAGTATCTGAATGTTATAGAAAAATGAGCTTTGTCCTAAGATCTAGCCGTGAATTCAATCACGATACTTGTTTGTTACTTTTTAACTCCACTGTTTGTACTAAGCTGGAATATGGTTGTGTCATTCGGAATCCAAAGTCCTGTTTATATTCTGATACTATAGAAAAAGTCCAGAAACAATTATTAAGAACACTCTTTTCCAGAAAACACAAAGTTTGGCCTTTATTTATATCGTATTCTAACCAATTACAAGAATTTAATATGCAACCATTGAAAGACCGTCGTGAGTCCTCGGAAGTGATTTTTGTGTTTAACATTCTTAGAAAACTGAAAGTACCTGAAATTCTCTATACCATTGATTTTTTGATCAGTAAAACTTTATTACACGTTCTAAGGTTATGCAAAATACCACATTAAAAATATTTTTCAAGAAAAATAGAAGGCACTCTACTGAAGACCTTTAAAAAGAAACTGGCTTATTTGATGTAAGAAGACTCTATACCTATCAATGCTTAATAAGGATGCAAAATACCTCCATCTCTGTCCATCTCTCAGATAAGTCATAGTTACAACACACGTAATAAATCTGAGCAGAAAACAAATGTTCCTCTCTGTAGGCTAACGCACAGAAATTTATATCATACTTTGGTCCAAAACTGTTAGTCCCTTTAGAAATCAGAGTCATTCCTAATAAACGAAAAATGAAATCAAAACTGAAAGAACCAAAACCAAAACTATGACAAACTGAAAACCGTATATACGAATAATGATAAGAAATACAAAAAACACAAAATAACCATATAGTCTCTCTCACAATGCATTAAACTTTGATTTTTTCTTTCTTTCTACTTACCAATCAACATAGAATACTCAATTAATCCAGGTTGATGACTACAACACAAGCATTGCTTAGGTAGCTTAGCCTGGACTCACAATTTCCAGTTTTACTTAGTTCTTTCCTTTTTTTTATAGTTTCTCAAGTATTGTACCTGACGTTAGACTGAGAAGAAGAGACAGTCTATTTCGTGTCTCAAACAATTTGTCTTCTCTTCAACAATGTCTCGATACCGTTAACAAAATGGTGAGGAACTGTGAACTGGATATATTCAGTATTACAGAGGGACAACTCCTTTGAATTCTGAAATGTGTCTGAATTTTTTTACGATATTTTTATTATTTATTGTTTTATATTGTTGTATTTTATATTGATTCCAACTGTATCAATGGTACTCAATGAATAGTATATGTAAGCAACTCTAAAAAAACTGTGCATCATGTAAGTGGAAACCATTCCGTTTGTTGTTCAGTATAAATAAATTTCTATTCTTTTCTATTTTCATCGATACAATTTTTACTTTGTGCTTCTGCACCTGGACTGAAAATAGTATATGATGAAGAAAATAACAATAACTTGTGTCTGATTTCTACTAAGTTTTTTAATTGTTACGACCGGTTCCGGTTTCAAATAAACTGATGCATTTTGACAAACAAATCCTTAAATATACAATGATACAGACAAAGTGCTTTTGGTACCCGCGATAGGTACCTGGAATAACAAATGTTAACTGAATTATCAATACCAATACTCAAGCAATAACTATTCAACTTTTATAACTTATCAAAATTGCCAACTAATGATCTAAAAACCTACTTATGGGTTTCTCCAACTACCAATGGATCTTAACTAGTTGCCAAAATTCTAGTTGGTCATTGAGGGTTTTGAAATTGGGGTTTTTATAGAATTTAACTATTTCCAATGAACGTATTCCAAAAACACTTTATTGTGAGATTTTCACTAAATTGTTTTACAAAAACGCAACACGTGTTTCGCCATACAATGGCTTCATCTGGCGTGTCTTTTAACTAATTACACATTCATTCAATACTAAATATATATAGTTTATGGAGTACCTGAAATCAAAGTACCTGTAAGCGCAGTACCTGATATTTTACCTGAGTTTACTAACGATCTAAATACCTGCACTTATGTTCCATTTTCACATTTGAAAAAAATATATTCAGTAACGGAGAGTTATTGATTCATTGATCATTCAGTAAATTACCCGAATTCCTGAATCTATTGATTTTCTAAACATTCTAGAAGATTAAGTTTCAAACTCTTCTCTTCTAAATGTAACACCTCGTGCTCATGATTCATGTCCTTCTGCTACAAGATGGTTTGCAAATGTGGAATTGGTCTTTCTATTTACAAAACTACTCCTATGTTCTTTAATTCGTTGGAAAAATGTTCTTCCTGTTTGGCCAATATACAGTTTTGGACAAGAGCCACAAGTCAGCTTATATACTCCTGATCTATCCGACACCAAAGTTTTGTCCTTATTGTTTTTAATAAATTTACTTAGGTTATTATTCGTTCTATAAGCTACGTTTATGCCTTCTTTCTTCAAAAAAAGGGGAAATTTCCTGTTTGGTTCCCCCACATATGTCAATGTCTAATAACTAACGTTATCGCATCTTGAATATGGGTAGACCAGATCCATGGCTTGCTTTTGTCGTTTTTTGGAAAGAATGGAGCTTACAATATCTACCTTATTACCGTTGTTAATCGCGATTTGTTTGATCAAATTCAGCTCTTTCTGGAAATCCCTATCAGACAGTGGAATATTCAATAATCTGTGAAGCATACTATTGAATGCAGCAACTTTATGCTGGTACGGGTGTGTGGAGGAATTATGTATGATAATGTCCGTGTACGATGGTTTGTGGAAAATTGCAAACTCATATTTATTGTTATTTTTCGTAATGGTTAAGTCCAGGTAATTTATTGAATTATTTACCTCCCTCTCAGTGGTGAATTTTATTGACGGGTGGATGGAATTGGCATATTCAATGAACTTGCCTAATTGCCTATCTGTACCAGTAAAACATACTGAGATATCATCTACGTATCTGTACCAGTACAAAAAATTTGTTGGCTAACTGATTATTATGGATTTCATACTCTATGTTATCCATGAAAATTTCCGCCAGTAAGGGACTCAAAGGATTCCCCATTATTAGTCCTTCATTGCATGAAAAGAATTCTCCGTCAAACTGGAAATAATTTTGAGACACACAAATGGTGAGTAAATCAACAATCTCCTGTTTTATCAGTGGATTCACTTGTTGCAATGCTTGCAACAAAATCATCTCCCTTCCTTCACTGTACCTTTGGAGAGATTTCATGTTTCCTTTATTTATTGTATGGTTTCTTTCTTGAAGATGTCCATATATACTTGATTTTTTATCTGATACTGCATGCTCAAGGTATCTTATGTTGAAATTTTTGCCTGTCTGGCCTGTATAATCTTCAGAACAGTCTCCACATTCTAGTCTATACAGGGTGTTTCAAATTCGATCCTCGCCATTGGGATCTCGGAAACTATGATAGATACGAAGATAGTTGAATTAGGGCAAAGTTGCGCATTTACCTGACTAACAATATGCCGTTGAGAAAGTTATGAAATTCCGAACCAAACTAGGTGAGATTTTGATCCAATAACTTAACATATAGTTCGATGTGGATGTAGTCTTTCGGGATACAAGTTTAAATACATTTCCCATGTCCTAACACTATTTCTATCGTGATAAATTTGTATCATATCTCTTTTTTCTTCATTCGTGAAAGCCATTTTTCGCCAAAGATTCAATGACTTGTACAATAACAAAATGTCATTGAGTGTAATAAATTGAAAGTCAAATTTAGAAACATCAATATCAATATCTCCAATTTTTCGGAAAAGAATGATAACTTATGATACATCATTGAAAAGGTAAAATCTGGTTCTATTCAAAACAGAAAGAATCCGATGTGGCGCCCATAAGAAAAAATAAAGTTGATGGTGGCAGGAAGACGAAACGTCGGATAGCAAATCTGAAACTACCATTAGGTATGTAGCAGGGAAAAAGTGGCAATGTGGAAGTGCAATTTATTTTCGAATCCTTCGAAAAATGAAGCCAGAAAAAAATAAAAAACATTTTGAGAAATTTCGGTTTGTTTCAGGATATCTTCGGAGATACTCGGAATTTTGAACTTTCTCAACGGTATATTATTAGTCAGTAAATGCGCAACTCTGCCCCAATTTTACCATCCTCGTATCTGTCATAGTTTCCGAGATGCCAATTTGAAAATTTGAAACACCCTGTATATGCCCGTTTTTTTATTTAGATTAGAATGTGGTGACTGTTCAGCAGCTTATATAGGCCAGTAGAAATCAGGCAAAAGTTATTCTTTTTCGTCCTATATCCAGCATGAATTTCTACACAATAAATACGTCATCAATCGAATAACACTGAAAATAGCGTAATGCAAATTGAATAAATATGAATGATAAACGTTGTTTTCGATTCCCTTACGACTAATTTAAATATGAAAGTCCAACTCGGTAAGTAGGTACATCTCGCATGAGAAACCTACTATTTTCGAAACGCCAATAAAAATTATAAGGGCGTCAAGATCGAGAATCTAGACGGCGGGGGGCCGAGACCACATATCAAGATATCCTGGTATTTTAGAAATAAAATAAAGGCCGTAACATGCACAGATGTAACGTGAAACGAGCCTGTTTGGATTTAATCTGGCCTAGAGATCGGAATCTGCCAGCATCAGTGAGAAACTGACAAGAGTGAAGAAACTGATTCTTTTACTTCGGGTGATCGGTTGGAGATGAGTCGTTATAACTGTTGGGCGACTTTTGTTCAATTTCTACAAAATATTTTGAAAATACTGCAGAAAGGTGATGCTTATGAGCATCGTAATGAGCCGGAAAATACTGTTTTTTTTTGGACTAGGAGATGAAGTTTGCGGATTTTTATTAATGACTTCATTAGATGGTGAGAGTTTTTGAATTTGTTTATTTCCATACTCTCCAACAGGTTGAGTTTCAAACCTTTCTTCTGGAAATGGAGGGGTTTGTATTCATGGTTGAACTCATGTCCCTCTGAGAACGATCAAACTGAAAATCATAGAATAAACTCTATTGATTAGTTTTTTTTTATTTATTTATTTTTTATTTTATTTTATTTATTCATTTCAAGAAGACACAATGACGAAAGTTAATGAATGATATACACATACACACCAATTAGTAAAAGGACAACAAAACATTGCAGAGTAACAAAAAATACCACTAGTTTCACGAAAAAACAATTGATATCCGTCTAATTTTCTCGACACGCAGAGCGTATCGCGAGATCGGCTTTTCGAGAGTCACGGGGGCGGCAAGGGGGCGGCGGAAGGCGCGCCCGGCAATAAGGTAGTTAGTTATATAGTGAAACTCGGGAGTACTTTCCGTGTAACTAATTAAAACTAGTAAAAGAGGTGCGCGGGAAGCGGGAGATCGCTCCGTTTCGATTTATGGGGTAATTAGCACCCGACTTGTAATTTATACAAGCTATAACCCCCTGCAGAGAGCTCTGCAGCGTCTCAGGTTGGAGAGATTCGAACCCTTTCCACCCCTCTGGCCCCCCTCAACCGCGTGAACGAATCGAAATTGAATCGTTATAATTACCTGTACGTGTGGGTGTTTTCAATCTAACTACCCAGTTTGCCATGAACTCAATCAATGGAAGAAGAAAAAGCTGACTGCATTCTTCTTAACAATCTCTTAAATTTCATGCGTACATGCGTACCAATATTCAGGACAAAAAACTATCGGACATTTGACATTGACAGTTGACATTTGACGGTTGACAGTTGCCTTAATTTCATCTTTCATACTTACGTTCTTCCACGGAGACTTTTCATTTCATTGTGATTTTTATAACATCGACTCGTTCGTTGTTGACGACGGTTGTTGACGTGACGACGGTTGACACTGACTTCTTATCAATCTCCTGATATCATATCACAGGGTCTTTCACGGAGAGGTCCAAGAGAGATATTGATACATTGGTGGTAACTTGATGGAAATTATTAACATCTATAATAATAGAAAATTCAACTCACGAAGAAGCATTTCGTTACACTCAGTTCGACTGAGGAAGCTACTGTGCGACTTTGGTAGAGTCATTACTGTGAACATTGTTTTAATATCATGGAAGCTTCTATTAGTCGGTAATCAGGAGAGTTACAAGGTCAAATTTGAAGATAACCAAGTATATAACCTTCTCTCTCTCTCTCTCTCTCTCTCTCAATTGTCATTTCTCACTGAAATTACACTCAACCATTTCCGGATAGATACATAGATATGTGATAAATTTGTCTGTTGGGGTTGTTTTCACAACATGAGAAATGCCTACCGAGGAAATGTTTATTTTCTGAATGTGTGAAAACGAAGAAAGCTTAAAAAAAAACCTGAAGAAAGTCAGCAGGAAACTTCATTGAAAATTCTATTTAATGAAGTAGGTACGAGTGATGATTAAAAAGACAAGTAAAGAGAGAAATGGGTTTTCAATATTCTAACGACGGACGGTAAAGAAGAAAAAAGCCGAGAGAAAAACTACCGTCAAAGATTGAGAAAATACATTCATTCTCTTCTAGAATGTACTTCCTATATGCCCTGATTAATTGATATATCTTTTTAAGGCACTCTCAAAACGTGAGGAGGAAGAAAGGAAGAGAAGAGAGACGAGAGGGACGAAAAATATGAAAGAGAGGAAGTTCAGAAAAAAAGAGATGCGGGAAAGAGAGGGAGAGAGAGAGAGAGAGAGAGAGATGCGAGAAAGGGATGGAAAAGATGAAAGAGAAGAGGGAGTTGAGAGAAAGAAGAGATGCAAGAGAGGGAGAGAGGGAGAAAGAGAGAGAGATTCGAGGGGGATGAAAAATATGAAAGAGAGGGAGTTCAGAGAAAGAAGAGATGCGGAAAGAGAGGGGAAGAGAGACAGATAGAGATGCGTGAGAGGGATGAAAAATATGAAAGAGAGAAGAGGGAGTTGAGAGAAAGGAGAGATGCAAGAGAGAGAGAGAGAGAGAGAGAGAAAGAGGGAGATTTGAGAGGGATGAAAAATATGACAGAGAGTTGAGAGAAAGAAGAGATGCAAGAGATAGAGAGAGAGAAAAAAAGAGAGAGGTTCGAGGAGGATGAAAAAATATGAAAGAGAGGGAGTTCAGAGAAAAAAGAGATGCGGGAAAGAGATGGGGAGAAAGACAGAGAGAGATGCGAGAGAGGGATGAAAAAGATGAAAGAGAGAAGATGGAATTGAGGGAAAGAAGAGATGCAAGAATAGAGAGAGAAAGAAGAGATGCAAGAATAGAGAGAGAGAGAAAGAAAGAGAGATGTTCGAGGGAGATGAAAAATATGGAAGAGAGGGAGTTCAGAGAAAGAAGAGATGCGGGAAAGAGACGGCGAGAGACAGAGAGAGAGATGCGAGAGAGGGATGAAAAAAATGAAAGAGAGAAGATGGAATTGAGAGAAAGAAGAGATGCGAGAGAGAGATATTTGAGGGGGATGACAAATATGACAGAGAGTTGAGAGAAAGAAGAGATGCAAGAGATAGAGAGAGAGAGAAAGAAAGAGAGAGGTTCGAGGGTGATGAAAAATATGAAACAGAGGGAGTTCAGAGAAAGAAGAGATACGGGAAAGAGACGGGGAGAGAGACAGATAGAGATGCGAGAGAGGGATGAAAAAGATGAAATAGAGAAGATAGATTTGAGAAAAAGAAGAGATGCGAGAGAGAGAGAGGAAGAAAGAGATTTGAGGGGGATGAAAAATATGACAGAGAGTTGAGAGCAAGAAGAGATGCGAAAGGGAGAGATGGAGAAAGAAAGAGAGAGATTCGTGGGGGATGAAAAATATGACGGAGAGTTGAGAGAAGGGAAGAGATGCGAGTTAGAGGAGGGAAAGTTGTGAAAGGGAATAGAGAGATGTGAAAGTGGGGGGGAGAGAGAAAAAATAGAAGAGGAAGAAAAAGAACCGCAATTTTCAATTTTTCACTTCAAATATTGACAATTGATTAAGTTGCATTATATTTGTCATAATTTGGAATTGGTGACCATTATTCCTTTTGAATGTGTTTCTCTACATTTTTTTACAAGAGTGTTTGGCATTTTCGATTTCAGTGGCTCATTTTTGCGAATTTCAGTAGAATTTTCACATTAATGATTATATTCTATTAGTAACTTTATTGAAACTTCAATAGTACGTTCAAAATCGACAATCCTTGAGAGAAGTTAACAAGAAAAAGACATCGTTACTTAAAACTCCTGCTTGTAAACTAGTCCAAGAAATTCGTACACGAATCTCTATTCATACGCAACTATATTTAAAAGTGTCGACATGTGCCGAGTGAATTCCCTGCTGTCCAACTTTTCACCCTGATGGCCGTTGAAAATGGCGTCCGGGTCGGGGGTGGAGAGGGGGCGGCATTCGCCCGTGACTAACGCCGCAATCTTAAATTGCACGTATGTATATGTGAGAGCAGTATATAGAGGAAATGGGAAATGCTAATGCGGCAATGCGGAGCCCATAAAACTACATCTGCATGCATGGAATTGCTTAATTCGTCGAAAGATTCGGGAAAAAACTCGCAGAGTGGATTTCCCTTGCAGAGTTTCATGCCAAGGGGTGGTGAGTTCGCCTCGACTTTGTCTAAAGACCTGTGGGGTAGTGTATCCTTGAAAAAGAATGTCAGCACAGAGAAAAATACAAAACGAAATTTTGACCGCTATAAACAATTCAACGACAGCACCATTTTGCAAAAGCATACTGATTTATTATAAGAACGGTCTTTACTTGAATACGAAAGCGTTTTGGTTATAGATAATACCCCGTACCACAATGTTCAGTATGAAAAGTGCCCGAACATGTCGTCGAGGAAAGATGAGAGAATGGTTAAGACGACGGAATATTCAATTCACGGATGATATGCTAAAAATTGATCTTCATGTCATTATTATAATCCATGATCCACGATTCAAGTTGTATAAAATTAATAGGATTATGGAAAGTCATAGACATACTGTACTCAGATTGTCTCCTCATCATCCAGATTTGAATCCAATAGAATTAGTATGGACACCACTGAAATTATATGTGGCTGATAATAATACGGACTTCAATTTCAAATCCGTTGAAAGTTTATGTGACGAATTCTTTACTTCGTTTTCTCAAGAGTAGTGGAAAAAAATGTTGCGAATACGCTAAACGTTTCGAAGAATTTTATGCTTTGAAGAAACTTGCTCTTGATTTAGCAATAGACAAAATTATTATAAATGTTCAAGGTAATAGTGATAACGATAGTACTACTGAGGATAGTGATAACTCTACAAGCGATTCCGATCTGTCTGGAGTTGAACCTTTGTACTTTTTTTATCATAACTTTTTGTTTGGATTCATTCATCTTAATAAATATGTTTCCCAATGTTTCATTTTGAAATTTAATCTTCAACCCAAATGAATTACTTTTTCATAATAAGTCTTTTCTACCTTTCCTTAATAAAATCGAAATTGAATCCAATACAGACTGCTGAAAAAACAAACTCATTTAAATTAAATTACGGAAATACCGTATTATCATAGTAAAATAATGAATGACCATCAATTAAAAAACTATCAAATCTTCCACTCGGAAACCCAAATAGGCGCACTAAGTCCTTTTTCTTCTATGCGTTCTCTGTCAGTAGTGTACGCTGGTGGACATATGTTCCTAGATTTGATAAGCTTTACAAATAAAATTATATCAAAATGTTTTTCAAGAAACTGGTAAAAAAAACCGAAAAGGAAAATATTCTGAGGAACTTTTCTTTTCGTCACTTGATTTCGGGATAATAGTTCATTCACACGTTCACACGTTCGTTACTTGAATTTAAACACCATTTAAATTTTTATGGATCTAAATCTTCTCTTGTATAAATGCTGGATTGACTAATCGAATTGGTATCTTAACATCAGTGGGCAACAAAAAGTCTTCAATCATCACACGGTTGCGCTCGCAATTTACGGTAACGTTCCGGTCATTCGTCTTTGAAGAAGTACAGCCAGATGAAGCTACCGACCTATAATCCACAAACAGTGACTTTTTCGAGATGCATTGGTAGCTATCCATTCAACTAGAAATGAGCCTCGTCCCTAAACACAATTTTTCGATGAAAATGTGGATCTTCCTCCAACTTTGTTGGAGGAAGCGCCCATTCACCAAATGTTAGACGTTGTGGGAGGTCGTGTGGCTTCAATTCTTGCACCAGCTGTATCTTATAAGGTTTTACACAAACCCTTTCGCAAAATTTTCCACGTAACAGAGGCCCATGGCGGCGAATGGCGGGGAATCGACATTTCACGGTCATCACGAACACTGGCGGATACAGCCGCAATATTTTCTTCGGTCCTCACTTCACGTATGCGTGTTGGTGGTTTAATGTGTAATAATGTAAACTGGGTTCGAAATTTAGTCACAAGCTTCCGAATAGCTCCCTCAGTAGGACGAAGAAACTGCATATAAACTGGAAGAAGTGCACGATGCACTCTCTTCACTAAGAATGAATTTTGATAATAAAATTCAATAATTTGCAAGCGTTGTTCATTCGTAAGTCGATTCATGGTTAAATTATAGACGAAACTGAATAAGTTTGGCAATGACACAAGACACGATTCACGCGTGATCTGTCAAAAACATTGTTGCCAAAAAGTCACTCGTTATATTGACTGTAGTGATTTATGAATCCAATGTATTGTAATCATTATGTATTAGTTTTGAACTGGAATTATATATTTTATTCAAGTTATATCCATGTAGGCTAAATCAGCCTGTTTGGACGCATAAATGAATAAAATAAATGGATCAGAAAATCGAATACACTCTTGCTTTCACCCCCGTAAACAATAAAGCACCGTTACAGGTGGATTCAACTTTAGATGTCATATCGAATAACGAGACAAGCTACTATTAGCATTCCTTGTCACTCCGGGGGCAAGCTCAAAATTGAAGATTCCTCAACAAGTTGATTGATGATGTTCGGAATGATTCATCAGTTTGCGCTAAATAGAAACGTCATTTGGACAAACAAGAAGTGCGCCAATGTCAGTATCGATGAAGAAGTATCGAGCTGTATGGTGATATGCGATATCATTTGACGTGGATTCTTACAGGGTTGTTCACTCCATTCGTGCTATCGTCCGACATAATTTGGACGTTTGTGGGTTTGGACTTTGTAACTGACTCTCAACTTTAGAAAACCTGTTCTTATTTTGCACGTATTTTTCGAAAATAGGTCAAAAGATATCGTTGTTTATGGGTATGTGTACAAACATTGTACGTGGCGGTTTAACGTTGGATTTGCATCGTTGTAGCTATAGTTTACCAAGCACTTGAGATAATTTTTGTGTATGGCTCTCCAGCTTCCTAAAAAAACGGTCCCCCGATGGACATCTCTCTAATACTTTCACCATCAACGCTGGTGTTCCCCAGGGATCCATATTGTCTCAAACCCTTGCAACCTTGATAGTTTCGAATATAGAAGAAAGTGTTTTGACCCACGGTTATCGTAAGTATGAATGCTTAATGCACACAAGAGTTACATTAACTTTTATTAAAATATAGGATAAGAAAAATAACTGGCTAGATGTACTGTAGACAAGACGAGATATATTCTAACTATACTCTTACAAGGTTTGAAACGTAATGAAAATGCAAAGTTTCACATCGGGAGTTAGAGAAGGGGGTCAGATTCGTCATTATAGGGATAAATATTACTGGAGTTTTCTTTCTCAACACCAAATCGTTATTTTTAACACCTCGACACGTGTTTCCATCACCGAGTGATCATCTTCAAAGATGTCAACGGTGATGGAAATACGGTGTCGAAATTATATTTCGATGATTTGAAAAATCAGCAGTCGCCCATCATATTTTGCAACAAAACCATTCCATAGACTTCAGTTCTTTAAGATTAGTTAGATAAGTTAATAACAACAGGCAACTAGATGCCTATGAGAGTGTGGAAATGAATAAACATAATAATATTATGAATAACGACAACGGACCAATACCAAATAGCATACTATATAGCTTGTTGAAATAATATTGTTGGGTTTACTGATTACTACATAAGGACACATTGCAAAAATAAATTTAGATAGGCAATATGTGAAATTAATTTTTATATAGCTGAAAATTGTTTTATATAAACATATATTGTAAAATAATAGATAAGGCAAGATTGTAAAAATAATTTAGGGTGGTAAACCTGGATGGTTTACCACCCACATTAGTTTCTATTTTTAATCTTCCTTTCTGAAGATGATCACTTGGTGATCGAAACACGTGTCGAGGTGTTAAAAATAACGATTTGTTGTTGGGAAATAACTCCAGTAATATTCATTACCACACCAAGTTCCAAACAGTGCATCATAAATACATTATAGGGATAGACAGAGGTTTGGATTAACATAGGTAAGTCGGTCATAATAGCGGGTAATTCCTAAGATAAGCGATACAAGGAACAATTAAGGAATTGAAAATCCAGCTATTTGTAGCTTACAAAATTTACGAAGAACTAAACCTAAATATACGGGTTGCTTGAGAAAAGATATTCGAGAATATTGAATTTTATGAGGATATGTGGATTAGAAGAGACGACCCGTACATCAGAAGACCAACTAGAAAACCCCGATTGGGAAACCCTTGATAATAATGAAAATTAAATAACTTAAACAAGAATTAATTTAAAATATCTAACATAAATATAATGCCATAAATCAATCTGCTTTCTTGTAGAAATTTTAGAGGTGGCTTGGCTAAATACTGAAAGTTAAATATTCACAATTCACTTGAAAAACATAATAATTTCGATAGCAAGATGTTGAGACAGAACAGAAAGGTTGTAGATTTGTCCAAATAAATTCAATTTCGAGCGATCAGATTCAACTGGAATCGCTACTTTCACACAGGCACCGCTCCCAAATCGCCTCAAGAATTTTTCTGTAGTGCTTGTGCTCAACTTTAAAAAAAATCATAGTTTGTATAAAGTGTTGATAGGACATCAAAATATGGAGTACAGCGAAAAAAAACCTCATTTCACTTGTACATTATTCGAAAAACATATACGTATGTGCCGTGAAAAAAATATGTAACACCACTGACGGTTCATCTTTAATAATGTTCGCTCGAAAGGCAGGTTATAAATTAACTTTACGGTTGGAAATTTAATGCGATGCAATAATGAGATTTAGACAATTTAAATTCCACAGTGAGTCCGTGTCAATTTCATTAACTAGAAGGCACGGCACTGCCATTCAAAAGATGTCTCTCTATGTTCGACGAAATAAAAGGCAATTTGCAGTATTTCATGAATTTTTCCTCGAAGCTATAAGTCATCATTGAGAATATTACGTTGGGATATTTCGAATGAAAAAGAAAATTATTTTTTTGTACCACTGTCATTAAAAGTGACATTTTTCATGGTTGTCAAGAGTATTGAAAGATGATGTTTGCAAAGCAGCGTGTTAAAAATATTTTTAACACTAGTGTGGAAAGTATATTTAACATGAATTTTTCGACCAAATAGCAATAAACAAAACATAATTATTCAGTTTCCAAGGATGGCTGATTAGAACAAAAGATACAGATACAATTAAATTCTGTTACAAATGTATTATATACACTAATTACATTATTATTTATGAACATTAATATGAAAAGTACAATTAGAACCTCTGCTGATATTAATACTTTGCGATGTTCTAAGTCTTGTAATATACACACATCGGAAAAGTCTAGGGATATTTTTAAAAATGGCAATAATTTTTTTTTAGATCGCTTTAGGGAAAAAAAAGTTGACGGGTGATTATTGAACGAATGTAACTTACAACAAAATTTATTAAATGGTCAAAAATACTGAGTGGGCATATAAGCAAAACTAAAAAATAATATGGTTCTTCTTTGGCACCCCGAAAAAAAATCATAATACAAAAAAAATTGGAATCAGTACAAAGTATGGCCTCCACACTGGTTTATTACGGCCCTACATCTATCGTGCATCGACAAAATGAGATTGTCAATGTCTTGTTGAGGTACATTTGCCCATTCAGCGATTAAAAGCTCTTTCAATTGAAACGTTGTGTGAATGTTCCCCATATGCAGAGTATTTCTTCGTTGAAGCATGTCCCACACATGCTCGATGGCATTCAGGTCCGGTGATTGTGCTGGCCATGGCAATACATCAACTCCTTCGTTGGTGAGCCAGTCAGTCACTAGACGCGCGACATGTGGACGAGCATTATCGTGCATTAGATGGAAATTTTCACCAACAACACCAGTAAACGAACGGACGATAGGTAGAAGAATGGTGTCGAGGTACTGTCGAGCTGTGAGGGAGCGATTTGGAAAAACGAGATCGGTTCTGCCGCCGATCATGATTCCGCCCCATAGCATTACTGTACCACCTCTGTATGTGTTGACTTCCTGGACGTGTCTCAAATGTTCATTATTTCCAGGTCGTCTCCACACTCTTACTCGACGAGAATCTGGATGAAATCCAAATCTGGATTCGTCTGTAAACAAAACTGTGGCCCAATCATTTGCATCCCAGTTTTGATGTTCTTGACACCACTCTAATCTTCTACCGAGATTGCCTCTCGACAAAGGTGGACATCTAAGTGGTCTTCTGTTGTGGAGATCTGCTTCATGCAGTCGATTTCTGACAGTATCACGACCAATGGTTACCTGGTGCGTCTGCTGCAACACGTTAACCAACTCAGGTGCTGTGATTGTCGGTTGTCTTCTTGCGGTTAAGACCAAAAATCGGTCTTGAACTGCAGTTGTAGCGCGTCCTCGCCCTGGATGTTGTTCGGCTGGACTGCCAGTTTCACGGAAACGCCGCCACAATCGACTGATAACACTTTGGAGACCCCTAAACGAAGAGCTACATCATTTTGTCGCATGCCACTTTGAAGAAGCCCTACAACTCTATTCATCTCAGCCAATGGGGCTAGGAATTTTCCCAATATTAAACTTTATAATAAATTGACTGAGAAGACAAGAAATCTTGACAGGATAAAATTTAAATCTGCGATGAAAAAATCTCTTTTACAATACGGTTTTTACTCTGTTAATGAATATTTGATTAATGATTACCCTATATAGCCAGCTAGTCTAGACATTGAGGTCAAACCCTCTCATTTATTTTTATATAATGTATATGTGTAAATTTTGTGTGTTGTAATGTTATACAAATAGCTGAATTTATGCCAGAACTATACTTGTTTTTCTAATCTGAATGTTAGATTAGTATTTATATTTTAAAATCTTTTATTGTAACTTAGAACTAAGGAAATGACTTGCTATAAATGTATCTTTGTACATAATGTAGTAAAATAAACATCTATCTATCTACCGTTAGGAAATCCTCACTATTGTTCTTCATTATGCAAGACATTGAGCACCAGCAAGAACCTAAAATGTGACTTTGAATGAAACGCGTGAGCTGTAAACAATACTGTTTGTTGGTAACCAAGCGAGTCGGCGTCACCTGACACGGCCACTTGACAGGAAATGCGATAACATGAAAATAGTTAACTGACAAGAGACGTCAAAATGTGTTTTATAGAAATAATGAATTTATCTATTTCATTATGAAAACAGGACAGTTGTACAAAAAACTTTGTATGATATTTGTGTTGAAAGTAAGTTTTATTTTCTTCGTAAAATTGCTCAACTCACTACGCTTGTTTCGCAAACTTTTTCACTCTCAAAATACAGGGTGATTCAAAAGTACTTTGACAAACTTCAGGAGGTGATTCCTCACAATATTCTAATATGAATTGTCCAAATAAATAAATGTCCGGAAACGCTTCGTTTCCAAGATACAGGATGTTGAAGTTTTATTTTTATTTTCGTTTTTTTCAAATAATTTTTGAAATACTGAACTTGATTGAACGAAACTTGGTAATAGGAGGTTTTTGAGGTGTCGAATTCGAACCTGATGTTCTTATTTCTCTTACTCGTACGGGGCGCCACCTACACGTCTTTTTCTTTTTTAAAGATTCATAACTTTTTTGGGCGAACTTCTAGCACATTTTTCAGTAAAAAAATTGATTCCTCTATCATATCTACGTAAATAAGCTACCCTTGTTACTAGTCGCTTTAAGCAACCGTTTTCTAAATATTTGGACTTGAAAACTTCAAGTCGATTATTTGATAATCGATGCATGTTGAAGTTATTACGAATATTTTGCTTTTTACAAAATAGGTTAAAGCTCTATAATTTTGATTATCTACCTTATCAATGGGAAAAATGTCTCGAATCGCTTTTGTGTAGATTTTCTTGACAAGTATTTTGTTTATTAATTCGGCTTTGAACCCATTGTTTACCACAATCATAATACCAACAAAACCTTTTATTTTCAGAAACAAAATATTTTCACATAACAGTTAAAATTGTAATCAATTGATGGAATGTTTTTTCTGTAGATTACATATAAATTAAATGAAATAAATCAGACTTTCTTTAAAACATTGTTCTCAAATTGTTTGAATGCGAGGTGATTTTTTTCTCCAATTCACAGACCACAACAAATTTCATAGCAAAAACAAATGTGATTCCGTAGTTATTGAAAATGCGACTTCCTCAATAATTAATTCGAATGCCATGAAAGGAAGTTTTTGACTGTTTGGTTGTTGTTGTTTGTGTTTTTTCACTCTATCGAATTAAGATCGTGATGCTTCTTTGTGCACCCCCCCCCCGACCACGCCTCTGTCTCGCCACTCGGTAATTACACGAAAACCAATTAAAATCATCCATGTTATGAATACATCAAGCTGATAAAACGAGAATCGAATTTGATTTCCATTCATTTTTCGGTCGAGTTGGCCCGACCAGAATACGTCACGTCGGAGTTCGTCTTTTTTTTTTCGTTCTCCCTATCGCCGTTTTCGGCGGGGGAGAACAAAAACAGAGGCAAGCAACCGGGAAAATTCGCGAATGTTATTCTTTTGTTCGCCGGAGAAAAACAGAACAATACACGACAAAACCACAAGTGATGTGAATAGGTAGCCGTGGACGGGGATATCGGGTTGTTATTATAACTTTGCTCGATCTAATGGGTGGTTTTTATGTTGGGGTCCGAGTCGGTCGGGTTGGGGATTTCACTGCGAAAACTGATCCCTCACACAGTTGAAGCAGTTACTCTAAATATAGTGTAGTTCCCAGATTTTCAATGATTGTTTCCTTCAAAACGATAAAATGATGGACAAAATGGAGGCCTAGCCTTCAAACCAATGGAATGATGAAAAATTTGAAGATTAGGTGATCAAAACAGCGATAAAACGCTATCGTAATTAAACTGAACTTCTGGAATCAAGAAATCGAATATAATTGTGACTAATTTATACCAACAGACAAAGTCTCATCAAAAAAGTAAAAACCATACTCTGTGAATCTCTTGTATTATCCAGATTTAATTTTGGAAGCACAGTCTATGGGCCATGCATTGATTATGAAGATAAACAGAGAATTCAAGTCGTTCAAAACAATTGTCTACGTCTAATACACGGCATCAAACTTGGCCAACATATTTCACATAAACTCAAAGATACCAACTGGCTCAATATGGCAAAACGGCAATCATTACATGCTGCTTGTCTATATCATAAAATTATCACTGAAAAAGCTCCCAAATATTTATAAAAGAAATTGTCATACCGTTCAGATGTTCAGGAAAGACTAACACCCCCTATACACCGTACAGAATTATTTAAAAAATCTTTTTCATACCAGATCTCACGAGTGTATAACTCAATCTCTGATGAATTCAAACTGATGTCTTTGAAAAAATTCAAAAAAACATTGAAACGGAAATATTAGAATGAAATCTAACGTACACCCATTGTCAATAAGAATGGTGGTTCGTAATATTACTACCTTCTTTTTTCTAACGGTTTATAATTATGTCTAATATACTATTGTGTCAATTATATATACTTTCATTCAACAATTTGTAATTAGTTTTGAATATTTTTTCTGTTATTTTTTCTTCCTATCTTTTTCCTTTTTTCTGCATTATACATGTATAATATATATATATATATATATATATATATATATATATATATATATATATATATATATATATAAATATATACAGTGTGTCCAAGATAAGGATCCTAAGCATGGGAATCTCAGTACCTGTTGGAGATACAGCTCAGGTTAAATTAGGAAAAAGTTGTGTTCTTTAAAGCTTATTTACATGCCGTTTAGAAACTTGAAGAATTTTCATGGCCTGCTGAGATATTTGGGAAAAACGAGAATTTGACAATATCAATTTTATTTTTTTCTGACTTCATTTGAAAAGATATCAAAAAACGAATAACACTTTTTCATTGGCACTTTTAAGGTACTATACGATGGTATTTTTAGTTTTTATATCCGACGTTTCGTTTTCAAGAAACCATCATCAACTTTATTTTTTTATATGACCCGAAACAAAAGTACACCCTGTATCTGATTCCATTTTTTATTACGAATTCAACGATGTATCACATGCCATTGTTTTCTTTTTAGTTTAAAGGAAAATTACATTTTTTCTATTTTTAAAAAAATCTTCAAGTAGGCGTTGCAAACATATGCTTTGACGTAAATACCTGTCACCGAGCCTGTCAAATATTATTTAATTACACGATAAAATAGTAATTGTCGTTGTTGTTAGCCTGTTTGTCGAGTTGCTGTTTTTAGAGTTATTGTTACTGTTGTCGTTATTATTGTTTATTGTTGAATAGATAATATTGTGTTATTATCGTCGAATATGCCGGGTGAGCATTATAGCCATGAAGGAAAGTTTGACATGCTAACGTGCTACATTTTGTGCCACAAAAATACTGTAAATACAGCAGCAATGTATCTTAATACATATCCAGAAAGAAAGCAGCCATGTAAGTCCATTTTCTTAGAGCTGGCTCGAAATTTAAAAGAATATGGTTCATTTAAAAAGCCTGTTTTATCTCGAAAAAAGGAATCTTCAGAAGAAGCCCAAAATAATGTTTTACAAGCAGTTGTTGAGAACCCTGAAATATCAACTAGGCAAATCGAAAATAATGTAGGAGTAACCAAATCCACAGCTCAATTTATTTTGCGTAAAAATAGATATCACCCCTATAAATTTAGGATTTGCCAAGGACTTAAACCAGGGGATTTCGAACGGCGCCGAAATTTTTGCGAATGGTATACACGCGCGTGTGAAGAAGATTATAATTTCCTTTCAAAAATAATATGGTCCGACGAAAGTATGGTCACTAATAATGATATCTTCAACCGCCGCAATATGCATTACTGGGCTCAGCAAAATCCGCGTGTTAAGAAAATATCAAGACATCAAGAACGTTTTGGGTTTAATATGTGGTGTGCAATTTTAGAAACTAAAATACTAGGTCCGTTTTTTTACTATAATTCTTTGACCGCCGAACGATACCATCATTTATTGCAAAACTATGTAGAAGACTGTTTAGATAATTTACCTCTGGCACAGGTCAATAACTGTTGGTTTCAACAAGACGGTGCTCCTGCACATAATTCTAGACAAGTTCGAGAGTATCTCTCGCAGCGATTTCCTGGAAGGTGGATTGGAACCTTTAGTGAAGTGTCTTGGCCAGCGCGATCCCCTGACTTAACTCCTCTGGACTTCTTCATATGGGGTTTTGTTAAAAACCGGGTTTACCAACATTCTTTTGAAACTCGTAACAGCAGTTACGAGAATGTGTAACTGTCGCATTTAACAGTATTACACCAGAGATGTTACGTGATGTTTTAAGTTCTACAGTTAGAAGATCATACTTATGTTTGGAAAATAACGGAAACCTGTTGTTTTCATTACTTTTGAAAAATCATTATTAACCTACTTAAAAATACATTTTAAAAATAGAAAAAATGCAATTTTCCCTTAAACTAAAAAGAAAACAATGGCATGTGTTACATCGTTGAATTCGTAATAAAAAATGGAATCAGATACAGGGTGTACTTTTTTTTCGGGCTATTTAAAAAAATAAAGTTGATGATGGTTTTTTGAAAACGAAACGTCGGATATAAAAACTAAAAATACCATCGTGTAGTACCTTGAAAGTGCCAATGAAAAAGTATTATTCGTTTTTTATATATATATATATATATATATATATATATATATATATATATATATATATATAAAAAATAATAAATAGATAAGTACTTCTTGATCATTCCCATATTGATTTCAATTTTAGAGCCACCGTATACAGCTGTTTCAGCCTATTGGGCATCGTCAGTACCGGGCAG
This sequence comes from Leptinotarsa decemlineata, assembly GCF_025532065.1. Taxonomy (NCBI): domain Eukaryota; kingdom Metazoa; phylum Arthropoda; class Insecta; order Coleoptera; family Chrysomelidae; genus Leptinotarsa; species Leptinotarsa decemlineata. The sequence goes on from NW_027412668.1 coordinate 1,064,200, forward strand.
GCGGTCCTCGATTGAAGACAAAATGAGAAAAAACCAAGAAAGTACTTGATAAAAATAGCTGCGTAAACGCAAGCGAAACATAAGTGGAACCACCTATTGGTGTGACACCCAAGTCAACTTGGGTGTCAATAGGTGGTTCCACTTATGTTTCGCTTGCGTTTACGCAGCTATTTTTATCAAGTACTTTCTTGGTTTTTTCTCATTTTGTCTTCAATCGAGGACCGCCTGCCCGGTACTGACGATGCCCAATAGGCTGAAACAGCTGTATACCGGTGGCTTTTAAATTGAAATCAATATGGGAATGATCAAGGAGTACTTATCTATTTATTATTTTTTGATTTTCATGGAATTATTTTCCAGCAGCTTGACTGCATTAACCTTTCTAGATTTCATATCATTTCTAGAAACATGTGGATTCGTTTTCCGATGGCATTTCAGGTTAGCTTCCCAAATTTCTGCTACCGCAGTTGTCGGTTGATTGGTCAAACCACCAACACTGACATAAAAACTTGGCAAGTTGACTTGGGTGTCACACCAATAGGTGGTTCCACTTATGTTTCGCTTGCGTTTACGCAGCTATTTTTATCAAGTACTTTCTTGGTTTTTTCTCATTTTGTCTTCAATCGAGGACCGCCTGCCCGGTACTGACGATGCCCAATAGGCTGAAACAGCTGTATACCGGTGGCTCTTAAATTGAAATCAATATGGGAATGATCAAGGAGTACTTATCTATTTATTATGGTATTGCAGCAAGTAAATGAGTACTCTTTTAAGTTAGTCCAAGCTTTCGGAAAATTTATTTCCATCATCAGGGAAAATCTTATGTGAGGATGGTTACATTGATGTTGAAGAAAAAATGTTGATACATTGGAGAAGATGAAACTTGATATACAATTCTAAATGCTTGAGATTATTTTTCATAAAATATTGTTTTTCGTCAGACCCTTATTCACATCATGCGTGCAGGATTTAAATGCATTTCCATCCATCTAAAGCGGAGCCGCAGACAACATTTACATGAAATCATCTTCAAACACTAAATTATATTGATCGTTCTATCGATTTCAGTAAAGATTTCATGTATTTTTTTACATTTTTTGTGTTTCTTTGAAAATCAAACCCAATACCTCTTAAAAAATCACCCTTTACGACCGGTTTCGGGTTTAACCCCATGATTCAGTTAGTTTAGTATCTTCTGTACTGAGTAACCTCTCAATAAAAGCAGTTCCATCATCCTTCCACCCCCGCGGTTCGTACGCCGCTGACCTCGCGTCTTTTCGATTGTATAAAGTTTAAATTTTAATTTAGTCGGTCTCCTTTTGTGCCCGCTTGAAATATGCCTCTCCACCGAGAGCTAGTTATACGGAATATTGTTGAGAAGAGCATTAAGACTCTTCGCCTCGATCCAGTCAACCAGCGCGCTAAAACCCCCCGTCTCAGGGCTCCAAACGAGCTGGTCTCGATTCGGTCCTCTTTTCCCATTACTGCCTTATTGTATCCTCTGCCAATAAATAATATTCTTTATATGACTTCGGTATCCCTCGATCCTACCTCCGGTTTAAATCTACGTTTTGGGCCTTTCAATTACTCGGGGATTTGAGGATTTCTAATTAGGTCCATCTGTTTCTTAATTGTCTCGTTCGAGTTGGATTTGTTTTCGGGAAACGTTCTACAAGATGGATTTAGTGGCGAGGGAAAGGAATCGAATTTTTTACATGAACCCGATCTTTTTTTTTATTTTTGCTGTTCAATCTCGAGTCAAATACCCAAATTGAACCGTACAACTGCTGTGAGACGAGAGATAGTGCAAATTTGAGGGTTAGCTATTTTTACTTACGGACGTCATTCGTCAAGTAATTGTAACAGCCAATCCTTTAATATTTCTTTATGAGAAACACTGAAAAATACCAAAATATTCGATTGGTCCCAAAGTTTTGTCCGTTTGAATGCCATGTGTTTTTGTAGCTCCACTCCTCGATAAATACAGTACATTCCATTTAAAATGAGCCACCCTGAATAACTTTTGGTACAATGGTTTGCAGGAAAAATAAAAAACAGGTCAACAATTATACAGGATGCCACATTTTGAAATATTCGTTCTAGAAACAAATATGGAAGCAATAAACCAGAGAAAGAAATTTTTCATTAATTCTTGAATCAAAATCTGATGACTGGACAATGAGAAGAAAAAAAAATTTCTATAGTAAATGTTCAAAAACTTTTCCACCAACTTCCATACAATGGTACAAACGAGCTTTCATTGCCGCAATCTCGAGGATTATGTCTTTGCAATGTCTCATGATATTATCTCTCAAATCTGTGATTTGTGATATTGATGACTTATTTATTTTGTGGAAATTCATCTTCAATTAAATGATATAGATATAGAAATAAAATATTTTGTCCAATTTCCACTTACTCAATGTATTACTATTAATACGACCAAGGTTTCGGTTTTTACACCATTCTTACTACTGACCTACAAGTAATATCTGAGTATATATATCCGAGAGTAGGTAATAAGATATATACCTACATTCATTCAAACTGTGATTAATTGCGTTGTCATCTTTATAAATTCAAAAGTAGAGGCCTACACAAATCCGTTTGTTCGTTAAGGGTTCTATATTTTGAGTTTTTAATTGATTTATTGATTTCCATGGCTTCCAACAAATTCGTTTTCCTTCCTTTATTACATGTATGTAGAATTTTGAGGTTTTCCTTACTTATTTTGTGGTTTGTCTCTTGTAGATGTTCGTACGTAGAAGATTTTTTGTCTAAACCACCGTGTTCACGGAGTCTTACTTGGAAATTTCTACCGGTCTGGCCTGTATATACTGCATATACTGAATATACTCAAATCTTCTAATGTTGTTGATTCTGTCTCATACAGTTTAGACTTCAAATGACCCCATAGACAGAAATCTACAGGAGTGAGATCCGGAGACCTTGGTGGCCATTCTTTAGGACCACTTTTGCGAATCTAGCGACCAGGATAATGATAATCCAAAAAGTGTTGCACTGGAGCTGCAATGTATATCCTTTTCAATTGCCCTATTGATACACAGTATTGTTTGATTCTCCAACATATCCAAATATATGATGTGGTCACCTAAAATTCCTGCCCAAACATTCAGTTTTTGAGGTCGTTGCGTATGAACTTGACGGTATAAATGAGGATTCTTTTCACTCCAATATCGACAATTTTGCCGATTCACGTCTCCATTCAAACTAAACGTACATTCATCCGAAAAACAAATTTTATACCAGAAATTCTGATGCAAGTTGATCCGTTCAGTGTGACTTTCACAAACCTCGACACGCCTATCGAAATCATCTTCGTTCAATTCATAAACTAGTCTAATCTTATATGTATGTAATTTGTACTTATGAAGGATCCTAAAAACATTTATACGACTGATTCCTGATTTTCGAGATAAGAAATTGCGAATTTTCCATTAGTCCAACGTGCTCTAAAACTGCAGTACAAATAGCTTCATCGTGGACGACTCCTGAACGGTTATGCTTTTTATTGTTAACAAATCAAGTTTCCATAAATTTGTTCAATTATTCCGAAACGTATTTGTGTCGTATATTTGGTCTTGGATGATAGATCATTGAACATACCTGCAGCAGCTTTAGCACTATTTCCATTCTGATAGTACAAACTGAAACAGAAACACCAATGGGGAATGTTCTTCAATTTGGGTTATCATAGCAAATGCAAGTTTGAACAAAATAAAGTTGAGTTCAATTCATGAGTTTTTCAAATTCTCTTCGAAAATTATTCAAATTGATGTTTCAAATGTTGGGTTTTAATTTTTAAAGGGATTTGTTTCTAATTCACATATTGGCAACAGCGCCTAGAAATAATTGAAATAATTTATACGTTCCTAGATATTCTACTTTAAAAAAGGAAAATTATTTTTATAAATCAACAATAAGGCAAATTATAAATTATAGTTCAATACCACCTCCACAAGCCACATAAACAACAGTTGTTTTGTTATTTATTTATATAGAGGAAGATAGGTTAGGTCATATGTCACAGAATGTCTCAGAACTCGGAATATAAGTAAGGAGAACAGCACGCCTCTGAAATATGTCATCTTTGTTTGTCTCATACAGGTAACAGATTCATTGTCCTTTATTAGCTATAACCGATGTTGCCAAATGGTGAAATAGAAACGAATCCCTTTAAATGTTGAATGCATTATTTCATTCCTCTTTTTTAAGTATTTAAATAATTTTTTAAAGAAAAAGGCTGAAATGATAAGTTTGAAATGTTTTAGACCTCTTATACAAAATGAAGAGAATATCGAATTCAAACTTAACTAGGCAAAATAAGACTTTTTCAAAGTATACTTCACAAAAACAGCTATGAAACCTAGGTAACAGATAGTCGATGAATATTATACGCGTGTGTTTTTCCAAGAAGAGTTTTCAAATATTTTCCCTCTAATACTCTTTCATCAATCAATAACGGAAATAATTATGCAATTCAATGTAATGATACTCATGTTTTTTCTTCAAATTAATCAGACTTTTATGATTGAATACCAAAAGAGACATGAACTTCAATGAAGAACTGTATTTCTGCCACAGTTGCGAAAACCTTTCCTCCGACCCCTTTTGGAATTAATTCTCACGCCGCCTATGGTTTCAGAAAAAAAGAGCGCTCGCGGGTCCACATATTTCATTAGAGCATAATGCTTGGCAGCGTATCGACTGTTGGCTTTATTATTATTTTTTGTGATATTTTTTTCGTCTCAGCGATTAGTCCGGTATCCATTAAAACCTAAACGGGACGGATTCAGAGATTGAGCCTGGACTGAGAGAGGCTCTAATTATAGGTAAGAGCATTGTTGGGCGTTGGGAGCTACCGCTTGGAGCTCAGTTGGTGGATGCACAGGGACGTACTTACAGAAAAAGGGGTGTGTTTTCAGAAATGTAACGGCTTTGTGGGGGAATAGGCCGATACTTGAAACTCCAATAGTTTTATCCGAAAAATATACTACAAACACTTCAAATTTCTAAAATGTTTATTTTTGTATTGAGTGCGTGAAATGAGTGTTTTTCAATGGCACATGAAACTGTTAATTTTTGGAAGTAAAATCGAATTCTGAAATTTTCCTGTCCGAAAAAAATAACTTCAAACTAACCTAATATTACTTTTCTTTTCTATACATTTTATCCTTAATGCAGATCGTGAACAATGTAAGCATATATTCATTGTTGCAAGATTTATATGATTCAAATTTTTACTACATACGAAATGTTATTCTGAATAATGCTCAGAAATTGACAGAGGAAGTCAAGTCATAACCTAACCCTTTTGTGCCTGTCAGTAATGAATATTTCAAACTATTTGGTTCAATTGACAGGCTTGTTACAAAATATTTTTTGTTGATTTGTTACTTTCTAATCTATGTAATTCATATACCATTCAGTACTCTTTACACGGTTAGCTTTACCTGTTCGTTTGTAATCTCGTTTTTTTTTCATATCGTGATCTGTATTTGACAGAATTATCGACATTATTGCTTGATCTATTCGCGGGCAGATGGCGCTTTACGTAACCTCCTTGATATAATTTGAACTCATTTCTCATGTATTTCTTCATGTATTTCCGGAATCGGAAAATATCATGGTCATTTTTCTAAACAATACACGTCTGATTGATCCCAAAGCTTAGACAAAATAAATATAGTTTAAAAAGACGAAAAAACACGCTTTTATAGCATACGAAACTGAAAAATGAAAAATAAATATAGTTTAAAAAACTAAAAAACACGCTTTCAAAGAATTTCGAACTGAAGTTAACTTTTTTTAACTATTGTATTTGTTATTATCAGTTAACTGTGAATGAGATATGTTAAAAAATAAAAAGTTGTTGATGATTGTCAAAAAAAGGTGAAGTAGACGTCAAAAAAGTAAAATTTGGTGTTTTTCTGAAAAAGATATTACAGGCAGTGTATCTGTTTCTCAAACCAATTTCAAACACTTGTGAATTACTAAAATATATGGTTCAATTTACATTTTTGCTCGTATGGTTTGCCAAACAACTAAAAAGACCCCATCTCACATTTTTATGTCATCTAGTCATTTCTTCTATACTTTACTGTGCGGTTGGTCTAGAGCTGTAGTATATATTTTCAACTGAAGATTGACGTATCGCGATTTACACCATCCACTAAAACCCATCGAGGTATCAACATACACAGCTATAAATTATAGACAAAAGTTTATTACGGGTGTTAGTAAAAAACCGATGTTTATGACATGATAGAGGCAACCTCAGTTTTATAATAAATTGCCAATCTGTCACTATAAACTAGAAACATAACTCTAAACCGCACTATATTCGGACAGGTAAATGAGGAAAAACATCAATTTCTGAGGTTTTGCTTCACTGGGACGATCGGGGGAGATTGGGGAAATATTTGGAACCTCTAGAAATGTATTCGTTAATTATGAAAACTTTCTTTTCCAGTACTGAATACCAACATACTTCACTTCATACTTATGAATTTTCAGTTTTCAGATCTCTGCCTGGACAAGTTGTTCTGCAGAGACTAAACCACGCTTATATATCATGAAATATAAGTTTTTTCAGTGGAATCTGGGACGGGTACTTTCCTAAAAGATACCCCTGAAATGACATTTCTCAATTAAGATAGTTTGCATGAAAAACAATGTGCAGAGGTGAATTGGCAAGCGCCTCAAAACAGGTATCACATCACTTTGGTAACTTTTCGGTGATAGAAAAATAATTTCAGGGGAGAGGATGTGATTCATTTTCTAAATTCAAGTAACTGAAGTGGTACGCCATCTTTGGTGGACCGAAGGAACCTTCACTGGATATCTACTTTGTTTTCTTTATCATATCAGACGTATAATAATGATAATTATAAATATCGTTTATTATGCATAAAAAATACATTTATACATAAATTTATATAGTGAGTTGAGTTTGAAGAATGATACTTTGAAAATGTTTGTCACATATTCATGGAAAGACAAAGAGCTATGGTTACGCCAAGATTTTTAGCACTGTCTACCTTGCCAATGTCTGCGTTATCGAGAGTGAGCCTAAAGTTACACTGAATTTCTACTATTTGTCTTTGAGACCCTATGCATAAGGCCAAAGTTTTATTTGGATTGATTTTCAGTCCATGATTCTCCGAGTAAAGGAATGTTTTGTGCAAATCTGTGTTTATATTGGCCACGCAACTTTCTGTATCGGTGCTATGAAAAGACAAATATAACTTTATATCATCTGCGTATTGATGTACTCGACAATGTGATAAGAAAGTGTACATCTATATTGCCTTCAAGGTTTCCTTAAATCGTGGTCACGCAAGAAAATAAAACGCTACAATATTACAGTTTAAAGTAGACTCATAAAAACAGACAAAACTTCTGAAACAATTATTACAAAATTATAATATTCGGGCATCTGGCATACCCAATTAGACATTTCTACTAATGAGCCTTTTTCCTGAGAATAGTACAGAAAACGTGTCACGAGAGGCAGCACTAGAAGCAGGGACAAACAATAAACTATTCACATGTAAAACAGTGTTATTTACGTAATATTAATTTATTATTCAAAAATATAAATCTGATATAAAAAATTATTTTGTGATAGTATAATGCCAACAAAGCATTGCTGTTTTGCGAATTGTACGTCGGATAATCAATATCCGGAAGAAAACCTCATAATAATGAGGTTAGATGTAAGAAATGGATTAATGCTTCGAGGAGAGTGGATTTAATAGCGCAAAAAATAAATAAATATTCATAGGTATGCTCTAAACATGAAATGAATAGTAAATTTTCCATAGTTAATTAGCATTGATTAGAATGAGATATAACCTCAATCGTTCATTAAATTATATTTATATTCAATTAAATTTATTTCATTACCATCTATATTTGATTCATATTTCACTCGGAAATAAATCTGAAGTTCATAATTATTTTAAATTTCTTTTATTACAGTTTGAATCTACGGCTACTCTTTTACTAGAGTCTGTATAATAATCTGTCTATTAATTTATTTTTTTTGCAGTTACTTTTAAATTCCGGCATGCAAGCCACGTTTTAATGTTACAACATTGTTATCCTTTACAGTTGCGAATTTTAGTTTAGCTCCAGGAACATATTCATCTGTTAAAAACATTGTTTTTTGATTGGAATTCACCATGTGTTTATATGAGGATTAGGCACGAAAAAGGGTCATTGATTAGTTATGACTTATGAGTTATGACTTCATACCGTAGAAACTTCACAAAAAACTGTCAAATGAGAGTAATAAATTATTAGTTAGTCTGTACATCTGAGAAACTGCGAAAAACGTTTGTATAGCTATAGATAAGTAGATAGATAGATAGATGTTTATTTTACTACATTATGTACAAAGATACATTTATAGCAACTCAGTTCCTTAGTACAAGGTTACAATAAAAGATTTAAAAATATAAATAATAATCTAACATTCAGATTAGAAAAACAAGTATACTTCTGGCATAAATCCAGCTATTTGTATAACATTACAACACACAAAATTTACACATATACATTATATATAAATAAATGAGAAGGTTTGACCTTGATGTCTAGACTAGCTGGCTATATAGAGTAATCATTAATCAAATATTCATTAATCTTTTCGATTATCTGTTAGATTTGTTTATTGGAATTGTCAGTTATTTTTGTCCCACTCACCCCCAATTTCGAAAAGGATTCTTCGACGCGCTCGATCAAAATGACAGGTTCAGCTTTGGGTATCTGTACCCTACCATTAACAGTTTCTGGTAAATTACATAGTTGCACCTGATCTTTAGACTTTATTCCTACTATTCTGAAAATTGAACGTTTGGAAGCTCACGAAATGCCACTCTATTAAATATCCAGATGTTTTATTATGTACTCTGCCATTAGGTAGAATTAAATGTTTTTGTACGGTTATTCAGTGGTTCTTTACTGATTGCTGATGGACAAAGTTTGTATTGAAGGGGTTATATTTTTAGAAGTGATCAATTTTTGGAAAGAAAGTTTTTGGCTTTCTATTACTCCATCTTGATACAAAAATAAAATGAGCTAATCTTCCAAAGAAAGGAAGGAAGTTATCAATTTGAAAATAATAACTTTATACATGGATGTGTAGATCATGCAAAGAAGTAACTTTCAGACACAAACTGAAAGACAGTCCTCCTGAAACAGCTACTTTCATATAAACATTGAATTACACGAAAGAAAAAAATTCTTTCGAAACAAATACTTCTATATGAACACTGAATTATACAGAAGATACTTTTCTCTACTCAGTTTGTATTTCAAACATTCGTTGTGGAATAAGAATCAGATATCATTCACATGAGTTCTACTTTAAATGAATGGTAACAAATTGCACTTACATGGAACACTGTCATCCTCACTGGTATTCCTCGATGTTTCGCCGTAAGATACTTGCCCTAAGGCTCTTCAGTACCAAGTTGGATAATAAAATACAGTACCGAATTTTCTATAATGTTCTATAATGGATAATAAAATACACACAATTCATGAATGAATGTGTATTTTCTATAATGTTTTGTTTAACTGTTCTGTTTATGATTTGTTTAACTGTTGAATGTTTTGTTTAACTGTAATCATTTTATATAATATACGAAAATGGAAGTCCGAATTACTGAAATTTATTTGAAAGATGTGTGTTGAAATGCATATTTCCGGTAAATATTGGTCGCTCCCCCATGAACCACAACCCTTACAAGTCAAAACCTGTGCAAGCTGAGAAATAAAGTTTTAATTGATATTCAAAGGGAATTTGTGAGTCATCCAACTAACTTAATAGGATGGGTATTTTTATACTTTTAAATCATGAAAATTAGAAAGAAATCGAGTACTGATTATTCATTTCTACTGTGAATAACTAGGCTGGAGCTGTGGACGTTTTATATAAACAGTGCTTTTGAATAAATATAAAGGGTATATTTTATAATGATATTAGTTTTTGAAACAAAAGCGATTAGGAGTTGTTATGCAAAAAATGGTGGGAAATTTCAAAATAAAGAAGGACAGAAATCTAAATTATGTCTAAAATATTTATCGAAAAATCATTCGTTTTCGAGACACAAATAACTGCAATTGCAAAAAAAATTTGACAAAAACCAACCATGTTTTGGAAAAAATCAACAATTTGCATCTTGAAAACATTTTATTTATTTATTTATTTATTTATTTATTTACAAAATCATTTTTCTACAAAGTTCACACATATGTATTTAACAGTAATCTAAGCTAGGTTTAAGGAAAAAATATATATAAAATAAAAAAAATCGTAAAAATAAGTTAATGAATTACAAACTTTTCACAGCCTTTGTAAATATTTTCGAAGAAGAATTAAAAAATTCTAAATCTACATTGTATGTATTTGCAAGTCTCAAAATTCTACCTACAGATTCATTCCGGCCATAGTGGTGGTACTTTGAGGATTTCCGAATTTCTTGTTCTACTTGGATTTCACATTCACAAGTTATAAGTTCCACAAGTTCCGGGGAATTGATGCTACCATTGATTTTTTTATGAATTAGTGTAAGATCTGATTCTAATCTTCTATGAGCCAGAGTATTCAAGTTAAGAATGTCCAATATAATTTTATAGTCATATTCACCAATATGATATATCCCAGTTTATATGCAGAGTACCTTAAAAACTTATTTTAAACACTTTCAAGCATATCAATATCCACATGATATGAAGGGCACTAAAGTGTGGAATTGTATTCGATTATTGATCTAACCATTGAACAATATATGATTTTTATTGAAGTCAGAGATAATTCATTTGCAGATCTAAGAATGAAACCTTAAATTTTTAGTGCTTTAGCAATATACAATATGGGGTTTGATACCGTGTTAAGAATCACACGTTAAAAGGTAAGACCTCGTTAGTCCTTAGCTCGCACAAGATTCTCAACTTCTGAGAGTTGTCGTTCGTATGAGGGCGACAGCTGATTAAGGGAAAAACAGATTTTAAACAGATTTTTAAACAGAAATGACATTTTTCGGTCGAGAGTGATTCCTAAATCTCAGATTGTGTTTGTTGTTGTTGTTCTGATTGATTGATTTTATATGGCTGGCTAATGGGATATTTGTTTCGGAAAAAAGTTACATTTTGACATTTGTCTATATTTAATTGCAGTAGATTCATATCACACTATCACACGAACAAAGTTAGATAAATCGTACTCTAATAATTCAGTATCAGTTGCAAAAGTTATTTTTCAAAAAACGAACAAAAACATTCAAATTCAACACCCTGTATCTCCGAAAACGTCACTTGAATAATTCCCCGTACTTATGTTAAACACTGTATAATGTATTTATTACCGTAGTTCAGTGAAATTTTATTAATTTTTATGATATTCTCTCGTTGGATTCCACAACTTTTCAATTATTACTATGATTTGTCATACATCGTTTGAACTACTTAAAAAACTTCTTTCGCTATATTTGTGAGCTCATTATTAACATCATACTTCATTTTTTGCTCCCAGAACAGAATTCAGAGATATTTGGACATATTTATCCAGCCATAAATTGAAAATATAATGCAATGTATGCCCATTTCAAATTTCTGTTGCAAAAAAATACACTTGAATTTCCCCTTGAACAACAACAACAACAACACTTTGAAAGTTTCTCCATTTGCTTCACTTTCTGTAATTCCTTATATTTGATTTATTCAAGGTAATAACTCTCACTTTTTATTTATCCTTGGGATTCCTCACAATCTATGTGATAACTTTTAATTTTTTCATCGTTGGTTCTTCAGTATTATTTTTTAAAATTTGTTGCTACTCCAATATCGGAAGACAAACTAATATAATTTTGATGTTGATTTAGAACGCAAGGGATCAAATTGTTGAAATTCACAATTCATCAATGTATTCAAAAACATGTTCAGATTACAACTAAAATCCAAAGAATATATTTTGAATTTAGGTGTCCCATCCCTTTTGACATAAAAAATGAGACCGCTTCAATTCGTTCTGCTTTCAATATTTTCCCAGAAGGTAGCAAAAGTGCGACACAGATGTTACATTTCCCTCAGTTCTCTATCCACAAATCTTATTGCCACTAGGTCCACTTGGGTGGCCAACTTGAGCCACTCGATATTACATAAACCCGACAAATTCTACACAAATATGGTCATACATCTCAGCAGTACCAACATTTAACACAAACAGCAATTCGAAATGTCAAAAGCTACATGGATTTGATGGTATTTTCGAAGAATTATGGATGGTCGCTGTATTGGATTTTACATGGGCGTACCGAATGGATTAACATTCATTATCGAAGAAATTTGGTAGTTTGATATCAGAGATATTTCAAAAAGATCCATGGAAAATTGAGATTTTTTGATTTTTGTACATGTTTTTAAACCAGTCGAAAGTGATTTGTGTTTTTTATTATACTTTGGAAGGCAGTGCATTGTTTGTAATCTGTTTTTTACACTTCTTTGCGAGAGATTTATATTAATTTATGTTCGACTGAATTTAATGTGATACTCCATGAAGATGCTTCTCATTTTCACCCTAAAGGCTTGATTTTGAAGTCACAGAAGAAGATACAGATATAGAAAAAGATATAGATAAGGAAGATATAGATATAGAAGATATAGATAGACAAGAAGATATAGATATGAAAGAAGAAATGGAAGTTTCGCTCTCTAAAAAGTTCTATGATATTCCAAAACATACGACAGTGTTCGAAACCATTCCACAACATCTCGGGCTATCCCAAGTTCTAATGAAACAGTTTGGAATACTGGGAAATACTCTAGAACATTGTACACTACTCTAACCGTTTTTTATAGAAGTGACTTCTTGTTAGTAGGGGTATATAAAGCAAGATCCATTGATGTGTTTCAACTTGAAGTATGTCCTTTCATTTACCACACAATCTCACACAAAAAACAACATTAACATTTTCTCGAAAAATCTACTGTTCTGAATTAGCATTCAAGCATTCAAGACTAATGAATCAGGTTGAATTTGAGAAAAATTGTGCCTTTATAATATATTTATACAGTTCGCATCTGAATATTCATTTCCCCCCCCCCTTTTCAAATTTCGAACAGACAGACATCTATATATCTATCTAGTTTAATTGGCAGATTGTCAGTCTACTTCATTGTTTCAGTATAGTTAACTCGAGGTAGTCTATACAATTCTTTGTTGCGGGTATTGTAGTTATGAATTTCACTCCCCGTAGTGTTCGCATTTTTGTTTCGGTGTATCCACAAGATGGCTTCTGTAATATATACACATGGAATTGCTAAAATTGGCATTTTGCTGAATAATGGTTTGGCATGCTCCCTTGGTCCAGCCTTAGCCATAGTTCTGATAATGGTGGCACCTTGAGCTTGTGCCCCATACATTAAGTGGCAGTGAACCATACCGTAGTAAACAGTTTTCAGAACTTCAACTGATAGTATTTCTCCGAGATTTTTAAATAAAAATTGACTTCTTGACAACTTTTTTTGCAATTCCTGAACGTGTTCTTTCCAGTTCAGGTTGGAATCTATGTGAAATCCTAGTATTTTGATAGAGGATAAAATATTTACGTTGAAATAAGCTTCACCTTGTGATATTATATCTATTTCTTTTAAATTCCTGCTTCTGATTAAGAAAGTTGAGTCGTCTGCGCACATAAATACATCTGCGACATCTAACAAGGTTGCCAGAACATTCATATGGATTACAAACAGAAGTGGCCCCAGGACTGATCCCTGAGGCACACCATGTTTCATTTGTATAGCCCTGGAGGTCACAAAATACCCCGACCCCGAAAAGTGCTATAAACTCGCCTATATCATTAGGAAAAAGAGTAAAGCAAATCTCACTTTCTTCTTCATCGAAATGGGTGATGAAATTTTTCCGGAGAGAACAAATCTCCATGCTGGTACACCTGCCCGAACCCTTTTCTCACGAACGGACGAAATTAATTCATGAAATTGTGCGCGTATCTTGAAGAGACCATCCTCCGTCCTCACATAAATATTTATCAGCGTGCGGAGCCATACGCTCAGGTTTGGACATTTCATTTCCGATCCAATGATTCCTCGACAGGCTGAGAAATTGATGTAAGTTATATGCAAGAGATGGAGAAAAAAAGAGGAGATGGGATTTAGAGATACGCGTCCGTGGTTGTATTTCAGCTGGCGATTCAACTTCTGCGGAATATCGGAAGGAAAGTATCGATGTTACACAGGGTGCTCATTTAGGGCTTAGAAAGAAAATTGGACCACTATTATGGAGTGGTTTTGCAGTTTCACAAACTGGCAGTTCCACCTACTCGTCAATACACATTTCCTGATTTAAAAAAAGCCAAATTATATTTATGAAAGATATAAAACTTTCAAATCTCAGAATAATTCGAGGACAAGAAACCGTCACACTTTTATTATTCCAAAACACTCTACAGCCTGCTTTTCTCGTAGTTTTATTTACAACTCTATCAAACAATTTAACGCTCTGCCCAGTGAATTTAGACACTACTCCATATATAATTTCAAGAAAAAGTTGAAAACATATCTGAAGTCCTCTGGATAGATAATATATTCATGTTATGCCTTGCTCATATGGTTTTCCCTTTGTCTCACTTTTGTGTATGTTTTGCCTTATTCGAGCTGAATAGATCTTTAATATTTACTTTGGAATTTATAATCTTTGTTTTTTTTCTCAGTTTCATAAAGATTCATGTATATTAGGTGTATACAATGTATACTATTCGTAAATTCGTCGTAAATATTTTTATATTTCTATATAATACAATTATAGAATACAATTATAACTAAACCTAAGAAAAAACATAAAGTAAAAAAATCCTGGATTACTGCGGAGTAATCCGCAAATTCTACTAAAATATCCCGGAGCAAAACACTCAGAAAAGAATATAATTCATTAAAAAATAAATTAAATAGGTTGCTGAAAGCTGCAAAAAAAATATGCTCAGAAAATAATGAATAACAGTAAAAATTCAAAAGAACTATGGAAATGTGTCGATGAGATATGCAATAAATCTAGATCTGAAATGAAAATACCGATTATTCAATCATACAATGGCTCAGTGATAAAAAATACTTTGCAAATTTGCAATAATTCTAATGAGTACTATGCAAATCTTGGTAAAAAATATGCCCTTAAAATTAAAGAATCGGCTACTTACAATTACAATGAACAAAGATTACAAAATTCAATATATCTATCAGAAACTGATGAAGAGGAGGTTTACAAAGTTATTATGGAATTAAAACAGAAGAAATCTCCAGTTCATGATGGAATTCCCTTAGAAACGCTCAAATTGATTGCCAATGAAATTAAAACGCCATTAACTCACCTAATCAACAAATGTTTACGGGAAGGCTGCTTTCCCAAAATATTCAAAATTGGAATAATAAAACCACTTTTTAAAAGTGGAGACAAAACAATAGTGAGTAACTATAGGCCTGTATCACTGATCTCAAACATAGCCAGAGTAATAGAGAAATTTCTAAAAATACGATTAGCAATAGGGATTCAGGGAGGGAAGATCAACGGAAGATGCAATACAAAAAATTTCCAGCAATGTGCATCTTCGTTGATTTATCCAAAGCTTTTGATACCATCAGTCATACAAAACTCCTGAGAAAATTAGAGAACTGCGGAATACGTGGGAAAGCTTACGACATTTTCGAAAGCTATCAATGTGACCGAGAACAGAGAGTTAGTATCGATGGAATTATGAGTTATCCCAAAATTGTTACTTATGGTGTTCCACAAGGAACGGTTTTAAGACCAATCCTGTTTACAATATATTTGAATGAACTATTGCAGATACCAACAAAAGGTCAAATTTTGAGCTTTGCTGACGATACGGCTGTCTTGTATACCGACTCTTCATGGAACCAATTGAAAATGTCTGCAGAAAAAGATTTCATTGAGATCGAAAAATGGTTCTGTCACAATAAACCCACGATCAATTTCGAAAAAACCAAATATTTGCCTTTCATATCATACTGAATTACATTACCCAATATGGGAACCCTGAATATAGGAAACAATAATCACATACCTGAAGGCGAGTCAATAAAATATCTAGATAGCTGTATAGAAAGGCATTTTCGATGGTACCTACATATGAAAGAAATAATCAGAACGTTGAGAGGTACATTTTTTAAGTTCAATCGCCTAAAAAACTTTCTTGACATTCAGCATTTGAAAACTTTGTATTTTGCCCTTGTACAATCCCAAATTTTTCAAACTAGAAGTAGTTGAATCGCGCTTGGGAAAGCTACCGTATAGCGAACACGTAACAGTATTTTGTAAACCTTTCATAGTGAAAATAAAAAATCCTACTAGTAAGTTTCGATACTTCTTGTTCGCTACGCACATCCTAGAGTATCGACTGGAAATGCAACATCGATTTCCTTTCCGAAACGAACACATGGCAGTAATAGCAAATAACACTTACCGTCATTGCAAGAAGGGATCTCTCGCGCTATAAATTTAAAAAAATCCTCCGAACGCTCCAAGGGATTCCCTCTCCCCGCCCTGGAGAATTCCTGCGTTGGTCTCTCATCTCCTAAGGGTATTTACCCTCGTTACCCTTGCCGAAGGTGTGGGGACATAAATAAACTGGAGTTTTATCAGCTTACGCTCTATCAAGGCCGACAAATATTATGGAAATTGCGAATAAAAAACCAAGAATAACCAATCGATGGATTCGATATTATTTATAGTGCCTGGTGGTGTATTTTTAGACGAATATGCGGAAGTGTATTCCTACTGTTGTGTTTCGAAATTGAATCTGAAACATCAACAAGTTGTCTTTAAAATCGGGTAGAAATTGTAACTGTACCACAGGCATTTACATTAAGAATCTCCACTTTATATTATGATAAAAATAACAGAATAAAAATTCAAATAATAACATACAAATCAAAGAATCACCTCTAGAGTATAAAGTTCTTCTGCAGCTGAAATCGTTTGTTATTCATTGGTAGACTCTCATTCAATATATGAAATTCCTTTCTGGAGAGTATGTTCTAAAACCTACTCGAATTCTGTGTTTGTGCTTCAAAAAAGATACTGTATTTATTCAAAATGAAACAACAGAACTCCTTCTATTTTATGACTGACTAAGCCGTCATTTGATGAAGATCCATAGTAATTTCATAAACCAGACCTAACGATCTGATCTTCAGAAACCTTATTTTCAAAAATATCACATGTTGTGAGCACACCGAATTGCGCATAATGCAAAATTAACGAAACTCATCTTCAGGAAGATGTTAGAACATATACAGGACTGCTATTCTTTGAGACAAACAGTACGAGCCTCAAGATGAAACACCATATTACCGAGTCTCCTGACATCCCTCTTCACGTTCCAGCCAGTTGGATGGCACTAGCTTGCTCAGCTGAACCACAGCCTACGTTCGTGCTGAACTGTGTATTTTCCGCTCGTCGCGAGAATTGTGGACATTCAACTAAGCAACGTGAAATTTTCAGTCAAACTAGGTAAATTCGTAATAGAGACTCATTCACTTTTACAAGTGTGTATGTGCAATCCCATTCGTCAATACGGTGGTTTGAGTATCTATGCAAGTGCCAACACTGCAGAAGTCGACAAAGAATCAACTGAATAAATATTACGATGTTGAAAAAATAACGAGAATTTTATTTTTCTTAAAACATATGTATTTATTCATTAATTTCTATTTCGAGTATTCCACCTCAGATATTATACACTCGCTCCCCCTTTTGTCCAATCCCCGAAGCAGTTCGGTTATGCACTATTTCGTATGTCCTTGAGCTCTCAGCGATTCGAATTACATCCCCTCAATCGTCGCGAAACGCCGTCCTTCCATAGATCTCATCAATCTTGGGAACATGAATAGGTTGCAGGGGGCAAAATCTGGTGAATACGGTGGCCGAGGCATGATTACCATATTATATTTGGGGAGCAGGTGTGTAGATAAGTGAGCAGGTGTATTATTGTGAAGCAAAAGTCATGAATTGTTTTTATACAATACCTGACCTTTTCTTCGTATTGCTTCTAGCAAGCGGCACATATCTTCTGAGATAATCTAAAAAAAACAGTGAGCAACACCTTGGCGAACTTGGCGTGCTTTTTTTGGTCTTGGCTCTCCTTGGCGCGCTTTGGTTTTGATGTCATAACCATATACCCATGATTGGTCACCATTTATGACTTTCTTTAGCAAATCTGGGTCGCCGTTGATGTTATTAAACGATGCCACTATCCTCATTCGGGTTTGAAGGCCGACGATTTTTGGATGTTTGGACCTTTTGCTTGCGCGAGTGGTTAACTTCTTCAGAAGTTTATATATCTTGGGTTCAACTCTAATGACTGGGTATTCCGCCCTTTTGTATTTTGCTGACCTGACCCACTATCAGCAGCAGGGGTATATCGCATACCGTGCACTTGTGGAAAGGTATACATCGGAACCACCAAACGATTCATGGGAACTAGACTGAAGGAGCATGAAAGAAACTGCAGACTAGGCCAAACGGACAAGTGAAGGAAGATCTTCAAATGTTGGAAAGACCTATTAAAAGTAATGAATCATGTTTTTTTAACTATGACCAAGGAACTAAGCGACAATTTATGCACTGGAAAGGCAATTTTTCGCAATATTACAAAAAGTTCTTTTCACTTCAAGCTCAAGTAGCTTCATCAGTCGAACTGGTACATCAAGCTATTCTTCAATGTATTTTATACAACAGAAGAGTTAATTATTGATGGTTATTCTGGCTGAATAGTTGGATTATAGTGAGAAGTAATTATCCGGTCAATCTAGACATTGAAAGGTACATAAATTTACAACAAGCTGCAAACGCGTGTAATTGTTCAAAACATAGTTATGTATCAATACTTTTTTTCTTTGAGGCACCGTTTCTGAGATACGACGAGTCAAAAAATTGTAAAAGATGTAATCGTCATTATATGCATAAGTATGCCACGTATATACATAACCTTCAAATACTTCATCTTGTCGTTCTTCTTCTTGGTCTTCTTCTTCTTGATCTTCTTCTTCTTCTTCATCCTGGGTGTAGGTAAACTGCGTCAAGAGTGATGTATCGCCTGTTTCCTCGTTGGTGTCAAATGAATCCTCCACTATTGGTGATTCAGCATTAGAACATGACTGGCCTTGACAATGTGGACATGCCAGAGTCCAAAGTCCAACTTTTGTAAAACCACATTAAGCGCTGCATCCTTTTTTACAGTTGCAAAAAATTGTGTTCAGCAGTTTTTCCGGCGCAGGTGGGAGTAAAGTCTGAATAGGTTCTAATGCATTGTCGACCAACTTCCAACCCCAGTCTTTTGGGTCTAGCTGATAACCAAGCCACACTTGAACTTGGTAATATATCAGGAAAAGATGTTGATGAGCAGCAACTGAGGTTGGAGGAAGACAAGCCAATTGCACCTGTTTCTTATTTTTAGTGTTTTTTTACGAAACATGCATATCGATACTTATCTATGCAGGTGGTTTTTTTCGGACATAGAAAGAAGAAACTGAATCCCGTTGGTGATAATTTCTTGTTTAGTCAAATTACCTTTTTTGAAAACTTCAGCACATTGAACTAAATCTTGTTTTTCAAACATTTTAAAAACTGTTCCTATACCCCTCCTGTAAAATGCAGACGTCGTATCACAGCCAGTTATTGCGTGTAAAAATAGTAAATGATTTTGATTCTTTGCAAAAGTAGATGAACTTCTTGACGAATATATTTCGGTTTGACTTTGAGCTTTTCCTGGCTTTAGAAAGAAATTGTTTTTCAGGTGGAGTTCGAGCAGTAAGAAGTACGAGTAAGTCTACATCTTCACCAACAACAATAGCTGTATTTGTCAAATTGAATTGCTCTATAGCTGTTTCAATAATCAGTACGTCGGCATCGTTAGGCACCTCAGAGATGTATATACGTGGCATACTTATGCATATAATGACGATTACATCTTTTACAACTTTTTGACTCGACGTATCTCAGAAACGGTGGCTCTAAGAAAAAAAAGTATTGATACATTTTTTGTAGAGAATTTTACGATCTACAATTTTTATCTGAGGTTATTTTATGATAAAACTTACCGTTTTCCTGAAAATCGCGAAAAACCAATTTTTTTCGAGATTTTTGATCTTTGACCTCGAATAATTTTTTTTCCAGGCATCGCAATCATTCGGAATTTCAAAATCTCATTTTTAACCATATTTAAAACAATTACACGCATTTGTAGCTTGTTGTGAATTTATGTACCTTCACTCTTATTTTTTAGTCTAATTTGACCGGATAATAATTACAGTACAGTAATAATCCTAGGTAGGCAGGTTAATTTCAAAAACTGTGTGGCAAATGACGTTTAATTTCCGAAATTTCAATTTTGATCAACTCTTCAAGAAAGAAAAATTGACCTGTAGTGCAGTTCAACTAGCTGAGATCAGAACCCAAATCCCCCACCGTTCGTACTACATAAACATATTTCAGAAGATAACACTGTTTTCATTTCACATATTCAGAATAATGAAGTCTTCGGCCTACACAAACCGTGTATTCACACAACACAATGAATTCATTATGTGGCCTCAAATATATTGCCGCCGCTATTTTCTATAGTTCGTGGATGCGGACGTTTAAATTTCGGTCTTATCTGACGGTTTTGTTTTGCCGTTAAGACAAAAACAAATCGCGATGTTCATAATTGTACCCTTGGCGAAATTAATTGTGCAGATTTGCTTGCAGTTTCCGGAGGAAAATATTCTTCAACTTCACGATTATAAAATAGAATTTAAAACCGGTACATTCTACTGTCGTCATAATCGTTTCACCGAGAGGACTATCCACAACGTGGCGGATGAATTTGAGTCCATTGGTTCAGTAAACGAACGACCAACACCCGTACGTCAACGAAAAGCAAGATATGCCGAAAACATGGCCGCTGTCTGTGAGAGTGTGCAGGGAATCCGAGGCAGTCGATTTTGCGTCACTCACAAGGACTCAGCCTTACGCAGACCACAACTTGGCGAATTTAGGGTCGTGACCCGTACAAAATTCGGCTGACCCAGGAACTGAACGTGAACAACCTCAGACAACGATGTGTTTTCGCTGAATGACCTCTGGAGCAGTTGGCTATTGACTCTAATTCTCATCGGAAAATCATCTTCAGCGATGAGGCCCATGAATGGGTACGTGAATAAACACTGTTTGGTGTGGATTTTGGGCTGCCTGGCGGCATCGGCATCTTATTTCGGCCTAACTTTTTAGATCGTCAAGTCGTCAGTTTTACTCCACGATAATATCATATACAGTCTGATTCACGGTGGATGGCACATTAGACGTTTCTGGTGAACCAGACAACGGATCACTTTGAAAATTTAATGGAGGGCATATTCGGACATTCTCTAGCCAACTAAAATATTTTCGACAATGCGTGTTGCCGCTTCTATCAGAAAGCAGTAGCAACTTTGATTTTTCAAATGGAACACTCTGTATATGATATTATTTTTGGAATCTCCAACAATTGCCCGACAACTTTTCTTGATATTTCCCTATACCTATCTGTTACCGTTTTCGAAATAAAAATTAATTTCAATTTTTTTCTTCGAAAATCATGACTTCTAAAAATGCGTATATCTTTTAGTTAAGAAGTACTATGATATCGAAATTTGGTTTGGAGTTAGGTGATACTTGGACACTTCCCACACGTCAGCCTAATCTCCGTTACTTCAATACAGGGTGGTAAAAAAATACAGGTTTTTCGTTTGCTTGAAAAAGTTGCTGAAATTTGATTATTTACAATGGAACACCCTGTATATTATTGAAAATTCGGAAAGCTGCTGAAATTTGCTTTCTTTCTATGTATATCATACCTATACCTAACTAGTCAAGTTTCGGACTTATGAACATTTATTTGTGAAAATGTCCCTTCAGAATGGTATTTCCATTCGGTATTTGGTAAGCAGGCCATGATTACTATTTGACAGTAGCGTTTTGACATTCTCCTAATAATATCGACATTTTCGTCACTTCAGAAGTTGCAAATACCTTCAAAACGATGGAACAAAACTATTCAAACGAAGTTCTTATGAATTTGTTTATTATTTTTGGACAGTGTGACAAAATTATCAGCAGAATATGTAGAAAGTTCAATGAAATGTATCCGAGTCTACAGTTCTGAGCGCAGAACTGGATAGACTATTTGACGATCGGTGGATGAGGCGCTTGGGACCATGGAATTGGCCAGCGAGATCACTCGATCTTAATCCATTAGATTTTTATTTGTGGGGAATGTTTAAAGAAAAAGTTTACAAAATACCCGTGCGTTCAAGAGATGAATTGTTAGAAAGGATTGCCCAAACATTTGAAGATTTGGATCCCAATGAAATCAGATCTGCCACCACGAAAGCAGTCAACACCCGCATTTTAAAGTGCTTGGAAGTGAACGGCCAGCGATTCGAACATATTTTGAAATATTCCACATGATTGTTTTACTTTTTTATAATTATTCATATCAATATTTCCAATTTCAAGTTTCTTGGTGCTTTTTTAAAGTTTATCCAAACATATTGAAATTGTTCTGAATTCGTATAAATTTCTTGAGGTTCATTGGCGGTAGATTCGGATACATTTCATTGAACTTTCTACATGTTCTGCTGATAATTTTGTCACTCTGTCCAAAAATAATAAACAAATTCATAAGAACTTCGTTTGAATAGTTTTGTTCCATCGTTTTGAAGGTATTTGCAACTTCTGAAGTGACGAAAATGTCGATATTATTAGGAGAATGTCACAACGCTACTGTCAAATAGTAATCGTGGCCTGCTTACCAAATACCGAATGGAAATACCATTCTGAAGGGACATTTTCACAAATAAATGTTCATAAGTCCGAAACTTGACTAGTTAGGTATAGGTATGATATACATAGAAAGAAAGCAAATTTCAGCAGCTTTCCGAATTTTCAATAATATACAGGGTGTTCCATTTAAAATAATCAAATTTCAGCAACTTTTTCAAGCAAACGAAAAAACTGTATTTTTTTACCACCCTGTATTGAAGTAACGGAGATTAGGCTGACGTGTGGGAAGTGTCCAAGTATCACCTAACTCCAAACCAAATTTCGATATCATAGTACTTCTTAACTAAAAGATATCGGCATTTTTAGAAGTCATGATTTTCGAAGAAAAAAATTGAAATTAATTTTTATTTCGAAAACGGTAACAGATAGGTATAGGGAAATATCAAGAAAAGTTGTCGGGCAATTGTTGGAGATTCCAAAAATAATATTATATACAGAGTGTTCCATTTGAAAAATCAAAGTTGCTACTGCTTTCTAATAGAAGCGGCAACACCGCATTATCGAAAATATTTTAGTTGGCTAGAGAATGTCCGAATATGACATTCCATTAAATTTTCAAAGTGATCCGTTGTCTGGTTCACCAGAAACGTCTAATGTGCCATCCACCGTGAATCAGCTTGTATAAACAGTGATTTCACTCGCTATGTGAACTTTCATGAACAGATATTAAGATGAGTATCGGATATGTGTGATTGATGACTTGTTTACTTTGTGGTAATTCATGATCACTCAAATGAAATCAAGTATTAAGTATTAAACAAGTTTTATACTCGATAATGGGGTCAAACCCGAAATAAAATCTACCAGTGGTATTTAGACAAAAGTGTTTTTTATTCATTTCATTTAAATGAGTATCGGACCTACAAACGATCCTTGTGGAACTCCATAACTTTTTCCAGTAGGCTGCGAAATTTCGTATACTTTTTCTATCTGCCCTCGTTCTTTGAAATACAATGCAAACTCATCACTATCCATAAAGTCAGCGGCGGACAACTTGGTGGATTCTGAGTTGTTCTTCTTTTTCTGGCTTGTTAGAAACACTCAGTACGAAATATGTTCGTATATTTTATTTCAGTGTTTAGTCCACTTTGGAACCAGGTTTATTTTTCAGCCATATCTCATTTTTTTTACGTACAGATTTGTTTTCAAACTCAACGTGTTTCGATACCTGAAGAAGCGTTTGCTGCATTCAGAATGTATGTTTTGGAGATACCTCAATCAGAGTAGCAAAAGTGCTTTGCCAATTGGTTCAAATGCATACAAAAGTGTATAGATCTTGATGGGGAATATTTTGAAAAACAATAAAGTGATTTTTGATGATTGATATTTGTTTCGTTCTCTAATCCCGAAATATAAAAGGCAACCCTCTACATAAACTAAACAATATTTGAAATTTAACTATCCTCGTCATCACCGTTTGGTTCCTAGCAAGTTGCTCATCATTTCCCAGATCTTGGAGTAGTAGTTTCTGTGAGCTTGAGTTGATTCACTACCAGTAGGAAGCTTGTTCAGAAAATATGGAAAAAATTCAAATATTTTGACAGTTCTCAGTCAGAACCGTAGCTAGAGTATATGGCGCCCTTGGCGAATTGTACTGACCCCCCCCCCCCGCGGAAGAAGGGGGTCCGTGATTTTTTTGTAATTTTACCAAACTTGCTTTTCGCAAGTTTTATTCGAATATTTCATGCAAATTGTAGGTAGCATAGTTCGTTATGAAGTGGTTGGACGAAAAAACTACAAAATTAGAAATTAATGAGTTATTTAATCAATATTGTTTGTTAATTCACTATGTTTAATGCATGCAATTTGGTGTGAAAGAGGTTATTTTCACTCTTATACTTTTGTTTTACTCCTATACATAATTGTTTTGTTTTACTTCCATTTTTTTCAACAAGGGAAATTTTGCGCCCTATTATGTATTCTGCGCCCTTGACGGGGGCCCCTACCGTCCATGCCTAGCTACGTCCCTGTTCTCAGTAAGCTACACAAATTTATGACTACTCCTTTTGGAGCTTCTGCAGATCCCGAACGATCAGTCCAAGAATTGGTCAGTTGGCGACCCTTCTGAAAATGATAGGCGGAGTTGAAACCGTGAAATGAATCTATTGAATTACTTCTTCATCGTTGGAAAATCTTTGACCATTGAGTCATTGTTTCAAGTATGCACGATGACCAATTTCCACCATTTTCACAAATTCACCGAATACGTTCGCTACTACTGGTTGCCAAACGAGTACTAAACAACGCAGCGTCTTCAACCTTGAAACATATGCTTTATACATTGTATACTTTTTGATAACGTGATATTTTTCAAACAACTACCGCCGTCTCTAGGTCAGGCCGGGCATTTCTGGGACTACCTCTTGCTAACAAGTGTATTAACTCTTTTTCTAAGGCTTTCACAAACCAGTTCGATGAAAAAATATGATGGAAACATTAACAATTCCAACACATATAATTTGTCACAATAAAGTGTCCCAATGATGGAAATCAATCAACCCTCATACTCCTTCTCGACAACTTCTACGAAGCATCGAAAAATAAAATCAACCAGATGAATGTTTAGATCGCAGATAGCATCCATTATCGTTTTTCACTTTTATTGAATGAACGTTGATACAGCGAATGGTCCAAGATTATCTGCAGAGCAGGTACATGACAGATGACAGCTGATTGATCGCTGAGTGGGATCTGACGGCCGCAACAAAACGGCCCTTTCGGCGTCTCGTGGAATACAAGAGTTGCATTTTTTTGTTATAAATGAGAAGTGATTAGATGAAGATGTGTTGATATGAATTTTATTATATTTGAGTTATCTGGAGATAGCAGAGTACAACTGTTATATTTATGATTTCGGTGATTCAAACAAGAACTCCAACTCAGGAAGACATAATAACATTACATAATATTATGAACTGGAGTCACTCAACGTGTCTGTCTGGCCGTCTGTCTATTTGTTTGTTTGAAAGCGATAAACTCAAAAAATACCGAACTTATTTTCAAGCGGTTTCCATCAATGAACGGAGTAATTCAAAAGGAAGATTTATCTATGTAACACATTTATGTTTCTGTGTGAATTGTTTGAAATGTGACGATGTTATTTGTGATGAAAGGGGCAATAGTGCTACCGCGCGAGGTAACAAAAATGAATATTCTTTATATTTTCCATGCTGTTCAACACATTCTTCAGCGGCAGAGGAGGCAAGGGAGGCTCAGCCTCCCCATAAAATTTGAGGCTATTCATCGCAATAAATTAAAAGATATTGACAAATAATTATGATTATTTCTTTCTAAAAATGCTTGGGTATCATTACTTCACCATTAATTTTCAATATAAATACATAATATGCCCGAAAAAACACTATCACTCACTACGTAGTACGTACCACACTGTATCCGGCATCAACAAAACTCAAACGCACCGCCCATGAACGAATAACGAATTAACCATCAATCCGAAATAATAAATGCCATACGTTGCAAGGGAGCCAAGCCTCCGCCCGCTTTAAAAAAACACAGGCTCCGCGAGACCGATCCAACCAGCGACATACGTCCCGATTTGTAATTTCAGTTGCGTTAGAGGAGGCTAGCCTCCAGTGGGTCTCCGTTAGTGTACGACTGCGTTTGTTTTTCATTTAATTATTCGGACGGGATGCCGTGACGGACCGGGACTGGGGCTAATGGACACACCTCTATGCAGGATGTGTGAACAGAAAGGCGAAACTGTCAGGCATGTCCTATGCGAGTGTCCGGAGTTATCGCCAATAAGAGAGTGTGTTTTCGGCAAGTCTTGGCCTACACCTGCCGATATAAAGGAGATGTCTCTCAGTGACCTGGAAAGGACAGGATGGACGATGACCCAGGAGGACAACTCCTCGGGAGGATGTACAATGGGTCACATGGGGAAACTAGGAGGTCAAAACGTAAGAAAGACTAACAAGCCAGAGATAGAAGAACAACTCGGAATCCAAGTTGTCCACCGCTGACTTTATATGGATAATGTTGTGTTGATAGTGTTTGCTTATACAATTCAATGTGTTTTCATTCATCTATAAGAATAATTAATTGATTCTGTTTCATTACAACCATTGACAAGCACATTATTTCTTGAAACAAGAAAGAATACTTATTATTAGGTATTATGAAAAGAAATTATTCTTATTACCGTTATAAAGACCTTTGAAGACTTTTGCGGCGGTGGGCGGTTTATAATAACCTACCGCCAACATCTGCATTGTTCTGATTCCCCTGAACTGCCAAATAAACAATCCAAAACACGGCCCTAAAACGCGCCTCTTTGACACAAACCACCTCCCGCTGATCGTGTCCCGTACTGTATGCACTAAAAGCGCATCTCATTACCTGAAATGCACTTGCATTATGCACAGTCGGGAGTCTAAATCGCTCTAAATTATAATGCAGAAGAGGATAAAGTACGGAGGCGGAGGACCGCAGGAGGGTCAGCAGGAAGCAACGACAACAAACTGCTGGACCGTATCCGCAATAAACTTCAGACATTACGGGGCGCCTTGGCTTCCTGCTGATGTTACTCCGCTCGTGTTTACACCGGGTGTTTACAAGGAGACTGATATTTTTATTGGTTGGTGTTTATCAAAGTGAGGGTAGCACTTTTCAGACAGCCCTGTATATAATCGAACATCAAAGTATGACAGCAATCAACACACAATGACTCACAGTTGATTTTCTTCGGGAAAGATAGATAGAGTGTGAAAACACCCTTTGAAAGAAATACTTTCACATGAAAACTCACACAACGGTATTAATTAAAGAGCATTGACATAAAATGTTACTCACAGGGAACACTTACACCATCCCTGATGATGTACTTCGAAGTCTCGGGACAAGATACTTGTCTTATCAACTCATCAGCATCGTTTTGGAAACCATTACAATGAGAAGACTCAATTTCTTTCCATAACATTTTTGTGAAATGATTTTATAACAGTTATTTTTGTTTTTTCCTTCAAAGTCTCCAACATTTTGTGTTTGAAGATTGGGGACATGTTTTTTTCTATACTTGAGAACATACATGGTCTATATGTGAACTGAATTTTAGGTCACACAAATTAGCGGGCCTATAACAGATCCCTGCGGAACTCCCAACGGAATATTTGATCTACTAGTCAGATGTGTGCCCATTTTTACAATAAGAGATCGATTTTGCAAGTAAGATTCTATCCAATCCAACATGCTTCCTCTGATACCTAGGTAATAAAGTTTATCCCTGACAATTGTTAAATCAATACTGTCGAAGGCTCTGGACAGATCGAACATAACTGGGACGACATATTTATTCTGGTCAAGTTCTGAATACACAAAATTCAGGAGTTGATTTGTAACTGTTTCCACAGATTTATTTTTTCTAAAGCCATGTTGAGAAGAAGTAATTATCTGAAGAAGAAGAAAATGCACAAAGTCTCTATCGATCCATAAGTTTCCCCATATTTTAATTATTCATTTTAAAAGATTTTCTCTAACAGATAGATTTAGAAGCAAGTTGAATGTTGCCATCGAATTTCCTCTAGATGGCTTAGATATGAACAATTATGCAGCAGATAATGTGACTCCTTGTCGCTATAATCTATATGCACTTTCGAATTACAGTGGGTCTACCTACAGCGGACATTATACAGCATTCTGCAGACATCCTCATAATGGCATGTGGCACAAAAACAATGATTCACAAGTGTCACCAATTTCACCAAAATCGCTTGTGAGTGGAGATGTATACATCCTCTTTTATGAAAAGGAGGAAGCGAGTTCGCACCTTTGAACTGTTCATTTCAATGTTATGTATTATCTAGTTAAATGTTTATAATCAATTAGGAAATATTTGTAATATACAATTGTAATAAAGTACATATTATCTGATACTTCTCTAAAAAATCTATTAATATGTTGTATCATCATTCCGCAAAAAAAAAGTTGGTATAAAATAAATACACTTCAAAAGTATATCGGTGGTGTATTTACCTGAATTTGTAGGTTATAAACCAGTATTGTCTTGGTCGAGGATCAAATTCAATGATGAACTTTTTTGAGGTTAGCTTTCATCTCTCGTATCTTTCAGCCTTGTTATGTTACCTTTTAGCGTACACAGATTTTCTTTGACTTTCAACTGTACTTAACTAATTGCATCATCAACATAAAATGCCATGGAGGACCTAACATAAATCAATTTGTAAGTGCTTGGTGAGTAGGTACGTAGTTTCAGAACAATTTCAATAGCATAACCTTTAATATAAGGCATTGCTTGTTTTCGAAAGATTATCATTGTACTTACATGGAAGTTCAAAAATGTCTAAATTCTGCGGAACAAAAGTCTTTTTTTGCTGCCAGATACTCTTCCAGCATCAACAAGTCGATTCTAGACAAGTTCCCGCTGTTTGCGTTTGTAAATCCTTGTCTGAGGCTCATGGTATTTCACTTTTGATTTAACAACACAACAAGAGAAAACAGCAAATGTAAACAACATTGAGCCGTGAAGAAAATCAGAAAACACTAGGTTTGTTCTGGTTCTAACATCCGAAACTGTTTGGAAACTGCGCAAGACATGATGCGTACAAAATAGTCTCGGACACTTGTTGAAACCAGAACGCTTTTGAGGAGACCACTGTGCCATCTATCGTATATATGAAGAGATGAAGACGAGAAAATACTGTGGATCGTGTCCATTTTGTTACCATTTTGTCAGTTCAAATGTTATCTACCCTCAATCATCAATTATTCAAATCAAATAACTAAAAAAACATAATAGCAAATAGCCCAAACAATTTTCCAAATGAATGCACATGAGCAACGGGAACAGTTCTCAACAGTTCCTCAATAAACCAGAACGCTTTATGTAAACTGCGCATGATCCTGACGTCCTAGAACCTGCATTCCGTAGAACCAGAACAAATCTACTAGGATCCAGCAAAACCTTTTTTCTGTACAAGATTCATCTTCGTTTGTTTAGTCTAACGTGATGTAATTCGCTCTGATTGACGTTCAAGATATCATGGCGGCTTGCTGTATTTTATAGTCAATCCATTAATAGGGTCGCCATACCTATTGTTATAAATAAGAAGTGTTCGACAAAATAAGGTGTCATTTTCCAAGTTTTCATCACCTAACCTAACCTAACCTTAAATTCTACGAAAGTACTGAAATCAATGAATAGTTAATTATTATCAATCACCACGATATCTTTTAATGGAACTGATACAACATACCTACGAGTTAAGAGGAGTGGTGGCCCCCTAGTGGAAAATTTAGAGT
Source organism: Leptinotarsa decemlineata (assembly GCF_025532065.1). NCBI lineage: Eukaryota > Metazoa > Arthropoda > Insecta > Coleoptera > Chrysomelidae > Leptinotarsa > Leptinotarsa decemlineata. The sequence goes on from NW_027412668.1 coordinate 1,094,408, forward strand.
GGATGAGAAAACTTATGGTGGCAGCATTGCCTCAAACAAGATAGCTGTGCCCCTGTTCACTATGAACAGGAAGAGTCTGGCCAAATGCGCTCGACTGAGAGGCAACGGCCGTATAAATTAAAGAAGAAGAAGTTACTTCGGGGTGTCAGTTTTTCGAGACGGCGTATATTTTTCCCTAACTCGCCAAAGGAAGTATAACTTCAAAAACATGTTTTTGAAAATTACTCTCATCTATATACATATTACATACATTGTGAAATGGCATTATTCGAATTCAAAAAATCCTTCTGGTTACCATTTCAGCGATAGTAAACGCTAAAGAGAATCCACTTGTGTAAATATAAATTTCACCCATTATCTGCAGACCATTTTTCCGTATGGTGTACGTAGTAAATTGTTCAATAAAAATATACACCTCGATACGTAACATTATTTTACACCTTGTATTGCTTAGATTCCGTAAATGTTTGTTTTCGTATGAAATTTATAGCAGGCGTGTGCCAATAAATTGACAGTTTAGCATGCCGTAAATTTCCTAGTGTTTATATTTCTAATTTATAATGTAACATATTTTTTATGGAACCATATTTCCTGTATTATCCCGACATGTTCTCGGTTCTTTGCCATAATTTGCCATTTGCAGATGTGAACTCAGACGTTAATTATTGTGAAGGCATTCCAGTTTGATTCATAGCTAGAAACAACAGATTCTGTACTTTGTATTTGAAGAAATGTTGGGTTGAAATCATCAATTATCCAGTGAATTGAGAGGAACAGAAAATGAAGGGCTGAAGACTTTGATTTTTTGGTAGATATTCGTTTTGAGGGCACTTGGCGATTTTGAAAAAAATGTTTGAGTGTACTTACGTATTTTGATGCGTAGATTACGAATCCGAGAGAAAAAACGGCGCTCTACCTTATTTACAATGTTACGGCCTTCAAAGTTCAGAAAAGGGCAACTTTTCAGCCTTCTTTTTCACAAGATAAACTATTTAAAAACACAAACATTCATTCACTACGTCATCTTTACACCTAATTCCTCCTTCCTTGACACTTTTCACTTCAACAATCAATATTTTTCCAATAAAAATGTTAAAAGTACGGAGCTGCTTTTTGGTTATAAATCCCTGTATTTTACGTTTTTAAGGTTAATGGCATAGTTGGTACGACTGATGCTTCAATATTTCTAAAGTAATTCAAATGTTTTTTGCCTTCATTCTTTAGATCGTAAATTGATTTTTGGTGGTGTATTAAGATAAAATGGATTTGAGAAGTAAACTAACAGCAGCTAACATTCCGCAAAATAATCCTAGTGATGAATTGATGGATGCAGCCGTTACTACGTGGTAGGAAATCATAATGAAGAAAAGAGAAATTAAACTTTCAAGGTGTTTTACCACTTTTATTTGTAACTAACGTTACTGCAGTTTCGTCCTATACGGACAAAGTTTATTGTACAAGTTTGAAAATGTCCGTATAGGACGAAACTGCAGTAAAGTTAGTTACAATCGCTTTTTCCTAAAATGTCACTAGTAACTAACCTAGAAATAGAATAATGTCACCCGAAGAAGCATTCGTTTTTAAATTAAGTTTTTTATAAGAAAAATGTTGATTGTTAGATTGAAAAGTGTCAATTAAGGAGGAATAAGGTGTAAAGGTGACCTAGTGAATAAATGCTTGTACTTTTAAAAAGTTTATCTTGTGATAAAGAAGGCTGAAAAGTTGCTCTTTTCTGAACTTTGAAGGGCCGTAACATTGTAAATAAGGGAGAGAAGCGCTTTTTTCTTTCGGATACGTAAGTACACTCAAATTTTTTTTCAAAATCGTCGGGTGCCCTAAAAACTAATATTCACCTCGCTTCAATATAAGTAATTACTCGAATTTTCATATGAATATTATTAAAGATTACAATGTGTCTGTTATAACCTATCTTCTGATTGAATTTCAATATTCAATGCGAATGAGGATCAAAATGTTCGAAATTTTGTACTATAGAGAGTTATAATAAAGAAATATCTCATTGATTTGTTATTCTACGAGTACACTGCTGCAAAAAATAGTGTACTGTACGTAACATGCCGGAAAATAGTTTTTTTGGGATCGGAGACTTCCATAATTATGTCAACTATTCCAAAAAACATTATTTTTCGGGCTTTGCTGTTCCATATCTGTTTGAATCTGTTAAAATATGTTTCTATTATTGGTGTCCCGTTGACATATTTCAAAAACGTGTGTATTTCCTAGAATTTCATCTACTCGTCCAAAAAAGCAGTATTTTCCGGACTTGTTCGTGATTTTTCCAAAAAGAAGCTTCTTTCTAGCCTACTTCCCCAGTACTATAGCTAACGCATACACGCCGCCGTATATCATCATCATTCCGGCCTACTGGGACGAGAGAAATTCATCACCACGGTTCATTTTTCATTTCCCACCGAAAAACGGTAGTGATTCATGGCCGGCCCGTTTCTTGTACGAGCGAAGATAACCTAATAACTGCACCGGTCTGACAAATGCGCGCCCCAGCAATTAGAGACAATGATATTGCACTTATGCTCTGTGAAAGGGCCCATTATTTTGACAACCAGCGGCACGTCATTCATGGAAAGTTGCCGTTTCGGCTCGACGTACCTGTGAATGCTTTGTGGGGTTTAGATTTTTATCGGAAAGGGTCAGTTCCAGGAAGTTTTTGATACAATGACGTAGCCAAAATGAAACTGGTATTAATTTTTCCCAAAACAAAAAAATTGTCTTCAATTATATAGGTGAATGTTCAAATTTCGACAGAATTATGTTAGTACACCCGTCTCGAACATATTAAATTCATCTATTTTATTATGAAAGCAGGACAGTTGTACAAAAAACTTTGTATGATATTTTTGTTCGTGAAATTGCTCAACTCGCTACGCCCGTTTCGCAAACTTTTTCACTCACAAAATAAAACCTTACTTTCAACACTCATACCATAAATAGCTATATGTCTCAATAAATAATTCAACTATTTATTCTCTCTTGTTAGAAGGTAATTTAAAATGTATCCACTTCAAAAATAATAACAGAGCAAAACCGAAAATAAAACACACCTTTCAGGAATTTCGAAAGTCTCTGACTTGACAACCGTTGACAGGATGTCAAAAACCACCAGTAATTATTATAATTGTGAGGTGGCTGAGGAAATCGATACCAGTTGATAGCACTGTCAAACCGCAAAGAAAACCACATTTCATCGCCGACGAAAAACACCCTGAAAATACCCAGTAATTATGCCGTGGCGATGAATGACTGCCCCAGTGAAAATCGAATGTAAAAGATTGCAGGAAATGACGCATAGAAAATAGAAGTCACAAGCCGGCACAAATACAGACAAAACCACAGATTTGTGTCAATAAAATTTGTGCAACTTGATGGCTACCGTCGTAAACATTATGAGAGCAAGTAATAACCATTTCTCGCAAGTAGTATACTATACTTTTTCATTGACTCATACAGTGTCAGCATTAAAGTGTGCACCATATGGATACTTTTTTTTCGAAAAGTTCCAATGAAGTTTAACTTCGGCACTTGTTTGTGCTTTGAATTTAACTTAAAATGATGCGGCCAACTGCGACTGATAACTGACAACTGTCAAAAATAAGCAAAACGTTAACTTTATCCTAGTTGCATAAAATTTGGCATATGGATATAAAATTGCCGTAGACACATCTTTTTCAAGTAACTGTTTGTTAAATTCGATCTAGAAATGCACTTTTTCAATTAAAAAAAAAAAAGTTGAATTTGACAAACACTGAACGTCAGTGGGTCGCAGTTGGCCGCATCATTTTAAGTTAAATTTAAAGCATAAACAAGTGCCGAAGTTAAACTTCATTGAAACTTTTCGAAAAAAAAGTTTCCCATATAGTGCGCACTTTAATGGTGACACTGTATAAGAAATATTTAAAAATTGAATTAATTTGTCATTTGATTCCATAATCCGGATGCTGTTTCACAGTTTAAAATTTGGAGACAAACAAAAAAACGTATATATAATCAACAATACTTCAGTGGAAAAATGCCACCCCCACCTTCAACTTCCTTCGAATGACAGGCACAACTCCCAATTTTTTAAATGGGAAGTATAGGTTTGTGGTTCATCGTTTGAAAGGTCTCTTCTTCGTTCTCTATTCAAAAATGTCATCGCTTTCAAGTTTATTGCAACAATCAAGATAAAATAAATAAAAATCATATGGTTACCGAACGTCTTGGCAACATCTTAATCTATAATAAAACTCTCTTCTGACATTATTTAACATATCAGGCGTGACTGACCTAATTGCAAGCGTTATTCGTTCTTTTAAGTCATTCAAATCAGAAGGTTTAGTTTTGTACACATTGCTTTTTACATATCCCCATAAAAAGAAATCTAATGATGAAAAATCAGGTGATCGTGCTGGCCATTCAATCGATCCTTGCCTCCCTAGCCACTGATTGGATCAGGATTGGATCCTGGATCAGGATATAAATTAGGAAATTTCTCATGAAATAGGCGAGTTACTCCCTGTTGTGTTGGGATTTTATCTCCGTAACCAATCATTTGTTAAACTGTTATTTTATGCATTTCCGGTAATCTAACCATTTGTCAGACTTGAAGTTAACGAACTTTAAACTTGAATTAAAATACTGACAACTAATGCAACATACAAAACAAGTTGACAAGGCGTTTTAAACTAACGTTCCACGGAAATTATTTACATTGTTCAAAGGATAGCATCTTAAAAGAACATTGCTATGATTTTTGCTTACTTTCTTATTATCAGCACTTCAACATGAAATGAGTTTTGAGTATATTGCAATTATTGCAATGAACATGTAAGCGATGACCTTTTTGAATAGAGAATGAATAGACCTTTCAAACAATATATCACAAGCCTATACTCCCCTTGGGTCAGAGAGTATCAATTGAGATTTACTTGCGTTCAGTTGGAGGTTGAGCGTTCTCTATTTTTGTCATTTCATTCAATTTCAACTAGGTTGAACGTTGAGTGGTTGAAATAATGATTAAAACACCTGAAGTCGGTCACAATCTCTGAGGTTCAAAGGACTGTTCGAGAACACCATCAAGAAGCTGAACAACAAAAAACCGGTTCACATCATCCTACCAGACATTTCGAAGGACTTCGACCATATACGGCACGAAGGCCTTCTACATAAGCTCCTTGAGTTCGGCTTGCTCCGGAGCCTGGTCCGGTGGATCTGGTCCTTTCTGAAGGGCGGGACTTCAAGGTCAGAGTACAGAGCTTCCTGTCTAAGAACAGGACATCTTCGCTGGAGTGCCACAGGGAGCTGTGTTCTCGCCTACGCTCTGCTCCCTTTACACCAGCGACCTTCCGAAGTCTGAGCGGATCTTCTCGCCGTTTCCATAGGTCATGAGCTCGGGATAGTCTATATGCAACGTCCATTGGAAGACCTCGAACGCTAGTACCTTGATAAAAAACTCAGGCAATAACAATGGAAAGAAAGACATCTTCTCCGGCCATAAAAGTGAGAGTCTCTGGAAGGGAGATACTGACAAGCGCGGGTGGTATACCTACCTTGGTCTCCTAATAGACCGTAGACTCACCTGGACCCCTGGATCAAGGGACGGATTGCAATACACGTAGTGGATTTTTGAATCCACAAAAATTGTTGTACGAATTGGATTTCGTTCATCTTGTTTAACCTTCCTCCAGTATTTCTCTATTCTACGAAAAGATACTGAAGTTATGCCCGTCTTCAGGGGACATAAATTAGAAAGACACCAGAGAATAGATGAATTGTCAGACTGAAGCTCCGTCCATTTCCTTTGATGTCAAAATTGGGACGAAATTTTCCGTTTTGGCCCAACGCCATCAGAACAACACAGCAATAGCGAGCTAGATCAGACAAGAGAAGACCAATCACGTTCTACCCATCTCTCTATAACTTTCTGTTCTTCCAATCTCGATATTTCTACACTCTGTATAAAAATGTAGAAGTCGTGCCCGTCATTGCCAGCCATAAATACGAAACGTTGAATAAAAGCGACTTCATTGTGAACTATCCATTAAAGGCGAGGAGGTTCCCATAAAACACGAATTAAGTTTTTATCAGGGGCGCCTGATGATCTATTTACCTCGGAGACTTTTATGGGCTCGCGAGAACTCCAAGAAGAGCAACATAGGCTATAACTATTACTTAATAAAATCGCCGTAAATCATTATTTGGGGAGATTGGGGGAAATATTACCGGAGAGGGTTGGATGTGTGAAGGAATCGATTGTCAGAGTGGTGAAGCAAGTGGTTAGCATAATGGAATACTTCCAGAAATAAAAAGTTATATAGTGTTAATTCAGAGTGATTCTAACCTCAAACTAGATGAATACTTGATGAATACTTAAAGCAAGTGGGATCTCCAAGAACTCACCTAGACCTTTCCAAAACTAGCCTGGGATGCCAACCCAGAAAAGGAAATTACGTGCTCTCGAAAGAATGAAGAGAGTTAATGCACAACATTTTTCATTTCAAAGGGAATTTTACAATCACAATTCACAAGCTGAGATCATGATTGAGTGTGATTAGGAAATTCAAGTATGGACGACTCTTAAACTCTCGGAATTATGATAGATTCTAGAAGTGCAAAATGAACCCTTTTCTGTTTTATATTCCCAAATAAAAAGAAATATGAGATCACTTAATTATATAAAACAATTCACGGATAGTATATATTTTCATACCTATGTTAAAAATATAGAACTATTTAAAGAAAAATTAATTGAATGCTCAAAAAAGATCTACTGTCAAAGCAGAATTTTGCAAGCAAGCAATAAATCAAAAGAGATGTGGTCCATGATTAATGATTTTAGAGGAAAACAAAGGAAAGATTCAGTTGATATACCAATAAACGCAAACATACTGAACAATTACTATTGGTCTGTAGCAGAAAAATTAACAAAAAACATAACAACTTCTCTCAATCCGCTGACTCATTCAGATAACTTATTATGTGGTAGACCCTATTATAGTTTAGAAGCGTCCTATGAGGACCGCTTTCTTTAATTTATTTTAGCAGCTGTATTAGCAACATTTGCTCAATGGTGACGTTCACAAAGGTAACGTTTACCTTTTCTACTTACAGAGCAACGTTTGCTCAATGGTGACGTTCACCAAAAGTAACGTTTACCTTTTCTACTCACAGAGCAACGTTTGCTCAATGGTGACGTTCACCAAAGGTAACGTTTACCATTTCCACTTACAGAGCAACGTTCGTTCAATAATGACGTTCACCAAAGGTAACTTTCACCTTTTCTATTTACAGAGCAATGTTTGCTCAATGGTGATGTTCACCGAAGGTAACGTTCACCATTTCCACTTACAGAGCAACGTTTGCTCAATGGTGATGTTTACTAAAAGTAACCTTTACCTTTTCTACTCACAGAGCAACGTTTGCTCCATGGTGACGTTCACCAAAGGTAACGTTTACCATTTCCACTTACAGAGCAACGTTTGTTCAATGGTGACGTTCACCAAAGGTAACTTTTACCTTTTCTACTTACAGAGCAACGTTTGCTCAATGGTGACGTTCACCAAAAGTAACGTTTACCTTTTCTACTCACAGAGCAACGTTTGCTCAATGGTGACGTTCACCAAAGGTAACGTTTACCATTTCCACTTACAGAGCAACGTTCGTTCAATAATGACGTTCACCAAAGGTAACTTTCACCTTTTCTATTTACAGAGCAACGTTTGCTCAATGGTGATGTTCACCGAAGGTAACGTTCACCATTTCCACTTACAGAGCAACGTTTGCTCAATGGTGATGTTTACTAAAAGTAACGTTTACCTTTTCTACTCACAGAGCAACGTTTGCTCCATGGTGACGTTCACCAAAGGTAACGTTTACCATTTCCACTTACAGAGCAACGTTTGTTCAATGGTGACGTTCACCAAAGGTAACTTTTACCTTTTCTATTCACAGAGCAACGTTTGCTAAATGGTGATGTTCACCAAAGGTAACGTTTACCATTTCCACTTTTACTTTTTTTCACTTCAAAAATATGTGAACAATATTACGAAGGACGTATTTAGATTATCATCCCACCGCCGTCTTTGTTAGATAACATGAACACAAAAAAATATTTCGAAACAACTGTAACACACTTTATCATTTACTAAAAACTGTCATAGGCAGTTCTTTCATATTCAATTATAACTAAGCCGTTGAGAAGCCCAAATTTTCCATGCCTCATCAGCACGTAGTCATAATTCACCATTTATCTTTCATGGCAGTGTTTTTAAATCTATCCCAAGGTGTAAATTTATCGGGTAAATATTTAAACTCCACGTTATATAATATCAAATAAATACCCATTCAAGATACTCGGAGTCTACGTACGGTTCAATTGTAAAATCAAACAATCGTTGGCTTAAAATAAACCATGAGCCTAATCAATGAAGCATTTATCGGCGTGTAAATAAATATACGAAAATATTGAGACCGGCGAAATATTTGCGATGATCGTAAATTCAGAGTTACGTTCAAATATTTATTTAGTTTAAGTAGCTCGAGTATATTTGCGATTTTGCCACGCCCCCTTCCCATCTTGAATCTAAGTATATATCATACGTAAGGCACAATAATAGTGAAACGAAATAAAAAATTTTTGATATCGGTGTCAGCGAAGTCATCAATTCACGTTTCTCAATAGATACTGTTCGCAAGTGCTGGAACCGAGCTAATTATTAGAGGTTGTTTCAAAAGACAATGAATGATTTTCTATCATATCAAAACTCTCTCGACCCAAAATAATCCGGTCAATCTAGACATTGGAAGATACATACATTTACAACAAGCTGCAAACGCGTGTCATTGTTCAAAACATAGTTAAAAATAAGATCTTAAAATTACGCGATTTTCAGGAAAACGGTGAGTTTTATCATAAAATAACCTCTGATAAAACTTGTAGATCATAAAATTCTCTACAAAAAATGTAGCAATACTTTTTTTCTTAGAGCCACCGTTTCTGAGATACGACGAGTCAAAAAGTTGTAAACGTTGTAATCTTCATTATGATTATGAGTTGCAATGAACATCAGCAAAATCTAGCTACCTATCCTTAATTGTACATGAATAAGGTCAGGAAATCCAATTAAGAGAAACCAAACCATGCTCAAAATAATAATATATAAAACCGGAGTCAAATACTGGGACATAGTTTTTGATAGTCTCAACCTCAGTAGTAAACAAAAATGACGTTTCGTTTACTACTACCTGCAGAATACGGCCAAAAATCCCGGAAAATTGCCTTGACACAGAACCTGCATCATAGATATAAATTAAACACAGGAAGAGTCCTAGATGTGAACCTTAGAGTACACCTGTAGCAGTTCAGCAATAAATGAGTTTGTTAACCGTTATTTGATCACTGTTGTAGATATATAAAGAGAACAAACGAAGTTGCTGAGTAATTGATAACAATTCCCAGTCTGTCGAAGTAGATGAATAATTTATAACAATTTTGAGAACAAGCTTATTAAAAATGAATGTTTGGTTAATCCTACCCCATTTGCCCAGTTCGAGTAGGAGCATTTGTTATGCCAGATACAACCCTTCGACTGGGGAATCATTCGAAATCTACTTGTGGTAACGTTTTGACAAATTATTCCAATACAAGATCAACTGATGCATAATTTTCCAATAACACAACCCTATACAAACAAGAAGATAACATTTCACATACACTCTGGATTAGAATATTTCGATTGGGAAGAAGTCCTTGTCTCTAGACAGGACCGTGCTAGGAATGTTAGGTACAAATCTTGTTAAGAAAATCTCAACAATTCGTATATCCAATTTTCAATTACAATGCAATGCTAGAAATTTTGTACATTCAAAAAAACATTACCAAATTTTTTTTACATCTAAATCAGAAAATATCTACTATTACAATAAAACATTTTCAATAAACGAACTGAACATACATTTTGAAGATACATACAAAAATCACACATAAAGAGTTCATTTTCACTCTCGAATCAATTTGGAATCTGAAACATCTACTGTGAAAACATTTCTATTTCTTGATAGCATTCAATAAATTGAGTAAGAGTATATGCAGATTGTCCGATGTTTCTGGGTTTATTAGCCGTGGTCTGCAGGTTTTTATATCTGACTTTTTGTCTATCACAATAGCAGACGAAACGTCAGAAATAAAAACCTGCAGACCACGGCTAATACACCCGGATAATTTGTGAGATCCCGGCCGTGAAAGTCTATACACCATGAGAGTATATACAGTTTGTTGACAATGCTAATACATTTTTTATATTGATTGATACAACTAGTTTTCCTTTATTTTCAATATTTTAATATCAATATTTGTTAACAAAAAGGATTTGAAGCTTTAATAACTTCTAATCATTATATGCGAGCACTTTCGACAGCAGGTCTTCATGGATCTACTCAAACTGAACGTTTTATCTTCTTGTTTGTTCTTTCATACGTTTAGAACGCCTTAGTGGTAATATCCTTTGTTTTGGTGTTTCTAGGAATGTGTATTGTTTTGTGTAGTATATTGAATGTTAGGTCGAAACACAACAAAATCTAACATTCAATATACTACACAAAACAATACACATTCCTAGAAACAATGAACTTAGAGAAACACAAAGGATATTACCTGGTAAAGGTAAATTCAAAGAGACATCCGGATAAAAGGAGAGGACAAATACCTGCACTAAGTCGTTCTAACCATAGGAAAGAACAAACAAGAAGATACAACGTTCAGTTTGAGTAGAGCCATGAAGATGATAGTACAGCCTGATATCGAAAGCGCTTGCATATAATAATTAGAATTTACTGAAGCTTCAAATCCCTTTTGTGAACAAATATTAATATAAGAAAATATATGTAGGAGGTTTTGTTGAACAATGATTGCAAATATAGTTATAATATTAAGTTCAATAAAAATGGGTTCACAACTTGAGTTCCAGGTTTCGTTCTGGTCCCACGAAGAGCTTATGGGGGCTCCATATGTTGAGAGAGACCAGAAAAATGCATAATGAAATTTGTATGCAGCTGACTTCCCTGCAGAACTATGAATTTTATCGATAGCATTACTGATGGTGAATTATTTTCATTCAATATCAGCTCATTTGGTTCAAACCAAGCCTTAGACCTCTATAGAATTATTGATGATATCAATTTTTTTATGATCAATTCCCAAAGTTGTATCATCTTCATACATAATTGTTTGCACATGCATATGAACGGTCATTTGTTTACATCTGGAACAGGAGAGGGTCTAGGATTGATCTTTGTGGTACTTCCCCATTGACTGTAGCTGCACTAGTTCGATATTTCCCCGTAATCGCTATTTCCTGTCTGTTCTGTGGATATGATTTCAGTTGGTCAAATGCAGTTATGAATTATACAGGCTTTCAATTGAATGTATTAATTCATGTGCTCTTATTGGATTTATTACAAAAACAATCTAAAAAAAAGTGTTATTCAGTATGTCATTATTTAAAGTTAACACTGGAAGTTTATTGAAGAGAATACACTACCAAATTGAGGACAAATTGATTGATTTTGATTCTTGGATTGTGGCTTATTGTGCATATATTTTGTCCATATAAATTTAAATTTTGTGAATGTTCAGTTTACGTGAATTATATTCATATATTTTCATATTGTTTTGAGTTTTTGTTTCGATTTTTTTTTTGTATTTCATCCTGACCCATTAAATAAATAAATATTCAAAGGAATTTTCTGGGTTAAAACATAGTGGTTCAAGCAAACAACCATTTTATTAACGATATATGCAGGCTGTCATTTAAAACTACTAATTCATGTGCTTCTATTGGGGTTGTTTCTTAGTTCGTAGGCTAACAGAATAAAAAAATAATAGGCCTTGATTTCGACGACGAAAACCTCTTAATCTGCGCTAAATTTCGCCCAAGCGAGGTTTCTCTTGAGGTCTGAGAGCAGAAAAAGTCGCTGGGACCAGCTCTGGACAATACGGTGGATAAGGAAGCAATTTGAAGCCCAATTTATGCAATTTTGCCATCGTTTTCATTGCGACAGAAGTCGCTTCACTGAACATGTTCTATCCCACAAATCAATAGTCTGACAGCTGTGAAATTTCTACACGTGTCTTTTGAAGGTTAGAGTTAACTTAAAATCAGGTGGATTTATTGCTAATAGCGCCATCTGTGTCTTAGCCGGAGAACTTTTAAACCTAGTGATATTTAAAAAAATATATTCATTATTTTAGATTTGTTTCCATAAGTAAACACTGCGAATTCATTGACGAAAAAGTCATGGAAAAACGATTGAAAGTTATCCGTTTTCGTGTCCGTTCCAACCCTGTATCTCTATTCTCGCCCCGTCCATGCGAGCGATTAACGATTAAAATAGTGAAAACAAGTATTAAGATATGCAAACTGCCATTGGACCATTCGGCCCTGTGAGGATTATAATCGCCGATGGAACACATGTGCCATCATTAATCACAGAAGCGACTACGAAAAGTAATTAAGGTTTTCGTTCCGAAGATCGGGGCATGCGGAACGGACAGAAGGGGAAGGGGGGCGTTTTTGGAAGTTGAAGAAATCGAATGGTTTTATAGAAGGCCTACAAAGAGTTGCTCTAAGATGTGACATCGACGAAAAATTGAATCTATGATAGTACGTATCGCAAGGGCGTCGCCAATACTTGGCTTTGATGGAACCCGTTGTCAACGTACTTCAATCTGTAGCTTTGGACGTGGTCAAAGCCTCTGAATTAAAAGGATTTTACTTTTAATGAAAAAACCACCGTGAAAATCCGGAAAAAGTGATAGACGAAATTATAAAGGAAGCTACTGCTGGAGGAGGACATTACATCAATGCCGCCTATTACGGGGAAACAACGTCATAGAAGCAATCATCCAGCAGAAAGCCCTTCAGAATACTGGAAGAGGTCTTCAGTAATGCCATACTTGGATTCAATTATCACCTCCCTTGAAGTACGTTTTGCTGAAGAAACACGCCATCTTTCGCATTATCCAAGTTACACCCGGCGCAGATGCAAAAGATGACAGCTGAAAATCTGAAAGAAACTTGTAAATCTACTGCCCAGTTTTATGGTTTATCGAACATAAAGAGTGAAATCGAACTTTGGCAGCAATTGTGACACGATTGTCGTGAAAGAAACAAATTCCTTCTTTCCCGAAACGGAAATACTTTGAAAATTTTGATCGATTTACCATGCACAATCTGTAACGTAAAGCGATCTTTTAGCAGCCTCAGAAGACTGAAAACATGATGAATTTCACTAGTTCGGACTTTCATTGTCTACCACATGAAATGATTTGAAACGCGGACTGCGATTCCACGAATTGCATTTACCGGATACCCTGTGAGTGCGGAAAATCCTATATTGGTGAAACTAAGAGGCCATTGAATGTTCGCATTGCCGAGCACAAGAAACACACACAGCGAGGGGAAACGAGCAAATCAGGAATAGCAGACCATGTTTGGACCCATCAACACAACATCGAGTGGTCCCAAGCTGAGATCTTGGACAGAGAGGAACATTGGTTCAGGAGAAAATTCAAGGAAGCCGCTTACATGTTCTCCAACAACGTATTCAGCCAAGCCAGCGTAGAAATACGCAACATATGGAAACCCATTATCAAGCGAAAAATGGCCAACTTCCGCCAAACGGTCATCTCCCACGGAACCAGTGAAGCGGAAAATGGAAAGCGGGGATAAGGGAAAGTACTCGAACGACCTATAAATAGTCATCTCTCTGAGGAATCAGTCCAGTCATCACCCGAAGACGATTGTAGATACTAACAATCGAAACGTCGTGAACTAACGTGACTTGGAATCTCTCAACTTTTTATTTTTATTTTCTTTTTTCATTGCTTTATTTTTATTTATTTTTGTTCAATTGTTCTATTTTACTTGTATTTTATTTCCCTATTATTTCATTTTAGGTTTATTTTGCTTAATATAATTGTTATTTTCAGCTACTCATTTTTAATTCTTCCTTTTTTTAGTTGTTTCAGGGATTTCAAATCATTTTATATAGTAGACAATGGAAGTCCGAACTAGTGAAATTCATCATGAAACATTGTCAAACCTTCAAACAAACACTGAAAACATGGCTAAGAAGAACCATGGCAGAAAGTCGCGTTTGTCAGCGTTTGAATCTTCATAAATACTGAGGGAGGTCAAGATCATGAAAAGGAAGTATTGAGAAATTCATGCAGTATCTATTCATCTTAAAAAAAGGTTCCAGCAATGCAGCACATCTCATTTTCTTCAATCCTGCTGGGTAGCAGTATATAGGGCCGTCTTAGACTATGCTGGGGCCCTTGGGCACACGATAACTCAGAGCCCTTTTGGAATGTAAACTGAACCGAACTATACACTTTTTTTTTCACTATGATCTACTTTTAGTGATCAAATATATTATGATAATACAATATGTATTTAATTATATTAGTTTGTATGCTGCTGTTTTTTTTCTGTTGAGCAAAATCTTCTATTAAATCCTCAAATTCAACTTTCTGAGGAATATCACTTTCTATACTCATAACTGACAAATTATTTAGCCGTTCTTGTAACATTGTTGTTCGCAATTAATTTTTTATTCTCTTAAGGTGCAGAAATGAACGCTCCCTACTACAATTGGTAACCATTAGGCAAAGGAATATTCTGTAACAACTTCAACATTTGGAAAAGTTTCTTCTAATTTATCAGACTTCATTAAGTTATGCAAGGCAGAGATATTTAATTCCGTTGACTGCTTTGTCATATTTTTAGATATTGGCTTAAATGAGCTTTTGAGCTCATATGCATTAATGTCTTCATGGTAAAATTCTGCAAATTCGTTGTTTTTTTGGTCAATTCATCAGATTCGATTGCTGTTAATTGACAAAGAAAACTAAATCGATTATCAATTTTTTGATATGCTGTCGAACGTTTTTTTAAATGTGTAATTAATGTTTCAATTATGGGGATGAATGCATTTACACGAAACTTTTCATTACCTCTCAACTGGAAAGTCTTTGATTATCCTTCAAAAAATGTGAGGCGGGAGCTGCGAATTCTTTTTCTTTCAAATTCTTCTTGATAATCAGCAACTGGATTTTTTCTTTAGCAGCTGTTTCATACTGATCAAAATTATTGCGTGCGTTATTGACATAACTGATCAAAGATTCGTAAAGTTTTGTTATAACGTACATAGTCATAGTGCTATTCGGTAAACTTAGACTTGTTTTATTCATAATTCTCAAAATATCATTTCATATTTCTGTAAGAAGCGCAGTCTCCAATTTTTCCATTTTTTTTGCTAGTCTTTGGGCTTCGATTCTATATATATATATATATATATATATATATATATATTATATTATATATATATATATATATATATATATATCAAAAATAACAAATAGTGGACATAACACTCCATAAAGGGAGGCAAACCGCGGACACGTGTTTCTGGCTATTGGCCCCATCAGCGCGGTGCAGCCAAGTGTAAAGATGGGCAACACTTGTTTGCCGAAAGCAGGAAACAACATAGACGCACGGAGTCAACAACAGAAGCCAACCGCACATTTGTGGTTCCAGTTAGAAGACCTAGAATTCCCAGGCTACATCTAACATGACCACGTAGGCAGCTATAGCTACCTGCGTGACATCCGGGTCCAGTATATAAATACAGAGAGGTATTTTATCGAGTGTGTATGATACAAATCAAAAATGTAACAAATAGTGGACATAACACTCCAAAAAGGGGGGCAAACCGCGGACACGTGTTTCTGGCTATTGGCCTCATCAGCGCGGTGCAGCCAAGTGTAAAGATGGGCAACACTTGTTTGCGAAAGCAGGAAACAACATAGACGCACGGAGTCAACAACAGAAGCCAACCGCACATTTGTGGTTCCAGTTAGAAGACCTAGAATTCCCATGTAATGAGAGGTAATGAAAAGTTTCGTGTAAATGCATTCATCCCCATAATTGAAACATGTTAGATGTAGCCTGGGAATTCTAGTCAAGCAATTGATAAAAATTTTTATGTCGCCATAGGGTGGTCTATACACAGATATAACGCAAATTTTTTTACCATAAATTCTCAAACAAACCGCATACATTTCAATATGAGATTCTACAGATACATTTTTGATAAAGGAGCCATTTTCTGTCCAGGCTGTTCTGTCCTAGGAGTTGTAACTGTTTTACGAAACTATAATTTGGTGTACCTAAATAAGATTACAAAACAATTCATTTGATTGAAAACATTCCTCCTCTGTTGACTAATTTCAGTCGGGAAAAATTGAAGAGCCTGTAAATCAAAACCTGTCACTTCACAAAAAAGATGCTTATGGCTTTACAACCGCAAATATTCTCAGGTTGATTCTTTAGAAGATGTAATTCAATACATTCCGAAACTAACGACGAGCGTCCCGAGAAAGTGTAAAAGTTACCCTCTAACTGTCAAAATAGCCGAAATCTTATTAAACTGCGTTCTGCCCTCTTTGCGATCACAAAAGAAAGGCCCATGAAACAATTAACTTTTGTGAAAGGAGATCGGCACCCCGTGGCGAGTGGAATAACGAAATATCCGCCCATTACTCGGAAGGATCAGGATCTTTTTCTCAAAATCAGGTACTGGATGAAGATTTCGGTGCAATGACATAGGCGCAGAATTTTAGGGAACTGTGTAGCTGGAAGATGTACGTACAGTTAATATTTGAAACCACTTCAGGTTATTTTGAATTGTTTCTCATTCAAGTTCTTCAATTGCTGCATGGATTACAACGAAGACAAAGCACCGGAATTTGTAGAATCATCTCACAGAAAAAACTAGGGGATTCAGAACTGGTGAACGTGGTGGATATTTCAAAGATTCTCTTCAACCAATTCGGTAATTGGAAAGTTTGCATTGCCTGGAGACTCAGCTGATAGGACGGACTTGGACCTGTATGTTGTTGGTTGCTTCTCCTCTTGGTTCCTCTTCAGGGAAACATTGAGGTTCTAGAGGTAACTGAACTTATCGATTGTATCCATCTTTTATTCTTTCGAAATTATTATTGAGAAGTGTGAGAGCACTTCACAAATCCTGTGAAAATACCTTAATTTTTCCAAAAAATGTGAAGGCAATGTGAACAGTGTGATGAATAGTATAGCAGTCAGTCAATGGGATTCCACAAAAAATCTTGAATGATTAAATTTAGGTCGGTAAAATGCAGGTAAAAATAGATTGCTTCAACACAGGAATAGTATAGTATTATTTTTCTCAAGCTTGTCCTTTAAAGAACAGGTTCAGCCTAATACCACTGATGAGATCTTGGCGGGGGGTCAAAACAAGTCGCCTTAAAATTAGATCATCTGGTGGTGCTTAATTTGCCGTGTGATTGAAAAATGGTGTTATATCTATCTTCTGTAAATAACATTTTATTTTTGCAAATGGGCTCATCGATTCATAAGAAGATAAAGTTGATATATTTATTCAAATATCAACAATCCGGACTCCTTGACTTACGTACCTCATTCAAAAGGCAGAAACAGTTATTCTAGAAAATCTGTAGGTGCTTTGTATCACACTAGATTGAAGTAGAACCATGAATAATATTGCAACATGAGAGTCTGAATCGGATCGTTATTGTACAGAGTTTCAGTTTGAGGTTATAACGTATCATTGTTCTATTGTGAATTATCTGGGACAAAAACATTCTTACTTTGAAAAATGAGAGGCTTTCAGGATCTGAAATCAACGTTCTGCCAAGATCCCAGATTCTTGCTCTCTGCCTATCGATACAGTACTCATGACCCCTAAGCCTTACGTTGATCAATCTACAGATTTCCATCATTTGCAGTTGAGTTAGATCTCTGCTAGATATTGCAGTTGTGGCTCATGATCTTCTCAACAACTTCTTGCCAGTCCTTCACAAGTATTAAACCTGAGTGCCTTCAGCATGATGAATTTCTACTTCTCCATCTTTATATCTGCTAGATAAAACAGTTGTGGCTCATGATCTTCTCAACTACTTCTTGCCAGTCCTTCACGAGTAATAAAGCTGAGTGCCTTCAGCATGATGGATTTCTACTTCTCTATCTTTATACAAAAAATGAAAGAATTTTTTTCTTCATTTTGTTATGATCCATATTGATGGTGAACAGGTGACTCATTGTAAGACAGAGATGTCTGCCATTGAGGATTATAGTGTTCCATTTGATAGAAGTCAGGGATATATAAGGAAAATGAAAGTGGGCCAAGAAATGAACCTTGTGGTATTCCAATCTTCAGATGCAAAAGAATCGATTGTTGTCGTCAGGAATTTGTTTGAAACCAGTTATTTACGTACCAGCTCCATTTTCAAATCGAAATAAAGTTAACTTTTCACAGAGAAGGTTATGATGTGAAGTATTATATGTTAAGTATAATCAAGAAACACTACTGCAGTAAGTTAATTGCCATATTTTGCTTCAGATATAACTGTATTTTCTATGTGTGAAATTTGGAACTCTTCGTTAAAGATATGATTTTCTTCTAAAAGATGATTTGAATATGTTGAACTTGTTTTTTATTTACATAGCTCATTTATATAGCTGGATTCGATTCCTAAATGTTCTGCCAGTTTGACCAATAGATATCTTAGGACACGTTCCACAGTTATTAGTGAGTATAATTTTGGAATTTGGGGGTTCATCAATGGTTATTTGAACTTTTCCCTTTTATTGAAAAGTATGTTTGAATTTTTCAAAAAATCTTTCACTTGTCTTTGGAAAGAATTAGTGTTGGATCACCTTTCAGTATTTGAAAATTTCCTAAATTCGTGATATATTTCTGAAATAAAGTTTCTGGATATCAAATCGTTAAGGTGTAGTTCATCAAATATAGTTTTGATGATAAGAAAATTGTTTCCTAAGCCTACACACTTAGTGTGTATTTTTTGACAATTCGTAAATCGGTTACTTGAGGCAAATCCCCCTCTCTCGACGCCTATGTCTTTCGCAAACAGATTTTCACAGTACATTTCTATAATACGTGAACGGTCACGGAGACCTCTTCATTCCAGCAAAAGAACTTATTTTTATGATTTACAGCCCTCTCCGCAGGGGGTGGAAACCTATTTGACTTTCTGCTAAGTGCCATAAAAATATTATTGGCTTTCCGTGATTTACTGGGAAAATATGCGACTTTGGTTTACTAATTTATAATATCCAATTTCGAGAGGATCAGCTGAAGAGACCAGAGTGTGGCTATCTCTGATACAGGGTGTGGTACAAATCGTGTTACAGAGATGATTCATTTGAAGTTACAGCAAGCAACTTTTTGATTCAGTGTTGTGTCTATCTTCATAATTATTATAATAAATAACAGACATTCGCAATTATATAAAACTGAGAGATGCTTCTAAGGATGCAACGGAGTTTTCTTGATTGATCTTCGGCCTTGAAATTGGTTCCAGCGGAACAGTTCATTACATCCTCGGCAAGGACAACATACATATTCAAACTCCTTTGAATACCACTGGACGTGTAAGCCCTGTTATGGAAAGAGACTCGCATGCATGTGTGTGTGTCTCGAAAAGAGAATTTACATACAATACCGTCCCTTGTCTAGCCATACTTTGGTTCTTTTAGCTCTGGAGGCTGCTGCCGATGACAATCGTCCTACAAAGAGCGCCGGTTTCGGAAAAATACGACGACAATTCACTGCAAAGAAGACGAACGGACGCAGCGCTGATGGACGATTAGCAGCGACGGATGGGACAGTTTACAAAAATACGGAATCCGATTTGACGAGGAGATTTAGGAGAGGCATTCGAGGTGGCCGTCTACGATCGTTCGGACGGGATTTGGCGGGTTGAGAAATGAAAGACGTTACACAGAAGGTGACGTGGATTGATTGATGCGGTGGTTTTTTTGTAGTGACAACATGTAGAGCGCCAGTTTTGGTTTTGGAGTTGAATGTTCAACTGACTTTTATTTTTAATTAATGAAACACTTGGAACCTTCACTGAATTGCGTATATTGATGAGAACAACTTCAATTCAATTCAAAATATACTTCACTGTCTAAAGGATAGATTCTTATTGACAAAGCCTTGTGCGAAAAATAAATTACTAAAATTAAGTAATAACATGAACTGTTGAGAGACATACAAATAACAAAAGCCTAATACAGGGGTCTCCAAACTTTAAAGCCTTCGGGCCATAATGGTTTTTTCAGTTGGTTCCAAGGGTCAATTTCTGCCCTTGACTATATTTCTAGACTAGGATAGTCGCAAAGTACGTGACCTAAGCAAACTTACGCTTTTTTGACACTCTATTGTGACACTCTACGACATCTAGTGGCGAGTAGTGGTACTATGTACTATATTTTTCAGCTACCCGCTAGGTGGCATTGGGCGTAATTAAATATTTGGAATTACCACGTTGGTTCGAGAAAGTTCTGGTTCTAGCTAGTGTATTCCGATCACCTCGAGATGGCAATAATAATTGCATATAAAAAGGCTAGCGGCGAAACTGCGAGTTAGTCTGCGTAGGAAAGGCGAAGGAAGCGAAACTGTCTATTGTGAAATAAAGTAACACCCGTCAATAGAAGTATTTTGATTTGACTTATTGTTTTTATGTGTGATTTGTTAGTATGGAAAAGAAGCGAAAAATTGATAGTGAATGCAGAACGTTCCAAGAAAAATGGAACTTTCAGACTATAACATTAAACGACACTATGAATCGAAACATCTTCAAAGTTACTCCAAGTATACAGGAAGTTTGCGGAAGGAAAAATTTGAAGCTTTGAAACGCGGACTCAAATCGCAGCAATCTTTGTTTACCAAAGCGAATACTGAACAAGAGTCTGCAACTCGCGCCAGCTTTCGTGTGGCTCTTGAAATTGGAAAACGTGGCAAACTATTCACCGATGGTGAAATGAAAAAAGAATGCTTGATTGCAGTAGCCGAAGAAATATGCCCCGAAAAGGTGTAAATTTATTTAAAAGTGTCAGTTTGTCAGCAAACACCGTGGCTCAGAGGGTGCAAGACATCGCAGAAAATATATCACCTCAAATGTCTGACAAAAATGGACATCATGAGTGGTTTTCTCTAGCATTGGATGAGTCAACGGATGTGTGAGATACTGCTCAGGTGTTGATTTTTATTCGCGGAGTAGATAAAAGCTATGAAGTTTATGAAGAACTTCTTGATATTGATAGTATTCACAGCACGATAACTGGGGCAGATATTTTTAAGGGAGTTGAAAATGCCATTAATGAAAAGAACCTCCAATGGAGAAATTTGAAATCTATAACAACTGATGGAGGTTAAAATATGCATGGTAAAAATAAAGGAGTGGTTGCACTTGTGTCAAAGGCTGTAGAAAATGATGGTGGTTCAAAACCATTAGTCTTACATTGTATCATTCATCAACAGTCCTTGTTCGGAAAATGTTTGGATATGTCTGAAGTTCTAAAACCAGGCATATCAGTTGTTAACTTCATCAGCTCCACTGGGCTGAATCACCGACAATTCCGCGAGTTCATTCAACAGATTGGAGAAAATGATTTACCATATCATACTGCCGTACGCTGGCTTAGTTGCGGAAAAGTCCTTAAGCGCTTTTTTGAACTTCGAGCAGAGATCGAAATTTTTCAAATGAGAAGCAGCGCCCTTTTGCAGATTCAGAAAATAGTGAATGGATGTGGAAGTTAGCCCTCTATGTCGATTTGACAAATCATATGAACGAAATGAATTTGAGATTGCAAGGAGAAAATCAGCTTCCCCCTGATTTATACAACAATATCAAATCCTTCAGGCAGAAAATAATACTATTTCAATCGCAATTACGTAAAAAATGTTTCATTTTGAAACATGTGAAATATTCAGCCACACTACAGAGACTGAATTTCCCGTCAATTTTGCAATCGAAACTTTGAGCGCTTTGAAGATAAATTGTGATACTCGTTTTTCAGATTTTGATGTCATTGCGAATGAAATTAAGCTTTTTCAAAATCCTTTTGATTCTGACATTGAAACACTGGCTCCGGAAGTCCAAATGGAAATTATTGATTTACGGTGCAGTGATATGCTTGAGAACAAATATCAAAATTCATCTTTGTTGGAATTTTATAAGAGTCTTCCACTGGAACAATTTGATAATTTGCATAAATTTGCTAGTGGGTTGTCTTCTGTTTTTGGTACTACTTACTTGTGTGAGAAAACGTTTTCCAAGATGAAGTACACAAATAATGTTTACAGATCTCAATTAACCGATGAGCATCTTAAATCTCTTTTGATAATTGGGGTACAAGTAAAATTGATCCACAACTACAAAGTATTGTCGGTGGAAAATCACAATTACATAAATCTCATTAGTGTTTTTGTTTTACTGTGATTCATTTAAATTATTTGTTAATTATTAATATGCTTAAACTTATATACTTAAGTTAAGTTTTCTTTGTCATCATTTCTGTCGCTAAGTTTTACCTTGCAAGTGAATAAAACCGAGTAATTATCATTCTGTGTTTTCTTCTTCAACTTATCACAGCAATAGTAACAACAATTAGGTAATCATTGGCTGTCGCGGGCCAGATTGATGACAGTAAATCATTGGCTGTTGCGGGCCGAATTGATGACACTGGCGGGCCGGATTTGGCCTGCGGGCCGTAGTTTGGAGACCCCTGACCTAATACAAAAGTTCAGGATATAATAACATGGTCAATAAAATTAAATAAATCAGTTTGTCATACTCAAGTCATACTCGGGCAATTGACCATTCTGAGGCGATGTATTGATTAAATTGAGGATTGCACGATCAGCTGTTTCAAATACTTGCTTTAACATTTTGGAATTCAAGGTGTCATGGATACATGTCATACTAATCACAATTATATCATTTAAATCTGTTAAAGTAATCAATCTGAAGGTGCTGATATGTTGATTGATATGTCCTCTAAAATATGAATACAAAATAGCATCTCATAATAGCATGATCCATAATTTAGTCAATGTTCCTCTTTCAATAGATGATTTTAATAAAGAACCCAATATAATCAAGCAAACTGCAGTGAACAACGCCTTTAAAGCTGAATTAATAGGCAAAATACTTTACAAAAAAGTCTACGCTTATCCATTCAGCGGATGGGTTGCCTAATCCGTCGGCATGCGGGTGCTAGTAAGACTTGACACACACATACGCACACTTGGAACCAGAACGGGGCCACGCCGAAAGTGTAAATAAGCAATAGGAGGGATCTGCCAGCCATGGTGCCGGGACCGACAAGACGATTGGTTGACTGTCCTAAACACGGCAATTGCTGTGTAACCACCCACATCGCCTCGCGAGGTGCCTGATGTTGAGAGACGTTGTCCAGGTGACCCCGAGGTCCGTCACGGAAGGCATATCGACAGGGCCGGATTCAGAGGCCCTACGCTGTTTCTACGGAAACGCAGAAGGCCTACGAAACTTTTAACTATAGGCCAGTTACCATACCACGACAGGCAAATAAGCGCCTGCCATGCTTTCTTGATCTAGTCGAAGTAAACGATATTGTGCACTCTTGAAGTTGACGGCACTCTTAAAGGTCTAAAAAACCAATACATAGAAATGAACCGGTAGTGAACTAGTCCACGTAGACTGTAAACTTGGCGGTTTGTATTGGATAAATTTTTACTAACCGAGTTTCATGATTGGCTGGCAGGAACTGATCGCGATTTTAGTGTTGAAATTCGATATTGGTGCAGTTGTAATTACTTAAAATTTTTGTTATCTGTTTGAAATGTGGCGTTCTTGGAAAGTACTGATAGTAATAACGAGTGTGATAACAACGCAGACTTTTTTCAATGTAGTGATTCCAATAGCGACGGTAAACAATACGAAAAAGAGATACCAGTGAATACGATTCGGATGCATTTCAATATTGAAACACAGAGAGTATGTTTCTATGTATATGAGAATCTACATCTCAAGTTTGGTTTCGAGGGAATCGAACTATTACAAGCAACATCAGATTTGACCGAAATTCCTTTCCCAATTGTACGTGAAATAGTCAAAAACAAATCTTATGAACGCGATACGTGATGTGATACAGGATTACCAAAACCTTCAGATGGTCATCTAATAAAATCATTAAAAAAAATAATATACGACTGTTACGAAAGCAATGAGGTTCCTAAAACTGAAATCATAAGGAAGAAATTGAATACTTCCGGACATAACTTTAACTGCTATGACAATACTCTTCAGAACTGGATAAAGAAACTAGGATTTGGATTCAAAATAATAAACAAATGTCAAGCAGTTATGGAAAGCAGAAGAATAGTGGAATTGCGTAACAAATACTTAGAACAAATAACTTAATATAGACAAGAACAACGGCAAATCTTCTATTTGTACGAAACGTGGTATCACACTAACGACACAGTTATAAAAGGGTGGACTGATGGTTAGTGAATGTCTACGCCTAGCATGTATTTCATCAGATCGTACATCCATTGTCTAATATAATATAAATTGATTTGACAACCCTGGAAAAATTGAAAAGATTAACCGAAAATAACAATTATAACATGTCTGTATCTTCTTGGTGGGTTTGAAAACCGTTTTGATGTTGTGATTTTCCAATTATTTCTGTGACCCTAGGGATATATGGTAGATAGGCACGTGCAACCATCTGAGCTCACTCCCCGTTTCGAACCGTAGAACTCTTCAGTTTCATGGCCTTGTTGATCTCGGGTACACTGTATTCATTTTATCTTGTAGACGGCTTTCAAACCTGAAAATTAATGACATTGAAAACCTCGAAGTATCGAAGGACTTAGTTCGGACTTAGTTCGGACTTCCATTGTCTAATATAATATAAATTGATTTGAAATCCCTGAAAAAATAAAAGATCAACAGAGAATAACAATTTTATTGAAACAAAAAACTGAAATTACTGAGAAATAACATACAAGCAACAACCAAAAGAATAAAAAAATGAAATATTAATAAAAGCTGAAAATTAAAAATATTATTAACAAAAAATGAAAAAATAAAAATTGAAAGATTTCTAACCAAGTTATGTCACGACGTTTCGATTGTTAGTATCTACAATCGTCTTCGGGTGATAACTGGACTTATTCCTCCGAGATCTGACTTTTTATAGGTCATTCGGGCGCTTTCACCTATCCCCTCTTTCCACTTTCCGCTTCATTGGTTTTAGCAGGAGATGAGCATTTGGCGGGAATTGGTCGTTTTTCGCTTGATTAGAGGTTTCCATATGTTACGTATCTCTACGCTAGCTTGACTAAATGCGTTGTTGGACAACATATACGCGGCTTCTTTGAATTTTCGCCTGAACCAGTGTTCCTCTTTGTGGATGATTTCAGCTTGAGCCCACTTGATGTTATGTTGATGAGTCCAAACATGCTCTGCTATTCCGGATTTGCTGGTTTCTCCTCGCTGTGTGTGTTTCTTGTGCTCAGCAATGCGAACTTTCAATGACCTCTTGTTTCACCGATGTATGATTCTCTTCAATCGCAGGGTATCTGGTAAATGCAATCCTTGGAATCGCAGTCCACGTTTGGTGGCCTGGTTTTCGTGAGGCTGCTACGGATAGTGTTACGGATCTGAAACAGGTCCTGATGTCATACTTGGACCCAATCCGTTTCATCCTTTCCGATAATCCTCTGATGTAGGGAAGTACAAGTACTGGTTGTGGCGGCTTCTTTTCCTTGTGGAGTTTTCGCTGTCTTCTACCTAAGGCCTGTTCTACGATTGCTCTGGAGTAACCATTACGTTGAAGGTCATTTTTGATGATGCCAAGTTCCTTTTCGAGACTTTCCTTTGTATTACAGAGCCCAAAAGCACGTTCTAGTAGAGTCTTGATGATTTCTCTCATAGTTGATTGGTGGTGGTTGGATTTCTGGTTCAGATACTGTCCTGTGTGAGTGGGTTTTCGGTATACAGATGTTTCCCATTTAGTGTTGGTCCTCTTCACTAATACGTCTAAGGAAGGCAATTCGTTGTGGATTTCCTTCTCTATTGTGAGAGTCATGGAAGCACTTACGTTGTTGATGTGCTTCAGGAAAGTGTCTAGTTCTGCATTTCCATAGTTCATATTATTATGAAGGTGTCGTCTACGTGTCTCAACCAGACTCGGGGCTTTTTGTGGGCTTCTTCAATGGCCAGAGTTTCAAACCACTCCATATATATAATGGCTATAACAGGTGAAAGTGGTGATCCCATTGGCAGTCCCTCATCTTGCGTTAAGAATTCGTCCTTCAGTTGGAAGTAGCAGTTTCATACACAGCATCCTAGTAACTCCATGATTACTTGTATCGGTAAGTTTGTTCTATCTTTCAGGTCCCCAGGTCGGATAGCTTCTTCTGTATGATTTGAAGTGCTTCTTTGACAGGAACATTGGTGTAGACTTCGACTTCGATTTCCTCTGATAATTCAACTAAATGCCTTGAATTTATCACAAAGGATGATGTTTTACCTTGCAGTGGTTTAATTATTGGTAGTAAAAATCTGGACAAGTTCTGAGTGGTTGAATCTCTGGAGCTAATGATCGGTCTGAGCGGAACATCCTTTTTGTGGATTTTGGGTAGTCCATACAAGTGAGGGGGATTACTGTGGTGTGGTGTTAGCGAAGATCTCCTAAGATGCCTGCAACGAAACGATTGCGACTAATCATTGTGCATTGCGGAGGAGGTGAAGGATGGGTTCCGAAATCTTTGAAATTATGAGAAAAAAAAACTTGAAAACTGAAAAACTTTATTATTGAATAACGAAATTAGTTAGCTCCCTAACTATATTATGGAAGGGGAGGTTTTGGACTTGAATAATCTCGGAAAATCAGCATGTTTTCAGACTTGGAAAGTCAACAACATCTGCAGTACGAAACAAAGCGCCATTTCGATGCTGTTGAGTGCCCATTTGGGATACTTTGTGATCCCAGCAGGACATTCGACTGTGTGGATCATGATATTTTGATAAGTAATAATCATATTAGCGTTAATTGCCCAACAGTTTCCCATTCATAGAGCAAATTTAACAATCGAATCATACAAATTTATAACACTATTTCATGTAGATTCTCTCTCTCTCTCTCTTTTCATTAATAAATGATATTATTATTATTACTGTTATTATCTCACTCATTCATCTCTCAAGGTGCTTCTTAAGTCTTAGTTGCGCAATAAGAAAGTATTTTAAATAATTTCAACTGGGGAGCCCCCCGTGGGGGCAAAAGGGGCGCGTTTACATATGAAAATCACCTTTTCATCACTCTTTTCTCGTACCTCTATATTTTCACAGGCCTAAATTTTGTATGTGGGTTCGGTTTACGTTGTAAATGTACAACAAGAAAAACATGTTTTAATATTTCAACTGGGGCACCTCCACTGGGTTGAAAGGGGAGCGTTTACATATGAACATGACCTTATTATCACTGTTTCTTCGTACCTCTATATTTTTGGAGGCCTAAATTTTTTATGCGGGTTCGTTTTATGAAGTAGATGTGCAATAAGAAAGGATTTTTAAATATTCTCATTGGGGCGCCAGCCCTAGCCTTTTTGTCAGCCTCTTCGTCACTGTTTTTCCATGCCCTTAATTTCCGGTGAGTGAATTTATATTCAGTATTCAACTATAAATTGGTTTGAGGTCTTTTGCACAAAAAAGTGGTATTATGCCTAGATGTAGATCTTGGTACAAGAAAGCGTATTGCAGAAAGTAACTTTGGAGAATCAATTCCATCTGTCAACAACTTATTTGAAAATAGAAGCTTGTTTTCTTCTTCTTTCAAGAGATACAAGATCAAGATACACGCTATTAGTTTTGAAACTCAAGTATATCCAAAACTCCTTTTGGATTCTTTTAATATTTGATATAAAGTGATTATATGGGATTCATTACACAACACAACAAAGTTTTTGTTTCGGGGTTGTTCTTAAGTAGTAAACATAACCTATGTGAGTTTGTCAATTGTACGCACGTGATTGCTATTGAAATTATCGTGTGAAGTTGATTTTTAAATTAATTTAAGTGCTGATCTGAAATGCCTCTAAAGTGTGTGAATTCTGTCGATAGCTTTTGCTATATATGTGGTGAAATAACATTTAAGGCTCAGAAACGTAAAATGACACCTATCGTTAAGACAGCCTATGAACATTATTTTGGTGTGAAAGTTGGGGACCAAGATAAATCATGGGCTCCTCATATATGTTGTAATTCTTGTTCCGTCATATTGCGAGAGTGGCTGAAAAATAAAAACCGGGCAATGGCTTTTGCAGTACCTACGGTTTGGCGTGAGCCTACCAATCATACAGACGACTGTTATTTCTGCTTAACTCCTCCCATTAAGCAAGGTTTATCTATGAAGAAAAGAGGAACGGTTAAATACCCTAATCTCCCATCTGGTCTTCGGCCTGTACCACACTCAGACAATTTGCCAGTCCCTTCTCCACCCCAAAACTATGAAATTTTAGAGGAAGGTGATGAAGACTGTTTAGAAGGAGCAACCCATCCTTCTACATCCTATGACCCTGATTTTGAGGTAAGCGATAGGTCTAGTGATCCGCACAGAATTAGTCAAGCAGAGTTGAGTGACCTTATAAGAGATCTTCGCTTGTCTAAGGAAAAGGCTGAGCTGTTAGGGTCAAGACTACAACAGTGGAATCTTCTAAAACATGATGTGAAAATATCTCAGTACAGACAGTGTCAAAAAGATTTGCTTCCTTTTTTGAGAAAAAAGAAAACCTCGTAGTTTGTTCTGATGTTAATGGTTTGATGGACTGCTTGAATTTGGATCACACTCCATCTGAATGGAGACTGTTTATAGACTCTTTAAAACTAAGCTTAAAAGCTGTACTTCTGCATAATGGAAATCAGCTACCCTCTATTCCTATAGGTCATGCAGTTCACATGAAGGAAACGTATATAAATATGAAAACACTTCTCCAATCAATCAAATATGAACAACACAAGTGGCACATCTGTGGTGATCTGAAAGTCATTGCTATACTCCTAGGAATGCAATTAGGGTTCACTAAGTACTTTTAAGTACTTGAGAGCAAAGTTTCCCAGGTTGAGTGATGCTAAAGTCAAGGAAGGCATCTTTATTGGGCCTCAAATCCGTGAAATCGTAAATGATCCTGCTTTTGACATGATTTTAACAGGAAATGAAAAAAGAGCCTGGGAAGCCTTTAAGGGGGTTGTACATGGGTTTTTAGGTAACAAAAGAGATGATAACTTCACAGCATTGGTTAAAGAGCTTCTTCAAGCTTACCACCAACTTGGATGCAACATGTCCTTAAAAATTCATTTTCTTCACTCTCATCTTAATTTCTTCCCACAAAACTGTGGAGCTGTGAGTGACGAACATGGAGAAAGATTCCATCAAGACATTGCCTTAATGGAACAGAGATATCA
This sequence comes from Leptinotarsa decemlineata, assembly GCF_025532065.1. NCBI lineage: Eukaryota > Metazoa > Arthropoda > Insecta > Coleoptera > Chrysomelidae > Leptinotarsa > Leptinotarsa decemlineata. The sequence continues at coordinate 1,123,809 of NW_027412668.1, forward strand.
GGGCCGTTGGAATGAAGCAATGCTTGCAGACTACTGCTGGTCTGTGTGTAGGGATGCTCCAGAAGTGTTTTATAAAAGACAAGCTAAACGACAGCGATCTTACAATGAATCGGATGGACTTAATTGAAATTTGGTGGTACAAACTTCTTTTATTTGTCAAAACACTAAGAATATTTTTTTTTATTAATTTTGTACTTAAAATATTCTTAAAGAAACATAACAATATTGTTTTATGTACTTTCACTTTTCACGTATAGTATAACTACTCTTTAAGATTAAGTACTGTGTATCTCAAAAACCAGAGCTAATAAAAATTTTTCGTTATTTTCGTTTTTATCACCCCAAAATTAGTAGAAATTGACTAATTTAGTGTAGGAAACATTCAAAAAAATATTTTTTGTTGTGTTGTGATTGAAAAAAAACTGTTCACTTGATCCTGTACAAAATCTTGTGTATTCTACACCTTAGTGAGTTTCTAGGTGTCATATTATCATCATTATTATCTAGAGAAAGCCGCCGCTTCAAAATTTTCTGTAATATCATTTAAAAAACATGGATTATTGTGTGGGGAACCAACTCATAATATAGGCTAATCCCTTGATATAAGTTCAAGTTATGAACAATGAAACAAAGGAAAACAAGGACTCGCACAAGAAATCGAATACTCGCCCTATTCCACGATCCTCTTTTCCCGCGTGGACTGTGGAGAGATAATTCCGGAGATTACAAGAGAATTTTTAATCTGACAGCTGACATCATCGATAAAGGCTTTTGGTTCGGTATGTATCTAGTAAAGACGCAATCGTACTGGAAGATTACACGTGTTTCTGTCTAGTTTCATTAATTCCATCTTGAAAAATGTCTGATCGGAACGATTTCTGTTCGACGGTAATGGGTTGAAATTATACAGGGTGTGTAGGTACTCATGATTTTGGGTGGGAAAATATCATTCATGAATTTGAGATTGAGTGATATTTGCCTCAATTTTTTTTAAGGATGTTTATCATACAAGTTGGAGAAGAATAAAAGATACCATGTTGCCATGCTTTCTTTTTCTCCATCTTTATACAAACAATGTGGGAAACTTCTAAATCACTCAAAAACTATCAATAATAAGCCAGACACAGATGAATTGTGTATTCACCAAAGAGCAGTTAATATTTTTTGAGTTATGGCAAGCTCAATTATTTTGGAAATCAAACGCTGTAAACAGGTCAAAGTTCTAGAGCAGTGATTCCCAAAGTGGTCCAGATAGATCCCCAGGGGTCCGCGAGGGTCTACGTTAGCATAACCAAAAACCGGAGGTCCATCTGGTTTCGATAGTGACCAACTGAAATGTTGGCTTGACTTCTTCACCCATCAATGTAGGCAGATATTTTAAGATCAGCGACTGTACATGTTAAAACTTGCATATTCTATTTTCTGTACAACGTGTCGAGACTTGCAAAGCGGCGAAACTGATGCCACCGTTCGCAACCGTCGTTCAGACGTGCAAAAGAAATGAAATACAACTTGTTTTTGCTTGTAAACTTGCTTGAACTTGTTTGTAATCAATATAAATATTAAATTTGATCGAGTCACTTCACTTTTTTGACAGCCACCCATGGCACAATCAATCAATTAATCAACCAATCGATTCACAATTTTTTTTCGTAAACTGTTAATTCGTTGTCGATTTGGGAATATGGTAGGAATAAAGCTGCAGGGAATCAACCGGAACCAGCAAAATTTGAAAGTAGTCCATGATAAAACAGTTTGGGAACCTCTTCAAATGAAGTTGTAATTAGGAGATGATTGTTACATATTTTGTTGTCAAAAAAATTGGGATCAACATTATTTACTCAATAACTCACTTAGTTTTGATGCTAGGGACTTCAATAAAGAAGAAGTAGGAGCTGTTTCAAGCAGTTAAATAATGTTTCATGCAATTCCCATCGAAAAATACATTATTTTTTGGTGAGTTTCAATTTTGGCTTTCGACAAATGTTAATCAACCTATAATAAACTATGTTATTGCTCCTACAGGGGTAGAAGTATTAGCTGCTGGAGCAATGGGGGGTCTACAGGCCCAAAATTCTGTTTGTTTTTGATTAGACTACACGAATAATTTTTTGACAGCACTCAATTTAGAAAATTTGACACTTTAATCGCGAATAAATAAGAAAAATACTGACTTTCAGTAAAACAAAATTGCTTAGAATTAGTCATCCTTCCGATACGGTGAAACTACCACCTTGTGTACAGGGTCAATAGAAAGTGTTGTTTGGCAAAATTACATAGTATCGTCTTTTTCACCTTCAATGTTCGAACTACTTCTACTTAATGAATGACTTGTGGGTTTGATTGAAATAAAACAACCTCAGGAGATTGGTTTTGTCTTTGACCGTTTTTAAAAAGCATTTCTCTCTACCTGGCCCGTAAAAAATCCCTCAAAGTATCTTTCACACATTGTTATATAAAGAGAAGGTATATTAAATGGGAATGGGGTCCTAAAACAACGTCCATAAAATGTTTTACGTTTATTTTTATGTTTAGAAATTCAAGAATGACAATTTAAAAGACGTAAAATTAGACACTAACTTTGATGTGTATTGAGATAGACGAGAGGAAGGAAAAGCTTTCACACCGAGATCGCCTGGAAATATGTCACTTTACTGCGTTTCTGTCATTTATTTTTCAATTTTAATAATCTCGGTTTTTACATCGCTTGGAAGCTCGTTAAATTTTATCTCTAACAAAACGAACAGTGAAATTGATATAGGAAGCTGTGAAACATAACTCGTACTTTGTTTTATTTTGTCTCTACTCCTTTGTACTCTGGTCGATAAATTTTCCTAGATGAAAACAATTATTTGTTGTCAAGGATGGATTGTCGTATCGTAAATCTTCCGGAATGACGTTAAAGAATTTTAGATTTCACTTGAAGATATTTTTGATTATTTGGTAATATTATTGATAATATTACACAGATCCGGTTGTTGAAATATATGACTCGCCAAATGAAAACGTGTATAACTTTTTTGTAATCCCCCCGTTTAAAATTAATCATTACGTTTTTGACAGCAGATATGTATTGGTTCATTCAGAATATACATACTATAATAAATATTATCTCATGAATACATTAAACTGTCCAAAAGTAGTGAATTTTCTCTCCAAATTCTCTGTAGAATCGAAATAGAAATCATATTTTCAGTAAATTTACTGTTCAAAGTTTGTGGGTTGGTAATGAATCTAGTTTCATCCGTGAATCAACAACCACTTGTTTTAATTATAAGCTGCCATTCAGTATCTCGTAAAAATTCAAAATGAATTATAACGATCAAGAAATTTATGCTACCTCACTAGATATTACCGAGCTAACAATTAGTGCGATGAATAATTTGCTGTAGCAAAATCAAGAGAAAAATACGAATATAATGAAAATTTTATGAGTTAGAGAGGGAAGAAAACATAACTTTGTTTTCCGAAAACGTTCTTCTCGTTTATTTTGAAAATGTAGCAAAAACGTATAACAAAAATTAATTAATCTGTAGAAAATATTGTCACCAATTTTTGAATCAATCAATTGAGTTCTGACTGACTGACTGAATGAAATTATTATCCCAAGCCATAATCTCAAACAAATTTATTGTACCATTCCTTTCTACAGTCAGTCGTAGAAAAAGTATAGTACGCACCTCATCATTGATCGAATTGATGAGAAAATAAATTTACGATACCCTTAGCCTATACTAAAATGATTTTAAAAGACAAGAAAAATATGAGAAGCCAGGAAGAGATTGAGCGACATGAAATAGAAAATAATTTCGTAGAGAATTCTTACACGAGGTGTGTTAAAAAATACCGCGTATGTTCAAAAAAGGTTCACAAGTGGTACAGTCAAAGTAACTGATATAGTAATTCTTAAAGCTATCGGCGAACTCAAAGGTCAAAAAAAGCAATACAAAGAAATAATGCCGCTACGAATTAGTCCATGTGGAATGAAGAGCTGGCGGTTCGTATTGGATAATTTTTACTAACCGAGTTTTATGATTGGCTGAAGAGTCATGAAATTGAATTTGAAGTTATGTTACAGTGACCAATAGAATGTAGCGCCGTTGTGTCGTCAATGTTCAGTTCAGGAACTGATCGCGATTTGAGTGTTGAAATTCGATATTGGTGAAGTTATAATTACTTGAAATTTTTGTTATTTGTTAAAAATGTGGCGTCCTTGGGCAAGTACTAATAGTAAAAACGAGTGTGATAACAACGCAGACTTTTTCCTGTGAAGTGATTCCAATAGCGATGGTGAACAATGCGAAAAAGAGATAGGAGTGAAAAAGATTCGGATGCATTTGAATATCGAAACACAGAGAGTATGTTTCAAAAATATATACGAATCTACATCTCAAGTTTGGTTTCGATGGAAACCAACTATTACAAGCAATATCAGATTTGATCGAAATTCCTTTCTCAACTGTACGTAAAATAGTCAAAAACAAATCTTATGAACGCAAGTCGCGATGTGATGCGGAATTACCAAAACCTTTAGATGTTCATCTAATAAAATCGTTAAAAAAACAATACACGACTGTTATAAAAGCAACGAGATTTCTACAATTGATATCATAAGGAAGAAATTGAATACTTTCGGTCATAACGTAAGCTGCTGTGACAAAACTCTTCAGGATTGGATGCAGAAACTAGGATTTAGATTTGAAATAATACACAAACGTCAAGCAGTTATGGAAAGCAGAAGAATAGTGAAATTGCGTGACAAATACTTAGAACAAATAACTGAATATAGACAAGAACAACGGCAAATTTTCTATTTGGACTGAACTTGGTATGACACTCAAGACACAGTTACGAAAGGGTGGACTGATGGTTCGAGAATGTGTACGCCTAACATGCCTGTAAACAAAGAATCGCGACTAATCATTGTGCAAGAACATGGAAGCTAATATTTTTGAGGTATGGTTTGAAAACTCATTAGTCCCAAATTGGGATGCAAATAGTGTAATAGTTCTTGACAACGCTTCCTATCATTCGTGACAGCCCATCAAAGTACCGAATAAAAATTGGAGGAAAGATGAAATACAAAGTTTTTTAATGGATAACAATTTGTATTTTGAAGATAACTATACCAAAAACCAACTACTTCAAGTTTTACAGACAAAAACACTCGAAAAAGTGTATGCCCTTGAGAGTATTGCTGAAAAGTATGGACACACCGTATTGAGACTTCCTCTCTATTTTTGTGTTTTCAATCCCATCGAGTTGATTTGGGGAAAATTGAAACAACGCATCAGGCGTGAAAGTAGTTAAATAGTTAAAGAAGAAGTAAAGAATATTAATGGAGTTTTTTCCCAACACCAAATCGTTATTTTTACACCTCGACAAAGGAAGACAAAAGGAAGATAAAACCGTCTTCTTCCTTTTGAAGATGATCACTTGGTGATCGAAACACGTGTCGAGGTGTAAAAATAACGATTTGGTGTTGGGAAAAAACTCCAGTAATATTCATTACTACACCAAAGGTTCCAAACAGTACATCACAAGTACAAAAAAGAAGAAGTATCTAATATTACCGATGAAGACTGGCAGAAAAGGATTAAAAAAGTAATTCTAGTTGAAAAATCTGGAAAGATTAATGCAGTCAAGCTGCAGGAAAATAATTCCTGAAAATCAAAAAAACTTGGCAAGTTGACTTGGGTGTCACACCAATAGGAGGTTCCTCTTATGTTTCGCTTGCGTTTACGCAGCTATTTTCACCAAGTACTTTCTTGGTTTTTCTCAGTTTGTCTTCAATCGAGGACCGCTTGCCCGGTACTGACGATGCCCAATAGGCTGAAACAGCTGCCTACCGGTGGCTCTTGAATTGAAATCAATATGGGAATGATCAAAATAGTACTTATCTATTTATATATGGAATGGGCCACTCATCTTCAGTAAAACGAGAAACAGCTACAAAGAAAACGGATATGAGACACACTTAGCGATTTTGACAAAGTGGTACTTACATTGTAAAAATTATTAAATTAACATAGGTTGAAACAATAACGAAGTCATACGTGGTGATTTAACACCACCTACTTAGCTTTTTCTAAGGCTGTTGTTGTAATTGAACCATCCGCTTGTATTAGTGGCGGAACTGTGGATTCTGTAAAGTTCTGATTAACAGCTTTAGCTACCGACCAAAAGGATCTAGATCCGTTGGGATTGGCAAGCAGTTCATCCTCAATTCTCTGATCGTGAAGTTCTCTGCTTTCATTTTCTCTAAGTTTGCCGCTGTTGCGAGCAATAATAAACCTAGTTCGGTTTTCGACACTGGGATTTTTGCGCCACATCGAACCTTTGTTTTCTATAAAAAGATATGCATGATTGCTAACTACATTAAAAAAAACTTCTTGTTCTTCCAGTATCCACAAGAGGTTCAATACGTTTGTATCTGTGAGAGTCACTTATTTCCTCGAATGGCCTGCCCATTCGTGGAATCCGATACATCCATCAACAAGATGGCAGGTATGGCAACCGACTCCACCAACATTCAACATCGTCTGCAACCCCCTCATCTTTCCCAGCATTACGTCTCGGTATACCTCTCGATGATCAGGTGTCTAGATAACCATAACTCTTCAAAGTCCATCCATTATTCTGTAACGTATCTGACACTTACTGTATAATTTGCGGATATACATTTTAACAACTACTGCCATACGACTGTGGATTCGACTATCGAGATAATTGTAATACCAATAATTATGCGATTAAACGGGATGTTTTTTACGGCTTGAACTTCGAATCGCAGATGGTCCTCGCTGATGGACAGAACTTGGTTCTAGGGTTTTAATTGATGGTTGGAGTGCTCGAAAAGGCGGAGCAGGACCGGACTAAGGCTGTAGATTAGAAGATAGATAGATCTTCATTGTCTAAAATGTAATACACTTTGTCGATAAAGCGTGTCATGTTTTCAAATACATAAATGTTAAAAATATATTAAATGTTATACAGTGGAGATTAAAAATTACAGACAAAAAAACAATCAAAAATAAGAAAAAATGTACAAATATATTACCAATAAAACAACAAAATTTGAAAATTACTTGATATAAAACGTAATATACATTGTAGCGTACCGAAAGTCTAGATTTTGTATGCAAAATACTCTTCCAAACTGTAGAAGCACTTTCCTAAAACAAGGTTCTATATTACTGATTTTCTAAATTTTTTAGGTTCATTAATTGATGTAAAATGTTTTGGTAGATGATAATATATTTGATAATAATAATAATTTATTTTCCAAGAGACAAAATATTGAATTGGAATAGTGAAGTCTGGAAAGAAAAACATACAAAGTAGATTTAACAGTATCACATTCAGAGCTTTGGAACACAAAGACTCGCCAATCAAAATGTATGAAAACATATAAGAATGTTATAAATATAAAAATGTAAAATATAACAGAAACATTAATGACAATATTATCATGAGATATCTTTTGAGAAGAGTTCGTCTGTTGAATAAAAACATCTTGTAACTAGAGATGTTTTGAGTGGCTTTTGAAAGTCAATAACGAAAATCAGTTTTTCAATTCATTTGGTGATTTATTGAATGCACGTAAGCCATTATCAGCAGGAGAGTGGAAATGTACTCTATTTTTACAAATTGGTATATGGAAGTGATTTTGAGAACGGGTATTTACTTGATGTATATCAGAATTCTTCACAAATCTATCTCTATTCTTGAAAATAAAGAGACACATTATTGGGAACATTATTGGCAACCTAGATCACCCGACTTGACGCCTTTAGAATTTTTCTTGTGGGGTTACCTGAAACAAAAAGTGTACCGAAGTAGACCATGTACTGACATACAACGTCTTGAAAATACAATTCGCGAGTGCTGTGCAAATATAAATCCCCGATTTAATAAAAATGCAGTTACAGATGTCAGTAGAAGGGCCATAATTTGTATTGAACGTGGAGGACGACATACTGAAATGTAGGCTATAAGTGTTTGACAACCTCATTAAGAACAATAGGTAATTTTTTGTACTCATTTGTATTTTCTATAATATTATTGTTGTTTAAAATTTATAATAATAGTTCTATCGAAATTATTTGCATTTTATTTAGTTGCCTCTACTTTTTCGAAATCAAAAGTTTGTTTAAGAAAATAGCCAAGTGATTGAAACTTTGCACACACAATATGTTAAATTTTTATAGCAAAATTTTAATTTCTCTCTAAAAATGTCCGTATGAGTAAAAATGTATCAGAAGAGTTGAACTCCATGATGAGTTTGTTATTTATACATGAATTGATGACAATTAACTGAACTTGTTTTTTAAAATAAAGGGGATACCTGTCAAAAATAAGCAAAACTTTATCCTAGTTGCATAAAATTTGGCATATGGATATAAAATTGCCGGAGACACAACTTTTTCAAGTAATTTTTTGTTAATTTCGATCTAGAAATGCACTTTTTCATTTTTTTTCAAAACAAAAGTTGAATTTGACAAACACTGAACGTCAGTGGGTCGCAGTTGGCCGCATCATTTTAAGTTAAATTCAAAGCACAAACAAGTGCCGAAGTTAAACTTCATTGAAACTTTTCGAAAGAAAGTTTCTCATATGGTGCGCACTTTAATGGTGACACTGTATATACTTTCCATGCTGATTCTACGATGGATATTTTATTACTACTGAAATACGTTCTGGAAATCCACATTAACAACTAATTATTCTTCAGCGATAGAAACTTAAATTTAATGAAGACGAATTGGATTTAATTTTGATACTAAAACTATTACAATGTGTTAAAACAACGATAAAAATAAAATAAATACAACAATAAAAATTAAATGGCGCTCCGGGGCGACTTCATTGATTCCAGTGCCGCATTTGCTTTATCAGCTGCAGGAAAACCCGGAAAAACCTGCACCACCACATCATCTGAAGATCTTGATCTAACAATGTCCTCTCTCTCTCATAAAACAAAATGTAGGGTGTCTCTAGAGGCTCCAATAAATTCAATGCATCGCCAGAACACTTCGTGACACGACTATCGTCAAACTTAAACCAGTCCGTTTCGTCTTTGACCAAGGCGTAATAATGACCAAATTCAACGCCAGAACCACAGTGAACAATGACTGCATGAATATTATAACAGTGGTCTGCTAGGTTGAAATGTTCATCTATTTTATAAATATATACTATGTTTTCAATTAAATCACTATCATTTTGATACTTTCCAAAATTGAATGTGAGAATATGACAAATTACTAAACTAGGCAACAGGAACATATTAAAAAAACAGTGTTGCCTGGATACTTTGATCTATCCAGAATAAAAAAACAGTGTTGCCTGGGTACTTTGATCTATCCGGAATATTTTTTCCGATTTCCTGCTTAAAGTTCAAATACTCAGTGACGAAGAAGTCTTTTATGGTATAGCGAATTTTTTTTTTGTTTGAAAAACCTATTGATGCCATTATGTGCAGACTATAACATCGTTAAAGTGTCCGCCACTGCTTATCTGGGTGAAGCACATCTGAAAAGTCATTTTTTTAACACTCTTTCATTAGCTTCACCTGTACGTATGTATTTTGTTTCAAGCTTATTTAAAAAAAATATTTTTTACTTTTTAGTTCGATGTTTTTTAAAAGCGTGTTTTTTTAGTCTTTTAAACTATATTTATTTCCATGTAGCCCCAACAAGATGACCGTTATCAATTGTTAAGTTCGGAAATTTCCGTTGAAAGGCCCTACATATCTGATAGTTAACACCAGTGTCCACAATACAAAATGGCGGAATGTAACATTTTTGTTCACAAGCTGGTTACATTCGCCATAGCTGAAAGCAACGGATGAACAATTCAATTGGGAAACGTACATTAATGGAGGATCTTCATGAATCTTCGACTTTCCGACATCTATTCAAAGTTCATTGTCCTTCCGTAGCTAAATTCCCCGACGCATTAGGTCAAATTTTCAAAAAGTTGAACTTGTAGCCTTCAAAATTTTTTCTACACTCCCACAAGTGTTAGGTGAGTAACCTCAAAGACAATATGTTGAAAAATACATCGGTCAGACTGAGCGAGCTATTGAAACCCGTTTTAAAGAACACGTAGCACATATCCGATTTCGGAGACCAGAAAAACCTAGTATCGCTCAAAAAGCTTGTTTATCGGAAAAGTTTCCGCCACAACACCTTTACAAAACAGCCAATACCGAGCGTTCATCAACTGGGTGAGTCGTCCCTTCTCCGCGGGTCTAATAATTAGCGCTACTCCATTGTGAGTATTTCGTTTGTTCTTTCGAGACTTTCCGCTTCCCGTAGACTCTCGGTTGGCCGTGCATACGAGTGGGTGATGAAATTTATGAAGGTTTGCATGTAATTAAGGTGTACGCGGAGGCAATACTAGTTCATTAATTCCACTCCCGTTTTTCCTTTTCTATACTTAATGGTTCTCTTGCAGTAATAAACGGAGTCATTTGCATCAAGTCGCTGAAAATTGTTTCGTTATGTAGGATGGAACAATAGCAATGATTGTACGCGTATTCTTTATTAGCTAGGGTGGACATATTACTTTTCTGTTGGCAGTGGGTTGCATAACCACCATCGTCAATTCCAGCCTTTCTTGTTATAGGTATAGAGAGTGGTCCTAGAAGTTCCAATATATACTCTTTGCAGCTCTATACAATTGCCCAGCGACGTCCATTGAGTTGGATACTGTTTTTGATGGCTGCCAACAACGTCTTCAAACTTTAAACACATACTTTATAAATTGTGCACTTTCTAATACAAGATGATGAGATGATGATATGATGATATGATGAGATGATGATATGATGAGATGACGAGATGATGATATGATGAGATGATGAGATGATGATATGATGATATGAGATGATGAGATGATGATATGATGATGATATGATGATGATACGATGATGATACGATGATGATATGATGATGATACGATCATTATACGATGATGATACGATCATGATACGATGATGATACGATCATGATACGATCATGATACGATGATGATACGATGATGATACGATGATACGATGATGATACGGTGATAATACGATGATGATACGATGATGATACGGTCATGATACGGTCATGATACGATCATGATACGATCATGATACGGTCATAGTACGGTCATAGTACGGTCATAATACGGTCATAATACGGTTATAATACGGTCACGATACGGTCACGATACGATTATGATACGATGATGATACGGTCATGATACGATCATGATACGATCATGAAACGATCATGATACGGACATGAAACGATCATGATACGGTCATGATACGGTCATAGAACGGTCATAGTACGGTCATGATACGGTCATAATACGGTCATAATACGGTCACGATATGGTCACGATACGATTATGATACGATGATGATACGGTCATGATACGATCATGATACGGTCATGATACGGTCATAGTACGGTCATAGTACGGTCATAATACGGTCATAATACGGTCATAATACGGTCATGATACGGTCATGATACGGTCATGATACGGTCACGATACGGTCATGATACGGTCATGATATGAGATGATGAGATGATATGAGATGATACGATCATGATACGGTCATGATACGGTCATGATACGGTCATGATACGGTCATGATACGGTCATGATACGGTCATGATACGGTCATAATACGGTCACGATATGGTCACGATACGATTATGATACGATGATGATACGGTCATGATACGATCATGATACGGTCATGATACGGTCATAGTACGGTCATAGTACGGTCATAATACGGTCATAATACGGTCATGATACGGTCATGATACGGTCACGATACGGTCATGATATGAGATGATGAGATGATATGAGATGATATGAGATGATGAGATATGATGATGATACGATGATACGATGATGATACGATGATGATACGATGATGATACGATCATGATACGGTCATGATACGGTCATGATACGATCATAATACGGTCATAATACGGTCATGATACGGTCACGATATGAGATGATGGTCATTATGACCGTATTATGACCGTATCATGACCGTATTATGACTGTATCATGATCGTATCATGATACGAGCATGATACGATCATGATACGATCATAATACGATCATGATACGATCATGATACGGTCATGATACGGTCATGATACGATCATGATACGATCATGATACGATCATGATACGATCATGATACGCTCATAATACGGTCATGATACGGTCATAATACGGTCATGATACGGTCATGATATGAGATGATGAGATGATATGAGATGATATGAGATGATATGAGATGATGAGATGATATGATGATATGATATGATGATGATACGATGATGATACGATGATGATACGATGATGATACGATCATGATACGATCATGTACGATCATGATACGATCGTGATACGATCGTGATACGATCGTGATACGATCGTGATACGATCGTGATACGATCGTGATACGATCGTATCATGATCGTATCATGATACGATCATGATACGATCATGATACGGTCATGATGCGGTCATGATACGGTCATGATATGAGATGATGAGATGATATGAGATGATATGAGATGATGAGATGATGAGATATGATGATGATATGATGATGATACGATGATGATACGATCATGATACGATCATGATACGATCATGATACGATCATGATACGATCATAATACGGTCATGATACGGTCATGATACGGTCATGATACGATCATGATGCGGTCATGATACGGTCATGATATGAGATGATGAGATGATATGAGATGATATGAGATGATGAGATGATGAGATATGATGATGATATGATGATGATACGATGATGATACGATCATGATACGATCATGATACGATCATGATACGATCATGATACGATCATAATACGGTCATGATACGGTCATGATACGGTCATGATACGGTCATGATACGGTCATAATACGGTCATGATACGGTCATGATATGAGATGATGGTCATTATGACCGTATTATGACCGTATCATGACCGTATTATGACTGTATCATGATCGTATCATGATACGAGCATGATACGATCATGATACGATCATAATACGATCATGATACGATCATGATACGGTCATGATACGGTCATGATACGATCATGATACGATCATGATACGATCATGATACGATCATGATACGATCATGATACGATCATGATACGCTCATAATACGGTCATGATACGGTCATAATACGGTCATGATACGGTCATGATATGAGATGATGAGATTAAGATGATATGAGATGATATGAGATGATGAGATGATGATATGATGATATGATATGATGATGATACGATGATGATACGATGATGATACGATCATGTACGATCATGATACGATCGTGATACGATCGTGATACGATCGTGATACGATCGTGATACGATCGTGATACGATCGTGATACGATCGTATCATGATCGTATCATGATACGATCATGATACGATCATGATACGGTCATGATACGATAATGATAATGATAATGATAATGATAATGATAATGATAATGATAATGATAATGATAATGATAATGATAATGATAATGATAATGATAATGATTATGATTATGATTATGATTATGATTATGATTATGATTATGATTATGATTATGATTATCATTATCATTATCATTATCATTATCATTATCATTATCATTATCATTATCATTATGATTATCATTATCATTATCATTATCATTATGATTATCATTATGATTATCATTATGATTATCATTATGATTATGATCATGATTATGATCATGATCATGATTATGATTATGATTATGATTATGATTATGATTATGATTATGATTATGATTATGATTATGATTATGATTATGATTATGATTATGATTATGATTATGATAATGATAATGATAATGATAATGATAATGATAATGATAATGATAATGATTATGATTATGATTATGATTATGATTATGATTATGATTATGATTATGATTATGATTATGATTATGATTATGATTATGATTATGATTATGATTATGATTATGATTATGATTATGATTATGATTATGATTATGATTATGATTATGATTATGATTATGATTATGATTATGATTATGATTATGATTATGATTATGATTATGATTATGATTATGATTATGATTATGATTATGATTATGATTATGATTATGATTATGATTATGATTATGATAATGATAATGATAATGATAATGATAATGATAATGATAATGATAATGATAATGATAATGATAATGATAATGATAATGATAATGATAATGATAATGATAATGATAATGATAATGATAATGATAATGATAATGATTATGATTATGATTATGATTATGATTATGATTATGATTATGATTATGATTATGATAATGATAATGATAATGATAATGATAATGATAATGATAATGATAATGATAATGATAATGATAATGATAATGATAATGATAATGATAATGATAATGATAATGATAATGATAATGATAATGATAATGATAATGATAATGATAATGATAATGATAATGATTATGATTATGATTATGATTATGATTATGATTATGATTATGATTATGATTATGATTATGATTATGATTATGATTATGATTATGATTATGATTATGATTATGATTATGATTATGATTATGATTATGATTATGATTATGATTATGATTATGATTATGATTATGATTATGATTATGATTATGATTATGATTATGATTATGATTATGATTATGATTATGATTATGATTATGATTATGATTATGATTATGATTATGATTATGATTATGATTATGATTATGATTATGATTATGAGTATGACAATGACAATGACAATGACAATGACAATGATAATGACAATGACAATGACAATGACAATGACAATGACAATGACAATGACAATGACAATGACAATGACAATGACAATGACAATGACAATGACAATGACAATGACAATGACAATGACAATGACAATGACAATGACAATGACAATGACAATGACAATGACAATGACAATGACAATGACAATGACAATGACAATGACAATGACAATGACAATGACAATGACAATGAAAATGATACTGATACTGATACTGATACTGATACTGATACTGATACTGATACTGATACTGATACTGATACTGATACTGATACTGATACTGATACTGATACTGATACTGATACTGATACTGATACTGATACTGATACTGATACTGATACTGATACTGATACTGATACTGATACTGATACTGATACTGATACTGATACTGATACTGATACTGATACTGATACTGATAATGATAATGATAATGATAATGATAATGATAATGATAATGATAATGATAATGATAATGATAATGATAATGATAATGATAATGATAATTAATGATAATGATAATGATAATTATAATGATAATGATAATGATAATGATAATGATAATGATAATGATAATGATAATGATAATGATAATGATAATGATAATGATAATGATAATGATAATGATAATGATAATGATAATGATAATGATAATGATAATGATAATGATAATGATAATGATAATGATAATGATAATGATAATGATAATGATAATGATAATGATTATGATTATGGCTTAACCCATCCCGTGTAGCCCGCTTTTTAATCTTCTGTTAGGAAGAGAATGATTCCTAAGAACTTGCAGGTAGTTAATTACCGAGAAATTCCATATTGGTTTTCAGGTATACAACCTCAGGTAACGAATTTTAGTATATAAGGACTAACCAGACTAGACTAGCTATCAATTTTCTTCTCCTAAGGATGCTAACTTTGTTGGCGAAGCGCGTCGAGTTTGGTGCTAGGGCAATTAGGGCAATTATTGACTTGTGTATGTGGTTGGATTTATCCAATCTCTCCGCACACAATTCAATAGCGTAAATTTCCGCTTGAAATATAGTCGTCTACCTAGGCAGGTAGATATCTCTCCTGGGTCTGCAACTAAAACACCTGCACCAGAACCGGAAGGTTTTGATCCATCTGTGAACCAACAACTATCTGCTCTTAATATTTCCTCCTCCCGGAGGATTCAGTCCCCTCTACTCGGGAATAGCACTTTATAAGGCAGTTCGTAGTTGGTGGTTCCCAGCCTGTTATCTTTGGTTATAATATCATAATTCCTAATCTACCCAATTGCTACTTCTGTTTTTGAATCAGACCTTTATCGTTGTACATAGATCTCATTCCGCATTTTTCATTTTCTGACCTTTCAAAGGCGCTTAAAAAATTTTGTTGTCAAGTATAGGTCTCAACAATATCAAGCAATCTTCACTTATTTTGTGGTCTTTCTCTAATGTATGTTGAGCGACACTGGAGCGACTCGAGTCTATGAAACCAAATATGTGAACCATGTTCCTTGTAGCGAGTTATTATTGTCCGCCTAGTTTGTCCAACTTACTCTTTTTTTCCCTCGACTTATCTTTAGGGTTAGTCAACATTTAGCCAATTTTTCTGAAATTTGGACCACTCAGTTGATGTATTTTGGTTCATATGGATGAACCATATATTTTGATTCTTTGTCTCTCTGAAAAGTCGACTATTTACGATTCTCGTTGCCTAATGCCTAATCTTCAAGGACACCCATAACTATCAGCTATTCTCTCTGATAACTTTTCACTATTATTGGACAAATGAGACGATATTCCTGCTAGGTTGATTTTCATTCAACGATTAATGATTCCTGTGGAGCGTGTTAATAAATTGGATTTTCAATAGCCATCTAGATTGCACGATCGGTTTCAAGAGTAAGGATATCGGTAGTTCTGGTGATAAAACGAATATAACTCGTGTTGTTTTCCAATAAAATCTAATTTTATGAACTTCCTTGAATTATTTTATAGGACGAGCTGGTAATTCTACGACGGATAAATTCATAATGTCCTATAAACAGAGTGTTGATAGTGTGTTGTTTCCTACGAAGATTCAAAAGATATGTGACATTTATTTTGAATAATCTATTGTAAAAACTTGAAGAATTTAGTTAGGTATATTGAGAACGACAGTTTTTTCATTAAGATGTGTTTGTTTAAAACAATTTTTTGAGCTTGTTGGATGCTGATCCTTCCGTCTATAGCTGCGATGAACTACGGGGCGAGAGCTTATTAACATCGAAGAACTCGTGTAGTGAACATCGTGTTAGTACAGTATGTGGAGAAATAATTTTCTATAGTGAACTGTGTTATTTGTTGACTTTAAAAATGTAATAGTAAAAATAAGTGAAATCATGACCAATATCTTACTTTATTTTTGGAGGTTTAAGGACGAGTATAGGTGAGGCTACAGGGTTTTGTATGCGAACCGTACAAAAAAATCAAATCAGAGATGACAAAAAAAGAAAATGGTGATACATTCTCAACTCCAAATAAAAATATAAGTATCGAAAATAACAAAATTGTGGATGATGCTTATTTGTCAATCTTATGCGGATGCATGAATAATTTCCATATCAAAAAGAAACGAGTTTTGGTACAACTGTCATTAAAAGTGACATTTTTAATGGTTGTCAAGAGTATTAAAAAGTGATGTTTACATAATATTATGAATAAAGATGGTGGACCAATACCTATGGCGCATATACATATTTCAATGTCACAAGTTTTACGAGGCAATTTCCGAATAAATATAGAAACCCCACAGAAGGATATAACTGTGCTTTATGGAGATGTGAATCAGTTTTTGTGCATGTCGCTGTGATAGTAAACATTTTTCATATCAACCTACTGGTGTATCTGAAGCCTTAGCAAGCTTAAGTCCCAGGTTTTGAGTTTATTCTTAAATGTATTGTTACTCCTGATATTTTTTATATGATGTGGGAGGAGATTATATAATCGAGGAGCTAGGTATGAGTAAGACCTCTGAAGGATGTTTTTCCGTGTTGAAGTACTATTTTAATTATTAGATTAACCTGACTATTACATAAGGAGACATTGTAAACCTTCAATTTGAAACTAGTATATAAGACAATAATGTGAAATTAATTTTATATAGCTTGTTAAAATAATATTTCAATTATTAGATTTACCTGACTATTACATAAGGAGGCATTGTAAAATTAATTCAAAACCAGTATATAAGACAATAATGTGAATTTAATTTTATATAGCTTGTTAAAATAATATTTTAATTATTGAATTTACCTGACTATTACATAAGGAGGCATTGTAAAATTAATTCAAAACCAGTAGATAAAACAATAATGTGAAATTAATTTAATATAGATTGTTAAAATAATATTTCAATTATAAGATTCACCTGACTATTACATAAGGAGGCATTGTAAAATTAATTTAAAACTAGTAGATAAGACAATAATGTGAAATTAATTTATTATAGATTGTTAAAATAATATTTCAATTATAAGATTCACCTGACTATTACATAAGGAGGCATTGTAAAATTAATTCAAAACCAGTAGATAAAACAATAATGTGAAATTAATTTAATATAGATTGTTAAAATAATATTTCAATTATAAGATTCACCTGACTATTACATAAGGAGGCATTGTAAAATTAATTCAAAACCAGTAGATAAAACAATAATGTGAAATTAATTTATTATAGATTGTTAAAATAATATTCAATTATAAGATTCACCTGACTATTACATAAGGAGGCATTGTAAAATTAATTCAAAACCAGTAGATAAAACAATAATGTGTAATTAATTTATTATAGATTGTTAAAATAATATTTCAATTATAAGATTCACCTGACTATTACATAAGGAGGCATTGTAAAATTAATTCAAAACCAGTAGATAAAACAATAATGTGAAATTAATTTAATATAGATTGTTAAAATAATATTTCAATTATAAGATTCACCTGACTATTACATAAGGAGGCATTGTAAAATTAATTTAAAACTAGTAGATAAGACAATAATGTGAAATTAATTTTATATAGCTTGTCAAAATAATATTTCAATTATTAGATTTACCTGACTATTACATAAGGACACATTGTAAAATTAATTTAAGACTAGTGGATAGGGTAATATTGTGAAATTAATTTAAGACACTCAAGAAGCAGGTACCTAGAAGAAGTACCTATGGTATAAATAAGAAAAACTTTGCAAATTGGATTAGTTTGATCTTCCTCTTGAAGATGATCACTTAGTGATCGAAACATGTATCGAGTGTTGAAAAAACGGGTCGATGTTGGGAAACATTTCAGCAATATTCTCCTACAAACCCTTGGACGGCACTGGACCTGAAATGCACTCACAGAATTCAGTAGCTCGACTTGAGATAACACTAATTTCAACTAACTTTCCACTGTTTGCTCGGTCTTTTATGGTCCAATGAAGCCGTAAAATCCAAATTACGGAAACACAGAAACAATATGTTTATATGACACATGTTGATTTTATTGCGCATTCCGCTCTATGAAACGCTGGCTGCAAGTCGGTTTTATAACTTTTTTGATGGAATCGAAGGCTTTTTAATACGACTGTGTGAAGGAGAAGTCATTTCGGAATCGTAAAAGTTCCATGTGGTGAATGCGAAAGTACAAATAATGGCATGGTATGAGGAAGAACGTGTTTACTCTGGAATAGCAACGGTTTTATAAAGAACAAAGCATTTTTTGACAATATATTAAAACTGTTGACTCACATTTTCAAGAATCTAAACAGCTTTAGAAGGCATTGCGATTTCCTCAATAAAATGAGCGATAGCGAATTTTCAGTTTTTTTCTTGAATAAAACGTACATTTAATTTGTCAATAACGAATTAACCAATTGAAAAAAAATAACAGAAGTATATATAATAATATTTATATAATAAATATTTCGTTTACATAGATGACTGAGAAAGTAGGGATTCAAGTAAATGATGCGGCCAACTGCGACCCAATGACGTTCAGTGTTTGTCAAATTCAAAATTCAAAATTGAAAAAGTGCATTTGTAGATCGAATTTAACAAAAAGTTACTTGAAACAGTTGTGTCTACGGCAATTTAATAACTATATGCCAAATTTTATGCAACTAGGATGAAGTTAACGTTTTGCTCATTTTTGACAGATATCCCCAGATGGAGTAGTAGAAAGCCAAAAACTTTCTTTCCCAAAAATTAATCACTCCTAAAAATATATCCCTTTCAAATCAAAGTTCGGTTAATTGTCATCAATTCATGTATACATAACAAACTCATCATGGAGTTTAACTTTTCTGATACATTTTTACTCATACGGACATTTTTAGAGAGAAATTAAAAATGTGGTATAAAAATTTTAACATGACTGGTGCAAAGTTTCAATCACTTGGCTATTTTCTTAAACAAACGTCAGTACCTTCAATTTTGAAAAAGCAGACACAACTCAAAAACTGCAATAGGTATTAATAAAAATAATAGAGTTGAAATTACATTAAAATTTCAATATTCAGTATTTACAGATTATTTATAAACACTAACTAGAGCGGTAAGGATGCTTAATCACGGTAATCACGTTAATCACGTTTGTACCCATTTGTATTTTCTATAATATTATTGTGGTTTAAAATTTATGATAATATAAATTAATTTAAATATAATTTTTTTTTAGTTGCCTCTGCTTTTTCGAAATCAAAGGTTTGCTTAAGAAAATAGTCAAGTGATTGAAACTTTGCACCAGTCATGTTAAAATTTTTATAGCAAATTTTTAATTTTTCTCTAAAAATGTCCGTATAAGTAAAAATTTATCAGAAAAGTTTAACTCCATGATGATTTTGTTATGTATATATGAATTGATGACAATTAACCGAACTTGTTTTTTAAAAATAAAGGGGATATCTGTCAAAACTAAACAAAACGTTAACTTTATCCTAGTTGCATGAAATTTGGCATTTGGATATAAAATTGCCGTAGACACAACTTTTTCAAGTAATTTTTGATAAATTCGATATAGAAATGTACTTTTTCAATTTTCTTCAAAAAAAAGTTGAATTTGACAAACACTGAACGTCAGTGGGTCGCAGTTGGCTGCATCATTTCAAGTTAATTTAAAGCACAAACAAGTGCCCAAATCAACTCGATGGGATTGAAAACACAAAAATAGGGGGGAAGTCTCAGTATGGTGTGACCATACTTTTCAGCAATACTCTCAAGGGAATACACTTTTTAAAATGTTTTTGTCTGTAAAACATCAAGTAGTTGGTTTTTGGTATAGTTATCTTCAAAATACAAATTGATATCCATTAAAAAACTTTGTATTTCATCTTTCCTCGAATTTTTATTTTGTACTTTGATGAACTGTCGCGAATGATAGGAAACGTTGTCATGAACTATTACACCATTCGCATTAAAATTTGGGATCGAAGTGTTTTCAAACCATTCCTCAAAAATATTACCTTCAATATTCTTATGATAGTCAACATTGCAGTCCTCAAGTTTTTTTCCACATAATTTCAAAGAATTGGGAACCCATCTTTCACTTCCTCTGCAATGCACAATGATCAGTCGCGATGCTTTATTCAAAGGAATGTTAGGCGTACACATTTCCGAACCATCAGTCCACCCTTTCGTAACTGTGTCGTGAGTCTCATACCAAGTTTCGTCCAAATAGAAAATTTGTCGTTGTTCTTGTCTATATTTAGTTATTTGTACTGTATCTGTTACGCAATTCCACTATTCTTCTGCTTTCCATAACTGCTTGACTTTTGTTTATTATTTTAAATCTAAATCCTAGTTTCTATATCCAAGTCTGAAGAGTTTTGTCACAGCAGTTCACGTTATGGCCGGAAGTATTCAATTTTTTCCTTATGAATTCAGTGGTAGGAATCTCATTGCCTCTGTAACAGTCGTATATTGTTTTTTTCAATGATTTCATTAGATGAACATTAAAGGTTCTGGTAATCCCGTATCACATCGCGTCTTGCATTCATAAGGTTTGTTTTTGACTATTTTACGTACAGTTGAGAAAAGAATTTCGGTCAAATCTGATGTTGCTTGTAACAGTTTGTTTCAGTCGAAACCAAACTTGAGATGTAGATTCTTATATACATTGAAACATACTCTCGGTGTTTCAGTAATCAAATGCATCCTTATTCACTGGTATCTCTTTTTGGCATTGTTCACCAGCGCTATTGGAATCACTTCACAGGAAAAAGTCTGCGTTGTTATCACACTCGTTATTGCTATTAGTACTCCTCCAAGGACGCCACATTTTAAACAGATGACAAAAAATGTTAAGTAATCATAACCGTACCAATATCGAATTTCAACAACACGACTGCTATAACCATCTCGCATTGTATTCGTCACCGTAACAACAATTTCAAATTCAATTTCATGACTCCAGACAACCATAAAACTCGGTTAGTAAAAATCATCCAATGCGAACCGCCAATTCTTCAGTCCATGTGGACTAGTTGTCAGCGGCATTAATTCTCTGTATTGGTTTTTTTGGCCTTTGAGATGCCTATAGCTTCAACTATTCACAATACAATTTAGTTCAATCAACTATACATAAAAAACTAAGATTGCACTACTTAATTTTTTGCTCACAATATTTTTGTAACGGGCACTTTGGCTGTAAAAGAACCGATATTTTGTTAGTTTCATTAATCCTCGTAGAGATTACTGTGGATGCATTCGACCGTTTCGTACACAAACTCATTATTCCAGTACGGTTTCGCCTCATTCCGTTCTTATGAATGACCGAACAGTAAAATGCATTCCGCAAAAAACGCCACGCCGACATTCTCCGAAGTTTTTTCATCATTATAAAGACCGATTGACGGACCAATAACTAACATGGCGGACAGATAATTAATGCGATATTAAACATTGACAGCTTTATGTTAACAATCCAGATACAGGACTGGACCCGTGTAAATAGAAATTTATGTGTTATGAATAATTTAGACCGAATGGGAAAAAGTCGAAACGTTTGGCTCGGTAACTCATCCAAATTGGCGATTGCGATTATAAATATTCGCCCATTGTCTTTGACCACACGCGGCGAGTTCCATTCGGAGGTTCCGAAATCCGATCGAGGGAACGTTCTTGGAAAAAAGTTCTCGATAGGATTATATTTATAATTTTTCAGCTCCAGGTGACAAAAAATGCTCAGAATTTTTGTCGCCTCAAACAAAATTTGAATTTTCTTCTTCTCGAAATCGCTAAGGTCCGAGAAAAGTAAAGAAACATAATGAGACACAACGGTTTAATTGAAAACTCTAACTTTTGACAGTTGTCATTTAAAAAACCAGTGAATAGAATCGAACGTAACAGTTTTTGATGTAAATCTGTTATTTTATCACCGACAGGGTATCAAGCATGCTCCATATTGAAAAAAAAAATTGAACTTGCATCAAAATATAGGGTTGATGAATTTTTTGTATCGATGGAAGATCTTGAAAACTGAAACTTGAAAAATAGACCCTGAAATGATCATTTCCTTTTCAAACAACAAAAACATGACTGGGTGGTAGATGATCATTTCGTAATATTCATCATTGAAAATTAAGCATATTTGGAGGAACGCAGAAGCGAAAAAATGTGAAAATTCACATAGCAACAGATTTTGAAACTGTCCATTTTTTCAATTTTACTAATCCAGACACTCTTTGCTTGAAAAGGTGTTGAAAAATTTCAAATATACGTGAAATGAATTGGCTGCAATTCAATATTCATGTCATGAGATGAAAACGAAAAAAGAGGACAGAAAAAAATAAACAAGCTAATTGGCAACGAAAACAAATTATAGTGGTCTGAAATCAAAATAATTAAAAAAAATAGGTTGAATGATAGTATTCATCAAAAATAGCTACGAAATTATCGTTCGAAGACGATTGTGGATAATAATAATAATAATAATGTATTTTCTATAATGTTATCCAATTTGGTACTGAAGAGCCTTAGGGCAAGTGTGTTAAGGCGAAACATCGATGTATACCAGTGAGGATGACAGTGTTCCATGTGAGTACGATTTATTACCATTCATTCAAAGTAGAACTCATGTGAATGATATCTGATTCTTATTCCACAACAAATGTTTGATATACAAACTGAGTAGAGAAAAGTATCTTCTGTATAATTCAGTGTTCATATAGAAGTATTTGTTTCGAAATAATTATTTTCTTTCGTGTAATTCAATGTTTATATGAAAGTAGCTGTTTCAGGAGGACTTTCTTTCAGTTTGTGTCTGAAAGTTACTTCTTTGCATGATCTACACATCCATGTATAGAGTTACTTATTTTCAAATCGATTACTTCCTTCCTTTCTTTGGAAGATTCCCTCATCCTTTTTTTGTATCAAGATGGAGTAGTAGAAAGCCAAAAACTTTCTTTCTCAAAGAATAGAAACATTCTGAAGAAGCTTGGTTGTGAAATTTTCATTCTTATTGTTTCATTGAACTGATTTCCATTCATTTTTCAACCCATTTGCCTAGGTTGAATTTTTATTTCGCGGCAAAAATAAAATAATCGGTTTTGCAGAATTTTTTTAATTTTCTGTTGGACTAACAACTGATAACTACTTAAAACAATGAAAAATAATAATGGATCATTAAATATAGCAAAGTAAAAGTAGTTTGCAATATCATTTATTTTAATTTCAGGTCCCAATAATCTGTTTTCTTCACAAATTAGCTGTCCCAGATTTTTATTTTTATTCAAATTTTTCCAATTGAATCCCATTTCTGCCCTCATTTGTTTCAACTAACTCACTCCAATATATCGGTTCCTTTACTTTTAGTACAACTTCAATTTTTCATTCATTTCATTTAAATTTTTTTTTCACAGGCATTTAAAAACTACCTGAAACAGAAAAATAAACGAAAATACATAATACTAACTCCACAAAAGCCAAACACATGGCACAGTCTATCAAAAAATACCGAATTATTTCAAATGTACCTTTTTTATATTGTTTTGAAAAAGCCCGTCAGGTCCTGTTTCGAGTGGATCAAAAATTGCAAAAAACTTGCCACGTCTGATAAAGCAGAGTTATGTTGGTTAGAATATTCATTTAATATTTAATGAACTCAAGTACCTCCGAGACAAAGAGTGTCATCTTTGAGTGAGTTTTTTTCAGTGATTTTGGTACCCCGTCTAAATATTTAAACTCTATACACACACAGTTTGTAATTACTTTCTGATTTCTTTGCCTTGTTTCTGAGCTTCAACTTCTTCAATGTACATTGGTTCTCGAAATAGTTTCAGCCAAATCATCACCAGCAGCAAAATGGGCCTGATATATTACCTTGAGGGTACTCATAACCTGTTGGCTTCAAAGAAACCTACCACAGTCAGCAGAATTGTCTATTCAGAAACAATTCAATGGATTTATCTCAATACAAATTCTGTTTTTGCGCAGTTTCAATTTCAACGCTGCCATTTTTGAATTAGTGCATGAATTTCAGTTCTTCCGGAAATGTAGATTCAAAATTCCTACTTTATCTTCAATATCATCCCTGGGGCGTATGAAAACACCTTGTCACATTTATTTATGGCACTATTTGCCTCAAATATCGTAATTATGGGCGCTAGATTCGATTGTAGGTCCGTGAGGATTGTTCAAATGGGCAATAAAATGGTGATAATCCCTCTGTATAAACATCAACATAGAATGTATTATTTGCGTAGTCGGTACAGCTTATCGTGAGAAACGAACAAGTTCGTGTTGTTTCAAGGATGGATGGTTTGTTAAAGTCTACGTTTTTACTTGATATCGCCAAAGCAAATAGGTAGTGTTCTGCTGATGACGACTAGTTTAGAAATCGTTGTGAAGTTTTACTATTGCGGGAAAGAAGGTTTTTGGCCTTCTTCTTCTTCCATCTTGATACAAAAAATGAGGGAATCTTCCAAAGAAAAAAGGAAGGAAGCCATACAAACCAACTGTCAAAATTGATATATGTTTTCGAAGGAAAAATTGTATTTTTTCCACAGATAACAACGATACAACTTCAACGTATTCAAAAAACGCACTTGAATGTAAGATTTCTATTCGAAAGGCAACACGTGTTTCGCCTTACATTAACATCTTCGGGTGTCACAATAGTGTGCAAATTCTGTGTCGTGCTTTTATAGTAAATTGAATCATCATGAATATTGTTACCTGACAAATTACATTATCTAAACTATTCACCTTTCTAGGAACAACTCATAAAACTGGAGAATAATGAATACAATCATGAAGAATGAGAATTGGAAGTTTCTATGTTTTTACCCACTTTTATTTGTAACTAACGTTTTGTCCTTTGAGGACATTCTCAGACTAAAAATGATTGATTATATTAGCCCCTATATAGCACCACTGTAGGTAATATTATTATTATTGTTAATTAGAAAAACGTTATTATACCAACCACATAGATTTATATCTTGAAAATACTCATTACATAACTACCTAGCCTTCAGGAAATGTATATCCTACTTCAGATCCTTTGGTGACTATGTAACAACTGGTGGCTATCATTTCTTAACTTTTCTTATTGTTCAACTTGAATATTCAGGCTATATTCTTCTAGTCTACTCTTTGATGACCAGGCTTTACTGTGATAAGAACAAATCATGAAGTTTCTCAGCTTTTTCACCTTCAGCAGAACCTTCACTGTGTATACAGGGTGTAACATGAGTACGTTCAAATATTCAAGTGACGTACTCCTGAGACAATTTTAAGAAAAAAAGTCTATATGAACTTGTGTCCGAAAATGCTTCGTTTCGGAGATGCGGGGTGTTGAAATTGAATTTTTTTGTTCGCTTTTTGAAAATAACTCTTGCAAAAATAAGTTATTTGCACGAAATTCAGTACCCGGGTTTTTTTGACGCGGGAAATCATAATTTCGTATTAATTTTCATGTAACATCTGAAGTCCGCTGCGTACGCTGTCATTATTTATTTCAAATTGCTCAAACTTTTTTGACAGTGAACTTTTGGTACTTTTCATAAAAAACCTAATTTCCACACCTTTTCCAAGTGAAAAAGGTACATCTCCTCAACAACGCTGGAGGTGATCGTTTTCGAGATATTTGCAATTTTCTATATCGATGCCTATTACTTTATAGCTAAATTTGATTTCAATAATTTTTGCCACTCCCCGCTTGCAAATTAAGTTAATTAAATCGAGTAAGCTATGAACGTTTGTTTATAAAAATAGAAGTTCGATGTCACATTATTAACTATTAATTAACTGAAAAATTTACAGTTTGGAGTTTATAAAGGGATTTTTTGGTATCATGCCCGACCTTACGAATGCGGAAATGGCTGATATGGTTTTTGCATACGGCTTGGCTGACGTAAATTCAAGCCAGGCCAGACGCATCTATCAGGAAAGGTATCCCCAACGCGTGACTCATTGTGCAGCGACATTTGCGAATCTTTTCCGGCGACTTTCCGAATCTGGAAGCTTTGAAACAAATTCTGCAGTAGGACGGCCACGGACAACAAGAACTGTAGACTTGAAAGAGGGGTTCTCGAAGAAATTAGTGAACATCCAGAGATAAGTACAAGAAAAATAAGTCAAACTTCAAATGTGAGTCACATGACAGTTTACAGAATTTTAAAGAAACAGCAATTATATTCTTATCATATACAGCGTGTCCAGGCACTTACGCTACGTGATTTCCAACCACGTATCGAATTTGCTCAGTGGCTTAAACGAAAAGTCGAACAACATCCGCAAATTACATCGAAAATCCTCTTCATAGATGAGGCTAATTTTTCAAGAAATGGTATCATTAACTTCCATAACAACCACATCTGGGTGGAACATAACCCATATGCGATAACGCAAACTCATTTCCAAGACAAATTCTCTTTTAATGTATGGGTAGGCATAATTGGGGATTATTTAATTGGGCCCTATTTTCTCCCCTTACGTTCGATTGAAGATGCTTACCTACAATTTTTGGAACACGAGCTTCCCCAACTTATGGAAGATGTTCCCATTGGTCTCCGAAATCACTCTTGGTTTATGCACGATGGAGCTCCTGCTCATTTTAGTGTGACAGCAAGACAGTTTTTAGACGTAGCATATCCCCAACGATGGATCGGAAGAGGAGGCATTGAGCATTGGCCCCCGAGGTCACCCGACCTCAATCCCATCGATTTTTTCTTTTGGGGATACCTAATATCTCTAGTTAATGATAGCCCTATTGAAAACGGGGAAATGTTGAGGGATCGCATCATAGCTTGCTGCGAAACGATAAGAAACACTCCGGGCATTTTTCAACGGGTGCGGAATTCTTTGATGAGGAGAGCAAAAGCTTGTATTACTGACAAATTTTGGACTGAGTTACTTGAAAATGGCCTTATAAGCCGAAACCGGTCGTAACGAATAAATAAACACAGTAGAAACTAGACAAAAGTATTTTCTCTGTAGCGGT
This sequence comes from Leptinotarsa decemlineata, assembly GCF_025532065.1. NCBI lineage: Eukaryota > Metazoa > Arthropoda > Insecta > Coleoptera > Chrysomelidae > Leptinotarsa > Leptinotarsa decemlineata. The sequence goes on from NW_027412668.1 coordinate 1,152,196, forward strand.
TCCTGCGAATATACAACGACACTAAAACAGACATAAAACACGCACAAACACCACTTTCGCACTCCAAACTGCTGTCCTTCGGGCAAAACGAGGCGATTATTGAAATTACCGGCCATCAAACTCGAGAAAATCACACATACTCTAAAGGAAATGGGTTGTCTTTTCGTTTTTTCTGTCAAAGATAGGAATCCGTGCTTTTGAAAGGGACTTTTTTTCGGATAATCGTATTAGACCGAAAGTTGAATGGGGCCTCGTTTTTTCCCTATGATTTCCTTCCAAGAAATCTGGATATATAATTAGCTTTGATTATGAGTACAGTTTTATTGACCCACTGACTGACTGATTCACCGACTGACTCACTCACTTAATCATTGACTGACTGTCTGACTGACTCGCCGACCGACTCACTCACTGATTGAATGATTCACCGATTGACTGAACGACTATCTGACTGACTTACTGACTGACAGACGCACCGACTGTCTCACTGAATGACTGACTCACTGACAGACTGACTGACCGACCGACTCACCTACAGACTCACTGACTGTCTGACTGACTCGCTGACTGACTGACTCACTGACTGTCCAACCGATATGACTGACTGATTGACTGACCAGATGAATAACTCATTGACAGACTGACTCACTTTCTGACCAACCGACTGACTGACGCACTAACTCATTGACTGACTGTGACTCATTGACTGACTGATCGACTCACTGACTGACTGAATCACTTATTGACTGACTCACTGATGACTGACTGACTGACTCACTGACAGAATGACTCAGAGACTGTCTCACTGACTGATCTTCTGACTCATGGCTCAACTGATTCATCAATTGATTGGTGACTCACAGACTGATTGACTCAGTGACTGACTGACTCACGAACCGACTCACTGACTGTCTGTCTGACTCACTGATTGATTGATGGACTCACTGACTGACTCACTGACTGACTGACTGCCTCATTCGCATAGTCGTATGCGTCGCCACGCCAGCAATCGGTTTATGTGCGGCTATATATGTTTCATATAAAAAATGATAACAAAACTGATTTACGACAAGATAAATATTTATAAAAAATATGACACTCTCGTTCAGCTTTCGCTGCTTCTTTCTACCATTCAAGGAATCTGAAACCGGTGATTCAGACTTTCCTAAAGGTCTGTAATAAAGTGCGAAATTTGAATTATGCAAAGTATCCTTATCGAGCGCATGGATTTATTTCAGTCTACCAAACATAGTAATGGCTTCTTTATACGGCGTAATCAGTTTATTAATATGCAATGTTTATTTCACCTGGAGATGAAGTTACAGATAATAATTTATGGGAGATGAAATTCAGGTAATTTCCTCTGGAACCCTCATGGGTTGTTGATTGATTGGAATTGTTATTGTACCATTACGGCTGACGTCAAACGTTTACTTCGGATTCGAATGGTCGCTATTAATTGGGCCAGTTGGATTTAGTGTTTTTACATTAAGTTTTATTTGAGGTTATTTGTCAACAGACTGTAGATAAAATCCATTTTATGACAATATCACTTTGTTACTTAGTATATTACTTGAAAGGAAACAAATTAATTGTTTGAAACTTTTGTAGGTTTCTTAAATTTTTATGAACGGAGGAGCAAGTATAAATAATATTTACTTTATATTACTTCATACAGGGTCTTTCATTGAGCAACCAAAAGCCACCTAATACATCAATCTGAATGAAACAACTTTTACTATTTTTTGAATTTTTTTGGGCTTCACAACTCTGTATATATTAATCTTTAACGCCTTTAGTTAAAAGTTGAAGACATAAAGACGGTTCCCTATAATTATCATATAAAACTGTTTAACTCTGTTAAAATATGTTTTTCCGTTAACCAGCTGTCGCACTCCTCAGAAGTGGCAACTTGTGTGAGATATGGATTAACGAGGTCTTAAATTTCAACGTGCGATTTCTAGCAACGTGAGCTAATCATAAAAAATACTTCATTTGTTCTTAGGATTATCCATATGATATAAAACACGTCATAATCCTGAGCCACAAACTACATATCACAAAATAGTAAAATAATTAAACTTTGGGGAAGAAAGGGTTTGGCTTTCAACTTTTTCTTTACACAAAAAATAGTGGGGAATCTTGTGAAGAAAAGAAAAAAGCAATCAATTTCGAAATAAACTTTCAATGACAAACTGGAAGAAAAAAACTCTCTCGATATCATTCAGATATCATTCACAGGATGGCTACACAAATAAAAGAGTTGAAATTTCACTTATACGGAACAGTGTCATCCTCAAAGGCGGACATCGATGTTTCGGAATAAGATACTCGTCTCAATGCTTCTTCAGCACCAAATCTGAATAACATTTTGAGAAAAAACACTCAATTCATTTATGAAATTACACGAATGAGTTTAATCTACTAATGATATCGCTACTCATGCATTCGTTTATTTGATTCAATCCCAGCCATAGGAATCCTATTTAAATTTATAAAAGTATATTTTAAGGAAAGATCAATTTTTGGGAAACTCTCATCTAAAAGTTTGCTTTGAGATTATGGGCTTTCTTCCTTTCTTTGGAAGGTTCCCTTTTTTTGTATAAAGATGGAGAAGTAATTGTCAAAAAGCTTCTTTCCTGAAAATCAATTACTCTTAAAACAATATCCTTTCCACTTCAAACACAATTTCCTTTCTGAAGTTATAGAGTAGGCGATTTTACATAGAACATATAGTTTATAAAATAAAATTTACAAAAACGTCCTCATTTTTGGAAGATTCATTCATATTCAGTCATGAATATTTGAAGCTCCAATTTTCTACTTGCTATAAAACCTGATTTGACTGACCCGACTGAAGATAGCTCACCGCTTTAATACATTTTTTTCTAACAAACCAAGGAATATGAACCTAACCTAGTAATTGGGCTACCTTTTTCTCATAATGGGGATTCAACACAAGCGATCAGTATTCCTTTGTCCCAATTTCTACCGTGAACACACCGAAGTGTGAAAAATCATCCGAAGAAATGCATTCAAATTCAAAACGTAAATCATAGATAAAAAAATAACGGACAGCACGACACAGTGACCAACAAAGAAAGTCACCCAACATGAGTTGGTATACCTTTTGTTAACGAGACATAATACATCTCAGTCGATGCTATCAGAAATCTCCTAATCCATCAGAATCCGATTCCAGGTAGAGGAACATCGAAGAATAGTCTCGCGATTGAGACGCTGGAGACATAAATCCTCCACAGGTACTAGTCAAATGAGGAGCAGCAGTGTTGCCACTGAGGATGTTGTTCGATTTTTTAGAAGAGGTTTTGAGAAAGTGAGCGAAAATAACACAAGTGTACAGAAAAAAATGGGAGCTGTTTTGTTATTTCGCGTATTAGGAGTCACACGTTGAAATTAATCCTTAGCTCGCACAAATTTTTACTGCTGAGGGTTGTCGTTCGTAGGGGTGTGACAGTTGGTTAACGGGAAAACATAATTCATACCTTGAAGCTGCTGGATTCCCTCTTGAAAAGAGCTATCCGCCTGATTGAAGATTCGAACATTGCTTGCAACCTTTATAGTTTTTCATCAAAAAATACATTCAGTGGTAACCACCAAGCACATTTATTCCTTCCAGTGAGACTCCCATTTGGTACATTTTAGTTTGTAGGAAGCATCTGGAAGGTCTCTTTGAAGCGTCCAACAGTAGTCTGCCATCATTGAGACGCTCCATCTTCCCTGGTGTCTCTTTTCCACCTCCCTAATATCTTGGTGAACTCTTCCACCTTGCTCTTCACTCACATCTCCCAAATTTTCTGAAGAGTAGTCGAGGTTGGAATGAAGAAAATGCACTTTTGAACTCACTAGGCAACAGAGTTTGCCATTCCAAACGTTCAGCGAAATGACTTTCTCTAATATGGTGGGGATTTTTATCGGCCAAAAATGGTCATTGTGAAAGTTCAAAATAGCATCTCGTGAAAAATTTGCTTCGTTCGTAAATGAAAAATTTCGTAAAAAATTATTATTGTGTGCCATCGCAAGAATTAACCAGCTGCAAAACATTATTCTTGAGTCAACATTCCGAAGCAGTAGAACTTGGACCCGCTGAGTGTGATATGGGTATGGAAGGATTCCTTCTGGAACTGTCCATACGGTTTTGGACTGACTTCCAACTGCAGTATAATTTTTCTGGTACTATTTAAAGGCTTCTTTTCTAATGCATCAAGTTGAGCTTCTTCAAGTTCATGGGTTGTTACAGTTTCTGGTCTTCCATCACCTGCATTTCCATTAAAACTCCCAATTTTACATAATCTTGCATGTAGCGTTCTGAATTACTATGTTTAGATATCGTCCTGGTAAATTCTCCGTGCTTCTTCCGCATTTCCATTTGCTGAACCATAAAAAAAGTGCACGTCAGCCATTTCAGCGTTAGTTGGATTATTCATGATGGAATCACTGCTGATTGACAGCTCTGACTTTCACCGATATAACAACACTATCACTGTCAGCTGGTCTCCAAGATATGCATATGGTGTTCAAGATATGCAAAGGGAGCGTTTGGTAAAACAACTTCCCAACAATTACCCAGCAACTACACTCCAGGACTGTACCCCTGGTAGTAGGAGAATGTATACTCAAGATGCTCGAGATTTGGAGTGTACTCCAGAGCACTAAGCCTGAGGATTAAGTGGGGAATGGGAAAAAATACCAGCGTGGTCCAAACAGAACTGGCTGGTATCTCAATCGCCACAAAAGAATTAACCAAGAAAGGAATTTCTGGCGAAAACATAGCAATCTGCACTGACAGCAGACAAGCCCTATTAGCCTTAAACAGACAACGTGTAACCTCAGGGCTAGTACTAGAGTGTCACCAAGATATAGCCAAAGCCTCGATAGATAATATCATTATCCTGAGGTGGGTTGAAGGGCACGACATGAGTGAAGCTAATCGCATTGCTGACTCTTTAGCCAAGGAAGCGGCTGGGCTAAGAATTTTAGGATCCAGTGGTACCCACGGCCTGATGACTTCGACAATTGCGGAACCAGTCGAATGTTACACCCATGCTCAATCCTTAATGAGATGGGATGGAATCAAATGATGCAACCTTGTCAGGATCGCCTTGTGCGACCCTGGGAAGCTGGCGCCAAAGGAATATCTGGCGATGACCAGGAAAAATCTACGCTCGACAGTAGGATTTCTGACTGGCAACTGTCAACTAGGGAAACACCTCCACAATATGGAGCTAGTGGACACAACTCTATGCAGGATGTGTGAACAGGAAGCTGAGACTGTCAAGCATGTCCTATGTAAGTGCCCGTAGTTATCGTCAATAAGAGAGTGTGTTTTCGGCGAGTTTTGGCCTACACCTGCTGATATAAAGACGATGTCTCCAGTGACCTGTCCACCCTACTGGAAAGGACAGAATGGACGATGACCTAGGAGGAAAACTCCTCAGGAGGATGTACAATGGGTCACGGTGGCCTAATTGCCTCCCTACTCTACATATACAGATATGTAAAGCGGCTTCAATTCTTTTCCTCGAAAACGAAGCTAGTTATGGAGAAAACTTGAGCAACAAAAAAGTTGATTTTTCATAAATATCGTTTTTTCAAACTGAAACGCCCTGTATCTCTGAAACGAAGCAACTCCAGACATATGTTCATAGGAACTAGTTTAGGAGGCTCGTTTATTCAATATCAGAAAATGATACACCTATCACTGTGTACTATGGACATTGAACTCGCCTCTCACATATCTGACACACATAGTAATAATAATAATAATAATTCTTTATTCTCCAGAAGGACAATACAAGTATTGTATAGGAGTAGTCGTTCATCTAAAATTAACAGATCATGATAACATTCAGTTAAATTGTATATAACAAAACAGTAAATTTGCATATATTATAGTCGTTCATCTATATAGTATAGAATAATTGTGTAACACATATATACATACATATACAGACATATATGCACATATTCACCCAAATACACAAATAACAGACAAATCATAAAGGATTTACAAATACTTATTATAGTGCCTGATCGACTTTATAATAGCATCTTTCAATGAAAAAATGTTTAAGACTTTCTTTAAAACATGTTAAGGTTTGACTCTCTCTTACATAGTCTGGTAATTTATTAAATAATAAAGGATCTAGTGACTTTGGACGGTTTTTAGATAATTGGACCCTAGAAAAGGGTATATTCAGCTGATTTTTTATTCTTGTGTCATGTTTATGGATACGCGACACCCAAGCCAAATCTGAGATAACAATTAATGTTCCTTTTTGTAAAAATGTATATACCCATAGGTTTGTTTCTTAATTTGAACTCAATCAAGTTCCTATTGAACTAAGAAATATAAAAAATATTAATGAACGCAAGGAAACAATTAGATCCTTCGTTGATCACAACTTTGATTTCTCAAAAGAAATATTTGAATCAACTCACTGAATCATGTCTGAATCCTTCTTCGGGTTGATAATTGCTTTCTATTATTATTTTTATTTTCATTACAAATTTTAATTTCTTACTGAAAGGAATCAATAGTTTTTTTTTCTCACTTACATTCATGGTTACATTCATACATATGATAAAATACGCACGCAACACAAGCTTTACTTAAGCGTTTCCCAAGAACTGCTAAGAACCACTTATTTATTGTTATTATTATTAATTTACTGTAATTATTATTAAAGATATTCTAACATCTATTATAGACAAAAATATGTATCTGAATTGAATAAACTGAATGATTGATTGAACTCTCTTTCTTAAAACGTCCTATCGAGTCACCCACTGAAGTTTCGTACCGTAGTTAGCAAGCACCCTGCATATCTCTACAATATTCTATTTGTCGTTTTTATATAACTTGTCTTATCTTATTCAGCCTCTCCTCATTGTCAAAACTTCTCACCCGCTTCTACCGAAATTTCGTAACATCGGCAATGCCGACCAAAGCTCTCTACGATTTGTAGCGAGTCACCATGATTTTCACATATTATTTTTACATCAATCACCGTTTCACCACTCTATTACCCGATTCGAACTATCAATCTCGGCTGTTTCGTCTTCACTTTGACTGACTACTTACTCGGCTGTCGGGCCCCCGCCGGGGCTGCGTGTCCGTCTGTCTGTCATTCTGTCAACTTGCCGGTAATCGGGCCGAGAACTATTTATTTTATGAAGCCCGATACTCGCGTCAGGTGAGATTTATTGTTTACAAACTGTACCGTTCGATGAGTGTGGGTTTTTTGGAAGAATTGAACGATTTTGAAAGTGCAAAATATGATGATGATGATGATGACAATGTTCTCGAACACCAGCACTGGGATAGACACTTTAATACTCGCGAGAATTTATAGTGCCAGACTAGATATCACAGCGTACAATCATCACCAGGGACAATTTGAAAGAAACTGGAAACAGATAAATATCAAACATGCTTTTGGACTTGATTAAGTACCCGTACATTAGAAGTACATTAGAATAATGTCACTCTTGGTTCAGCCTAGCACCACTGATGAAACCTAGGGCGAGTTGGTTCCTTTGAACTCTAGTTCCATCCAGTTGCATTGCAGTGAACCTTCTGTCGATTCCGTAGATTTTAGCTTCGTAAGGGGAGCTGTCATCGCCAGTTATCCATTTGATATGAGAAGATCTCACAAGAAAAAGTCTAACAGGGTCAAATCTTACGGTCTTAGTGGCCAGTTCACACCACCTCCTGTTGAAACCACATGTCGTTGGTGTCAAGATCATCCAATTCAGGTCGAAAGAAGTTGGTAACCATAGACCTATAGTGCTCCCCGTTGACAGTGATGGTCTGGCCAACTAGGAACACTAGGGAACTGATTTTTAAAAATATCGGCTCTTGGCCCAAATTTGGGAAACATTTATCTGAGGGTTTTTCCAAACGGCCTCATCTCAGGTACCTATAGGTACTGTCAACGGTGGTATCGATATTGTAACAAATTCATTAATGTAGTTGTTGTTCAAAACTGCTCCCTTAGCATCAATCATCCAGGCGTTGAGAAGACGATACAAACTGCAGTACCCAAAGGAAGATCAAAATACACGATCATTGTGAGAGAACCAGCGATAGCATGTATAGCAAATGATTCCACTTCCACTGTTATGGAACCTTTTGGTGAATAAGTCTTTTGGATCATAATGGAAATGAAGTGGTGGGCTATAAAGGACATAGTCGTCCTAGTCTAACCCAGGGCAAATATTTTGATAAGGACGTACAAGTATCTGAACAATATAAAAAATGGACAGAGGCAGAAGGACTTGGCATAGGTCCATCCACCATAGCGGTCACTATGGCCAACTTGGGATTGAACCCTCCAAAACACTGAGATGAGAGGATTAGATTTCAGTTCAATGGAACCGACAGTTGAAGAAGATAACAAAAAAGTCAGACGTAAGTATCACTTATACGGAATGGAAACAGTAACAAAAAGAGATGTGGGCTGAAACTGGGCATGATATGCTGACTGTACACAATGGTGATTCAGTCCGTGGTAACGTATGCATCATTAGTTCTTCTCTGGGGCTCTAGCTGTGAAGATGCTATATAGAACTAGTTCATGAAAGGATGTCGACACTCTGACAAAACATTTTAAGAAACTATTTCAATATAGCAGGGATTGACTTAGAATAATCACAGAGCTCCTGACTTGACACTGTTCATTTCAAGAAGACCTGAAGAAAATAGGGTTGTGTAAAGGAGGCCTCAGTTGTAACAAATGTAACAATGGCTCGCAGAAAGCAAGTAACTTATGGACAACGAAAATCAACTTCAGAAGAATGATTTAAAAAATCAATGAGAGACTTGTTCAAACTGGCTCCTCAGTAGAAACATTGGAATTCGTTTCAAGAAACGATAAATGTCTCAGTGTTTTCCATAGATTTGGAAGAAAGAGACATGTCAAAATGGTTGAGGTTCTCGCGACCGAGGTTTTAGTGTCACTATTTTTGTTCGGGTTTGAAGCCGTCGATTTTTGAAATTTCTTCCTGGCATTTCATTGAAGACAGTGGCTAGCTCTTTTAGAGGTTCATACATTTTGGTTCCATCTCCGATGACTGGGTATTACAACTGCGTAAAGCGTATTTATGTTGATTCAGGTAGTTTGACGGGGTAATACCTTTATTCGGTTGAAGTTCACAACTTCTGTTGAAATCATCTGTGTGTTTCTAGATCTCTATTGCCTTCTGTACCAGTCGACTATGGTATCCTTACTGTTGTACCATCAAGGTTCTTCTTCATGAAATGTTTTGAAGAGGAAAGTACGAAAAGTGTGGCTGATCTACTGAGGAAGAAGATGAAATTGAGGAAAACTGGTGCATGGGGCTTATTTGGAACTTGTTTTGGAACATGTTGAAGAGTACATATTGTAGATAATAATTATAATAAATGGTCTTTATTTTACGTGGCGGAGTTGAGCGAAGCGCTATTCTTCCACTCAACCACGTTTGAAAAAAAAAAGAAACATTACAAAAAAATTAATGTCAATTTCAGGACAATAGTAAAATGAAATACAAATGTTTATGTTTAGATCACTGTTGGCTGAGCAATTCAGTTTTAAGTTTACTTTTGAATAGCAGTAGTGATGACTTTTTCAAACATTCACTGAATGAATTATATATACATTGTTACAGCATGATACGTGAAGGATCGTTCAGAGATAGTACTGTTATGATTCACAATGTCAAAGTTATAGTTCTTGAGTGTTTCTGATGTCTGGGAAGGAATTCATTCACCAAATAAGTGAGTTGTTGTGTTTTTATCAGTTTGTGAATGAAACAAGCGAAATGCAATTCTTTTCTGTTTTGCATTTTCAACCAATTAACTTGATTGATGGAGGGGGTCACATGATCTCTGTAATTCAAGCTGAATGTTAGTCTAATGCAGGCGTTCTGTCCTTTTTGAATTCTTGCAGAAGTTGTGGAATCGATACAAGGGCCATAGACGACATCGCAATAATTAAACATAAATAGAATCAGTACGTCTGAAAGGGTAATTTTGAGAGACCTGTACCTAAGAGAGTACAGATGTTTCAGATACCGTACGACCTTTGAATGAGAGTATTGACTTGATGAACAAATCTGAGGTTGTAGTCTATGTGAAGTCCTAAACATTTTATTTCGTCAGTCAATTCCACAGAATATCCATCAATATACAAATCGTTGTTATCCATGGCCCTTCCACGATCTTTGGCTTTTCCAAAAAATTATTAAATGATTCACTGGGATTAAGGTTTAGACAGTGTAGCTGCGAAATCTGAACAAGATTTTTTATATCATTTTTGAGCGATGTTTCATGATCAATAAGCTGATTTAGTTTACAAGTTAGTGTCGTCTGCATATGTATGAATATTGAATAACTTAAGGACCTTGGAGAAGTAAGATGTGTAGATAATAAAGAGTAGCGGGGCGAGAATTGAACCTTGTGGGGCTCCATGACATACACTCATATTATCAGACTGACTACCCTTTATCACAACACGTTGCTTCCTATTTTTGAAAAATGAACTAATAAAGTCACATGCCTCCATACTGTAACCAAAAAAAAAGTTTAGCGCACATCAGATCGTGATTCATGGTGTCGGAAGCCTTACTGTAATCGAGAGACAAGAAAAGATTGACCTTTTCATTATCGGTGGCTGAAACTATATCGTCGGTCATTTTCAACAGAGTACTAGATGTACTGTGATTTTCCGAAAACCAGATTGGTGTTCAGGCAGAATGTTATTATCAGAGACATAAGAATATATCTGACTATAGGCTGCCTTTTCTACAATTTTTGATATTGCCGGTACTATATTTATGGGCCTCAAATCATTTGTTGTCAAAGGTTTAGACATTTTGTTTATAGGAAAAATAATAGATTGTTTCCATAGTTCCGGGAAGATACTTAGTTTCAAGGCATTTGTTGACTAAATGTGTTAGAACTGGAGTTAAGTAAGGGATACATATCTTGATCATTTTGATAGATATCTTATCTGATCCGGTAGCATTCGTTTTTATGGAGTTCACTCTCATATTAATATCATCCATATTGATTTGATGGAATTTAAAAGTTGAATTTTCTTGAAATTGCGTTGTTTTGTAGAAGTTAAGAAGAGTATCCGGAGGTTCAGCCGCAATTTGAGTGACCGAAGTAATAAAGTGATTGTTTATTTTATTAGGATTAGGAATATGTTCAGGAATACGATCTACTCCAGAAAATTTGGGCACACTCTTCTTTTCTACTTTGGTAACTGGAATCCCCCTTGACTTTATTCAGTGAGATCTTGATGGAAAGCGAAAATTTCATCCACCAAACTCTTCTAAAGCAAACATCGTCAAGCATACTGAACCAAGCATAGAACGCTGTTTTCAGCGCATTCTCCACGAAATAAAATTTATAATTTCCAATTTGAAACTTAACCAAACGACCACTGCAAGTCGCCTTTTTATTATCTCTTGAAAAATATACGTTTCTGCTATCTGCATTACCATCAGCATGCTTTTAAAATTGGTTCTATGCTTAATTAAAATTTTATAACGTGATTATACCTGCCTCTGAAAATATTGTCAACCGTCGGAGCTTAACAAGGAAAGACAAAACCTCAATTTTCTCCGGATGAGATTGCTTCCGTTCTCGAGTTTTTCTTTTACTCGTTGAATTTAATCAAATGATCGTTCGGCGTTCTGCAATGGGGTTTATGCTCGTGTTGTCGATGAATGAACATTAATTTTATGAAGTTTTAGGAGTGTGAGATAGAGTGGGTTGGGTTTGGATCAGGCAAATGCTTTCTTTCTTTCCACATTTTTTATATGAAGATAAAGGAGTAGAAAAACACATCATTTCTTTTCCGAGAATGAGAATAATGAATACACAGCTCTGAAAATGATAAAAAACCATTATAATGATAATATTAATTATGTATTAATTATAATACATAATTTTTGGGAAAGTTTTTGGCTTTCTACAACTCCATCTTGATACAAAAAATGTGAGAATCTTACAAATAAATAAAGAAAACAATCAATTTCAAAAACAGTAACTCTATACACATACAGGGTGATTCAAAAGTACTTTGACAAACTTCAGGAGGTGATTCCTCACAATATTCTAATATGAATAGTCCAAATAAATAAATGTCCGGAAACGCTTCGTTTCCAAGATACAGGATGTTGAAGTTTTATTTTTATTTTCGTTTTTTTCAAATAACTTTTGAAATACTGAACTTAATTAAACGAAACTTGGTAATAGGAGGTTTTTGAGGTGTCGAATTCGAACCTGATGTTCTTATTGCTCTTACTCGTAGGGGGCGCCACCTACACGTCTTTTTCTTTTTTAAAGATTCATAACTTTTTTGGGCGTACTTCTAGCACATTTTTCAGTAAAAAAATCGATTCCTCTATCATATCCACGTAAATAAGCTACCCTTGTTACTAGTCGCTGTAAGCAACCGTTTTCTAAATATTTGGACTTGAAAACTTCAAGTCGATTATTTGATAATCGATGCATGTCGAAGTTATTACGAATATTTTGCTTTTTTCACAAGAATGCTTTGGAAATAAATTTGACGTTTGTGAGTAGTTAGACTGTTTGTGACTGTTAGACGTTTTGTTGAAGTTTCCGTAAGTAGAAGAAGAAATCAACTTATTTTGAAAAAATGGATTATTTGAACAATAATGCTCATTTAGCCGATTTGCATTTCGTTTATGGCCTTGCGGATGGCAATGCCCGCGAAGCAAGACGTATTTACCAGGAGCGATTTCCTAATCGAGTACTGCCTTCAGCTCCAACATTTGCTAGTCTCCACCTTCGTTTGGCAGAAACAGGTAGCTTTAAGAGGGCAGCTGATATTATTAGTAGACCACGAGCAGTCCGAACCCCAGAATTGGAGGAAGCTGTTTTGAACGCTGTCGAGGAGAATCCAGAAACAAGCACAAGAGTGATTGCTGAAGCTATCAATTCTACTCAGTCCACAGTTTGGAGAATTACCCACGATCAACAGTTTTATCCATACCATATTCAAAGGGTACAAGCTCTTTTGCCACGAGACTTTCCCCAACGCATTACTATGTGTCAATGGTTTTTGAGAAAATTGACTGGAAATCCTCAATATTTAAGATGTGTACTCTTCACGGACGAGGCAAACTTCTCCCGAAATGCTATCACAAACTTTCATAACAATCATGTTTGGGCTCTCGAAAATCCGCACGCAGTTAGTGAAAGGCATTATCAGTATCAATTTTCTGTAAATGTATGGGCGGCAATAATTGATAATTACTTGATAGGTCCTTTCTTTCTTCCGCTTCGACTGAATGGCGCAACTTACAGACACTTTTTAGAAAATGAATTGCCGGGACTACTTCAGAATGTACCATTAGAAATTCGTAGCCGCATGTGGTTTATGCATGATGGGGCTCCGGCCCATTTCAGCGTTGTAGCCAGGGAATTCGTCAACACAGTCTATCCAAATCGATGGATCGGTAGGGGTGTAGAAGAACCTAACCAGGCGTGGGCACCAAGGTTCCCAGATCTAAACCCGATAGATTTTTATTTTTGGGACATTTGAAGTCACTAGTTTATAAGACTCCAGTAGTGAACGAGGAAGATCTAAGAAACCGAATAGTAGACGTTTGTGAAACAATAAGAAACACACCAATAATTTTTGAGCGGGTACGAGATTCAATGACTAGACGACTGACTGCCTGTATCTTCTCTGAAGGTGGACACTTCCAACAATTTATTTGAACACAATTTAGTTTCGTTCATTTTAGTTTATTCTACATATTCAAAATTTCCTGAAATAAAATGTTGACATTTCTTACAAATTTTATTAAAACAAATACAAATTATGCACCCTTGATATTAAAATAACTATTTCGCTGAAGGGTGTCATAAAGGAACGTACCCAACAGTAATGACCTCTTCACACGAGTAAAACGACAAATTTATTTCCAAAGCATTCTTGTGAAAAAAGCAAAATATTCGTAATAACTTCAACATGCATCGATTATCAAATCGACTTGAAGTGTTCAACTCCAAATATTTAGAAAACTGTTGCTTACAGTTGTTAGCCTCATTTGTAGTTTTTTTAAAATTATTTTCATAGATTGAATATTTTTTGTATTTATATGTAATAAGGAACTACAAATAAATATTATTATAATATTATATATGTAGATCATGCAAAGAAGTAGGTAACTTTCAGACATAAACTGGAAGAAAAATCATCCTGAAACAGCTTCATTCGTTATGAAATTGAATCAGATATCATTCACAGGATTCCTACACATTTAGTATGTTGTGTCATGATGGAAACTCCGCTCCAACCGAGTATACCATAATTCTTGTGCGACTTTACTAAACTTTTATAAATAGTAATTTTTTGATTTTTACTGATTATACTGGATATCCTGATGAATTTATAAAGTAGGCACCGTGATTTGTTCAGAATGTAGATCCCGTCGAAGGTGAGTCTCCAGTACAATGCCAAGATATTTAATTTTTCTCGCAGGTTTGTTTAACTACGGCTGTATCGGTTATTTACATTTCATACTCTGGGAATGGAATATCATAACTGTTAAATTAGAAAGTTTTTTTTTCAAAATCAATAGATAACAGTCTGAAATCAAAATCTTCTTTCAAATTCAGTTCCAAGTGGAACTAGTTATTTTCATCAGCAAAGCTTATGATTTTAGAGTGAGTATCTAATGAAACCGTTTCTTGGGGTACGCCGTATAATACAATGTGTTCTCCACTGAGTTTATCGCCTTACTCTTTGGATAATTATATTCAATTTACTGAATCTGCAAATAGCCCTCAACAATGATAACGATAGCGGTCTAATACATTCTTTATTATCAAAAAGGTTATACAGTCGAGCTTTGAAGCTAGAACCTCAACCTACTACAAATATTTCAGATTTTCTGTACAGCAAAGGTGTAAATACTGCTTTTAAAACCACCAACAACTCAGGCATGCACATTAAGAATAACAAAGATGAAAGTTGAATAATTCGCCATTATTGAATATGTTCATTCGCAGTTATACTTTCGAAAAATTTATTGATATAGTTAATGAATTGATACCTGACATTTTCAGGCAGATTCATTGATTAGGCAGACGAGAAGGTAATAGGTTAGATTATAAAATGGTTGTAATTTAGAAGTAACTCTCAGTTTATGCTTGAGGAAGTTATTGTATAGCGAAACACTTATCGCGGTTTTTGTAAAACCCTTTATAGTGAAAATCATATAATAAAATTTTTCGTCTTCCAAGGAAATATTAAATAAACAAAATAATCCTGATGAACATAATACATGATCCAATTTCTATCACTTATAGTCCCCAAAATCCTCAACTTGTTATCCTCACAATATCTGCTAATACTAATCCTCAATTAGATACGTATATACACATCCCCACCCCATCATCTGTTTTAATTACGCGGAACGTGAAAAACTAATTCCGCCCGTAACTACAACAACCATCGGCAACGTTTCGTCCCAATAGGTCAAAAATCCCATCAGCTGTCATTCCCTGCCGACCCGAAAGGCGCCCCTCCGAGAAAGAAGGTGTGCGTCCATCGGTCGGCATAAATATTCATCGAGGGCACGGGGAGGGGGCCGGAGGGCGGTTCCCGACGAAACACATGCAACCTGCACATTAATTACGAACTGTCAGGACCCCCGAAGGGCCGCGTCGAGCCCCCGCTGGCGAGGCTTCCACGGCGCGGAAATTACTGAAAAATGGGTGGCCTCTTGTGGACAGATCATCGACAGCAAGCAAGGAAGACTTCATGTGGTCCTGTCGAAGACTTTTGTTGCAGGAAAACGTCTTCGGGAACGCGAGGATCGTCCTCAGGATAACGAGGTTGGTCTGAAAAGTTTCAGGACAGCACAATTTTTCTGATTTTTTTTTTCATTTTCCAACGCAGTCTCATTTTAACTCTACACTCTTCTCCCGGCGATGCTCCTATCTCCATAACCCGTGCAAATAATACTCGGTGTCGTTCTCTGCGAAATAATTGTTCAAGAAGGTGACTGCATCTGCATGTGACGAAAATCTCTGTCATCCGAGCGCAAATTTCAGATGATGGAACAGAAAGATATCGCTTGGGGCTAGGTCTGGCGAGTGAAGAGGATGTTCATAATTCGTGGACTTTCGCAACCGCTGAGAAGAGGTTAATCAAGAAGAAGAAAAACTCAGGTGAAAATCAATAACAACATTTAAATAGTGGGTAGTAGAGCGTTTAAGGACAGTCTACTTCCGAACACGTAGCAAACATCATTTCACCAGTATAGTAGGGAGCTGATCGAGTAAGGTCGAGTAAGATGATGACAAATGATAGATTTTGAAGATAATAGCACATAACACGGATTAAAACCTGGAAACCAGTTCAGCATCCGTCAGAACTTCAGTGTTTGTCAAATTCAACTTTTTTTTTCAAATTGAAAAAGTGCATTTCTAGATCGAATTTAACAAAAAGTTACTTGAAAAAGTTGTGTCTACGGCAATTTTATATCCATGTGCCAAATTTTATGCAACTAGGATAAAGTTAACGTTTTGCTTATTTTTGACAGATATCCCCTTTATTTTAAAAAACAAGTTCGGTTAATTGTCATCAATTCATGTATACATAAACAAACTCATCATGGAGTTTAACTTTTCTGATACATTTTTACTTATACGGACATTTTTAGAGAGAAATTAAAAATGTGATATAAAAATTTTAACATGAGTGTGTGCAAAGTTTCAATCACTTGGTTATTTTCTTAAATAAACGTCAGTACCTTGAATTTTGAAAAAGCAGACACAACTCAGAAACTGCAATAAGTATTAACAAAATTACTAGAGTTGAAAATACATTAAAATTTCAATATTCAGTATTTACAGATTATTTATAAACACTAACTAAAGCGATAAGGATGCTTAATCACGTTGAATAGAATTTTTTAGTAGGTCTTGACAAACAAAATGCATACAATGGTAGTATCAAGTTGTTGATTTACTTGTCAAATTGTTAACAGTTATTGTTGCAATAATGTTGTCTCTTCAGGAAAGAATAGAAATAGTTTTAATATGTGGTGAGAATACACCATACCGGCAAGTAGCTAACATTTTTAATGAACGGCATCCAGGAAAAAATGTTCAACATACTACTGTGTCAAGGATAATGTCAAAATTCAGAGAAACAGGATCCGTAGCAAATCAATTTAAAAAAACACACTCCAAATAAATATGATGAGGAGGCCCAACTTAACATTTGTTTAAAAGTTATTGAACACGGGCAACGATATTATAAAAAATACCGATTACAAGAGAGAGAAGTGTTAGAAAAATTTTATTAAAGAATAAATCTTGGCTTTAGAAGCCAACATTTATTAACACATTAAAAGAACGAGATTTTGATGTCCGTTTGGGGTTTTCATTCTGGTTTCAAGGAGACAGAGAAGAAAATGTAAAGTTTCCGTATGAAATTTTATCGACAGATGAGGCAACGTTCTCTTCAAATGGAACAGTAAATTCTCAAAATTGCCGATGGTGGGCCCAAGAAAATCCCAATTTCATAGTTGAATGTGGTGATCAGTATTCCTTTAAAAAAAATGTATGGGAATGTAAGGGAAAATTTATCATCCGCCGGTTATCTCAACCTTTTAAATAATGAGGTTAGTGAATTTTAGATAATATGCCTTTAAATATTAAATAAGACCTATGGTATCAGTTTGATGGCGCACCAATACATCACACGGTTGCTGTAAAACAGTCCCTCCAACAAATGTTCAGAGGCAAAGTTATTGGACGTAACTGGGAACATCATTGGCCACCTAGATCACCCGACTTGACGCCTTTAGACTTTTTCTTGTGGGGTTAACTGAAACAAAAAGTGTACCGAAGTAGACCATTTACTGACATACAACATCTGAAAAATACCATTCGCGAGTGCTGTGCAAATATAAATCCCTGATTTATTAAAAATGCAGTTACAGATGTCAGTAGAAGGACCATAATTTGTATTGAACGTGGAGAACGACATACTGAAATGTAGGCTATGTTTGACAACCTCATTTAGATCAATAAGTAATTTTTTGTACCCATTTGTATTTTTTATAATATTATTGTTGTTTAAAATTTATAATAATACTAATAGTTCTAGCGAAATTATTTGCATTTTTTTAGTTGCCTCTGCTTTTTCGAAATCAAAGGTTTGCTTAAGAAAATAGTCATGTTAAAATTTTTATAGCAAATTTTTAATTTCTCTCGAAAAATGTCCGCATAAGTGAAAATGTATCAGAAAAGTTGAACTCCATGATGAGTTTGTTATGTATACATGAATTGATGACAATTAACCGAACTTGTTTTTTAAAATAAAGGGGATATCTGTCAAAAATAAGCAAAACGTTAACTTTATCCTAGTCGCATAAAATTTGGCATATGGATATAAAATTGCCGTAGAAACAACTTTTTCAAGTAACTTTTTGTTAAATTCGATCTAGAAATGCGCTTTTTCAATTTTTTTCAAAAAAAAAGTTGAATTAGACAAACACTGAACATCAGTGGGTCGCAGTTGGCGGCATCATTTTAAGTTAAATTTAAAGCACAAACAAGTGACGAAGTTAAACTTCATTGAAACTTTTCGAAAAAAAAGTTTCCCATATGGTGCGCACTTTAATGGTGACACTGTATATAGAGGAATATTTTATAATTTTCGGGTATGCAGTCAATCAGGGGATGGTAAAATAAGTGAACTCTTTCTTCTGTTCTATCTTTCGAGTCTTTATTGGCTCTTCATCAGGAACTCTACAATGAATCGATTGATTTTAATATTTATTCAACTAATTGTGAAATGTGTGACACTTACGAAAGTGAGGTTAGTAATCCCTTTTACTTGCCGCGATTTGCAAACAAAACATTTCCCAAACGACAATCACTCTTGGTAAAAAACAACATGAAAATAGAAACTTTACATTATGTAATGATTGATTAGATTATTTGAAAAAACCTCAGTATGATGATGTGAAGTGGAAAGTTGACAGTAATGAAATCATTGAGAACGATTTTTTTTGACCTTATTGCCAACGTACAATGAGAGATGAAAAATAAAAAATATGAAAACTATAAAAACACCAACTATCTAGGGTTGCCAATCAGTTGTTGGAAGTCTCTTGGATAAGGCGACTTAGTAGATATGAGTAAATTATGCTAAGATGATTTATGTCAGTTCTATAAATGATTAAATTTGCTTCTTCAACCAAACCCCAAACCAAAAGGAAATTAAAAGACAGAATTTGTGTTCTCATAAAAGCGATATTAGAAATTATAAAAAAACTTGTGCTCTAGCTCAACATACGACTGAACTAGACCACAGACCTGATTATGATAATGCAACTATCTTAGAACAAGAATCCAATTCAAAAAAGAAAACTTTTCTTGAAATGACAAAGATTTTCAAAGAACCAGCTTTAACTATTTTCAATAGCAGTTGCTTCGACTATACCAAAATAGATAACATGAACAAGACAGAAACCTTGTAGATATTTTTCTCATAGCTTCCACGATACTCAATGCCAGAATATAGTCTAAATAATGTTAAGAAACTATAACAAACTCCTCGCAACTCTATAGTTTTCTTATGAAGAGAATGGTGGTTTTCAATCGAAGAAAATGGTGAATTCGCCAAGTTTACATCCGCAGAACCGTTGTTTTATTCGTTTCTCAAGAAACACTCAAGTTCAGTTGAAGTCTAGCGAAGTGATAGCTTTTGAATAGAATGAGTGTTCATAATGGGAAAACATAATTGTCTCTTCGAAATGTATCGAATGTCTTTGATACATTTCCTTCAACTTAAATATGATTAAAATTGGTGAAATATTAATTCACGCAACAATTCAGGATATTGCTGGTTTATCGACGAGAATTCTGCGAGTCCAAAGAACTATTTTTGGATGTGTTGTGTACACTATTTTTCGGGAACTTTGTAGAATAACAGATCAATGAGACATATTTCTTCAGTATATTTCTTTGCAGAACAAAATTTCGAACATTTTGCTTCTTATTTATATCAAATATCAATCATAGAACAAACTAACAGAAACATTCTGATTTATATTAATATTCGCATGAAAATTTGAGCAATTGCTAATATTGAAGAATATAGAATAATATAATAACCGTTTTTTATTTGTATCGAACAGTTTCAGTTTGTTGAACTATTCTCATTTGGATTTAATAAATTGAAACCTGTCGTAACGAATGAAAAACTAGCAATAGTAAAGTGAATATTGAAAAGTGATCACATTGTTTATCGACTTATCTTAACAACGAAATGAACCTGAAGTATTATACAGTCTCATAAGACATCGATAATTAGCCTCCAGCTTGTATTAAAGCTATCAACGAATAATGGTATAGGGCATTCAAACCCACGAAGATAACATTATACTTATTCCATAATAGCTTTCAGAAATATAATAAGTAATTAAAAAAGCAGCGGCGTGTAAATGATTGAAAAGTTTCAGTTCTTCAACTACCGGTAGAAAAAGTAAACGAGAGAAGAATGACAATGAGAGAAGAAACTTGAAAATATGGAAACTTGTATTAGAGAATCTGGTTCACTTTGAGAATTATTTGAATAATTAACTGGTGAAGCTCAAATGAGAGCCTATTTGGAATATTGATTACAGTGGTCATAGTAAAAATATCTAGATTTGAAAGATTGTTTCATTTTATTATATAGTTTTGAATTCAGAGAATCAATTTTGGAATTTGTTAGACTCATTTTGACTATTTTGAATAGTCGCTAGACCTGGTAGTGAGAGCGTGTTTCAGAATGTTAGTTATTTTTAATAATTACCAATGAACAATAAATAAATTCGAGTATAAAGATGGCGAAGGCACGATATTATATTTCATGAACAACGGTTGGCAGTGGTGGACTGCTGAAAACATTTGCAATGATTCTCAATGCTATTTTCTGTAATCGAAACAATTATTGCAGAACTGGAATTAACCCGTAAAATAATGCCATAAGAAATTCCACTATGAATGAAAAAATTATAAATGTTGAGTAGAACATCTTCTTTACAAATCATTTCATCCGACTCAGAAGAAATATATGGAACGATATCTCTTTACATAGATTCTCTTTATGACTAGACCAATTTAACTAGTCGCCTTCCAGTCCGTATATTATTATGACTGGAGACGATAATGGTTTGAGTTTTCACTTTGTTCAATTTGAGCTCATTGTTAGGGTACCACATTTCAGCTTTATCTTCAATTTGGTTGATAGTGGATTTCCGATTTGCAGTTCTTTGAAGATACATATTGTCTTCCACAGGACCTCTTATACCATAAAGTTTCAGTTTTCCAAGGAATAGGTTATGAGAGAAACAATCAAAGTTTTAATGAGGTCACACAAAATCGAAGCAGTAAGTTTACAGCAGCCACAACGTGACAAACGGCGTTAACTGTTGATCTACCTGTACGAAAACCAAAATGGTGTTTATGAAGAAGATTGCATTATTGAAATAAGCATCTCAGCGGTTATTTTGAAATCGATAACTTTGCCAAGGATACAGGGTCTGTTTTTGAGGGTCTTTATTATCATCTTTCATAAAAATAGACATGACTTCAAAGAATTTGAAGGAAGTTGGATATACACCTTGACAGAAACATTTGTTCGCGAGGATTGTAGAAGGATTCAGAATGATTCCAAAAGAACCTTTCAATATTTTGCTGTTGTTATCACAAGTTATCACAGCTATTTGAACGATCCAAAGAGGATATTACACTCTCAACTCAAACCTCTGTTCCAGAAAAAATGAGTTGCCTAGAACTGGCACAAATTAATTTAATGCAGGGTGTTACGGACTGTTGCTTGACACTCTGGAAATGACCTCCAACTGTCAACTACAAACTGCTTTATAAACTACCGTTCTTCCAGTAGAGAGGACTGGATTTTCCGGAAAAGGGAAATATTAAGAGCAAATAGTTGTTGGTTCACAGTTAGATCAAAAACACCTTTAGGTTTTGGTTCAGGTGTTTTCAGTCTCAGACTCAGGGCCTAGGAACCTATGCGACTGTATTTCAAGCGAAAATTTACGCTATTGAATTGATTGGAAGAATCCAACCTCATACACAAGTCAATAAAAATATTCTTGGACAGTCAAGCGGCCTTGGAAGCTCTTGGAAGCAACGTTCAAATTGGTAGCAAATTGCCCAAAACGTCTGTCCTTGATAGGAAGACTTAACAGGTTGTTTCTGGTTTAGATTCCTGGCCATACTGGCCTGGAAAGTAATGAAACTGCTGACTCTCTTGCAAAGGAGGGTGCTGCAAGCAGATTCATCGGACCAGAACCTGTCATTGGTATCGCTTTAGGCTTTACCAAACTAAGATTGAATACCTGGATGGAAGGAAAATTTATGGGCTTCTGGCAGAATCTTCCAGGATTGGATCACTCATCGAAGCTTGATACTAAACAGTTGTTGGACTATAGTAATGATGAATTACGAGATCTAAGAGACCTTCTCACAGGTCACTGTGTTAAATAAAGGGTCGAATGTCTATTCGACCCTCTATTTGACCTGACCTGACCCAGAACACGAGGCTAATGACTGAAGCAATGCATGCCGTTGATACCAAGAAAGAAATTAAGGCTGGAAACATCCAGGCAGATTTTGATCAGCATTGTACCTAACATTACCCAACCTAACTGGCACGAATTACAGGTAATACGATGCATCAATGCTATTGGATGGAGAGGAACTTAGAAGATCGTTGATGGCGTAAAATCATCTGAAGGACCAATTCGTTTATGTCACTCTCAACTCCCTACACTGTAGGTCAATGGTCTGACTCCTATCAGAAAACAACTACGCCTCTGGCTATTACCACGAATGGCATTCGATTATAACCGGAATGATTTATGAATATGACAAATGGCTGACTGATTGGATTTTTCAGTGGTTTATATTATGCAGTAACTTTTAGAGGTGAACATTTTTCAGTTTGCCCTTTATCACACTTCAGCAGATTCTCTATTCATTCAGCGCTGTTTATCTGTCAGGTTGTAGTTGTGTTGAACAATAAGAAACACGACTGTAACCTGTTCTGCGATTATAGAAACTACTTTGTGGTTATTTCTTACATTGAAAAAAGCAACAAAGTTTCAGGTATTATTGAAATTTCACCACTAATTAAAGTCGTAACATTCCCCCTATAACACCACCCCCACCACTGGTGTAGTCTCGCTAAACAATACAGTGGGAGAGTTCATAACAATAGTTCATTTCTAGAGTGTACTTGTACGACGACTAGTCATTAACTTCTCATTTCAGGAGGCTGATGCGAGCCGCTCTCTCCGTAATGGCAGTCCCATAATGGAACAAGAAGACCTGTAGGGTACGTACCGTAATTATAAAGGTACATCGTGGTTTTCTTTTGTTTCGTTAGAGACGATCTCAAATGTTCGAGCTGATATTCAATGTCGGCAACAGTTGCTTGTACTTTCATACTGTGGATAGTTCCCGGAGTTCCTCAGAGGTCCATTTCAGGCTCGGGGATATTTTGATACAGTGCATTTCTTCAATGCCCCCCCACTTTTAGTTTATGAACGGGTGAAAAAATTGACATTTGGGATAATGAAATTAATGCCCTAGTCTGAACGATCGATTTTCACTTGCTATCGTTCAATCCGTGTTAGGAATGACACGTTAAAAGGTAAGACCTCGTTAATCCTTAGCTCGCACAAGTTTAGACTTCTGAGGGTTCTCGTTCCTAGGGGTGCGACAGCTGGTTACCAGAAAAACAGATTTTTTTATACAGGGTGTTAATTAGGTATGTGCTATAAATTCAACAGATGCTTCTTTACGTAATTTTAAGACGAAATGTTCATATAAACACGGGTCCGCAAATCCTTCGTTCTCAAGATACAGAGTGTTAAAATAAAAATAAAACAAAAGTTATTCGTAAATATCTTGAATATCATTTACCTAATTTTGTTGTTATTTGGCAATGGAATTTATAACATCAAGGAGCTAATTTAGCCCGAACTTGATTCGAATTGCACTAAATTAAGTCTGAAAATGATCTCCTTCGACTTCAATACAACCGTTTGACCACCACATCATTGAATCAGCTCCTTAATGTTATAAATACCATTGCCAAGCAACAACAAAATAATGTAAAGGATATTTGAGATACTTACGAATAGATTTTTTTATTTTTATTTCAACACCCTGTATCTTGAGAACGAAGGATTTGCGGACCTATATTTATATGAACATTTCGTCTTAAAATTACCTAAAGAATCGTCTGTTAAATTTATGGTACATACTTAATCAACACCCTGTATAACAGTCTTAAACAAGAGTTTTGTACTTTCTGGATTTTTTTACTGTAAACGGTGGTGATATTTGGAATATATAACGAATGCGCATAATTAAAATTTGACAAAACTAAAGTTTCACATTAGATTATTTTAACACTTCTTGGAAAACATTGCAGGTTTCCATAAATCAATTTCAATGAGATATATGCACGTTGAATTAACTTGTTGATATGTTTTTCGAATCCTAGATCCGAGTCTAAGATAACTCCTAAATTTTTGTCTCCATTTAGTTAACAAATCATCTCTGATTTCAACGTCTATTTGCTGCGTTTTAGCACAATTATATGCAGAACCAAACAACAATAATTTTGATTTAGTAAAGTTGATCAATAAGCAGTGATCAGAAGCTGAATCAATGAGGGTCGCTAATTCCTGATTCATAATTTCACAAGCATTATATACTAGTGGGGGGGGGGAGGTGTCATCTGCATAGACGTGAATCTTACATAATTTCAGAGATTTGATCACATTGAGAGTGTATATAGAAAAAAAGCAACGGGCCCATGATAGAACCCTGAGGTACCCCTGATTTCAGTGTTAAATATTCAGATTGGCCCATTGTCAGATTTATGGTGTGTACGTCTGTCCCTAATGTTAGTTTACGGTATAAATTAGTCAGATTTCTGTATAAAACAATTTTATGAAATGAACAAATTGAATGAAATCACGTGTTGCTTCATTCGACAGCGCGACTTTCAAACCACTGATGAAGAACTTTAGAAACAATTAACAAATTATCAGCAGAATTATCAAACTCCTTTTTTATTACTTGATAGCTGTCTGATTATTTGCAAGTCTACAGAAAAAACAGTAGCCCCATAATGGTACATGTCTGCGTGACGTCTATGAAAAAAGTGAACGTTTCATTCTACTAAGTATTGTGTTATTAGTCAATTTTTCACATTCTATTCCAGGTATTGCAAAATGAAAGACGGTTTTCTTCTCCACCACGAAAAGTGCAACCCCTGAGTACCATTCTTCACCAACCACCGACTAGCGTGTTGAAATAATTCCGTAATAATGTGCTCCAACCCGCCACATTGCTATTACAAACTTGGAATATTATTCAGATGGAGTTGATGCCAACATGCATTTTCGTGCAGCTCTAATTTATAGCAATTTGCCACCAAATTCGTTCTCATTTGAATTTTTATGATTGGTCTAGACGATATTACCGTCAAACTATTTTCCACGCCTCAGAAAAACTTTCGACTGCTCGCTTTTGATGATATGATTGGTGGTTGTTGATGAAATATGGGGTGCAATTAGAGGTGTCACATATTTTTTGTGAGTAAAGGGTGAAATAAGGGGATAAAAGCTGAGTGACAATCAACTGGTGTATGGGAGAATTGTTCTTATATACTTGACTACTAGTACATAGTAATTGTTTCGTTGAGACTCTCTAAGTATCATTAACTCATCATGTTGCCTCTTGACAATGAAGATAGATCTGTCTGTCTGTTCTGTTTTTCCGTTAATCAGCTGTCGCCCCCATACGAACGACAACTCTCAGAAGTTGAGAAACTTGTGTGAGCTTAAGGACTAACCATATGTTACCTTTTAAAGTGTGATTCCTAACACGGATAGATGTTGTATATAAAGGTACATTAGTAGCAAGTCGGTGGTACAAAATGTAGATGAACAGCATAACTGAACAAAAAACATTATGAAAAAAGAATAACAATTGAAATATACAGAAAAATTATTGAATAAATATACAGAAAAGTAATTGAATGAAATATACATACAATTTCACAAGAAAAGTGAACATAGAATGTGCATGATATTATGAAAGTTCAAGCACTGAGGTTGTGACAACATATTTCTCCGTACTATGAATGATACTGGATGGTAGAATATTATATATATTGACATCCAGTGAGATCTTAGAGGATTTTAGTAAATTGAACCGGTGAGATCTCAAAAGATTAGCCCCACTAGCATCATACCCGTCTATCCATATTACTGTGTATTTCCACTGTGTATATATATATATATATATATATATATATATATATATATATATATATATATATATAGATATCTATATAAATCGGTTTAATTCGTGAGGTTGCAGTCAATAGCTGGGCTGTTACAAAGAAAACTCTTTGTTATATGTCAAGCTTTCGGTATATTTCACACCTTCGTCAGGACAACTACAATAATAAGATTATATATCTTGTAAAAAATATATAAATATGGAGAACTTACTAACGTAAGAATAAAATATAAAATGGTTCAAAAACAGATAGAAAAACATTAAATAATGACAGTTGATAAAAATTCTGGCTGACAATGTCAAGTGGGAAAATTCTGAATGATACTCGAATTACTAGATCTTTTATTTTCTTTATCATATTTCAGTAGGTACGTGTAAATTTTGCTAAGACTATCAATATCAGTTCGTTTATTCATTGAATGTTCTTCGTTATTAATATGTATCATTTCCAAAAATATTCTTTTAGTTGTATTGGTTTCTCTATCTAAAATATTTGGATTTTCAAAATTCATTTTATGATCCTCCGAATTAACATGTTCTGTTAATGCACAAGAATTAACATTTCGTCTACAGTCGCTCTTATGGGAAGTGATACGACTACTTAGAGGTCTAGATGTTTGTCCTATATATGTTTTAGAGCAATCCATACAAGAAATTTTGTATACTTAATTGGATTTTTGTTTATTTGAAATTGGAGCTTTCAGTTTACTGTAGAATTTAGATATAGAAGTGACATTTGTGAAAGAACAAACTTTCAAAATAATAATGAAGAAGTTGAACATAACAACGTTATACCTTCATTCATATATAAATCACTCCCATATATTCAAGAATTGACACCAAAATTAATTAATGTATTCCGAAATAATAACCTCAAAATATCTAAAACAAAATTATATATATTATATATATATATATATATATATTATATATTATTATATATATATATATATATATATATTATATATATATAACAATGTAGGTTTTCACGGATGGTAGAATATTATGTGTTGTTTTTCCGGGTGTTCATCCGTTGTGTACTATTCGATAGTCGACGTTTCGCCATCATCTCAGATGGCATTATCAAGACGAGTTACTGCTTCGCCTCTCGAAGCAGTAAAAGAAAATTGCATCTGCTCTTCTGGTATTGTAAGAATGTTCATGTTATTTTCAGCTGTTGTTTTCAATTTTCCATCTGTATCGGTTCTTTCAGGGATTTCAAATCATTTTGTATAATATTAGACAATGGAAGTCCGAACTAATGAAATTCAGTTCTTCATTAATTTATTTTGGCGACTCATTTCAGATGCACAAATGGGTGATGCATTTGTATTCTTTCATTTTTCCATGGAGTTTTAAATGAGATGAGGGTAATATAAATGATCCATTCCCAAAATGCAAAAAAATAATTAACGGATGTCCTAGAAAATGTCCATTCTCTCAAAGTGGAATCTCAACCTCGCCAAAGATATGAAACTCCTCTCATCACTGTTTCGACTCCTGCTCGATTCATACGAATCCCGAGACCACTGATTGTTATTTTATGATCCTCGCTGCATTTATTTTATTGGTCTCTTTGCAATCGTTACGGCGAGATAAAACAACGGGGAGAATTCTCTTTCTCGTGTTCCGATTGAAATGGATTCTAAAACGTATTATTCCATAAAATTGACAGTCTTCGGTATTGGCATCTTTTTATATTCCTCTCGGATTGGAGATGATGTTCAGAAAATCGCATAATGATGTTGTAGGGGAGCGGTCGCTGGAACGGAAAATTTATGGTTTTATCTGATTTCTCCTGCGGAGAAAGACCGCAGGAGAAAA
Source organism: Leptinotarsa decemlineata (assembly GCF_025532065.1). Lineage (NCBI taxonomy): Eukaryota > Metazoa > Arthropoda > Insecta > Coleoptera > Chrysomelidae > Leptinotarsa > Leptinotarsa decemlineata. The sequence continues at coordinate 1,180,427 of NW_027412668.1, forward strand.
TCGGGTTTCTGAATCGAAGTGTTGAAAGTTTTTGCATACGATTTGAATTGTGTCTGGACACGTGTTTCTGGGGTATATATATATCTCTGTTTTGCAATGGAAAGTGCACAAGGGGAAACATTATATTGGTGACATCAATAAAACTCGTATCAGATGGGATTTTTATATTGATTGGACAAAACATTCTATATAATAATGCTAATGATGATAAAAATGCATTCATTTACTAACAGCAACAATCATACTCCTAGTACTCCTAATACTTGCGAGGTACTGTTTCGAACAGTCATTTTTAACACCTCTACACGTGTTTCACTCACCAAGTGATCATCTTCAAGAGGAAAATGGAAGTTTAACCTCAAGGATTTCCCTGTAGTGCTTGCGTTTTGTGTGTTTTGTCCTTAGAAAAAAAACACGTGTCGAGGTGTTGAAAATAACGTTTTGCTCCACTGATATTCATACTCCTAATATCGATACATAAGAGGAAAATGAGTATTTCACGGTTCCAAGAGAAATACATCTCATAGTTGTCATAGAAATTTCGAACTCTTCGGCAAAAATTTGACAATTTCAGTGTCATTGCTTTTTGAGTTTGAAAGCCGTGGATTTTTGGAGTTTCTTCCTGACGTTTAACCTCTGGTTAAACCTCTGAAGAAGCTAGCCACTCGCGCTAGCGAAACGTCAGGAAGAAACTCCAAAAATCCACGGCTTTCAAACTCTAAAAGCAATGACAGTGAAAACCTCAGCAGTGAAAGCCTAAACCATTTTGACAATTGTTCCTCGGGCACCAATGAAAAGACCTATGAGAGTCTTTTCAACAATAATTTTATATTTCTTCTTGGAGTCAAGTCAAGCCAAGTCAAGATTAATTACAAAATATTGTGAATGTGTTTTGTGTGGGGCCCTGCTATAAGCTTATGCCTCTTCAGAGTTAACTTTCCTTGGAGAATTTGATGGTTCGTTTATATAATTTTTTTTCTGTGTCAACTTCAGCAGGTTGAGATACAAATCAGGTTATGAATATAATACTGTAATGTCTAGTGTTGCTCAGGAATTGACCAAATGGACAAGATCCAAAGACTTGAGGAAGGGTGTCGGTTTCAGTACAATGTCTGCACGGGGTTCCGTCTTGGGACCAACCTGGTATTCCTCTTAGGTCCACTACACATCCTGTCATTTTAACAGATTCTTTCCACTCAAATGCTGTCAGGCCCTCTCAAATCATTTGAAAATTTGATGAATTGTACTGATCATGAAGTTCCACACCTCCTCCTTTCGTTTTCAAAATTTTCCAGTTGCTGTATTTCCTTTCCCTAAGAATGTTTCTCAGCTTCCGCCATATGTTTGCCTCCATCAGTTGTTATATATTTTAAATTTCTTCATCGAAGGTTCTTTTTATCAATGGCATTTTCAACTCCCTTAAAAATATCTGCCCCAGTTGTCGTGCCGTGAATAATATCAATATCAAGAAGTTCTTCATACACTTCATAGCTTTTATCTACTCCGCGAATAAAAATCAACACCTGAGCAGTATCTGACACATCCGTTGACTCATCCAATGCTAGAGAAAACCACTCATGATGTCCATTTTTGTCAGACAGTTGAGATGATATATTTTCTGCGATGTCTTGCACCCACCGAGCCACGGTGTTTGCTGAAAAACTGACACTTTTAAATAAATTTACTTTTTCGGGGCATATTTCTTCGGCTACTGCAATCAAGCATTTTTTTATCATTTCTCCATCGGTGAATGGTTTGCCACGTTTTGCGATTTCAAGAGCCACACGAAAGCTGGCGCGAGTTGCAGACTCTTGTTCATTATTCGCTTTGGTAAACAAAGATTGCTGCGATTTGAGTCCGCGTTTCAAAGCTTAAAATTTTTCCTTCCGCAAACTTCCTGTATACTTGGAGTAACTTTGAAGATGTTTCGATTCATAGTATCGTTTAATGTTATAGTCTTTGAGAACAGGTATGGTTTCATTACAAATTAAACATAGCACCTTAATACTGGACTCAATCACAAAATACTGAAAGTTCCATTCTTCTTGGAACGTTCTGCATTCACTGTCGATTTTTCGCTTCTTTTCCATACTAACAAATCACACATAAAAACAATAAGTAAAATCAAAATACTTTTATTGACGGGTGTTACTTTATTTCACAATAGACAGTTTCGCTTCCTTTGCCTTTCTTACGCAGACTAACTCGCAGTTGCACCGCTAGCCTTTTTATATGCAATTATTACTGCCATCTCGAGGTGATCGGAATACACTAGCTAGAACCAGAACTTTCTCGAACCAAGGCGGTAATTCCAAATATTTAATTACACTTAGTGCCACCTTGTGGGTAGCTGAAAAAGATAGTACATAGTACCAGTACTCGCCACTAGATGTCGTTGAGTGTCACAATTCACAATAATAATTGAAATGCAAAAAAAGCGTAAGTTTGCTTAGGTCACGCACTTTGCGACTATTGTAGTCTAGAAATATAGGGCAGAAATTGGCCCTTGGAATAAACTGAAAAAATCATTATGGCCCAAAGGCTTCAAAGTTTGGAGACCCCTGATCTAAGCCAAAGATTAGACGAATTAGTATTTTTTGACTGATGAGAACTTTGCGAGCATTGGCCCCAAAGGACTATTATAAGAAATATGGGAATATGAGAGAGCATAGCACACATTTATTAATTGCTCTTATACACCTGATCAACATGTGTATTCCACTTCATTTACATCTGAATATGTGCCCAGAAATTTTATTGAATCTGAAAAGTATATATTTTTGTTGTTTACGCGAACAAAATAATCATTTGAGATATTCGTACGAGAATAAAACTGTAGACATACTGTTTCATCAGGATTGACAATTAAGTAATTGTCACTACAGCAATCAGTAAATTCTTTCGAAAAATTATTCATTTCCTGCACAAGTACTTCTGGGGTTTCAGCATCAGTGGCGATTGTCGTATCATCTGCATACAAAAAATGTGTTCAGAGCTCAAATGATTTGGTAAATCATTGACGTACAGAAGAAAAATCAAGGAACCTAAAACTGATCCTTGAGGAACCCCAAAATCGATATCAAAAAGTTGAGACCTACAATCATCCACTTTTACGCAAATTTTTCGATACTCAAGATAAGATGCGAGCCACGACAAAAAAAGGGCCCCAAATACCAGTCCAGATAATTTTCCCCGAGCAACATTAATATCGATAGAAACAAGAAAGAAGAGTACCCCAACAAACCTTCCGCGGCCCAATGCAGTATGGACGTAATCGAGAAAAGCCACTGAGGCACTCTCCGTCGATTTTCCAGGGCGAAATCCATGTTGATGCCTGATGCTGTGCATGGATTCCTGATTCAGTGCATAGATAGTTAATTTACCGCACTCTCAAACTATTTCAGTTGATATTTCAAAATCAATGTCCATCGTGATATTAGCAGGGGAAGTAGTGATTTTTCTGTAGTCATTTACCAGATTTCACTGTGTAGGAACGTCAAGAGAGATAAATATTTCGGTGTTTCTCTTCATACTTCATTGTCTTTCAAGCACTTACCTGCTAGTTTTAACAAACTTTTAACACACTCCCGCTCATCGAACCAGTAAAAGTGGCATACTCTAGACAAAGACCCATAGAAAATGATGTGCAAAGTGTGAAAAGATAGCAGGTGACGGACCACCGCATAAAAGCGATGTTTGTTTGCTCTTCAACGGCTCTCCGATCGTCTGATAGCGTGATCAAAATTAGTACCACAAGGGTCTCTTCCTAATGAATGGGGTAGTAAAGATAAGCTAAGGGGAAAGCTACACTCCTAATCTGCATTCGAGACTCGAATGTTATTGCTTTTCCGTTTAATTTTATTGGAATGTTTGACACTTTTTTATGTTCGGACACATCTGGTCTTCTAGCCGGTCGGACGATTTTTATGAGAGACGTTGTTTACTGTTCTGGTGTTTGGATAGATTGAATGACATTATTTCTGAATAGCAGTTGAACAATTTTGTGGTGGCAGGTTTCGCTGCTTTATTATTTCAAAAATAAAGCAAACATCAACTAAATGATTGATGGGCCATAATAAACCCTTGCGGGTTGCGGTGGAGAGTCGAATAGACCCACTCTCATTTGACCTAATAATTAATGAAAAAATATAGGACCTAGTCTTTTCTAGTATTTCACATAACTGTTTCCAAGATCACTCCTGGGTTTGTTGTTGTCCTCGTATTTGGTCAGAACATTCTTGTTGTTGTCCTATTATCTCAGACTTCAGCTATACTGAGGAGTTTTCTGAGCGTCAGCCAGATCTTCATTTCCTCATAGCAAATATCTGTTAACGATGTCTTTCATGACAACCGGCTACAGATACTTCTGAAACATTTTGAAGCCATCTAGCGGCTAAGTTGTGTGGAAAGAAGACTGTACCATCCTCATTGAAAACATCTCGAACATCGAGGGAATTAAAAGAGGGACAACTGTCCCTTGTACAATTGGCACTACAATTTCCATTCTTTCTTTCATAAACTTTGGAAATTGGGGTCTGAGCGTCAGGCAGATCTCCATTTCCTCAGAGCAAATATATGTTAACGATGTCTTCCATGACAACGGGCTACAGATACTTCTGAAACATTTTGAAGCCATCTGGCGGCTAAGTTGTGTGGAAAGAAGACTGTACCATCCTCATTGAAAACATCTCGAACATCGAGGGAATCAAAAAAGGGACAACTGTCCCTTTTACAATTGGCACTACAATTTCCATTCTTTCTTTCATAAGCTTTGGAAATTGGTTTCTGAGCGTCAGGCAGATCTCCTTTTCCTCAGAGCAAATATCTGTAAACGATGTCTTTCATGACAACCGGCTACAGATACTTCTGAAACATTTTGAAGCCATCTAGCGGCTAAGTTGTGTGGAAAGAAGACTGTACCATCCTCATTGAAAACATCTCGAACATCGAGGGAATTAAAAAGGGGACAACTGTCCCCTGTATAATTGGCACTACAATTTCCATTCTTTCTTTCATAAGCTTTGGAAATTGGTTTCTGAGCGTCAGGCAGATCTCCATTTTCTCAGAGCAAATATCTGTTAATGATGTCTTTCATGACAACCGGCTACAGATACTGCTGAAACATTTTGGAGCCATCTAGCGGCTAAGTTGTGTGGAAAGAAGACTGTACCATCCTCATTGAAAACATTTCGAACATCGAGGGAATTAAAAGGGGGCAACTGTCCCTTTTACAATTGGCACTACAATTTCCATTCTTTCTTTCATAAGCTTTGGAAATTGGTTTCTGAGCTTCAGCCAGATCTTCATTTCCTCAGAGCAAATATCTGTTAACGATGTCTTTCATGACAACCGGCTACAGATACTGCTGAAACATTTTGAAGCCATCTAGCGGCTAAGTTGTGTGGAAAGAAGACTGTACCATCCTCATTGAAAACATCTCGAACATCGAGGGAATTAAAAGGGGGCAACTGTCCCTTGTACAATTGGCACTACAATTTCCATTCTTCCTTTCATAAGCTTTGGAAATTGGTTTCTGAGCATCAGGCAGGTCTCCATTTCCTCAGGGCAAATATCTGTTAATGATGTTTTTCATGACAACTGGCTACAGATACTGCTGAAACATTTTGAAGCCATCTAGCGGCTAAGTTGTGTGGAAAGAAGACTGTACCATCCTCTTTGGAAACATCTCGAACATCGAGGGAATTAAAAAGGGGACAACTGTCCCTTGTACAATTGGCACTACAGTTTCCATTATTTCTTTCATCAGCTTTGAAAATTGGTTTCGATTATCAATCTTTATGCGACATCTTCATATTCGCCAGCCACCACTTTTATCTGGTCACGAACGCTAATTAACACACCTCCAATTAGTGGCAATGAGTGGATGCGTGACTGACGACTGCCGATAAGGAGAATTAGTCGCAGTCCGGATCGACACTGGCACCGATATCTCACCCACGTCTCCCAAACTCGCACGAGACGAGAAATATGCTTGTCGAACGCCATCTTGGCACTCGTGGATCGTACAGAACTAATAGGGATTTATTGGAGTCAGGTAAGTTATCGAAAGAAAAAGAGCAAAAAAAAAATAATTAATTGGACTGAGTCTCCCTCAGATATGATACAATTGTGCCAGTTACGATTGCACTTCTTGGTATGTCTCTGAGCTCTCTCAGAGATTCAGTTTTCGCAGAAAGCCCCCTTTTTCATGTATTCCTTCAATTCTGAGAGCAGTCACAGTGGGCCAAATCAGATGAATACGGTGGCCAAAGCATTAAGTTTCGGGCATGACTTTTGCATAATTATCGTGATGTCATGACCATATGCTCATGATTCGTCACCAGTTATGAACCTTTCAAGCAAATCTGGATCGCCATTGACGTCATTCGACAATTGCTGAGCTACGCCCATGCGACGGGTTTTTTTGTCATCATTCAGAAATTTTGGCATGAACCAACCGTTATGCCGACATCCTTAGCAACTTCTCTAACGGATATTCAACGATTCTCCATGAAAATTTCCTTCATTCCGTTCAACTAATCTATCGGTCAGACTTAGCGAGTCATTGAAACTCGCTTCAAAGAACACGCATATACTATACGGAATATAAGAGAATCTACTGTTCGCAATTTTCTACAAGTTAAGTACGTTCTTAAATGGTTCTGATGTTTTTTTTACATAATTTACATAGTATTATATCATGAAATGAAATATGAATGAATGAATATAAGTGATCCACAAAAACATATGCTTGTCGTGGAACAATGAAAGAAAATAATGACAGTAAATAATAAAGGATGTTGACGAAAGATCAATTAACGTATACATATATATATATATATATATATATATATATATATATATATATATATATATATATATATATATATATACACATTGTGGAAGGAAAAAACCCAGAAGAGCTACATGAAAAGATATCATCTGATTTAGAAAAGGTGAAAAATTGGTATGATGCTAATTTATTATGCTTATATAAAATTTAATTTTTAGTTCGATAGTCTCCAAAAGCGTGCTTTTTAGTTTTTTTAAACTATATTCATTATCTTTCATTTCTGTCTGTTTAAAAAAAATCTGTTAAACAGACAGAGATGAAAGATAAAAAATATAGTTTTAAAAAACTAAAAAGCACGCTTTTGAAGAACATTGAACTGAAAATCTTTCATGTCTGCTATATTTGTGATTTTTTTGTAATAGGGACAATGAGTTTATGTGAAATTAATTTCTTGATGAAGGTTTTCCAAATGAATTTAATCCCCAGAGATTCGAATCCAACGTGAATTGCCACTTTCGCACAGACATCGCTTTGATTGGGCAGAAGTGATACGCTTCTGGAAAAATTCGGTCCTTCGGGCCGGATCCTACTTCATTCGGAGAAACGAACAGCAACGCTTCCTAACCATTATTTCCTCGTCGATCTTCTGTTGATTATCAACGGATTCGAGTTGATGTAACTTCTGCGAAACTTCTCCGAAAACAGCATGTCCCGAAATGTGGCTCTTCCTCGCTCGCCGGCTTTTCTAATTAATGCGGAGATTAATTGACGGTTGTGTTTGTTTTGTAAATGTAAATTCCGGAGACGGCGAAATGCACTATGTAAATAGGTTTAATGAATACATTTAGCCAGTACTCCGCGCTCATATCAATCCTTCCTTCGTTTACATCTGTTTGAGTTATTTGTGCACGGGCCGCCGATCGCATTGTCTGCCGCCCCCTCTCTCGAACCATTTGAATAATGGAATAATTTTGTCGTTATTTGTCTGCCAAAAGGCAATCGCTATTCTACAAGTCAAATCCGAAACCTGAGCTGCTTGCCCACGCTTGTCGTAAACATGTAGGATTTTTATTAAATTCACCCCGGACGCCGTTTTTTACCCAGACTGCGATTTTTCGGGGAGGCGGCCGCGATCTGTTTGTAATCGAAGCACTTTTGATAGCAGGGAAATGTTGTTTTTCAGTCACATGTGTCCCATTTTACTATAATAACACCAATAACAATTATAATAAGGGAGGTATATGAAATAAATATTAAAAATAATGGAATATAGAAATGTATAAAAATAAATGCCAGAACGAAATATGTATACAGTGTGTGAAAAAATATTTATTATTTACAAAGTTACGACAACTCAAAAATTCGAAAACTCACACAGTTAACAGTCACAATATATCATTTTTCTTATGATTTCAACAATAAAGTGTCGCCAGATGAAAAAAAAACAAAAAGCGTAAATATGTTTAATGAAAATAACGGAATTACATTCACACAATTCAACCAACAATGAAGCAAAAAATTTTAATAAACTTAACTAACAAATAATTATTGAAATGTTTCGATTCAATGCAACAATTAATTCTTACTCATATTCTAGTAGCCTCTACTAATCCACCACGTATTTCGATACATGTGTCGTAGCGCTTACTAATGTTTCTGATTACGTTCCTTAGTTCTTGAGGGCTAATATCTGCACATACCTGTCGAATTCTTGCACAAAGTTCATTTCTATCTCTTGAGCGGTTTTTGTAAACCTTTCGTGTGAGAAGTCCCCAGAGAAAAAAGTACAAAATTGTGAGGTCTGGAGATCTGGGTGGCCACTCTATGAACGGACTACCACGGCCTATCCATCGGTTTGGAAAATGTTCGTTAAGCCATTGCCTCACAGCTCTGGCATAATGAACTGAACACCCATCTAATTGGACAATTAGATTTGATCGTTCATTGATTGGCAGCTCGTGAATAGCATCCCAAAACTCTGTGTTTAAAAATTCTAGAAACCTCTGCGCATTAATGATTTCCTCAAAAAAGAAAGGACCGAAAATTCGTTCTTTCAATATCCCACACCAGACATTGATTTTTTGGGAATACTGGCTTTTACAGTTTATTACCCAGTTAGGATTATCCGCTGCCCAATAGCGACAATTCTGTGATGACACTACTCCATTTGTAGTGAAAGTGGCTTCGTCGGTATATAAAATATTTTTAAGGAAATTTCAATTGTTTAAATATTCTCCTTGGGCCCATAAACAATATTCCAGGCGTCTTGCTTCGTTGGCTAGAGAATGTCCGAATATGCCCTCCATTAAATTTTCAAAGTGATCCGTTGTCTGGTTCACCAGAAACGTCTAATGTGCCATCCACCGTGAATCAGCCTGTATATATATATATATATATATATACATGTATGTGTATTGTATGTATATAGGCAGATATAAAACTGTAACAGGCTTGTTAATAATATTAATATGTTTCGTTAGTGGGATTTATTCCTGTTTGGACATAAACAATTTTTTTTAATTTCTTCTTCTTTCTTAGTTCTTTCAGGGATTTCAAATTATTTTACATAATATCAGACAATGGAAGTCTGAACTAACGGAATTCTACACATGGATTGTTCAGTGTACATATTTTTCTTCAAAAACAGTGAACACTCAGACTGAATAATGCAATAATGCGCCTTTGTGAAGTGCTGGACTACTGTAGGTCGACCACTTTGGGGCTTATCTTCGAACCTAAAATCTCCTGAACAAAATTTCGCAAACTCAAGTCAAAGTGCGTTCATTAACACCATCATTGCCTAATGCCTGGGAAAACATGAGCAGCACCAATTGAAAGTACTGGAATCTCTACCGATCAGTATACACTACGACATAGTAGAATAAATATTCACATGGATATGGAGCTACAAAGAGACATAACATTAAAATGTACAAAACGTTTGAAACAGCTTACAATGACATTTCCTGATCTCTCGAATATAATATTAACGTATGAGGTAAGAGAACCTCTTGCAATTGAGATGTCAAAACCTCTTCGGTTATGACATCTCAAGTGATGTTAGAATTGTTCAATTTTTTTGAAATATTAGAAATTTCCGGAGGGCTTGACCAATCATTACAATACCTGGTACTCGTAATTCATTTACATCGGACAAATTTTCTGGAAATGACGATTGTTACCTTGAATGGATTACCAAAATTATTTTGACAGTTAGTTGATGAGGGCCACTTAACAGTACTATTCAAGAGTACAAGCATAATATATGACGCCGTATGTTATCTATGAAACAGTTTCACTCCTTAAGAGGATTAGAGAAGTATTTTGATCATTGTGCTTTTCGTGGAAGAGTTTGAATACCGCTACAAAATGGGATTGCAGGTGTAAGGTAGGAATAATCATTTCATTGTGTCAGTCTGAGGAAGCTCATGACGAAACTAAAGGATTATCAATAAATTGATGAATATAGCCGCAGTAACTGCACTAACTACTGCAGTTTCGTTCTATACGGACATTTTTAAATTTATACATTAAACTAAATATTATTGCTTACATTAGCCCTTATAAAACACAATTGAGTTCATCAATTTTGTTCATCTGTGACATTGTGGATACGCTAATCAAAATGCTTTATTCTCATCGTCATTTATTATCAATAAGTTTGAAAATAAAATTAACAAATGCGCTTGTGTTGAGTAATTTTGCATATTGTGATGTTGTGTATGGTTCATGCCTGGATAAGAAAGACATTTTTAGAATTGAAAGAAATCAAAAATCATGTCTTAGGTATATATGTGGTATGAAACAATATGACAGAATCTCATATAAACTTAAGTAAACCAGTTGGTTTATGGAAATGGTTAAACATTTTTTTCCATTATATATGAGAGACCTTCCAAGTTTTGATGTTATTAGAATCGGTAAACCTATATTGAGCTTATTTCTGGTATTTCGTCGAGGTGAAATGAAAATTACCGTACTGTATTTTTTTTGCACCAGGCATAACATTTCCAATATAAGTATGGAAGGCAAGGTCAAGATTTTATGCTTTCTGAATAAAGGTCGACAGGAATCTCTGAATCCAACTCTACACATATTTCTAATTCCTCTTTGTTGTAGTACAAACACCCTATCAAACGTGTATTGGCAACACGTTCCCCCAAAAACAGATACGGTATCTCAGATGGGAATCGATGAGAGCAAAGTACACATTTTTTGCCATATTTGTGCCCAATTCATTTGCTGATACTCTGACTGCAAAGCATCCTGATGACATTTTTTTACATAGGTTTTTGATGTGACCTTCAAAATCCAAATTTTTATCAATTTGTAATCCTAGAAATTTTGTTGACATTTTTTTTCTATTAACTGAGTAGCCAGGTAGATATCTAGTGTGGAGCACTTGAGGGTGATGTTGCTAGATTTTGAGATATTAAATGACAAGAGATTAGCATCAAACCAGTCTTTTATTTTTATAATATCCATGTTGATCTAATCATGCAGTTCCCTTTCATTCTTGCAATGCCAAAATAATGTAGTGTAATCAGCGAATTGGGTTATTTCTGCTGTTATATTGATGCGGGCTAGGTTGTTAATATATAACAAGAAGAGAATCGGGCCTAAAACCGATCCTTGTGGAACACCACAAGTAACTGTCTGGAGATGGGATATGTTGTCCGGGAGTTTGACTTTCTGAGTATCTTCTGACAGATATGATCTGAACCATTTCAAAGATATATGTATAGCCATACACTTCTAGTTTTTGTAGCAGAATTTCATAATCCATGCAATCGAAAGCTTTCGAAAGATCGCAAAAACTGCTGCTGCTATTTCACGATTATTTAAATTGAGATACACGTTTTCCAGTAGATGAAACATATCATCTTCCATGTTTTTCAAACTCTGAAACCCAAACTGACTGCTACTAATAATATTATGCGTATTCACAAACATCATAATTCTTTGTTCAACAAGTTTTTCTATGATTTTAGCAAGGGTAGGTAGTCTAGAAATAGACCTAAAGTTGGCAGGATTGTTAGTGTCGCCTCTTTTGTGCAAAGGAATAACAATTGCTGTTTTTAAACTTTCCGGAAATACACCCGTTATGAATATATATATATATATATATATATATATATATATATATATATATATATATATATATACAGTTTGTATAATAATATTCCACGAAAATATAAAGTTAGTAAAGTTTCCTTATTTAAGTGCTGTTACAAAAAATATCTCATCGCTGCTCAATCAGAAAGTCATTGATTTTATAGATTTTATACCTCTGGAAAATTTTCAGTAATAACATTCAACATGTTTTCTCGCCCTCTTCCCTCTCTTTTCTTCCTCTTTTTTTCTCTTCTTTTTTCTTTGTTTTTTCTCTAGTTTACTTTCATTTTCCTCAAGGCTAGAACTAAGATCAACAGTATCCTTCCGGTACACGTTGTTTCTAGCCTCATTTGTAGTTTTTTTTGTTATTTTTATAGATTGAATTAATTATTGTATTTATATGTAATAAGGAACTACGATTAAATATTATTATCATTAATGAAATATCCTATACAAAAACACATGACATGAAAACGACCAAAACTTTTGAAACAACCAAATATCATTATATCCGATCATTTATTATCGAATGAAAAAACTTCACGCCTCTATTGAAACCGCATCAGCAACAAAAAGACCCACCACAAAAACCAACTGGAAATAAACTAAACTCTTTAGGTCCGGATTATACGAAAGCACGGACTCGAGGAAGGTATTTGCGTCATTTACGCAATTTTATTATAATTCTGTCTTAGGTTCGCCACGCTGGGATAAGAAATTCAAAGGCAGATTTCGAATCCATACGACACGGGTATGCCAGTAAATATCGAGCTTCGAGATTGAATCACTGCCTCGTAATGTGACATCAAGACAGTAACTGCTCAAGTGTAATGCTCGACGAAGAGGACACGGCACTTAATTCCAGAATGAATTTTTATGCCTAGGTGTGGGTTGATTTGCAATTTGAGGAAACTGTGCGAACAGGGATATTCATTTAACTTCCTCAATTGACAGAGAATATCGCTGAGACTACATACTATATATCATTTTGCAATTTTCCACGAATCATTTTATGAGGAGAGTACCATTGTAAAATGAATTGTACAAACTGAATAAAATACGTGTTTTTTATATAATCCAATCTTCTTGGTGCCGATCTAACGTGTATCATTTCCTTCTGCGGAGTGTTTTTATCATGAGAAAGAAGAGAATTGAGAATGAATTCATTCCTGTTAGTGAAAACATAAACGGACAACTCATGCTAGCATCTAATTTTGAATTTCCAATGGATGAACCACGTGTAAGCGTTATAGGGAATTGGCCTGTTTTGGTTAACCCACCAATAATATTGAGAATTTTACTTTTTGCTTCGATAAGTTTGTTGGGGATTGAAATAGACATCAATTTGTCTTGGCACAATCATGTGGCTGGAATTGCAAAGGCTGCTTCTCAAAACTTTGGAACACTGTTCCAAAGTAGAAAACTACACACACATCAGCAACTTTTGATGCTTTATAAAGCTCATATCAGACCTTCTTTGTAGTATAGTTCTCATTTATGGAGCTTCGCCCTCAAGCATAACCTGAAGCTGTTGGATTTCATCCAGAAAAGAACCATTCGCCTGATTGGAGACTTGAACATCACTTGCATCCTTGATAGTCTAGAACAGGGGTTTCCAAACTACGGCCCGCGGGCCAAATCCGGCCAGTGTCATCAATCCGGCCCGCGACAGCCAATGATTTACTGTCATCAATCTCTTGTTCAGTATTCGCTTTGGTAAACAAAGATTGCTGCGATTTGAGTCCGCGTTTCAAAGCTTCAAATTTTTCCTTCCGCAAAGTTCCTGTATACTTGGAGTAACTTTGAAGATGTTTCAATTCATAGTGTCGTTTAATGTTATAGGCTTTGAGAACAGCTATGGTTTCATTACAAATTAAACATAGCGCCTTATTACTGGACTCAATCACAAAATACTGAAAGTTCCATTTTTCTTGGAACGTTCTGCATTCACTATCGATTTTTCGCTTCTTTTCCATACTAACAAATCACACATAAAAACAATAAGTCAATTCAAAATACTTTTATTGACGGGTGTTACTTTATTTCACAATAGACAGTTTCGCTTCCTTCGCCTTTCCTACGCAGACTAACTCGCAGTTGCGCCGCTAGCCTTTTTATATGCAATTATTACTGCCATCTCGAGGTGATCGGTATATACTAGCTAGAACCAGAACTTTCTCGAATCAACGCGGTAATTCCAAATATTTAATTACGTCTAATGCCACCTAGTGGGTAGCTGAAAAAGATAGATATAATCTCCAACAGTCCAAATCCAATGTGAATCGCTACTTCCACACAGGCACGGCTCTTAGAGCGTTTCCTATAGTGCTAAAAACATTCACATCAACTCAGGCAAACGATTGTTACATAACAACTGCGCTTTAAAAATGATAACTGTCAACAGATGAACTAGCTTTTGTTCATCAGTGCTGCTATCTTCATGTTGAGGTCGAAAACTCATTATACCACCCTCGAATATCCAGAGGACCTCGCAGAAAAGAGGGATGGTTGAATATACATGTGGTGAAGCAAGAATGAATAACGGAGGGAGAGGTAATAAGGAAAGGGAAAGGACCAGGAGAAGGTTAGGATTTCCCAACATGCATAACTTGGAGATCCCGTATTTTGAAATTCTGAGTTGTTTGAAAATTTCAAAAAACTTAATTTTTCCCAAGTAAGACAACAGTCCTGAACAGTCCACAAATTTTGAAGTCACAGTTTCACAAAATCCCCAACTTTCGCTGTTTTTTCTACTTGGAAAAGTTGGGATATTTCGGGCCATGAAGATAGAAAAAATAATAGTAGAAAACAATGAGGACAATAATATATAAGTGTTGTTTCCTTTCATTTGTATTGAATATTCCTTTACATGGCGGATATGGTGGATATGGTGGATATGGTGGATATGGTAGATATGGTGGATATGGTGGATATGGTGGATATGGTGGATATGGTGGATATGGTGCCTACCCTAACGGGCATAAGTATTCAGCCAATCTTTGGATGAGTAAGTGAGAAAATTGATATATTATAGTAGTAACCAATCCCTCGGCTTCCATTTTTTCGAAAGTTGGGAAATTTTGCTGGTGTGGTTGGAAAAATTTGGATTTCCTCCTCCCCTGGTTTTTCTTTTCGCTACGGCCCTGGAATATTAGCCCTATTTCACTGCAACCATCACATTCGTATCTTAAATTATTTAAAACAGTTAGTGTTTAGAGAATGCTTTCCACAGTAGAAATCAAAATAGTATACTTTTTTCTCTGCATGCATACCACTGCTCTCTAAAGCGTCATCAAAAATTAATTTCACGGGTAATTACTGTCATCGCTAACGAACTGCAACTGCAATCCAGAGGCGGCACAAATGCGGAAGCATCTCAGAGCCTCGTGATTTTAATAATTCCACTCTGTGTGAGAGACGTTTTAATTTCACTTCTATTGATCATGATTTATAATGCAGCGATTCCCGTTATTAGTAGTAATTTCGGATTTCACTTTCTTCAGACCGCATGTCGATTCCTATTTTTACCGTGCTTTTGTGGCCTCTGGGAAATACCGATATAATCGACGAGATCGTCGATGAACAAAAATAAACAATCAGATTGCTGAGGAAGATTGAACAGTTCTCTAACAAAGTTGAAATAATACGATGGTTATTTGACTTTGATTCAATACAAGTGAGGAAACCTACGATGTTCCATCTCCTTCACTTTCGAAGACACATTTTTTAATTAACTAGTTTAGTGAACCAATAATTTTTTTCAGAATGAAAAAAAGTTTGGTTAGGTTACAGAATCAATTATTTTGTCTAAAAACAATTGTTTTCTTGCCGATGTTTCGAATTTAAATACATCTTTCTTCAGAGCTCTGTGAGAGACATTTTTTGCACAGTGTTTTTGGTCAAGGCTCATCGAAGGCCTTTTTCAGGTTGAGATTTAGCCCAATGGGCTGAATCTCAACGTTTTTTAAATGCAAGTCAAGTGATACCTCATTCTGAAAGGTATTCAGTTTACTGTACAGCCATATTTTAATTTTTTAATTTCATGCATGCATCATAATGAAACAAAAAATTCAAATTGTTGAAAGGGATTACGTAGGTATTCCATTAAATTCATCCGCTGTACAATATGCCATGCACCTTCAATTTTTTTGTTTGTGTTTACCAACCGTTGTTTGTTAGCCGTGACAGGTGAGTGAAAATTTGTATGTTTTCTGTGAACTTGCTGAAGAGAAACAGTTTTGCAGTTGTTGTTTGTGTTTCTTGTTCAGTATTACTTTCAGACAACAGGCTAAAATTCTAGCAATGTCTAATTTGGCTAAACGTCAAAGAGTGGGAGTGTTAATGTTCTACGATGTGGGGACAAAACTAGAGCCCAGAAGAATGTAAGTGAAATGTTCAATGATAAATTTCCTGATCATCACATTTCTCAATCTACCGTTAGTAGAATAGAAGAGAAATTTCGTGGTTTTGGGACTGTCAAAGCTATTCCAAAACTAGGCAGGAGTGTATTGATTGACGATGGGAAGAAATTGGATATTTTGGTAGACATCGAGGAGAATCCACATAAAACTACCCGACAACTTGCCGCCGATTACGACATAAGTCAAAGTTCGATATTGCGTGTTTTTAAAAGTACAATTGGTACATGAACTCAACGAAGACGATCCAGATCGCAGAACTGGATCCTTCGTTTAAGAAAAATATATTGTTTTCTGACGAGTCAACTTTTTTTTTCAAATGGAACCGTCAACAGACAGAGCTGTCGAAATTTGAGCCGAGAAAATCCCCATTGGATGGTGGAGGCCCACACTCGATATCCCAGAAAAGTAAATGTTTGGGCAGGGACTATGAATAATCGCATAATTGGACCATATTTTTTCAACGAAACCAGTGGACGTTACTTGGAGTTTTTGACTAATTTTTTAGTTTCAATGCTGAAAAGACTTTTTTCCAGATAATGGTAATTTGAATCAAATAGATAGGACTATCTGGTATCAGCAAGATGGTGCTCCACCACATTTTGCAGCTGATATTCGTGCATATCTGAATGAAGTTTCTCCCAACAAATGGATTGGTAGACGAGGCCAGCCCGTTTTCCCAACATGACACCGCTTGACTACTTTTTGTGGGGTTACCTAAAATCCAAAGTTTACGTCAATAGACCAAACAATATTGAAAATTTGCAAATCAGAATTAGAGAAGAAACAGAACGTATCACTCCCGAAACCATACAAGATGTTGTTGATAACTTTCAGCAACGCCTTTATTATTGTCAAGGAACAAATAGCTGTCAGTTTGAACATTTGATCTGAAGACTTCCATTAGTTGCACATTGATTGCTACCGCTTTAATAAATGATTTAGATAACTCAATTTATTCAATTGTTTTTTCTGACGCATGCACGAAATGAAAAACTTAAAATATGGCTCCACAGACAATTGAATACCCTTCAAAATGAGGTACCACTTGACTCCCTTTGGCATTTAAAAATATTAGAGGGGGTGGCTGTCACGTTGAGGGGGGTGAAGGAGGGAGGATTTTTCTTACGTCGCAAAATGTCTTTTCGAATACATAATTTGACGTGTTTCAGGGTTTTTCTTGAAAATGGCTGATAGAAAATAAATTTATCCGTTACATATGGTGCTCACTGTATAGTTAAAACAAAATAGGCTCCAAACCCTGAGGCACACCTCAGAGAGAAGCACAAATTTGGAGATATATCCTGTATCCAATCTTCTATTGTCTCAATTTTTCTCTATCAATTGTCTTATGAGTTTGTATAGGTGTTTTATTTCTGCTAAGGTCTTTGTTGAGATATGGATTCTTGTAGCTGTTTGAAAGCCAAATGTTACAACCCCATGAGGTGGATTCTAGCGGGAAAACAATTATGAACGTTAATGTATCCACACCTTGTGTTTTGTCCTTGAAAAAATGAATATATCCAGTTTGCTATTGACAGTTGATTGAAAATAGTTCTTCAATAGGTCTCGATATTGCTGTAGAATTCACAAGAATTTCAAATCAAATCATGCAATCATCGATAAAGTTAAATAGGAATCATAAAAATACTTCTATCATTAAACATTCCCCGTCTTCGTCGTAACCCAATTATTATCAACTCCTGAGAAATGAATTATCATTCAAAATAATATCGTGAATGTGTAGCCATGACTAAATGCGATGTATTATTAATATCATTTCACTTTTACCAGCGGAATTATAATAAAAACTTGACGCTGTCGATAATGAATTTCACTTTCTTCTGAATGGAATGTTGTGATACCTTTATAAATTCAGATCATTAGAAATAATCTAATTCATTCATATATTCGATGGTATATGTTATTATGTTTTTATGTGACTTGATAAAAATTCAGGCCAGAGAAGAAAGTGAACAGTGAAGTTACATGGTTTCAGTAAAGCAATCGATGTTAATTTTAGCCACATTTCAACATATCAACTTATGAGACTTATACTATTGAACAAAAATTAGCGACACAAACCTGTAATCCACTTGAATTATCTTCTGAACCAATTATACAGCAACTCATTGGTGCTACATAGCATCAATTGATCTTTTTGCAGAATCCAAAAACAAAAATTACAAATCAACAAAACTTTCTTCAGTTCTGAAGACGGAAGCAGGTTTCAGCCTTCGAAACGTTGAAAGAGGTATATATAACTCTTTTTTGTTAGGCAAAATTGAGAAAGGTGTAAATAACCAAAGAATGTCGATGAAAACTCTGATTTTTTTCAGGGACAAAACCAAGCACTCCAGGAAAATTCTTAAGGCACTCTAATAGCGGTGCCTATGCGAAAGTAGCGATTCACGTTGGATTCTAATCGCTGGAGATGGAATTCATTTGAGATAGCGTTCTCAGGAAGTTTATTTCACATAAACGAAATAGTTCGCAAACAGTGAAGGTCGAGGTGTACTGAGTTGAACCCAAAGTCCGTCGCGTATTTCTGATATGTACCGCTCTTGATGAAATCAAATGACCATGATTGTGCGAAGACATATTGATGTCTATTTCAACACTCAACAAACTTATCGAAGCAGATAGAGAATTTGTCTGTCCTGTCATTATTATATCCGGTTCGGAGAAATTTATCTTTTTAGAGAAACTGATGCATGGGTTCTCGTGGTATTGAATTGAATATTTGACTTGCAGAGAACTTTCTTTCAGGAAGCTGGAAAGCCATACATAAAAATGATTCGACAAGCCATAGCATTGACGTTTGGCCAGCAAAATCTCATGCATCACATGATCAGAAGCCTTAGAAATAACAAGCGCAACAGGTCTAGATTCTCCATGTTTCTCGATTGCGTTATTCCAAATATGGGTGACATACCATAGAAAGTCGCCGGTTGATCTTTGTTTCTGAAAGCCATATTGATGATCGCTCAAGTTTGTCAAAACCTTCCAGATATTCAAGGATATGGCAGTTTATGGCTTTCTTCATGATTTTCGATATCACTGGTGGCAAAGCGGCTGGTCTATAGTCATTTGAAAGACTTTCCTTGTCCTTTTTGGGGATAGGATGACAAGAGCAATCTTTCATCAAGAATGAAAAACCTCTTTCTTGTAAGACATGTTGAAAAGTCTACAAAATACTATTGACAGTTCCTTGGCCCACTTTTTAAGTACGATGACGAACACTTCATCAGAATCAGACGCCTTGTTGATATCGAGCTGTTTCTAGACATCGTTGATACATTATTATACGCCCGAAACAAAAATACACTCCAAACAGTGGAATGTAAAGGGAAAAGTGGCTCCAAAAAAAGCAAAAACTGTTTTTCTTTTGGCTAAAAGCAAAAACTGTTTTTCTTTTGGCTGCAAAAGTGATGGCGACTGTTTTCTCATTTTGTTATCTTCAAAAAGGAAAAACCATTACAGTAGCATACTACGCATAATTTTTTGACTAGCTGAAGGTAGAACTTGCGGAAAAACATCCACATCAGTAGAAAAAATCCTGTTTCACCAAGATAACGCATCGTCTTGCACCTCAGCGGTTTCCATGGCGAAGATCTACAAATTACGGTTTGAACTGGTTGACCAACCGCCTACCTTACCCACCAGATCTAACACCAAGAGACTTCTTTTCGTTCTTCCATTTTGCAAAGAAAATACCACTTGATCCAGGTCTATGGAGTAAATGTGTATTTGTATAAAAAGTTCAATCAAATGTCAAGGTTTTGCATAGGAATGTAGGCTTTCACGGCTGGCGCCAATGTTTTGACTGAAACAGTTTTAGTTGACACGTCAAGAAGAGTACTTCGACCTCACCACTGAAGATGACTGCTACAGTTGCAGTACGTTTGGAGATTATGAACAAAGAAGACCATGACAAAACTCGGAAACCAAACAAAACAAAGTCAATGTTTTGCTCACTGTTTTCCCCGATTATCGTGGCGTAGTGCATCAGGAGTTCTTGGCGCATGGTCATACGGTCAATTAGGAGTATTACCTTTATGTAATGCGCTGCTTGCGAGAAACAGTACGAAGGAAACGACCAGTATTGTGGAGAAACAATTCATGGCTTTTGCACCACGATAATGCATCTGCTCATTCGTCGTAGCTTTTTCGTAATTTATTGGCCAAAAACGACATCATGCCTCAGCCACCTTATTTACCAGATTTTGCCCTCTTGCGAATTTTTTCGGTTCCCAAAAATGACGAGACCAATGAACGGATGGCGTTTTGTGACGATTGAGGAGATAAAAAGCGAATCGCTGAGAGAGATCAAGGACTTACCAAAAAGTGCATATCAGAACTACTTCAAGGGGGCTGAGAGGGACTTCTTTAGAGGGGACAAAATAGAAATAGATGGATCATTTATCACCAATTTCCCGAATGCTGCTCCACGAAATCAGATATGTACTTGTCCAGCCCATCTCAAATTGTGGTTATCACTATCTATTTCAAAAATATCAACACCTTTAATTGAAGTAAAATCAACGATTTAAACAGTCAATCACTGTGAAACGAAACCCACATCAGCATCGAAGTCCAATGCAGTCGATTCTATCCGGATGCAAAAGCTACAATTTCACGGCCAATGCTTAGCCGCTGGACCAAATTAGTTGCAATCAAACCGTTCCTTCCGGGTATTCCAGTACGTCGAGATAGTGAAGAGAAAGTAAAAGGCCGCTTCAAGAAAGTTCGCTTATTGTACATAAAGCTTTTTCACAAGGTCACCGTAACTAAATAGACTAATTACTGTATGTGATGCCAGCCTGATAGATAGATGTTTTTTTTGGATTTCTATCGCATTCTTTCCGACGACAAAGGATTTCCATTCAATGGGCGCTTTGGGGATTCCTCCAAATCTAAACTTCATCGGGTTTTTTTCGGCCTTGCGAACATTTTCAATGGTTTTCCACTAGGAGAAGGAAATATTAGGAGCAGATAGTTACTGGTTCACAGATGGATCAAAAACACCTTTCGCGGTTCTGGTGCAGGTATATTCAGTCGCAGATCCAGGATAGAGACATCAACCTGCCTAGGAACCTACGCGACTATATTTCAAGTGGAATTTTACGCTATTGAATTGTGTGCTGAGAGATTGGAAAAATCTTACCTCCGAAGAGAATGAACGAAATCTCGAATTTCAGGAAGGACAAAAACCAAGATAAATACATCTCAGTTTCATACCACCAATATACGAGGAACTTTCGAAAGATTTTCAAGGAACTAGGTATGAAGGTGATTTTTAAAACAAGTCATACACTACAGATCCTTTTGGGAAGTCCAAAAGACAAAGTCGAGAATTCGGAAAAGTCTGGAACTTACGAAATTGAATGCAAGGACTGCGATGCAAAATATTATGGACAGACAAAAAGATCTATTATAAGGAACACATAGCACACTTAAAATATGGAAGACCTGAAAAATCAGCAGTCGCTCATCATATTTTGCAACAAAACTATTCCATAGACTTCAGTTATTAAGATTAGTTAGATAAGTTAACAACAACAGGCAACTAGATGCCTATGAGGGTGTAGAAATAAGTAAACACAATAATATTATGAATAACGATGACGGACCTGTTGGGGTAGCTTGATCCTTGTTCTGTACGTTTTGTTTGATTCTGTTTTCTAGCTTATCTATTGTCTATTGGGTGTATCCGTTTTCGTTCGCTATTTGGTATATGATTTTCCAACAACACAACAACACACAACAACAAAACAACACAACGATGGACAGCATTTACGTACGTAGGACACCAAACCAAAAAACTAACAAACATCTTCAAACTACTGAACATCAACATCACATACAAGCCGAACACGAAGATAACACAAAAAATAAACAACTATGAAAAAGAAGAAGACAAAGACCAAAACGGGATATACAGTATACAATGCTCGGACTGCAACAAATTCTATATCGGCCAAACCAAGAAAAAACTGATCCAAAGATACAATGAGCACAAAAAGGCATACATAAATCCAACAGCATATAAATCAAACCTTGCAACACACGCCATACAAAACAAACATAATTTTCCCCCCACCAGAGACAATAAAACTAATAAAACAAATCAACAAGGGAAACCGCATGGACATTTGGGAAAACTTGAACATCCATAAATTCAACAGTCATAAATCACTTATTGAGGAACAAGTACAAATCAAAACACAACAAGATCTCACATTCAATATATTAAACAAAACCATACACATTCCTAGAGAAGATCTAACACGAGGATGAGTACCTGATGCATGAAAAATATAGGCAAATTAACCTAAAGTACCTGAAATACCTGAGTTAAGACGCTCTGACCGTATAAAGAGACAGACAACAGGATGACCAGTTCAGTTTGAGGAGTGCCAGATGATGACAGTACTACCAACCATCGAAAGCGCTCGCAGATAATTAATAGAAGATATAAAGCTTCAAATCCTTTTTGTAGAATTTAATATTGAAATACTCAAAATAAAGGAAAATTAGTTGCATCAATCATATATATATATATATATATATATATATATATATATATTCATTGTCATTTACAATGACAAATACATCGTCACATTATAAATAAAATAATATCAATATGAAAAAATATAAAAATTCTGATTAAAAAAATACAAATGTATTTTATGCGATAACTTTGTGATGAAATGAACAGAAAAACTCTTTTGCACTAGTGGGACAACATTCTCAAATACCTATTGATTCATTTCCATTTTTATTTTTGTTTATGTGAACGCTTGAGCAGATTTTCTTGAAGGAAGTGCAGAAATGTGTGAGACCGAGTGTGTTTTTCAATTCTTCTGAAATTTTCAAGGAGCTTAAGCTCTTGAATAATATTCAACTCTTGATTTGAATAACAAAACACAATTAAATAAAACAATTTTATTAACAGAAAAAAAAAATAACAACAAGATTTGGTGAAGGATGACTGAGGATGAGATGACTGGAAATGGAATAAACCTAACCTAGAAGAAACCTAATGACTCCACCCGTGCCCTCCGTCATCGTGCTTCGGCACATGATGGTACACATGTTTGTAGACCGGAACATGTACAGGGTATGGTTTGTTAACGTACACGGGGTGATGTTTCTCCACCTCGATTTTGTACGGTTTATCCACGTACACTGGTACAAGTTTTTCTACGTTGATGGGAACCTTCTTCTCGATTTCCTGGGGTACGAGCTTGTAAATCGGCACCGCGATAGGGTGTGGTACTGGTACGTGGACTGCGTAAGGCTGTGGTACTGGAACTTTGATGACTTGAGGTACCGGGACTCCCACAGGGTGCGGTACTGGGACTCCTACCTTCTTAACCACCGGTATGTGAACGGGTTGAGTGTGCTCAATGGTTTTGGTGGGGATGTGATGGTGCTGTGCTTCAACTTTCGGTTGCCAGCCATGTTCAACGCCTCCGTATCCGCCATCTCCGCCGCCGAAGTCATGGCCGCCTCCAAAGTCTTGTCCGCCGCCAAGGTCGTGTCCACCTCCAACGTCGTGGCCGCCGCCAAGGTCGTGGCCGCCTCCTAGATCCTGACCTCCTCCGTAGCCGTGGCCGCCTTCTGCGTAGCTAGAACTGGCGTATCCCAGGTAGAGGACAAAGACAATGCATGCGCCCTGAAACGTTTAATGGACAATATCAAACCAAGTCAGTTGTTGAGATGGAAGTATAAATGACAAAATGGCGCAGTTGGTAGGATAGATGAATAATTTTATAATGAGTCTGACTGGAATAACACCAGAGAATTTGACGATACATGTTCTGTTGCATTCGTTGTTCAATTATTCGATAACATCGATTGGGATTAAACAGAAGTAGAAAGTGAGAACTTTGGTTATCCTTTGACAATTCGTGTGCCATGAAAGGGTAATGGACATTGTTGTTCGGTTGTTGAAACATTGTAAACAAGTAAAACATTGTCAGGAATTTATGACGGAATACTTCATTTCGTTAGTGTGAAAAATGGCGCAGTTGGTAGGATTGATTATAATATTTAATATTATTTCAAATTTCTCCAAAAAATATATGAGCAATGTATTTGTTTTGTTTTACCATATTGGTATAGATATGTAATCATTATTTCTGTGAAAATCATAGGTTATTAGTATAAATAATATGTATGCATGCTTCAGTTGTAATTTTGAAAAGCTGTAAGATACGTAGATGATTTTAGCAAACTATGATTCACCTATGATTCAAAATTTTTTTGAAAGAGAGTTCAACTTTCACTCTTATTAGTTTCTACTCACTAGTCTATGGTTACAACAAATGTAAAGTATAGTGCTGAGTACTACATTAGGTATAATTGACAAAAAAACTGAGCTGTTCTTCATAGTAAATGCTATTTTGAAATGTAAATTGACACTGAAGAAGCTATAGCAACCGATACTGATCTAATGAACCTTTTGGATTCCTGGTCAATTAACTGTCCAAAAACAAGTTGTTTCAAGTGATTTATTATTAACTATATAATACGAAATGTATGTATTATATCAACTATTAGTAGACACCTACAATTAAAAAATGACACGATAACTATGAATTTCTGCTTGTTTGCATGATTACAATATTTTGTATGGTACTTCTTGTTTGCCAAAAATCCCAACAACTTTTTCAGATAACCTCAACAACACTTAAAGAGAAATCTAATAACAGAAATTTGATGAACAAAAAACAAGAAGAGGGCGCGTTTGTTTTTCTATTGCTATCGATAGTTTTTTCATCATCTTCTCTATCTGGAGCATCCAAATAAGAAATTGAAGCATATATTATCGTATATGGTTTTTAAATACACATTTTTGCTTATTGAAAATTCAAAATTCTGGATGAGTAGATAAATGACAAGTTGAAACACATTCTGTTTTGTATTATTGTCGATTAAATCTTGTGGAACAACCATAAAAATCATTAAATATTGTGATGCAGTAGAAAAAGTACTCTACTACGAAATACATCTAAGTTATGAATTGAGATACGATTTTTTCGAAACCGGTGACGTCAGCAAAAACTGATCTGTATATTTTTGTGAAGAACGCTATGATGAACAATATAACAATACATTTGAAAACAGAAAAATTGTTTCATTTGAAAATGACAACAAAAAATATGAAGTAACTTTGATTCTGAGGTCTCTTTTCGCACTGTACATCACTTTCGATGGCTTTTCTAATGACTCGCGATCTAGTAATCGTACACAATCACATTATAATTTCCTCGATTCCGTTTCGCTTTCAGTTCCGCAAATGCATATTTAATAACCGTCTGGTACTTACAGTGGACCTCATTTTGCGTCGCTTGATTTCTGAGATGAACACGTTTGAGAAGTGAACGAGACTGATGTTCGATTTGACGGGCAATCTCTTTTTATAGCGGCATTAGGTGGGGTCGACTTGCCGGTGAAAGCTTTCTTCTAATACGGTCGACAATTAACAAAAATATGTAACAGCCTTTGTGCAAAGAGAAAAAAGCATTAGAAGGTTTGTCTCGAGGGAAGGTTTTTCGATCCTCAGACTGGCAGAGCAAATGAGGAGCGAGGTCAATGATCTTCTTTCTTATCAACATGGTTTCAGTTTCGTTTCAAAAATGACCATTATTATTCAATTTATTTTTTTAAGGATAGAACACAAGTACTTCATGAAAATCCTTGAGACACTCTAAGAGCGGTGCCTGTGCTAAAGAAGCGATTCACGTTGGATTTGAATCTCTGGAGATTAAATTCATTAATAATAATAATAAATCTACTTTATCCATCATAATATACAATAGAATACATAGCATTGACAGTAAGATACTATTTCGATGAATGATGTATTGGCGGGGGTTCAGCCTGAGCTGTTTCTCAACCCTACCATGAGAAAGGGAGTGTCTACAAGTATAATCGTAATCATAATACAGAAATATATGAAGGCAAATGAACAGATGTTTGTGGTTATCAAGATTGTCAGTCCGAAATTCCTTTAAATTTGATTTTCAATCTTTTCTTGAAATTCTGTTGACTGAACGATTTATATTCATTTGGCAATCGATTATAGTGCCTGGCGGCATTATAAGAAAAACTGCGAGTATAATTGGAACTGCGATGCTTTGGGATTACTAATAGTATAATCAACAAGTTCAAAAACCATGAAAAATAGAGATAAAGGTCCTAAAAATATGAGCGATAGCTCATTCGATTCGGAATCACCTCTAGAGAAATGATTTTGAATAATTTTGGTGCAGGTAAAAAATTGCAATTGTTATCAATAAAAAAAAAATGGTATTTAGTTTTTCGTTAATAACTCAAAAAAATATCAATATTTAAGCAATTTTGAAAAAAGCTCGTTGAAGAGGAGGAAATTTCCGATGAAAAAGTCTCGACTCCCGAAACTCTATCTCCATTATTTATAATTTTAATTTGACTTTGAAAATAGGGTTCCGCGCAGCTGTTACGGCATAAACGCGCTGCCACTAAAGGGAGTTTATCAAAAGAAATAATTTTTTATAACATTAAATGTCATTTTTAAAAATTTGAAAAAAATTCTAGTATCTTCTCAACACTTGAATGAATCGAGTCCCGTAGAAAAAAAAGTTTTATCACTATTTTTCAAAAAGTTATTCAATTGTTAACTAACAAATTTTTTCCCAATCTCTATTGGCATAAATAATGGGATAAAAGGTATAAATAATGGGTCTATAAATTTTAAACTTCGTGGAGCCCTTTTGATTTATATACTTCATACGATTCTGCGATAAAAGTTCACAAAAATTTATTAATTTGTTGATTATAATTTTTTTATAACTATTGCAAAATGAAATATCTAAAATTGTTGATAATTTTTTTTTCAATTGATATTTAGTTGTCTGTTTTTATATTGAACAATGACAGTTATTAACATAGGATATGAATTTTTTACGTAATTCGTTAATTTGTTTATTAAATTGTTTTAAACAAATAGAGAAATTCAATATTTTTGAAAAAATTTTTTTGCTATTCTGTTGTCTAGAGATAATAATGATTAAAAAACATGTTTTTCTTGATTTTAATTTTTTATTGTTTAAAATCGATTTTTTCATATTTCGATTGTTTAAATAATTAGTCAAGAAATAATTTTGCTTTTATAATTCATATTTAACACTTTGGATTAGTTTGGCGAAACAAATTTTTTTCAGTTATTATTTAATTGTTCATTAGTTTTATCGGAAATGTCCTCCTCTTTAACGAGTTTTTTTCAAAATTGCTTCAATATTAATATATATTTTCTGAGTTATTAAAGAAAAACTAAATACCATTTTTTTTAATCGTATTCTGTTAATAACAATTGCAACTTTTTACCTGCACCAAAATCCCCAAAAACATTTTTCTAGAGGTGATTCCGAATCGCTCATATTTTTAGGACCTTTTTGAACTTGTTGATTAGACTATAAGATATTTTTATGTCGCGTCCGAGAGTTGGGTATGTCTGAAAACAACTTTAATCTCTCACAAAGATAAGCTGGTTTTCATTTCACAAGGGTTTTGTGGGTATCTGTGAGGGGGTGTAGTTTTCTCATATTCTGTAATGAAAGCCAACCTGATTTTTTCATTTTGTGGCTGATGTGGTCAAATTTTCGACATCTCTATGCGTACCTTATGCCAACATTTTGTATCCTCTGCAGACGGACGGAATCGCATAGGCGTAAGGAAGGTCCATAAACACTGTCACAATATGAGAGCTTTGAAAAAACGAGACTTTCGCATGTCAGCTTCATTTTTGTAGTAAGGTCACGATTTGGATACAATTGTCTGAGATTATTATATAATACCTTACATAAGTTGCTGACATGTCCTGAAAATCTCAGCTCACTGTCTAGATACAAACCTAGATTCCGGTACTCCTTGACCTGAGGAGGTAGTCATTTTCAATTTTGATTCTTATCTGTCCACTGGCTGAATTTCTGCAAGCCGTGCAACCCAAAATCATGAAAGAAGACTTTTTCCCATTGAGCCTCAAAATGTGTGCGCGTAGATAAGTCCAACAATGACTGAGATCTTGGTTGATTAAAATTTCTGAGATAGTTATGGAGGTCAAGTTGAAAGTGGAGTATATTTGTGTGTCGTCAGCGTAATGGTGTACTTAACTATTCTGTATGTATTTATGGAAATCTGATATATAAATACTGAATAGCAAGGGACCTAAGATTGAACCCTGTGGTACTCCATATGCAACACACAATGCTTCAGATCTATCGTTGTCTATCACTACCCTTTGTCTGCGATTAGTTAGAAAATCTTGTATGAATTCAACAGAACTAGTTGATAAACCAAAAAATTGAAGCTTTGTACAAAGAATGTGATGGTCTAAGATATCAAAAGCTTCACTATAGTCAAGAAGGATCAGGCAGGTGAGGTTTTTTTCATCACTAAGTTTCATTATATCATCTGTGATTTTCAACGCTGCTGTTGTGGTTCTATGATTTTGTAGAGACCCAGATTGTACATTAGATATAATGTACAATATATCTTCGAAAAAAAATCATCAATTTTCCTGGAAACATACTATTTTCGAAACGAGTAGAAAACACTTCATTTTGTGGGTTGATTCCGATAGTCACACCAGCCACCTCGTCTTCCAGATTTGTAAGTGTTTGTAAGTTTTTCCAGTTGTTCTGACCCAGAGCAACCTAAATCTAACTTCATCTCGGTAAACAAATTACTGCGGGTTGAAACAATATTGTACAAAGTCAATGTCCTAGTTAAAGGATAATTATTGCTATTCGCTGCCTGAACTTGTTTTTTTATCGCAAGATTTATATCTAACGATAACCGCGATGGGAATGTGTATTATTAAATCTAATAAAACTTCTGAAGAAATACTTGTGTTCAGTGTGTTACGTCTGACTCTAATAATAATGATGATTTTGGTCCCGTTTTAATGATTGTGAGGATGCTTTTAGTAGTCGTTCTGGTTTAGTTGTAGATTTGATTGTCTGTAAGATGTTTGCTTAGTTCGTACATATATGAATCACACTCAGCTGAAATATTTTTTCATTTATTGAACTTGATAGAAATAGTGTTCCTCAAGGTACACATTGATGGCCACAGGTGAGAGTCAGAATGAAGTAGAAAACCAAAACATTTCCTTCTCAAAAATTATTTTCTCTTAAAAATATCCCCCTTACAGTTCAGAACATTTATTTGTTTGTATTGAAGATCAATTCCGAATATGATTCATGAATTATCAAGGTTGAAAACTGTTTTACTCAAAATACCATCAATGGGCTGTCAAGTTCAAAAATAAATTGAGATTATATATATATATATAATATTTCTCAAGCTAATATCAGTGTCATTGTTGAAAAGTTGATAGGATGATTCACCCCTTCATTGGACTGGTAGGATAAGGAATTCGAAGCAAAACTGCTTAAAAGTACAATAGAAGTATAATAAACATTCTGTAATGAAAATGAATCCAAGGTTTGGGGGGCAAGAATGACCTAAGTCCACTGACTGCACTGAAAAAAATAAGGTGAATCAATCACTTGCAAAATAACCTTGATACGAGAGTGATGAATATCTACATATCTCAGGAACGACCTAATTGATTCTAGTAGCGCATTTGCTTTTTCATCTGCAGGAAAACCTGGAAAAACCTGCAGCACCATATCATCTGAAGATCTTGATCTCCTCTCTCTCATTAAACAAATTGTAGGGTGTCTTCAGAGGCTCAAATTAATTCTATATATCGCCAGAACACTTCGTTGTCACGACTATCGTCAAACTTAAAACAGTCCGTTTCTTCTTTGACCCAGGCGTAATAATGACCAAATTCAACGCCAGAACCACAGTGAACAATGACTGCATGAAGATTAGAATAGTGGTCTTCTGCTAGATTGAGGTGTTCATCTATTTCGAACCTATATGAATGAAATATGAAATTCATATCATTGCAATAAAATTGTAACTTCTTATATCATGGTACTATGCACTATGTAAGTATTTTTTAATTTGAAAAGGTCTTTTTCGTATGGAGGTAGTTGTTTTGGAAGATTTTTTCTCAGTTTGTTACAGTTTTTACAGTCATTTTTTTCTACCGTTTCCAAGTTTTCTATTTAATGCTGAAGAAGTAGAAAACTGAAAAGCTCCTTCCTCAGTTCTTGTTTGTAAATATGTACCAATAACCTAGTAGCCTTTTCTATATCTGGACTGCAAAAAGAGTGAAGAAAATGAAAGAAAGACCATTACACAATGATATTGTATTAAAGAAAGTATCACATGCGTTAACGACTGTTTTTTTCCTTTCCATTCACGAGAAGATCACGAATCTTTTACCACAAAACATTTTAATGATTTACTTTCTTACAGCTACAAGATCGAGTCGATGCACTCATTTGTGAACTTGGCTTCGATAATTATACTTTCGATACAGTCACTGTTACTTTCTGTGGGTCAGATCGACTGATATCAGAGATTCTTAGCCTAATGGACATTCATTTTCCTTTGGCGTGAGAAGAGATAAAATGTTGAGATAATTAGAAAATGCTCAACTCTAAAAACAGTCAGAAATCAAAATCAATCTAATCGAGTATGTGCTGAAAAAATTAAAATTTGAATGTAAAATTCCAAACACTTATCCAATACACTGTGTACTAGTGCAGAGACTGTTGAACATAATTGAATGTTCGTCGTGGTATTAGCCAAGCGAGCAATTGTTTTCTGACAGGCATTTGCTATATCCTTGCGTGTAGGAAGAGATCATTGTTCGAAACTTCGAAATGGAAATATATAGGGCATAAAAAAAGCCAGGTCATAATTTGAATCACATATTTTGTGGTCGAAAAAAAATCGACCTTGATGCAAAAGTGCACAATGAAAGTACAAAATGAAAATCTATGTTTTCCAATATTTCATGAACTGTCCAACATTCTGTAATGAAAATGAATCCAAGTCTTCTTCTTTTTGTTTCACCTTCTTAATTTTTGTTTTATTATTTGTTTTATTTTCCTATCCTACATTTCAATCTTTGGAGCGATTGATATGGCAAGGATCCAAATTTTCATTCACATTTATATTACAAAGATGAGGTTCGATCATATAAACTTATATACAATAATATTAATAATAATCGTCTTCAATCATCAAAATAATAAAAATAAAATACAACATTTCAGAACAATAATTAAGTGTCGACGAAAAGGTGGAGTATCAGCCTAGGCTGCTTTTCAACCTAACCTTGCAAATAAAAATAAATCAGGGAAAACTATACAAATAATATTTGAGAATCAGCGTATGCAGAATTAGAAATAGTCAAAAATACTCAATCTACCTTCTTCGGAAGGTAGGTAGTGTAATTATGAAGTATAAAATTATAGAAATTAAATTAAATTGATACCTAAAGTTCTCAAAAATATTTTTCCCTTTATTTATAACCATAGTATAAATAATTATCATGTACAGGTCGATCTTAAAAGCAAAGCTATACTGACTGAAGTAGGATTTTCAATTTCTTCTTGAAATTATATAAAGATATGTTCCAAAACTCTTTGGGAAGAGAGTTATAAAATTTGGGCGCTGAATCTGAAAAAAAAACTTGATACAGTGCCAGTGGCGGACTTGCAAATTTTTAAGGTGTAGGCTGTACAGTTTTTGCCGCCCTCGCCTCTACAATTGTCATGCCCTACATTTTTTAACAATCCAACAATTTCATTGAAATCGTAGGTAAAATATTTTTTGGGTATATTTTTGAGCTAACCAAAGCTCAATCATTTACGAGCGGGTAATGTTTTTCTACTTACACAATAAAGTACATTTGGTAAACGCGAATCAATATCTTCATTTCGCTTCCAAACCGTTCAAAAAATCAACTCAGTCAAGTTATAAAAGTTTGTTGGAATAACTTCTGTTGGCAAAATCATCGATGATATCGCCATAAGTAATCTTGTTCATTAATTCTGACTTTATGCAACAAAGAGCAAAGGCGTTCAGTTTTCCCTAGCTCAAGGTCGATCTCAGATAATTTTTTACCCTTTTGAGACAAGAAAAACTCATTTAAATAACTCTTGAGGGGAGGAAAGTCATTGGCAAAATTTGTTGCAGACTTCTATCTGTAAGACATCAGAAAACCGTCATGCCAAAATCCTTTTGATTTCCATGATGTAGAAAAAAAACGGACCCCAAAGCCTACTCAGCTTGCTGGTAAATCCGTCCCTGTACAGTGCACTTGAGTGTTTGGGAATAACTAGCATATTATATTGTCTTGTGTTTACCCTACTGAGGTTTTTGAACATGATACGTTTATTAAGGAGCTACGTAGGTTTGCCAGTTGTTGAAACTTTGTGCGTCAAGGTAAGTATATGAAGTTTTTGGAGGTTATCTAATTTGAGCCATCCTGTTTCTTTATTTTCATACTAATATGATCAAATTTCCGTATTCCATAAGAAGAACGTGGGTGGAAATTTCAATTTTTTTTTGTAATCTAGCTGCATCAGCCTGTAGAAGTGCTGAACCATATATACAAGTTTCTCAACTTCTGAGAGTTGTCGTTCGTATGGGGGCGGCAGCTGATTAACGGAAAAACAGATTTTAAACAGATTTTTTTACAGACAATAGGATAATTTAGAAATCACCAACGATTCGCACAACTCAAGTTTCATTTTGTGAATAACAAATCACGACTAGGACATAGTTGTCTCAGAATATTGAATGGCAGAGGTAGCTGCGTGCTTGGTGAATCTTAGGTCATCAAACCACAGACCTAGGTGTTCTATTTCACTCACAAAGGTCAACGGCATTCCTGCTAACCTGATTTGAGAAACTTGAGTTAGCTGATCACTTGCCCCCCCCTGTCGCAGGTCTTTTAGATTTATAGGCTCAGAAGAGTACACTTTAGACTTCAGGTGTCCCCACAGAAAGAAGTCCATCGGTGTGAGATCAGGTGATCTAGCTGGCCACTACTGTCTCACCCGAATATCAAAATGTGAGGGTGCACCATCCTGCTGGAATGTTATTTCATTCTCTTCTATATTGTCATCATTTTCTAACATTTGTGTGATTTTTAGGATCTACACAGTCTTGTAATAGATTCAAGTATGTGTCTCTATTGAGATTACTTTCAAGGAAGAATGGTCCAACAATATGATTACCAAGAGTGCCGGCCCAGACATTCAATTTTGAGGTGTTTGTGAAGGATTTTCCATCACCAAATGGGGATTCACATCGCTTCAGTATGTCCAGTATGTCTAATTATATCTATTCATTTTACCATTCAACATGAAAAAAATTTCGTCTGAAAAACCTGTGTTGTATAATAGGTTTGGGTTATTGGTTAATTTTTTGGTGAACACCTCACAAAACTGAAGTCGACGATCAGGATCATCTTCTTTTAATTCCTGAACTAGCCTTATTTTGAAAGGATGGAAATTGTAGGCTTTCAACATCAGAAAAACACTAGTAACTGATACATCAGATGCTTGAAATTGTGATCTGGATGATTCGTATTATAAATTTTTGCAGCAGCTTCAGCACATTCTTCATTTCGATAATAGGTTGCAACAATTTCTATTTTTTCTTCAGTAGAATAAACCATGTTGGAACACAGTGAAAAAGGGTGACTGAATAGTGATTCGTGAAGAAGTGACAGTGGCCAGATTCAACTAAAACTACCAGCGTCATCCATTTCAAAACGTTCACTACTAATTAAATTAATTCAATAAATGTAGAAGACCTGCGACTGAGAATTTTTCGGGAATGCCGATTTCTGACTCCCTACATCATTTTTTTTTCATAGTAACTTCATCAGTTATAGATAGTTATGGTTGATGAGTTGTTTTATACCAGTTTTATATTTGTTGAATGAGAGGTTTTCTTTCAAACTGCGATTTAGTATATTGTAAAATATACAGGTGTGTGAGTTTTTTCAAAAATGGGAATCATAACATTTGAATTTTTGATAGATTTTGATAGACTTTGAACTACGATCTCTGATAAAAGCTAAAGTAATTTGATAATTCCGCCACGGAATATTCTCCATTAACTCAAGGCCAAAATTGACCCAAACGAAAGTTTCAACCATCCATTCACATGACTGACCCTTTCATATGTGCACAGAAATAAATGGATTTTGTGAAAGTAATTACAATAATAAAGTCGGCAGCTGCCAGACCGAGACGGAAAATTTAAAAATGCGGAGAGAGGAATCTATTTCTTTCACTCGGCGATTGTAGAGGTCGGTGTAATTCTTGTTCTTCGTTAGTCGATTCACTTCCATTGTGAACTAGATCTTCAGAACGTAATTACTTGTTGCGTTAGGTTGATTGTTGTTTTTCTTAGTGTCGGTCTTATGGTTAGTGAGGTAAGATCACGATGGGTTTTTTGGGTAATAATACAGAGTGTGAACAATGTTTTATTGAATAAAACTTTAGGTTTACCTTGTAAATCCAGTTAGTTTTCCTCAAGTAGCAACTTGTATTCGATAATTCTGCCAAACAAAAGGAGATAATCGAATTCAAAAAAGCAGTCACTTTCGATTCACTTTTGAAACTCGTAAAACTCTTAAAATACAAAAATAGTCATGAATTACTACTTTGAGGCCACTGTTTTGGCGTTATATATCGTTCATTTCCTTCAAACCGACAGAAAGATGGAAAAATTGAAGGTTAGGACCTCAAAACACAATTTAATGGCGATGCATTTCTTCAAACCAAGGAAATGATGGAAAAATTGAAAGCTACGCCACCAATTGGCAGCAATTGAACTCTTATTTCCAACAGAGATATGACTGACTGCCAAAAATTAATCTACGTGACTTCCATTTTCGCAATTTCAGTTACTATTACTGAGCTTATCAAATTGAATCAATCTAGTCAAATATTGGAATATGATTGTGGATGAATATCAAAACTTTGCTTGAAGGCTCCTACAGAAATCCATAGGATTAATTTGACCTTATGATTATGACAGTGACTATTATACCGTACCAGGAAAACTCAAATGAATATGAGAATCAAATCAAACAAATGAACAGATAGAAGAGGCATAAATTAAAAACGGATTGCCACACTTCAATAATTGAAATAACCTCACTCAATATCTCAATCGAAACTTATTGTTATGATAAGGTAATTAAATATAAATCTGAAAAGAATACGCGACGTACATTTAATGCTCTTTAATTCTTTGGGAAACTATTCTCCCTGTTTGGCCAATATATAGTTTTGGACAAGAGCCACAAGTCAGCTTATATACTCTTCATCTATCCGACACCGAAGTTTTGTTTTCATTGTTTTTAATAAATTTACTTAGACTATTATTCGTTCTGTAACCTACGTTTACCCACTCGTTATAATATAACACATGTCACTTGCAGATGTGAAAGGTGAAAATTTTGCTTTCAAATTCACTCTTCATCACATCTGAGATATCGATAAAATGTGATGTATTTGCACATAATATTATTGACAATTATTTTGATTACGAAAATTGCCCCTCATTATAGTGTTATAAGACCTGATTTCATCGCCATTTCCCTAACAGGATGGTTAAAAGTGAACACCCGCATTCCTTTGGGTATAATATTCCAATAATTTGGACAAGTGAAAGAAGTGATTTGTAATGCCATCAAGAAGCCGTTAACCATCTGTTATATAAATTAATGAACAAGAAATTTGTAGCGTTTTCTATCGAATTTGAATCCTACTAGGCTTATAAATATGGATATAACCTGGTCACGATTAATTAGTATTTTATTTTAATGAATTTGTGGGATTAGACTATTTGTATTTGACACCAGATGTTTTCGAAACGAATTGTTTGAACTGAAATAGAAATATGTGGGGAAACAACATATTTCGAATGGAGAAAATTGAGAAATATCTGAAACACTCTGAAAAATATTGCTTATTCATAATTTACATCGTTACTACTACATAGGCTGAAAAATCTCGGGCCTAACTGTTGAAATGTCATGTTTTTCTCTTTGTAAGTTTGTGAGTTATTGTCCTGAGAGTGACACTCCTTCAGTTATTTTCAAAACAATGGATCGAAAATAGATAGATAGGTATATACTTTATTGTCCAAGGAAATACAATTTTATTGACACAGCTTGTTGAACAATCTGGTATGTATAGCACTTCAAAGAATAAAAGAAAAGAAACAATTCAAAAACCCAAATGCCCAGCAACACAATTTGAGCAAGACTAAGTTCACATATCTAATAGATAAAATATAACAATAAAAAAATAAACTTCAACAACGTTTGTAGACAGAATAGTTTGTATAGC
The DNA here is from genome assembly GCF_025532065.1 of Leptinotarsa decemlineata. Taxonomy (NCBI): domain Eukaryota; kingdom Metazoa; phylum Arthropoda; class Insecta; order Coleoptera; family Chrysomelidae; genus Leptinotarsa; species Leptinotarsa decemlineata. Next base: position 1,217,050 of record NW_027412668.1, read on the forward strand.
CCCTTATAAAAAATGTTAAAAACAAATATACACAATTTGAACATAAGTTCACATGTCATCGCAATAAAATAAGATATATTCCAGTATGAAATATAATTTGAAGTACAGGTGTCAATATAAACAACAAAAAAAACACATATATTAAATCACAGCCAAGTCCCTTTGAAATTATCATCAAGATTGTAGTACGCTTTTGTTTCAAGGGCATCAAAGATCTAAAAATCCCTTGAATTGATAGATTAACAAGGTAATTTACATATATAAGGAAAAGAATCGGGCTCAGTACTGATCCCTGTGGAACATCCCATAAAATATCCTTAGTGTGTGATAGTTTTTCGTTTGATCTCACTAACTGTTTTTTACCACTTAAGTAAGGCCTGAACCTGAAGTCGATTTTGAACAAAAAAGGTTTTTCTTCTCAGATCCGGGACTTTCTAGCCCAAGTGTTCACAATTGAATATCATACTGTTTTTGTTCTCAACTTATGGAACGCTGATGATATCACTGCCAAAATCTTTTGAAGTACTGAGACTTGAGTTCGCAATTTCGTCTAAACATAATAATAATGAATATGTAGAACACAGCATCAAGTAACTAATTATTATGAAGCAAGGAAACCTATGTTTACATTCTTTTCATTTCCAATCTGTTGTAAGCATCTATTCGTAAAATAAATTTCCATCCCGCAATAGATTTCAGTGCCCTGAAACTCTAAAAAAAACTTCTGAACTGAATCGAGCTCCATTACATTCCAACAGAAAAGCTCTGAAACTGTTTTATTAATCCTGGACAAACTTGAAACTAATACACCAAACACACAACTCTGCTTGAAATTAATATTTCCAACAAGACACCTGTGACTGATGTGCCTTGTTTTGTAGACAGCGGCGTCCCGAAACAGATCGAAGTGAAAGGGGTAGATCAAGTAAATTAACAATTAATTATTAATAATATTTCTTTCGTGGTATAAGGAGGCGGTTGCTTAAAAATGGCTTCGTTAATATTCAGGAAAAAGGTAAAAGTCGCAATTACTCATCTGGACAAGAACAATGGATGTACCCAGTCAGTGGGCTCTGTGACTTTTTCAATTATTTTTAAATTTTCCACCTATCTAACTCACATTTTACTTCCTCTTGAATAGATATAGGAATCTTGCTAGCATTAAAGACTACTGGCACTGAATTTTCTGTAAACACATCTTCATATTGAGCTTAAACATTACTTGCTGAAATATTATTTATTCTTTTGATCAACCCTAACATTTCACAGTGTTCTAGTCCTAAAATGGCTGGACTATGATTCACAGTGTCTACTACAATAAAATCTTGGTCAAATTCATCTTTGTTTGGAAGAATACAGTGTAATGTGCACTCTCCAAGCTGGTTTATGCTGCTGCCATTGTAGTTATTGAGTTTAGTGTTGGTTTTTTGTAGTTTAACTTAAGGGATTTGTTCAAAAACACGCTTTGGTATAATGCTTGCTTGAGCTCCTGTATCTAACTTAAATTCTATAAACACCTTTGGCTTTTTACAAACTTGTACTACCTCTACCCAGTCTTCTGTTTTATTACTATGTACTGAACCTATGAACAATGTTCATCTTCTAGTTCTTCTTCTTTGTTCTCTGTTTTTGGATGTGTATCTTCTTGCTTCTTTCCTCTGTGGTTTTTTTTGTGCTTATTTATTTTATTTATAGCTATTGCTTCGCTTGATATGTCCTCAATGTGAATCTCTGTGGCTAAAGTAGCTCGACACATATCGACACATTCATTTAGTGTTAAATTATGCCTTTCTCTTAATTTAATGTGTTCTATGCCACATATAATACGATCTCCCATGAGTGTATCTTTCAATTTTCCAAAATCACATGAACTTGCAAGAGATTTCAATTCTGTAACATAATTGTCAAACCCTCCTCCAGTTTTTTGATTTCTCATAAAGAATTTGTGTCTTTCATATGTTACATTGACTTTGGGCACAAAATAATCATTGAACTTGATAACCAGCACTTCAGATTTATCAATTTCATTTGGTTTCAACTCAAAAGTGTTGTACATATCTAGGCCTTCTTGTCCCATGCAGTGTAGTAATAAATTGCACTTTCTCTTGTCATCAGCTTCCGTTAATCCAGCAGCAACCAGGAATACCTCAAAAGATTGTTTAAACTACGGCCATAAGTTGGCGGCTTTTGAATCTCCGACCTTAAAAATATGGCGGTTTCAAATCTATTTTTAGAGCTTCAGATTGCGCCATGTGTTATCATTTACCACACTATGAATTCTATTTACAAGCTTTATTTACATACTCATTTACAATGATGTACGGGATTAACCTTATATTTTACAGTTTTTCATTTTCATGCACAACGTGTCTAGTTTTACGAAACAAAGCCAACAACTCTGTTCTTCTGTCGGTGTCAACTGTCATTTCATAGAACATGTTATAGCGACACCACTAACAACCGAAAAGTACTATGCACATTTACTACACCAGAGAAGATCCATATATCAATTCACATTTATCCATACTGTTCAACAATTTCCTCGGTACAATTATCATCCCCAGCAAATCTTCAACTACTTCGTTGTAATATCATGGATCATCTGGATCACCATTTTTAATATAGCAGAATACTTGGTATGAATCTGAAATTGAAATATATAATTTTCTTTTTATTTAGGCATACAAGTTACCGAGTGGTCTGTCTAATGTATTATTAACATGGCAATTTCAACTTCAAATTATCTCAAAAACTAATCGTTACAAAAATTCTCTTTTAACAGAAATGTAAAGGTATTCGAAAGACCTTTAAAACAAAGTGCCACTCGACCTACTCTCCCTATCTAAATAAGGATCGTCGGACGCACCTCTCCGAGGGGGTGCGTACTACAAAAAATCAGATTAGTCTGAAAGGTGTCCCTCTTCAATTAGAAATCGACGTGTCCGAGCTTTTTTTAAAAATCTCACTTTTTATATTCAAAAACGGCTCTGTTAAGTTTTCGTTGTTACACACTGTATATGCTCTATCATAGTGGTAAGGATTCAGTACAAGTCCTGATGGTGCTAACTTGGTTAACGAAACACGCATCTAGAGGCAGTACTCCAGTTCTGGTGTGTTTTCATTAGATTCTTTCACCTGTAGCTCTTTCTGATGGTGAATTTTTCCGGATGGAATAATTTTTCACACCTTTTGGTCGCTCCTGCCTGCGCCTCTGTCCGAAACCCTCGAGACGGCGTTTTGCGTACACCCAGCTCTGAAAATAAATATATAGTGCAACCCTATCGGCGGGTATAATTAGAGATGTTGTCGAGAGAGTAAAACAGGGGACGGCTTAAGTTGGTAATTAGTCCCATCTGGTGGCAGGCTCGGCACCGACCAAGTAATCGACGAGTGGCGCCCTCACACATGAGCCATTGCACTCTCTCTGCGCTGCTAATTGCTCATCTCGCTAAAGCCGGGATTACGACACGAGTCGCCTCCCCCTGAATGAGGGTTTTCTAATTTTGAACGAGCTGCTTCGTTTTATACTGTATATATACCATTTCCTTGATTTAATAGTAATAATTATAATAAATCGACTTTATTCATCGTAATATACAATAAAATACATTGCCTTGACAGTAAGATACTATTTCACTGGAAAACTGGAACATTTTGGTATCAGAGGAGTGGTGTTTGATTTGTTCAGAAACTTCTTAAAAGGTAGGAAACAACAAGTTCTAGTAAATTGAATTTTGAGTTCGGAGGAGTGGGTTTCAAGTGGCGTTCCTCAAGGTACGGTTTTAGGGCCGGTTTTATTCATCATTTATTTGAATTCACTATTGAGGCTGAAGTCGTCCGTACTAATTGCTGCGATGCTTTGGGATTATTAAGATATTTCAATGTCGCGTTGAGAGTTGGGTATGCTTGAAAACAAGCTGGTTTTTGTGTCAGAAGGGTTTTGTGGGTAACTGTGAGGAGGTGTAGTTTTCTCATATTCTGCATGGAAAGCCAACCTGATTCTTCCATTTTGTGGCTAATGTGGTCAAATTTGCGACGTCCTCTGCAGATGTACGGAATCGCATAGGCGTAAGGAAGGTCTATAAACACTGTCACAATATGAGAGCTTTGAAAAAATGAGACTTTCGCATGTCAGCTACATTTTTGTGGAAATAAGTTCACGATTTTGGTACAATTGTCTGAGAGTATTATACAATACCTTACATAAGTTGCTGGCATGTCCCAAAAATCTCAGCTCACTGTCTAAATAAAAACTTAGATTCCGGCACTCCTTGACCTGAGGATGGTAGTCATTTAGAGCTAGAAAGTAGTGTCTGTGCCCAGTTGAAGTGACTAGCTCTTGATTTACGGAGGCAAGGGCGCAGGTGCTGAAAGATAGGTTACCAAATTGAAAGCTTCTATTGGGACGCCATCTACAAAAATTTCCAGAACTAATGTATGTACCCCTTTTCAAGACTTGTCACTCTAGACCTACTTAGTTACACTGAAAGAGGAGACATTTCAAACATAGCAATGAAACAAGGAAAACAATTTGCAGGAGAGTTTCAACAGGGTTTTTCATCCCTAATAAATTAGAGTGTCAAAGTTCTGAATTTTCAACCGTTTCCAATGATTGCTTCGATAGAAAAAGTAACAAAATACAGAGTAGTTGAATAGGATGGCGACCGTTGAATATGATTTCAATTGTCAAGTTGGCGGGATTTGGTCGAAATGTTGAAGGAAACCTATTGCTAAATTTTCGACGTTTCGAAACTTTATTATTCCATCTCCAGGACTCTGAAGTATAAGAACAAAACATACACATTAAAATGGGATTCTAGAATGTAATTTTGTTGAAAACAAAGCCGCCCTGAATGTAAATACTCATCAACGAATTTTTCTATAAAGTGTTCGAAGCATTTTACTACTTTTTAACGATTATTTTGTTACATATTTAATTTTGTTTCTCACAAAACTACAATCTAGAATCTCATTTTAATATGTATGTCTTGTTCTTACACTCCAGAGTCCTGAAGATGAAAAAGTAAAGTTTCTAAACGTCGACAATTCAGCATTTGGTTTTCTTCAATATTTCTACCGAATTTCCGCCAATTTGACAATGGAAAATACAGGGTCTCACCCTAGGGTTCGATGAACCAAACCTTACAATTCCTGATTATCAAAGAAACTAGACTCCTCTGATTCTTGAGATCCAGGACTCCGGCAGTCTCCTGCAGTAGCCACCTAGCACCTAGGTGTTAGAGTCCAGCCATAGACTGGCCTGGTTCCCTCTGAACAAAGAAAGGTATGATAGATATATAGTAAAAAGTTACAGGGGGAATGAGCTGGAGTCAATGGGCTCCCCTCCAACTCAGATATGGTAAGTAGGAGAGGAATTTAGGAGAGTCTCTCCATAAATCTTTGACTCTGACAAAAAGAAGAAGACTCAAAATATACAGTTCTCTTATATGAACCAGAATACTCAACCAGGGTACCAGTTAGTCCAAATTTTCAAAAAAATCAAGTATGGAACTGGCTCTCAGAATTACTCATAACAAGTTGAAAGAAGACCTACTCCTAATGTAATGTAATCAATTCATGCTGCATGAAAAGAAATGTGAGGAAGTAATATTTTAATTGAATTGAAGGGTTTATATTTTTAGGAGTGATTAATTTGTGGGAAAGAAAGTTTTTGACTTTCTACTACTCCATCTTGATACAAAAAAAGAGATGTGGGTCTTCAAAAAAAAAAAAAAGGAAGGAAGTAATCAATTTGAAAATAAGTAACTCTATACATGGATGTGCAGATCATGCAAAGAAGTAACTTTCAGACACAAACTGGAAGAAATTTCTCCTGAAACAGCTACTTTCATATAAACATTGATACTTTCTCTACACAGTTTTGTATTCCATACATTCGTTATGAAGAAATCATATGTCATCCACAAGAGTTCTACTTTAAATGAATTGTAACGAATTGCACTTACATGGAACACTGTCATCCTCACTGGTATACATCGATGTTTCGCCGTAAGACCTAACATTTTTGTACATGATGAAAAATTCAACTTTTCAGGGCCCATTTTCACATACTCTGGAATAATTCAAAAAAGTATTAACTGTTCTGAGGACTATACAATTAGTTTTGGCTGTATTCAAAAGGAGTTCATTTTGAATGAAATATATTGAGGATGTAGAAACAACGTTCAATACATCACTATCTGAATTCATATGGCAGTCAAGAGTTATAACAAAATTGGAATCATCAGCATAACTGACAAGTTCGGTACTGGTATTTTTTAAATTTCCGAAAAATCTTTTATATAAATGATAAACAACAAAGGACCTAGTACACTTCCTTGTGGGACACCTTTATGAGTATCAGCTATGTCAGAGTAAAAAACTTCTGCTTGATGTTTAATGCAAACTTTTTGTTTTCTGTTGCTAAGATACGATATCATGAGATCTGAAGCTTTACCCCTAATACCATGATGACACAACTTTTGTAATAAAACAGAATGCTCCACACAGTCAAAAGCTCAACTCAGGTCCAGAAAAACACCACAAGCCATAGAGTCTTGTTCTAGTAAAGAATGAATTTCATCTATGAAATCAGTCGCGTAGGTTCCTAGGCAGGTTGATATCTCTGCCCTGGTTCTGCGACTGAAACACTTGCGTGAGAAGTTGGAGGTAATTTTTATCCACCTGTGAACCAACAACTATCTATCGAAGGAGGACTGGATCCTCCCGGAAGATCCAGTCCTCCTTCGTAGTTGATAGTTGGAGCCATAATGCCAGAGGTCATTCCCATGCTGTGAATTCCAGTGTCAACCAGCAGTTTATTGTACTCTGCATTAGATTGATTTGTGCCATTGGCGATGTCTATATGAGTCCATCTAGCATCTGGGTAGAAAATAATAATTGTCCGAATCAACTAGGGAGCATCATGTAACGTCCATTCCTTGCAGAATTTCAGTTGCCTAATGAGCGAGTTCATAGAAGTATCTCCATCACTTATGATTCCACGGACACCGTATTTCTACCGGTGACATGTTGGTAGCCACGTCCTGCATATTATTGCGTCCCAGTCCGAGCTTCGTTATCTGGCCGACAAGCACCGCGACGATCTTCCGCAGTCATTCTGCGCGCTTTCAGATTACGCCTTCAAAATTGGCCCCATCTAAATATGCAAATCGCGACCATTAGCGGAATTGTATTGAAGTGGAGATTTGGAGAAAATTAACAATTATTATTTATTTATTCCCTTTCGGGCCATTACACGCCGTTTAGGGTTTGACTCGATTAGCCGTATAGTTGCCGAGATGGCGTTGCTGTGTTATTACCGTCGTAGAGATTTTTTCCAATTCGTTAATAAAATTCAGAGATCTAAGGGATTTGGGTCGGATCTTCCCTGCACTGATAAGATGTAATACCTCGAAACCGGTCTGCAGGCGACCTGCTCGACTGATTTTAGCACCATCCTGCTGCTGAATGAACGAGAAACATCTGAGAGTCTTGTCTCTGTGAGTAATCTTGCATAAATATCTGCCGAATATAATTCAATGTCCAGCCAGGGAAGTATTCGTTGGAACTTACTGTGTAGGTAAGTTGTTAGAGAGGAATATTTCGAGACTTTGTTTGTGAATATGTATTTCCTTATGGTCGGTGGTTCAAGCCCTAGTCTGAACGATCGATCTTCACTTGCTACCGTCCAACCCGTGTTAGGAATCACACGTCAAAAGGTAAGACCTCGTTGATCCTTAGCTCGCACAAGTTTCGACTTCTGATGGTTGTCGTTCGTAGGGGTGCGACAGCTGGTTAACGGAAAAACAGATTTTAAACAGATTCCACTTCCAATAGTAGAACTAACAAATAATGATAATTATAATGTTTATTCACCATATTGATCACATGTATATAACAGAGATTCGGTAAATAAACGTAGGCATCACAGACGCAACATTTTCGAAAAAATGTTCCTTGTGCATGATATTGCCAAATTCTAAACTATAACTAAACTGAGAATGATGTATGTAAGAGAATTCTATACAATGAATAGATATAAACTGTTAACTATAATGAATTGAATACAATACAATAAATAGATATAAACTGATGAAAATAAATCAGAAACTTTTTATTTGTGAAATTATAAAACATCGATAAAATAAAACCAACAATAAAAATTAATTGGTGCTCCGGGGCGACTTCATTGATTCCAGTGGCGCATTTGCTTTTTCAGCTGCAGGAAACCCCGGAAAACCTGCAGCACCACATCGTCTGAAGATCTTGATCTGCCAATGTCCTCTATCTTATAAAACAAAATGTAGGGTGTCTCCAGAGGCTCCAATAGATTCAATACATCGCCAGAACACTTCGTGACACGACTATCGTCAAACTTAAACCAGTCCGTTTCGTCTTTGACCAAGGCGTAATAATGACGCCTTGGTCAAAGACCAAGGCATAATAATGACGCCTCGGTCAAGCCAGAACCACAGTGAACGATGACTGCATGAATATTATAGTAGTGGTCCGCTAGATTGGAATGTTCATCTATTTCGAAATTTCGAAAGAGTTTCTTGCTTCCGTCAGAGGTTGAGTCTTGTTTGAAAATCATCAGCGTTATTATTAGATTGACTAGTGCCTCAGCTATACTTGTTTTCTTATAACAGTCAGTTAGTTTGTTGCATGTTTGGCAATACAGTCGATCATCACCTGTTAAAAATTCCATTTTCAGATGATTTAAAAATGAACTTTGCTCGGACTGGTTATTATTCATATTAGGAAACGCTAGATGAAGTTCCAGAAATTCATATAAGTTTTCACTACCTCTTGAACATTTACTGCAAAGTGAACAAATGAGGATTTTTCCAGCAAAAAAATTACAAACTCAAGACGAGATGGACTGTACGGAATCATTCAATCCAGAGCGGTCAGGAGTATTGATTTTGCTATTGTTTTGCTCACGGAGAGTATTCAACAAGAACCCCAAGAATTCGAAACAATCCTCTTGTTGTCCTAACGAGTATCTAGTGGACTTCAAACACTCCAGGAAATCGGTTGGAGGGAAAGATAATACATTCTTACAAAACTGGAGCTGCATGAATAGGGTTTGAGTTTGATGAATAAGTAGGGAACATTCCCGTTCCCGTTCATCATCAAAACCTCGTTCTTGTAGAACACTTGTAGAATGCTATTCATGTAGCAAGTGTTTCCTAAATTAATCAATCCAATGTTCTTCTCTATATTTTCAGGACAACTCTCTACTGATTCGTAAGGAAGAACATGTTTCACATAATCTACATAAGAACCATTCATCAAGCTGCGATCGATCCTTCCAAGTGAAGAAGGGTTTCTTAGAGGGATCGATTCGGCTCTTGCTTCATGAAACTCTTCCACTGAAAAGTACCCAGAACTACGAGGACTGCAACTCATATTTGGCGGGCAAGTCCATTGACCGCACTGAAAAAGAAGAAGGTAGATCAATCACTTGTGAATCAACCTTCATAGGATGAATATCCACATATCTCGGCTTGTTTCGAAGACATTTCAGTTCCGTACTGAAATTAGGGCAATGCATGATCTCATCAAATTATGTGAAGGAGGAATAGTTCCAAGGATCGAAACATCATTGCCACGTTGAATAGCAATACTAATTCTTCCTATCAAAAAAGAGGTAGAACGGTGATCTGTAGTTGCTTGGCTATTCTCCTTCCGAGTTCATGAACGAATAACAGAGACTCCGGGCCATAAACACCAAAAGTTTCAACCGCTACTGGATGAAACAGATAGTTGTTTCCAAGATTTTGGTATTTTTTCTTTTCAATTTCTCGCCAGACAATGCTGCAGTTCCAGCAGACTTGGAACTTTCGGCTAGATGGGAAGCCGCGACCGTGTCAACGCAAGTAAAGTCCCATACCACAGGTTTACCGTATTTCCATGGTATGAGAGACATACCATCTGGTCGTTTACCATTATCTCGACTGGTACCTAAGGGTTCCAGAATTGCAGGAACATCAGCTGACAACATAGCTCTTTTCAATATGTTGTTCACTTGGTGATGTCGAGATGTAAGCCCTGCACTTCTCCTACAATTCAAACCATGTGTACCTTTCTCATCAACTATACTACCGCAAACACAAGTATGAGGAACACAAATAGATGAACTCATCCTCAGTTCTACTGCTATTCTGAAAGATTCATCGTCTAATAGTGTTCCAAGAGATGCAACAGGTAAAGCATTCAGCCAAGCACCCGATTCCTTGATCATTGCTGCTTTCAGACGAGCCTTATCGTATACACTTGTAGACTTCGGAAGTGTATCAGTTATAAGGTTCAGAAGAGGTCGGTCTCATGGACTTTGTATCTGCAGGAGGAGCAATATTAGTTTCGGCATGCCAAAGTGATTCACCTTCAGCATAAAAAACGTCTGTGATATTAACGAACATGGAAGGAAGGATGGAATCGATAAGATCAGAAACCCTATTGACTGACGACAGAAAAGCTATGGAAGAAGCCGAACGTAGCCCTAGTCCGCCAAGGTTTACAGGAAGCGTTGCTTGGAGCCATGAATCATTATTGAAATGATTGTTTGTAACATATTCCGTCGTGTTGCGGAGTAAATTATCAAATTCGTCAAGCTCTAACTGACTTGACCAAATGGTGGAACATCTGAGGACGTTCAAAAGAAAAAATGAAACGTGTTTTGGAAGTTCATTCAATCTGGTGGTCAGCAATTTGAATGATTCCCGTTTTTCTCGAAGATGTTCTGGAAGTGAATCTTCAGAAAGAGGAGCACCTAGAAGACTCCATTTAGACTTTTCCAAAATTCTTCTGCCAGGAGCCAATTCAACAAATGATGGATCCGGAAATATTATTCGCAGTTGAAAGAGTAATCAACTCGCATTTTTAAAATTTTAGTTCAAGTCCAAGATGTTTTTAATAATCAATGATTTTTTCTAAATCTTTTGAAACACTGTTTTCATCGCCAGCGATTGAGCCATCGTCCAAACACCAGTTCGTTGATGGTCAGACAAAAAAGAGCAGGTCCTAAGGGATCACCTTGTTGAACACCTCTCTCAGACAGAATCAAATGTTCACCAAAACTCAAATAAGAAGCTGATTTATAACACTGACTTAAGTCCTGGAAACGAATCTTTAACCTTACGAAGCATAATGGTTCAATTAATCATATTGAAGGCATTTTTGAAGTCTATTTTCAGGAAAATTTTCGAATCGGGATTTGGATGAAGAATAATATATCTACGAGCAGCATGAGCAACAGCTTCACATCCACCTGCAGTACCGAAACCAAACTGTAGTGGACGTAACATCGTGACATGAATTAAAAAGCTATATACATAATATGAAACACATAAGGACATGATGAGATTGCAATTAAGTATTCTTTATCGAGTTCATTCTACAGGGGGTTTTATTTTGTTTATGAGTTGTATTTTTTCCGATGCTATGCTTCAGATCTTTGAGCCAAGATAATTACAGTGTCTTTGACCTACCAATTTTTGGCATCTGGGAGCTAAAAATGTATTTTCTTTTCTACGGGTATTATACTTGTGTTCCACTGGTTTTATTTTTATTTTGTTCCCAACGACTTTCAGAATAATCTTTTGGCAGTATAGCTGCCGTGTATATAGGACATTACTTTCTTCAAATAAGAGGTCACTGGAGAACGTTCTACTTTTAGCTAACAAAATTTTCAGAATTTTTTTGTAATATATCTAGACATCTCAAGTGGGTATCCCTAATATCCCCCCCAACCTTATAATAGCATAAGAGAATTGCGATTGAACCAAAGCATAATATACAGTAGTCATATAGGGAATTTCGAGCCAAAGTTCAATCTTTTTCTTGAAGATGATCAGTTGGTGATCGAAACAAGTGTCGAGGTGTTGAAAATAACAGTTCGGTGTTGGGACAAACCTCCAACCAGATTCATATATCTTAGTATAAGAAAGCACGATACAAAATGGTACAGAATGTCCTGACATAGTCTTAAATTAACTGTCCTGTGGTTAAACTCCAACGGTATGGCTTGAGAAACTACTATTATCAAAACTACTATACTGTGACTATACTACTATAATGTGAGGAGGAACATCGTTCAAAAGTGCCAAAAGAAACATAAGCGGGCGGATCTATTGGCCTTTGAGGACCTTGTTCACCCAGTTCGCTGCGTGGATTCCTTTTCGGAAAACCGCCCGGCTGAACCTCCATTTCCACGAAACGAGATCCATCCTTGCAATAAATCACGTCGCGACGGCCGCCGGGGAAAACCGTTCCGAGTTACCGCGAAAATTCGCTCAGAACACCGACGTCCCGAACCGGATTTATAAGGGTGGCCGATCTGATATTTGATTGGATTCCTGAGGAATGGTAATGAAAGTTCTGACATGGAAAGCTCGTGGTCTGTGCGAGATGGAAATGACAGATAGAAAATATTTATTTCTATTGAAGGGAATATCAAATTGAACATATGATGATATTTGGAGCGGTCGCAAGTTTTCCCTGGTGATTATGGGGTTTTATTCTCCTGGAATCGAAAGACTTTGTTACAGTTGAATCGAGTATTAGGTACTGGTAAATGCCTCAGAATTTCAATAACAGAAATTCACTATAAAATTCATCAAACCCAAAAAGTATACCAAAAACCTACGCACACGGATAGTTACCATCATCCTAGTCAAAAGAGAGGAGTCATCTCCACTCTAACTGAACGGTCTTGAAGAATATGTGAACTAGAGCATCTAGAGCAGGGGTCTCCAAACTACGGCCCGCGGGCCAAATCCGGCCCGCCAGTGTCATCAATCCGGCCCGCGACAGCCAATGATTTACTGTCATCAATCTGGCCCGCGACAGCCAATGATTACCTAATTGTTGTTACTATTGCTGTGATAAGTTGAAGAAGAAAACACAGAATGATAATTACTCGGTTTTATTTACTCGCAAGGTAAAACTTAACGACAGAAATGACAAATGACAAAGAAAACTTAACTTAGGTATCTAAGTTTAAGCATATCAATAACTAACAAATAATTGAAATGAATCACAGTAAAGCAAAAACACTAATGAGATTTATGTAATTGTGATTTTCCACCGACAATACTTTGTAGTTGTGGATAATTTTTACTTGTACAAATTTTCAAAAGAGATTTAAGATGCTCGTCGGTTAATTGAGATCTGTAAACATTTTTTGTGTACTTCATCTTGGGAAACGTTTTCTCACTCAAGTAAGTAGTACCAAAAACAGAAAAACCCACGAGCAAATTTATGCAAATTATCAAATTGTTCCAGTGGAAGACTCTTATAAAATTCCAACAAAGATGAATTTTGATATTTGTTCTTAAACATATCACTGCACCGTAAATCAATAATTTCCATTTGGACTTTCGGAGCCAGGTTTTCAATGTCAGAATCAAAAGGATTTTGAAAAAGCTTAATTTCATTCGCAATGACATCAAAATCTGAAAAACGAGTATCAAAATTTACCTTCAAAGCACTCAAAGTTTCGATTGCAAAATTGACGGGAAATGTGTGAAACATTTTTTACGTAATTGCGATTGAAATAGTATTATTTTCTGCCTGAAGGATTTGATATTGGTGAATAGATCAGGGAGAAGCTGATTTTCTCTTGCAATCTCAAATTCAGTTCGTTCATATGATTTGTCAAATCGACATAGAAGGCCAACTTCCACATCCATTCACTATTTTATAAATCGGCAAAAGGGCGGCTGCTTCTCATTTAAAAAAATTCCGATCTCTGCTCGAAGTTCAAAAAAGCGCTTAAGGACTTTTCCGCAACTAAGCCAGCGTACGGCAGTATTATATAGTAAATCATTTTCTCCAATCTGTTGAATAAACTCGCGGAATTGTCGGTGATTTAGCCCAGTGGATCTGATGAAGTTAACAACTGATATGACTGGTTTTAGAACTTCAGACATATCCAAACATTTTCCGCACAAGGACTGTTGATGAATGATACAATGTAAGACTAATGGTTTTGAACCACCATCATTTTCTATAGCCTTTGACACAAGTGCAACCACTCCTTCATTTTTACCATACATATTTTTACCTCCATCAGTTGTTATAGATTTCAAATTTCTCCATTGGAGGTTCTTTTCATTAATGACATTTTCAACTCCCTTAAAAATATCTGCCCCAGTTATCGTGCCGTGAATACTATCAATATCAAGAAGTTCTTCATACACTTCATAGCTTTTATCTACTCCGCGAATAAAAATCAACACCTGAGCAGTATCTGACACATCCGTTGACTCATCCAATGCTAGAGAAAACCACTCATGATGTCCATTTTTGTCAGACAGTTGAGATGATATATTTTCTGCGATGTCTTGCACCCTCCGAGCCACGGTGTTTGCTGACAAACTGACACTTTTAAATGAATTTACCTTTTCGGGGCATATTTCCTCGGCTATTGCAATCAAGCATTCTTTTATCATTTCTCCATCGGTGAATGGTTTGCCACGTTTTCCGATTTCAAGAGCCACACGAAAGCTGGCGCGAGTTTCAGACTCTTGTTCAGTATTCGCTTTGGTAAACAAAGATTGCTGCGATTTGAGTCCGCGTTTCAAAGCTTCAAATTTTTCCTTCCGCTAACTTTCTGTATACTTGGAGTAACTTTGAAGATGTTTCGATTCATAGTGTTATAGTCTTTGAGAACAGCTATGGTTTCATTACAAATAAAACATAGCGCCTTATTACTGGACTCAATCACAAAATACTGAAAGTTCCATTTTTCTTGGAACGTTCTGCATTCACTGTCGATTTTTCGCTTCTTTTCCATACTAACAAATCACACATAAAAACAATAAGCCAAATCAAAATACTTTCATTGACGGGTGTTACTTTATTTCACAGTAGACAATTTCGCTTCCTTCGCCTTTCCTATGCAGACTAACTCGCAGTTGCGCCGCTAGCCTTTTTATATGCAATTATTACTGCCATCTCGAGGCGATCGGAATACACTAGCTAGAACCAGAACTTTCTCGAACCAACGCGGTAATTCCAAATATTTAATTACGCCTAATGCCACCTAGCGGGTAGCTGAAAAATATAGTACGTAGTACCACTACTCGCCACTAGATGTCGTTAAGTGTCACAATACACAATAATTGAAATGCAAAAAAAGCGTAAGTTTGCTTAGGTCACGCACTTTGCGACTATCCTAGTCTAGAAATATAGTTGAGGACAGGAATTGGCCCTTGGAACAAACTGAAAAAATCATTATGGCCCGAAGGCTTCAAAGTTTGGAGACCCCTGATCTAGAGGCAGAACTGGAACATCTTGAGACTGGTCTTGAGATCGACTGGATATAGTATACTCGAGATCAACAAGACTATGAAACTCGGTTCAAAACGGGGAGGAGGCTGATATGGTTGCCCGTTCGTATCTACCAGATATCTGTAGGGTCACAGACAGAATTGGAAAACTTTTGAGGGAAACACCACATTGAAACTGTTTTCAAACACACCAAGAAGATACGACAAAGCTTCAGGTCGGCTAAAGACATAAGGGACCCACTTTCAGCAGCATACCGTGCACATGTGGGAACAACAAAAAATGTTCAGTTCATTTTAAAATAAGTGTTCATAGAAAGGAAACATACTAATACGTGTCTGAATTTTCTACAAATCAGCAAAAAGGTGTGAAAAGTGATGACTTTGAATGTAGTAGTCTGTAATTCATTTTTGTAAATTAGCTTCCACTGTCTATTCCTAATGAAATCTCTTATAAAATTGTCAAACAGGAAAGTAAAGGAATTGATTTGATGGAGCTGAGCTGATTCCATCTACAACACATAATTTTGAAATTTCCTTCATTGGAAATATTCCTGAAATCAATAGTAATAATAATATTGGTCTTTATTTCCCATTTCTAATACATATAAATCGAAAATATCCCAAAAGAACAGCATAAAAACGTTGGGACAAGCCACACATCAGGTGGTCTCTATATCTGTTATTATTTTCAAGCGTGAGGTGATTCAATAGTGAGTTGAATGAAAAAGAAAAGAGAAGGGGAAAATATTTTTTCGCTTTCACGCCGACATATTGTCGGCGAAATAGATAGATAGATAGATAGATAGATAGTTTTTTCGCATGATTATGGGTTTCCATATGTTGCGTACCTCTACGCTAGCTTGGCTGAATACATTGTTGCACAACATGTATGCGGCTTCTTTGCATTTCCCCTTAAACCAATCTTTTTCCCTGTGTATGATCTCAGCTTAGGACCACTCGATGTTATGTACATGGGTCCAAATACGCTCTGCTATTCCTGATTTGCTGGTTTCCCCTCGCTGTGTGTGTTTCTTGTGCTCGGCAATTCGAACTTTCAATGGCCTCTTAGTTTCACCAATATAGGATTTTCCGCACTCACAGGGTATCCGGTAAATGCAATTTTTGGAATCGCAGTCCGCGTTTTGTGGCCTGTTTTTCGTGAGGCTGCTGCGGATAGTGTTTCCGGATCTGAAGCAGGTTCTGATATTGTTCTTGGATCAATTCTTCTTATCCTTTCCGATAATCCTTTGATGTAGGGAAGTGCAAGCACTGGTTGTGAGGGCTTCTCTTCCTTGCGAGGATCCTGCTGTCTTTTAGCCAAAGTTTTTTTACCATCGCTTTCGAGCAGCCATTTCGTTGAAGATCATTTTTGATGATGTCTAGTTCTTTCTCGAGACCTTCCTTCCTTGGTGGTACAGAGCCCAAAAGCACGGTCTAATAGAGTCTTGATGATTCCTCTTTTAGTCAATTGATGATAGTTGGATTCCTGGTTAAATTTTCACTCAATCCTAACATTCCAAAGACATGTGTCCAAATTTCACAGCTGTCGGGCTATTGGTTTGTGGTATAGAACATTTTGAGCGAAGCACTTTTGTCAATTTGAAGAAAAAGGAAAGAAAGAAATTTCGTATGTTGATCGAAAAGGAAAAAAACATCAACTGTTACTATCACATAGCGTTTGAAGGAGGAAATTGCGGAAAAACGACCCCATTTGAAAAAAAGAAAAAGTGCTGATTCATGATAAAAATGCAACATGTTACCAGTCGATGAAAACGATGGCAAAATTGCATGAATTGGGCTTCGAAACACCTCCGCCTCCATTGTATTTTCCAGATCTGTCCCCAGCGACTTTTTCTATTTCGAGGCTAAAGGCAAATAATGCTAATAAAATGATATCGAAAAATTGTATGAGCACCATGCTCAAGATAGCGCCCTCAAGAAGAGCTGTATTGAATATGAACGGGATGAGTTAGGACAGAGCCAAAGTCCTGTTGACAGATAAACTCCGGAAGATTCTAAATGGTCATTTAGGTACTTTACTTGTCGTTATGAATATGAATTTTATAAAAATACATTAGCAAAACATCTCTATTGGCACAATGAAAATTATTTTTTGGCCCATCCTATGGAATTGTTGAGATTGTTGAAGAACAAAGGAAATAAATGTATCTTTTTCATTCATATTTCCTTCATCAGTTACCGAATTTGAAGTGTCATTATAATGCAAGGTTGTCAACCATTCTGAGTATTGAGGTAGAATTACTACTGGGGTAGAAAAGACACAAAATTCCATCTCAAATGCCATAATCAAATGAACTCCTATTTCTGGCCAAACCAATAAATCGCCATAAATCAAAACCTCCATCTAATCACGACAAATAACCCCCGACTTCCGAACAAAATGGTGATTTCCGAATTAAATAGGAGTGGTGAGCTGAACAAAAATAATCTATAGGTTAATCATCTGCCCCAAAACAAAAGCATCGCGACGATTACGTGCTAACCACAGCCTTACCTGATGTAGTTATGGCTCATTAGAGGGGATGGTGGAACACGAGCGGAAGGGAAAAAACCGAAATCATGGAAAATGGTGGCGAGGTGGGGTCAAGACGCTTTTCGTGAGAATCACGTCGTTTTCAATTCTGATATTCGGCTGGAGGGAACGTTACATGGTGGATGAGAAAGTGTTATTCCTTGATATCAGTCTAAAATTCCATCAGCCTTACCTTACGAAAGACCAAGATCAAATGATCACTTGATAAAGCAACTATGTTAGTGAAACAGGTGATATATATGTTTCAAATAAAGTTTGTGGAGGTCAAATCGTGAGGTGTAGTTTATGAAACAAAAACTCGTCAGTCAAGTTAAACTCATATTATTATAGTGTTTCTTAACACAATTATTTCTCGGTAAGTCGTCCCTCCGTCGATTTATTCATTACAAGAATACCTTACGCCCTGTGCTATTTCTATTATATTATCCCCATCATCAATCTAGTATAATCCCAATTTCATCCCCCGGTTTTGACATGTCACTTCGCAGCCTTGTCGGTGCTCATTTATTGCGTAGTCTAGATATGCAGGGTTGATGTGCTTTAAAAAGCAACCTACTGACGAGCAGAATAAACTTTTGCTTTCAATAACTTATTCATTAATGGCAATATGTTACTAATAGAAAAACTGGTATACATTTCTTGGTTATGAGTAGGGGAGACCGGGGCAAAATAAAGTTCGAGGCAGAATGGAAAGTAAACTTCATTCTCTGTCAGTGCGACAGAGCAGAGCAAACATGTTGGGAATTGGTTATGCGTTGCTACAGGGAAAATTTGATTTTTGAGAATGTTTTTAAGTGTCTTCTGGTTCAAAAGCTGTTGTGCAGGCAAGTAACTACCTGCTTTGATATAATATTTCAATCCTAAGCTCTCTGTAGTAGTGTAAAAGTTTGAAGAATTTCCGCTGGTACCGTTTGAGGTTAGAACTGCTTCAATTTATTTGAGGACATGGATAATACTTCAACAAGATTTCAATATATCTTCTTTTGCATCTGTTTGTTCATTTTATACTTTCGTAACTGCTTTTTAAGCAAACACATACGTCCGCTAGTTTTTGTTTCAAGTTATTACAAATACCTAATTAATTAGTATCGCATATGAAATGATTGATTGTTATGGCATGTGGAAGGATTCAATCATTTATAAACGTATTAAAATGTTGTTCTCTCCACATATAACTATGAACGGGAAACGATCGTGGAAATGGGATGAAGCAGATATGAGGGGGGCTGTACGCTATTCTAACTAACAGAATGGGGTTTCATCGAGCCTCAGCTACATACAACGTTTCAAAAACCACCTTAGAACGCCGACTAATTAAAAGCATTTCGGACCATTCAAAACTGTGTTCCCATCTGAACAATATACAATAACTCCCTTAGGCGTGTCCATACGGAACACGTGTTTCGCTATACGATACCTTCCTCAGACGTGTCTACTGTCCATTCTAAACACGTGTTCCGTTAAACAAGAGCTCGGGCGTATATATAGTGAACACGTGTGTTGTTGTGCAATAATTTTCCCAGGTGTGTTCACATTGTAAACTGCAACTCGTATTTCGCAATACAGTAGCTTCCGCAGGCGTGCCAATATTGAACACGTGTTACATTATGCAACAGTTTTCTGTGGCGCGTTCATATTATGAACCACAATACGTATTTTGCTATACGATAGCTTCCTCAGGCGAGTCCATATTTGGAAAGGAACATGTGTTTTGAAATACAATGGCTTCCTCAGACGTATCCATACTAAACACATGTTTCGTTATACAGTAGCTTCCTTAGACGCGTTCATATTTGTAGTATACGCTATACAATAGTTTCCTCAGGCGTGTCCATACTGAAGACATGTTTCGCTAAATAATAGCTTCCTTGGGTGTATCCATACTAAACACGTGTTTCGTCAAACAGTAGTTACCTTAAGCGCTTTCATATTTGAAGGGGAATATGTGTTTCACTTCCTCAGGAGTGTCCACATTGAACGCGTATCTCGCTAAACACTAGATTTCTCAGGCGTGTCCATACTGAATACGTGTCCCATTATAACATATTATTTCATAATAAACAAGTATGTGTAGGTCATTCAAAGACGTTAGTCTGTGAATGACCTAGTCAGTGCTTCCTTTCTTTAAATTTGAAAGGAACATCCTGAATACGAGTTTCGCTATATTATAGCTCACTAAGATGTGTCCACTGTCCATACGAAACGGGTGTTTGCCAAACAAAAGCACGGGCGTGTCCATACTTCACATGTCTGTTGTTATACGATAGCTTTCTCAGGCGTGTCCACACTGACACGTGTTTCACTGAACAATAGCTCTTTGGAGGCGTTCATATTTGGAGAGAAACATGTGATCTGCTATACAATAGTTTCTTTAGGCGCATCCATACCAACAACATGGTTTGTTATACAAAAGCTTCTTCGGGCGTGTTCATATTTGTAAGGGAACATTTGTGCCGCTACACAGTAACTTTATCAGGCATGTCCACTCTGAATACGTATTTCGCTATGCGATAGCTTCCCAAGGCGTGTCCACTGTTCATACGGAACAGATGTTTGTTGAGCAAAAGCTCGGGCGTGTCCATACTGAACATGTTTGTTGTTATACAATAGCTTCCTCAGGCGTGTCCACACTGACACGTGTTTCACTGAACAATAGCTTTTTGGGCCGTTCATATTTGGAGAGGAACATGTGTTTTGCTATACAATTGCTTCTTTAGGTGCATCCATACTGAAAACATGGTTTGTTATACAAAAGCTTCCTCAGTTGCGTTCATATTTGAAGGGGAACATGTGTTTCGCTAAACAATCAGGCGTGTCCACTCTGAATACATATCGAAACATGTATAGCGAACTATACCAAGGCGTATTCACTGTTTATAATAGACACGTATTTGTTAAACAAAAGCTCGGGCGTGTCCATATTGAACATGTGTGTTGTTATACAATAGCTTTCTCAGACGTGTCCACAGGCGTCTTCACATTGTGAACCGCAACACGTGTTTCGCTGTATGACATCTTTCTCAGGTGTGTCCATACTGAACACGTGTTCCGTTATGCGATAGCTTTCTGTGGCGCATTCATATTGTGAAACACAATACGTGTTTCGCTATATAATAGTTTCCTCAGGCGAGTCCATATTTGGAGAGAAAGACGTGTTTCACTATACAATAACTTCCTCAGGCGCGTTCATATTTGGAGTATACACTATACAATAGTTTTCTCAGGCGGGTCCATACTGAATATGTGTTTCGCTTAACGA
This sequence comes from Leptinotarsa decemlineata, assembly GCF_025532065.1. Taxonomy (NCBI): domain Eukaryota; kingdom Metazoa; phylum Arthropoda; class Insecta; order Coleoptera; family Chrysomelidae; genus Leptinotarsa; species Leptinotarsa decemlineata. Next base: position 1,238,162 of record NW_027412668.1, read on the forward strand.
TAGCTTCCTTGGGCGTATCCTCACTAAACACGTATTTCGTTTTACAATAGTTTCCTTAAGCGCGTTCATATTTGGAGAGGAGTATGTGTTTCACTATGCAATAGCTTCCTCAGGCGTGTCCACATTGAACACGTGTTTTGCTATGTAATAGATTTCTCAGGCGTGTCCATACCAAACACATGTTTTGTTAAACAATAGCTTCTTACAATAGCTTCTTGAAGGCGTCCATATTTGGAGAGGAACATGTGTTTTGCTATACAATAGCTACTTCAGGCGTGTCCATACTAAACACATGTTTTGTTATACAAAAGCTTTCTCAGGCGCGTCCATATTTAGAGGAAAACATGCGTCTCACTATACGATAGCTTTATCAGGTGTGTTCACTCTGAATACGTGTTTCGCTATACGAAAGCTTCCTAAGGCGTGTCCACTGTCCACACTGAACATGTGTGTTGTTATACAATAGCTTCCTCGGGCGTCTTTCCATTGTGAACCGCAACACGTGTTTCGCTATACAATAGCTTTCTCGGGCGTGTCTATACTAAACACCTGTTTTATTATACAGTATAGCTTCCTCGGTTCATATTGTGAACTACAATAGCTTCCTCAGGCATGTAGATACCGCTTCAATAAGCCCGAGGTAGCTATTGAATAGCACAATTCTCATCATGGTTTTGTAATACGGGTTTGAATGATGTACATTGGATTCAAATCGATGCTGTTCGTCGAGAGAATGAAAAATCGACTATCCATTTATGGATAGTCGATTCAAAATCATCCCATAATGCCAGTACATCGAATGAAACACGGAATAGAGACAACACCGACAAACAATTTAATACCGAACCGGCAAGCATCCGGGATATTTCTGCGAGATAAAGGAATTTCTGAGGGCACGGGAATCCCTGGGGATCGGCCGCGGGGCCGGGATTTAGACGAACAGAAGTCAGATCATTTGGACTTGTACGGGGCCCTGCTAAACATGATGGATGTCGAGGGGTTACATTCAATCAAATCTCCCGAAATAATCTCGGGACTGATTTGATGGCGGACGGATAGTCTCGGGGAGGAAGGGAGAATTCGCAATCTTGGCTCGCGATAGCGCCACGTCCGCTAATGGGCTCTCCAGGGTCCGTAATTGGAGGCGTTGGGTTTGTTGGAAAATTCGAGGTATACACGTTTTGGAGAACTGAAGAATGTGGGAATTTCCCACAGTGAGGAAGAAAGCAAATTATTTCATAATACACTCTTCACAAAGATGTGTTGGTTATTCAAAGAAGGTACTCTCAAAGATAAACTGAAAAATACTCGAAACAACTAAGGGGTCTTTCATTCAGTGCTTCCTTTCTTTAAATTTTATTTGAGGGTTACAATGTGATCGGCGAATTTGAGTTTATTGTCAATTATTACCCCAAAAAATTTAGTACTATAGTCCGTTCATAATTTGTTGATAGCTCACTGCAAGTTTGACCCTCATTAGAGAACTGAAATACAGAGAGGACAGCTAATATGATATAATAACAAAAACCAAACTAAAACTGGCAGTTTAAGATGTTTTCGACTAACCCACCTTGTATCTGAAGAAATACAATACAGCTATAAAACTTTTAATCCGATTATGTAGGTATTTTGAGTGGAAATGAGTGACCAGTGTCGTAGAGTATATGATTAAAACATTAGTTACTTTAAATAAATAAATATATTAATATTCTTAAACTGTAGGTACTGTAAACTGTATTTTTATTTTAAAAAAATTTCTTTATTTTATTCAAAATTAATAAGTTACATGCAATTTGTAAAAGATACATTTATTTAATTAATACCTATTTTTAAATGATATAAACTACGATTACTTACAAAACTATTCAAATTCAAAATAAACAGGATCATCTTCGGAATCCGAGTCGTCTTGCAGGTTAATAATTAGCGGTTGTGTCTCTACAGTCGCATCAATTATATTGTCAAGATCCCACATTTTTTGTTCTTCTTCTATTGCATGTCTTACTGCATCTCGCCAATTTTGTTCTGTAATATGTTGTAAAGACTCATATAACAATTCACGTACAGCTTGTATTTTATATGACGTATTTTTTCTAGCCACATAGCTTTTCATTTGTGCCCAAATGAGTTCAATTGGATTTAATTCGCAGTGGTAGGGTGGAAGTCTAAGGACTGTGATGTTTCGTCTTTCCGCCGTTTTGTCAACTACGTATTTCTTGAACTTAGATTTGTGTTGCCGGGCAATTTTTAAAAGTTCTGCTTCAACCATTCCATCTTCGTAAGGCAGGGACTTATTCCGCAGCCAGTCAATGATATCCTGTTTCTTCCACGCAGTCGTTGGAAGTCTTTCAACTAGTCGTGAATGATAAGGTGCATTATTTAATACTATAATTGAGTTTGGTGGTATATGTTCAATCATCTGCTCAAAATACTCTTCGAAAACATCAGCTGTCATCTCCTCGTGATAGTTTTTTGTGCTTTTGGATTCAAATTCCAACAAACCATGCTTAGCAAATCCTTTTTCACTGCCAATGTGAGAAACTATTAATCTACTGCCTTTACCAGGGGGTGGGGAAATACCAGTAGACCAACCTTCCATAAAGGCTTGCCTGGAGTTTGATATATTTTTATCTGTCCAAATTTTTGTGAGAGTAAGACCTGCGTTTACCCACGTTTCGTCCTGATAGTAAATTGGCCTTCCGTCAGCCCGAAATTTTCGTATAGATCTTAGATACTTTCTTCTCCAACATATTATCTCTTCCCGGTCAATCAAAAGTGATTTTCGGTCTGATTTCTCCCACCGGAAATTTAATTCTTTTAAAACTTGCCATAATTTGGTTCGTCCGACATGAGGCAAATCCGGGTCGTCTCTAACTTCTTGTAATTTTGTTTAAGTTGGGTATTTCTTTTTTGTAAAAAAATTCGTGAATTTTCCTTCGAATACCATTTTTGGCAAATTCATCAATTTCAATAGGTTTTCTCCCCTCTTTAAGTATTCGTTTGTATTTGGGTTAGCTATACCTTTTTTTTTCTTTCTGATAGGAACCTATATATTGTTGACTCCCCTACGCCCGTCATGTTGACAAAACTCTTGATTATGTTCTGAACAGTGTTTGTGGGATTCTGAGAAACCAGAGCATCGTGAACGTTCAAAACAATAGTCTTCTCTCTTGGTGAATAGACAGACTTACTGACTGTACGCAACAGTACCGGTGTAAAACTTGATGATGTTGATGATGATGACGAAGCCATCGCAAGCAATCAAACAAAACAAGCAGGAACGAAAGGTACGTATATGTTTGTAGGAATATGAAACAAAGTTACTCACGCACTGCACAAAATTCGCAAAATAAATATTAGAGACGTTAATTACTGCCGTAGACGCCGAAACACCAACGAGCCGTAAATTAAATGCGATTCAAAAATGTACTAAACCAAAAATTATTTTCGTTCGTAACAACTTCACCCTTTCAAGGCAAGTTTCGAATATAAACTGAAGCTTTATATTTAATGAATAAACACCTCAGGAACCTCCGCCTATGATTTTACGAGTTTTACGACCGTTTTATGACTTGGGCCCTCATTTTGTGCTATCGACAAATTATGAATGGACTATAGGTCTCTTTTCCTGTTCGCGTTCTGGGTTGGTAAAGAAATGCAGTCGATAAAGCAGCGGAATGATATTAAATTTGTTTTGGAAACAATGAAAGACAGCAGATTAGAGTCGCACCACTTTTTTATTTTTTATATCTGCATTTATATTCTCGTAGAGGTTACATAAAGTTTCAACACGCCATAATATTGTGATGTCCTCAGCGAATAGAGTAAATTTTCTTTTTATATCGATAGATGCTAAATCGTTTATGTATAGCAGGAAAAGTATTGGTCCCAGTATTGAACCTTGTGGTTCTCCGGAATAGTTTTCGAGATGCGTTCCACTTCAAGCTCCCACAGCAAAACATATCATCGTAATCAAAGAACTAATAACTCTCCAAATATCCGGCACTGCAGATACTCGTATCAACAAATGCAAATTCGTATTCCGTGCGCCGGTGTCATCAATAGCGAAATAGTCGGTAGTCTGTATGTGCCTTAATGAAGACGCATCGAGCATTCGTTATGTTATATTGTGTCTGCCCATTAGGTTCGTGTACACGCATCTTCCATAAATTCCGGATGCGTTAATTGCGCGGCTAATATCTGTACGTGATCGCAACCGAGAGATGATTTCCACTCGACGTGGCCGAAGTGGCGTTTTGAATTATTGGGAAATCGGCGATGCGGATACCGGGATGGTTACATGGCAATTGTGTTGCTGATATATATGTTGTTAGACGAAAAATGGACGTTGATCTCATATTACAGGTTTAAAATAACGTAAACATAATTTATTGCTCAATTTCGTCAACTCTTTTTAGCTGCATGGAATTGAATCTCTGTAGGGGTGGAACTTTATATTTTTGTGTACTCAAAATTCAAATACAGACAAAACGAAAAGCAGTAATTTACTATCCGGCTCGACGGACCAATGGAACAAAATGACCACCCTGAGTTTGTATAGAAAAAATGGACGTCAATCTCGTATTACAGAATAAAATTTGATTATTGAAAACCAGAAAAAAAGAGTGTGAAAAATATAACCAAAAGATTACTTGGAAATACTTATAGCGCAATTTCGTCAACTACATATTGAATATCTTGCATCTCCAGAATTGCAGGTGAATCTTTCTCCGTGTAATTTAGAACCGGAAAACAAAAAATCAGTCACATCCTTCCCTTTCATTTGAAAGAAGATGAACCATTTTTCATCAAAATATATTGAACATGTTTTGTTTTCATACAAATTCTGTTCGACTCTGATATTTTGCCCCTTTCGAAAGTCATATATTGATTGGGGTTTCAAACTTTACATCAGAAACACTCGTGGAGGCTCTCAAAAAAGGGTTGAAATTGTCATAGGGTTTCAGGGTTTCAGTACGTAATATTCACTCAATCTGAAACGAATCATATGTCATAGGGTTTCAGAGTTTTGCTACGTTACAGGCACATGATCTGAAATAAGTCAGAGGTCATAGGGTTCCATCATTTCAGTACGTTATAGAAACTCAATCTGGAATAAATCATCAGGGTTTTAGTACTTGATGTTTCAGTACATTTCAGGCAGTCGATCTGAAATGAGTCATGTGTCATAGGGTTACAGGGTTTCAGTACGATATAGACACTCAATCTGAAACAAGTCATATGTCATAGAGTTTCAGAGTTTTAGTACGTTACAGACACACGATCTGAAATAAGTCAGAGGTCATAGGGTTCCATTATTTCAGTACGTTATAGAAACTTGTTATAGTACTTGATGTTTCGGTACATTTTAGACAGCCGATCTGAAATGAGTCATGTGTCATAGGGTTTCAGGGTTTCTGAACGTAATAGACACTCATTCTGAAACGAGTCATATGTCATATGGTTTCAGAGTTTTAGTAGGTTATAGACACACGATCTGAAATAAGTCAGGAGTCATAGGGTTCCATTATTTCAGTATGTTATACAAACTCAATCTGGAATAAATCATCAGGGTTTTGATACTTGATGTTTCAGTACATTTTAGACAGTCGATCTGAAATGAGTCATGTGTCATAGGGTTTCAGGGTTTCTGAACGTAATAGACACTCATTCTGAAACGAGTCATATGTCATATGGTTTCAGAGTTTTAGTAGGTTATAGACACACGATCTGAAATAAGTCAGGAGTCATAGGGTTCCATTATTTCAGTATGTTATACAAACTCAATCTGGAATAAATCATCAGGGTTTTGATACTTGATGTTTCAGTACATTTTAGACAGTCGATCTGAAATGAGTCATGTGTCATAGGGTTTCAGGGTTTCTGAACGTAATAGACACTCATTCTGAAACGAGTCATATGTCATATGGTTTCAGAGTTTTAGTACGTTATAGACACACGATCTGAAATAAGTCAGGAGTCATAGGGTTCCATTATTTCAGTATGTTATAGAAACTCAATCTGGAATAAATCATCAGGGTTTTGGTACTTGATGTTTCAGTACATTTTAGACAGTCGATCTGAAATGAGTCATGTGTCATAGGGTTTCAGGGTTTCTGAACGTAATAGACACTCAATCTCTGAAACGAGTCATATGTCAAATGGTTTCAGAGTTTTAGTACGTTATAGACACACGATCTGAAATAAGTCAGAAGTAATAGGGTTCCATTATTTCAGTATGTTTTAGTACGTTTCATACAGTCAATTTGAAATGAGCCCTATGTCATAGGTTACAGGGTTTCAGTATATATACATAAACACTCAATGTGAAACGAGTCAAAAGTCATAGGGACTTACGATTTTAGTACGTAATAGACAATCAATCTGGAACGAGTCACATGTCATAGGGTTCCAGGGTTTCACTGCATAATAGACACTCAATTTGAAATAAGTCATCAGTCATAAGGTTTCGGAGTTTCTGAACGTAATAGACACTCAATCTGAAACGAGTCATATGTCAAATGGTTTCAGAGTTTTAGTACGTTATAGACACACGATCTGAAATAAGTCAGAAGTAATAGGGTTCCATTATTTCAGTATGTTATAGAAACTTAATGTGGAATAAATCATCAGGGATACAGTATTAAATGTTTTAGTACGTTTCATACAGTCAATTTGAAATGAGCCCTATGTCATAGGTTACAGGGTTTCAGTATATATACATAAACACTCAATGTGAAACGAGTCAAAAGTCATAGGGACTTACGATTTTAGTACGTTATAGACAATCAATCTGGAACGAGTCACATGTCATAGGGTTCCAGGTTTTCACTGCATAACAGCCACTCAATTTGAAATAAGTCATCAGTCATAAGGTTTCGGAGTTTCTGTGCGTAATAGACACTCAATCTGAATTGATTTATAGGACATATGGTTTCAGGGTTTTAGTACGTAATGAAGACTCAATCTGAAATATGTCATATCTCATCGGGTTTCAGGAATTCAGTACACATACAGTCAATCTGAAATAAGTAATATTTGATAGGGTTCCATGCATTTTAGTACGTGATATACACTCAATCCGAAATGAGTCATATGTCATAGGGTTTCAGGGTTTTAGTACGTCATAGACACTCATTCTGAAACGAGTCATCAGTACTAGATTTTCAGGGTATTAATACGTGATAGAAAATCAATCTTAAATGGGTAATATGTCATAGGGTTTCATTTATTTCGATACGTGATATACAATAAATATGAAATAGTTCATATATCATTGGGTTTCAGAATTTCACTACATAGAGAGTCAATCTGAAGCAAGTCATAAGTCATAGGGTTACATGCGTTATAGTACGTAATATACAATCAATCTGAAATGAGTCATAGGTCATAGGGTTTCAGGGTTTCAGTAAATCATAGACACTCATTCGGAAATGAGTCATGAGTATTAGGGTTTCAGGGTTTCAGTACGTAATAGAAAATCAATCTTAAATGAGTATCATGTCATAGGGTTTCATATATTTCAGTACGTAATAAACACTAAATCTGAAATATGACATATGAAATTGGGTTTCAGGGTTTCAGTACACATACAGTCAATCTGAAATAAGTCATAAGTCACAGAGTTCCATGCATTTTAGTACGTAATATACACTCAATCTGAAATGAGTCATAGGTCATAGGGTTTCAGTGCGGCATCGGCACTCATTTCGAAATGAGTTATGACTACTAGGGTTTCAGGGTTTCAGTACGTAATATACAATCAATGTTAAATGAGTATTATGTCATAGGGTTTCATTTACTTTAGTACGTAATAGACACTGAATCTGAAGTGAGTTTATAGAAATTAGGACACATGTATATTCCTAGACGTAAAATAGACACTGCAATAAACCAAGATAACTTCAATTTTCGCAGCAGCAATGCATCATCTCCCAAATCCTCCCCCCCCCAACCGAAAAGAGCGGATCGGCCGGAGCTGCGGCTACGGAACTAGATTTATTGCAATTCACCGGCTCCGTCTTATTAAACATTGCCGAGATACATGACTGAGAAGTCTGAGGAATGGCGGAGAGATTAATGCTTAATCTCGAATTGCTGTAATTAGAGATGCTGGAACGAGAACGTTCTGGATTGTTATTGTTATTTCGTTCTTGGGTTTATCGCTATGAAATTTGATATTGGAATAGGTCTGAGATGTTGTTGGGGTTATTAATGGGGACGCAGTTTGGTGATTCAGCCGGGGCCGTCTGCTTTTCAGACCTAATACGTTTTGGGTTGTTGTTCCATTATGCGCATTACTGGTAACGTTCTTGTTTATTGAAATCATGGGAATTCAGCTTCTTTCAGGTCCGAGAATTACGTAAAAGCATCTCTTCTATCTTCGTTCCAACTGATAATTTGAATTTTCAGTTAAATAACTTGATAATAATGATAACAATAACCTCAATTGTCATTTGACCTTGTTCACAAGAAACTGAAGTTCGAAAAACAAACAGACGAAAAGTCAAAGTCAGAAGTTGAAAATGTAAAAATTGAACATTCAATGCACCATTATCTCATAGTAATGAGTATATTTTCGATAAAAAAAAAATGACGTGTTCCAAACAGAATTACATTTATTGAGCAAAAGTCATTATTTTGTGGTCGAAATCAATTTTTTGTGAAGAAAATTCAGATTCTGGAAGCCGGAAAGCCCTCAAAGATCCATTGAATTACTCTACCTCTTTCTGCATATTTTTATTTCAATTGAAGAACGACTAAAGAGAAGAACTTACCAATTCGAATTAACTTAGCTCAGATCTTCATCAACATCAACTTTTTTTTGAGGAAAAAACTCCTTCAGGCGCTCTAAGAGCAGTGCCTATGCGAAAGTAGCGATTTACGTTGGATTTGAATTGCTGGAGATTTAATTCATTTAGAAAAAGGAAAAAGGGAGACACATCTCCAACCTTTTTTCGATGTTCCAGACTATCAAGGATGCAAGTGATCTTTGCGTTTCCAAACAGGCGGATGGCTCGTTCCTGAATGGAATCCAGCAGCTTCGGGTGATGACTGGACTGATTCCTCCGAGAGATGACTATTTATAGGTCGTTCGAGTACTTTCACTTATCCCCGCTTTCCATTTTCCGCTTCACTGGTTCTGTGGGAGATGACCGTTTTGGCGGGAGTTGGCCATTTTTTGCTTGATGATGGTTTCCATATGTTGCGTATTTCTACGCTGGCTTGGCTGAATACGTTGTTGGACAACATTTATGCGGCTTCCTTGAATTTTCTCCCAAACCAATGTTCTTCTCTGTGCAAGATCTCAGCTTGGGACCACTCGATGTTGTGTTGATGGGTCCAAACATGGTCCTGATTTGCTGGTTTCCCCTCGCTGTGTGTGTGTTTCTTGTGCTCGGCAATGCGAACATTCAATGTCGTCTTAGTTTCACCAATATAGGATTTTCCGCACTCACTGAGTATCCTGTAAATGCAATTCTTGGAATCGCAGTCCGCGTTTAGTGGCCTGGTTTTCATGAGGCTGCTACGGATAGTGTTACCGGATCTGAAGCAGGTTCTGATGTTGTACTTGGAACCAATTCTTCTTATCCCCTCCGATAATCCTCTGATGTAGGGAAGTGCAAGCACTGGTTGTGACGGCTTCTCTTCCTTGCGAGGCTCCTGATGACTTCTAGCCAAAGTCTTTTCCACCATCGCTTTGGAGTAGCCATTCCATTGAAGATCATTTTTGATTATGTCTAGTTCCTTCTCGAGACCTTCCTTTGTATAACAAAGCCCAAAAGCATAGTCTAATAGAGTCTTGATGACTCCTCTTTTAGTCGATTGATGGTGGTTGGATTCGTGGTTCAGATACTGTCCCGTACGAGTGGGTTTTCGGTATACAGATGTTTCCCACTCAGTGTCGGTTCTCTTCACCAAAACGTCTAAGAATGGCAATTCGTTGTGAATTTCCTTCTTGTTTCCCCTCGCTGTGTGTGTTTCTTGTGCTCGGCAATGCAAACATGCGAACATAGCAATGCTACTATATATTTATTGTCATCAATGACAGTTTCTATTTAGACAAGTGAGTTGGAAAGCAGTTTCACATGAGTGTTGCGATCTAAACCGTGATTGATACTCCATCAAAAGGTTGTTGTCTTCAATATTTGGTTGGATATTTGGTTATAAGCGGCTAACTCTAACACACTTTTTCTAAAGGAGGCAGAGTGTTTATGGGACGAAAGTTGAAGGCTTCATTTGCGTTGTTAACTTTAGACTCAGGGACACCTGTACTAATTTTAAGTTGATCTGGAAAGTGCCCATTTAACAAAGAAGTATCGACAAAATGAAGAAGTACGTTACCAAGTACCGAGAAGATACTCTTGAGAACCTTGGTATTCATTATATTAGTGTTACACTTGTTATCCAAACAGGAAATAATTGACTTCAATTCCTTCAGTGACAAAATGTTCAAAATCGGACAATTTGCATCTAATCACTCAAGATTTTCACATGTTTCAAGCTTTTGAGAAGCAGCCCTTGCAATTCCAGCGCCAAAATATATTGGTGTCCATTTTGACCCTCAACAAACTTGTCAAAGCAGAAAGCGGCATTGTCTGACCTGACATTAACATATCCGATTCGAAGGCATTCATCTTCTTGGAGCATTGAATAGAACCTGATTACTGTCACCCCATATCGAAATCACCTCTAGATCCTCATTAAAAAGTGTAGTTATTGGCATAATTCTATCCATATTCTCGATTCTTATTGAATACTCATCAAGAAGCTTGTTTGATGAGCCCACTACGATCACCCAGTGTCTTACATTCCGCAAACAAATGAACATCGGACCAGCAGACCTTGTTTATCCAAGCAGGCTGTTATCCGAGCCGTAGTGCCACCGCGACGTGGCACGGCCTCCCGCGGCCCTAATACGTGGGAATTTGTCGCCGTAAATTTTCCAAATCGAGCGTCGGCGGTCGTCGGAGGGCTCAGCGCCGCGACGTCCACATATCAGAAAGGGATTCCGAAGACGCTCCCTTGGAATTAAGGTGTTCTTCCGGAGATTACGCAGCAGCTGTATATTTTTATTTTATTCCGGGCTATTTATCGCGCCGGAGATCAGGACGCCGCGGGAAATGGGATTTCGTTGTGTGTGTTCCTGCGGCAGGAGCGCAGGGATAAATCATGTTTCGTGAAGGCGGGTTGGGGCGGCGAGAGGATCGTCTGACTTGATAAACCTTGAAAACGAGGCAACAACTTACTTTTATTGAATGTTTTCCTCGAAAGATTTCCATCAACTATCTTTCGCGGATGATCAAACAGTAATTTACCGGGAGTCGATGAAAAATTTTTGCGGTTGATTATTTCTCAACCAATAATTCTAAATAAGTCTAAAATAAACTGTATCGAGGAAAGATAATTTGTTAGGCTGTTACGTTTCAATTTAGCACTAGATCAAAACTGCTCCTATGTGATCTTTCAAAACACTACCTTGCCTTTTAATATCTTTATTCAGAGGATATTAACCTTCCTTCGTATTACAGAGCCCAGAAGCACGGTCTAATAGAGTCTTGATGATTCCTTTTTTAGTCGATTGATGGTGGTTGGATTTGTGGTTCGGATACTGTCCCGTATGAGTGGGTTTTCGGTATACAGATGTTTCCCACTTAGTGTCGGTCCTCTTCACCAAAACGTCTAAGAATGGCAATTCGTTGTGGATTTCCTTCTCCATTGTGAAATTTTCACATTGTGAAATTTTCACGATTTGACGATTTGTACTACCAAAAAACACTTAGCCAGAAATTTATTTGGTTTACTCCTTGGTTGTAAGGGGTGGAAAACGCAACCCCTAAAATTTATTTCCAATGTAACTTTCTGTCTTATAATTTGTTCACCATTTAAAAATTTATTTCCGATAGCCTGTTTCATTCTAAACAAAAAATGTTTCTTGGGTTATTTGCCCAAAATAAACCAGTTCGCAGCAAAAAATTATTTTAGGAACAACTACAGAGATACATCGTCATGAATGCGAAAATACGAAACTAATCTATGTAGTAGGTCGCTATTAGCGATAGTGACTATTAAATTGGTATGATGCTGTCAGTTTGTGAATTTTCGAAATAGAATTAATACTAATTGTGTGTTGTTGTTCTGTTCTTGATTTGTTACTTCAATAATTCACTTGTTATTAAAATGGCATACACAAATGAGGAAATGGCTGATACGCATTACGTTTACGATCTGTCGCAGGGGAATGGGTTAGAAGCTTCTAGAAGATATGCTGAAACGTATCCTCAACAGCAGCATCCTTCACATAGAATATTTGCTCGACTTCATCAACGATAACGAGAATATGGTCCTACGACAAAAGAACGCAGGATTGTGGTCGCCATCGAGAAGTACGAACACCACAGATTGAGGAAGCAGTAATTAATTTGATTCAAGAACAACCTACTACCAGTACTAGAAATATTGCTTTCCAGCTTAATGTTGATCATATGACGGTATTTCGAATTTTAAAGGAACACCTCTTATACCCTTACCATTTGCAACGAGTACAGGCACTGTTACCGCAAGACTTTCCGAACCATCTTGAATTTTGCAATTGGATGCTGGAAATGACTAGAAGAAATTGTGACTTTCTGAAGACGATAGAATTCACAAAAGAATTTAGTTTTTCTTGGGACAAGATTATTATTTTTCATAATTACCACATATGGGCTGATGAAAACCCCCACGCTATTGTCGAAAATAACCATCAAGAACAGTTTTCTCTTAACGTGTGGCTCGAAGTTATTGCGGATGATTTAAATTGGCCTCATTTTCTACCTCCTCGATTTAATGGTGAGGCATACGTTCAATTTTCAAGAGAAGTGCATCCACTACTGCTGGAGGAAGTTCCTTTGGGCGTCTGAAGGGATATGTTTTTTATGCATGATGGGGCTCCCGCCCATTTTAGTCAAGTAGCACGTCAGCATTTAACTGAAACATATGCAAATCAGTGGATAGGTCGAGGAGGACCACAGAACTGGCCCGCCCGATCCCCGGATCTCAATCCTCTCGATTTCTCTATTTGGGGCCATTTACAACATTTGGTTTATCGTACTCCTGTTCGCGATGTAGATGACTTAAGAAATCGCATCACCGATGCGTGCAGGGTAATCAGAGAGACTCCAGGAATATTTGAGCGAATACGTGGCTCAATGCGCCAACCTCTAGACGCATGCGTAATGTCTGAAGGTAGACATATTGAACATTCACTATGATTTCTACATGTTGTGTGTTTTGTTATTAATGAATTAGTTTTGTTTATTACCCTTTAATCGTTTAATGCAGGTACTAACTACCAAATAACAATAAAAACAGTTCGCATTTATGACGATGTATCTCTGTAGTTGTTCGTAAAATTGAGCAAAAAACCCAAGGGGCATTTTTTGTTTAGAATGAAACAAGGTATCGGAAATAAATTTTTAAATGCTAAACACATAATAATACAAAAAGTTACATTGGAAATAAATTTTAGGGGAGTAAAAAAATCTGTTTAAAATCTGTTTTTCCGTTAACCAGCTGTCGCACCCCTACGAACGACAACCCTCAGAAGCCGAAACTTGTGCGAGCTAAGGATTAACGAGGTCTTACCTTTTAACGTGTGATTCCTAACACGAAATAAATTACTGGCTAAGTGTTTTTTTGGTAGTACAAAACGTCAGGTTAATTTGTGAAAAAAATTGGTAAACAAATTTTATGTACCCCCTTTAAGAGGCTGTATCTTAACAAGGAATGCTCCAATGAAATTTCTTTATATGAAAGATCTTTTTTTCGATGAGGAATCACCTCCTTGAATGTTTTACACTTATTCAGTTATACCCTGTATACGCCGGAAGTTGAAGATTGTCGCCCCAGAAGAAAAGTACCATAGAAACGTCATTATGATGCTGTCACGAGTGAACAGAAAAAATATTTACCGGGTGGAAACTCAAAAACCAGCGAAACTGATAACTTTTACTGCAACTTGAAGAACTTTCAACCTTTGGAGTTCAAGAGAACTGTTTGAACCCCCCTCATCACATCTTGCTCCACAAAAACCCACATCAGTCTCAGCCAAATATAACTCAATACGAACGACCGCACCGCAAATAAATCTCCGGTATTCCCCAAGGTGCCTCTCGGCCGTCAATTTTTCCAAGTGAACACAGTAATAGAAATAACGAACCCTTTTGACTTTATGATCGCTCTAATGGCAATTAGTGGGAGCGACCTCCTCCCCAGGGACGTGGGGGATCCAGTCCAGGCTGCTAATTATGAGTTTTTGGTCTTAGCCCGTGAAATCCTAAGCCGCTCGTCGGCCGTCGAGACGCCGGCGTCGGATTACGCGGCCCAATTACCCGATGCGTGGAGGGCATTAACGCGGAGGCGTCGTAGTTTGATTGACATTTCGCACTTGCTTTTGTCAATAAACAATGGCGGGACGGGATTCCCACGTTGTGACGCAGGGCGAGGGTGATATAGGTGGGTTCTTGCAAATTGGGCGGATGGATATGACGGGCGTTCCGGCCTAATGGACGATGGGTATTTGTTTTTTTTTTGTGATATTTCCAGCTCTCATGAACATTGTACCTATATTCTCTTAAACAAGCACTGTTCCTTCCAGATGCGTGTTTCAGCAACCAAGTTGGCGTCTTGAGGAGTACCTACAAACTTGTAGATGTCCTTCATCTCATGAAAACGCCAACTTGGATGAAACTCGCGTCGAGAAAGTATTGCTGCTCTGGTGTTTTGGGAAAGCAAGGGAAACCCGGGCAACGTGAATAACTTGATCATTATCGTTTAGATATGACTGTGCAAATTGAAACGAATATTTTCAATAAGTCTTCATTTAATGAACTTACAAAATGTAATAACTTTGTTGTTAATATTATAAATATGAGATGCAGTCCTCGTAGTTCTGAGTTCCTTTCAGTGGAATCGGTTCATGAAGCAAGAGCTGAATCGATCCCTCTACGAAACCCTTCTTCACTTGGAAGGATCGATCGCAGCTTGAGAAATGGTTCTTATGGAGATTCTGTGAAACATGTTCTTCCTTACGAATCAGTAGAGAGTTTTCATGGAAATCTAGAGAAGAAACTTGGATGGGATGATTAAGGAAACATTTGCTACATGTATAGCATTTTACAAGTGACAAAGAATTTCAAAAACGAGATTTTAATGATGAACGAGAACGGGAATGTTTCCTACTTATTCATTAAACTCAAACACCTGTTCATGCAGCTGCAGTTTCGTAAGTATGTATCATCTTTCCCTCCTACCGATTTCCTGGAGTCTTTGAAGTCCACTAGATACTCGTTAGGACAACAAGAGGATTGTTCCGAATTCTTGGGGTTCTTGTTGAATACTCTTCGTGAGCAAATCAATAGCAAAATCAATACTCCTGACCGCTCTGGACTGAATGATTCCGTACTGCCATCTCGTCTTGTGTTTGTAAATCTTTTGCTGGAACAATCCTCACTTGTATACTTTGTAGTAAATGTTTAAGAGGTAGCGAAAACTTATGTGAATCTCTGAAACTTCATCTAGCTTTTCCTAATATGACTAATAACCAGTCCGTGCAAAGCTTATTGTTAAATCATCTGAAAATGGAATTTTTATCAGGTGATGATCGGCTGTATTGCCAAACATGCGCCCAAACTAACTGACTGTTATAAGCAAACAAGTATAGCTGAGGCACCAGTCAATCTAATAATAACACTGATGATTTTAAAACAAGACTCAACCTCTGACCGAAGCAAGAAACTCTTTGCAAGGTTCGAAATAGAAGAACATTTCAATCTAGCACACCACTATTATAATATTCATGCAGTCATTGTTCACTGTGATTCTGGCGTTGAATTTGACGATAGTCGTGTCACGAAGTGTTCTGGCGATGTTTTGAATCTATTGGAGCCTCTGGAGACACCCTACATTTTGTTTTATAAGCGAGAGGACATTGGCAGATCAAGATCTTCAGATGATGTGCGCTGCAAGTTTTTCCGGGTTTTCCTGCAGCTGAAAAAGCAAATGCGCCACTGGAATCAATGAAGTCGCCCCGGAGCACCAATTAATTTTTATTGTTGTTTTTATTTTTATCGTTGTTTAAATAAAATTATTCATCTATTTATACTATTAGATGTAAGGGCAATTTTCAACAATGGCATGAATATCCACTTTACTTAGCACCCCGGGTAAAGTAGATTCAGTACTAGGGCAAAGCAAACAACAACATTATTTGTCATGGAACTGAACAATTAAAATAAGAAAACATCGAAAATCAAAGGAACATATTAAACAAACATTTTTCTGATATTCGTGAGATTTGTTTGAAGATGGCGCTTGAATGATGGACTTGAGCAAATTAGTTCTGTCCGGGCAAAGTTGCCTGCAAGTATTTCGGCTAGTGCAAAATGATGATCACCAAAAGCATGCTCTGGGACGTTCATATCCATGCACTGCGTTGATAGCCAACGCAGTTTTAAGAAAAGCTGGTGCTACATCGTACTGGTTAATGATGCGGCCGGGGTATCATTTTTGAAACATGTTGATCTACCTTTCAAAAAACGTTTTCAATGGGCCATATACAGCAACATCCACCGGTTACATTTTGTGGGTAGCATGTGGTGCAAAGGCTAATATCACCACATTTTCCTTGGCTGCGTACTCAAATGCTACTTGCGACTTTCGTGGTTGTCTAGTATATGACAGGAAATTTTTGTCTGTTGTTGGTCTCACTTGCTCTTCAATTCAAGAAGACTTCGCTTGATGTTCAACCATTGGGAGTACACGTTCCTTGAGTCCATGGCGGACTTCCATCAAGAAGTCTTGGCTGCATCTTCTCTCTAGCAAAAATTAAAAGCGGTGGAAGAAAGCTACCAGCGGCATTATAACAGCCAATGACAGTTGTGAATATAGGACGAAATCGACCTAACTGTGGAGAAGCAATTCCACTTTTGAAATATCGATATAGTGTAGTATAAGCTAGCTCGTATTTTTTTGCCGTCCTTTCAATCAACTCTACCGCCAAACACAAATTTATAGTGGCCTACATAACTTGTCATGACCGGGTAAAGCGAATACGGTATCCACTGTCAAATTTATTCAGTCTTTCATTCCTCAGGAAAACCTACAAATATCTGGAATTGGTTCGCTGCAAATTGAGAAATAAAGACCTCGGTTGACAAATGTGGGAATGTTTCTACGATAACAATCTGGCTCTACCACATTCCATTGCTTCTTGACTCTGTGGGATAGTAGCGACCTAACAAATAACTGGACCAAAAATTGTTGGTCTTCCTGGAGAGCTTCAAGTTGGCGAGAAGAACGTTCTGCCTGAAACTTTGGTGCCTCCTCATGAAGCTCTCCTACCACAGCTTCATATAGAGCTGGTATTGATGGAGCAATCCATAAAGTCACTTCCAAGAGATGGACATCGCTTCAAATCCAATATCAAAGTTCCCACGCCTCTCAGAGGCAAAATTGAAGGAAGGTGTTTTCATTGGATCAGAACATCACTGATTCACAATTCGTCACGAACATATTCTCAAAGGGAAGGGTGGATTGCCTTAAAACACCTGATAGAGAAATTTTCAGGCAATAAACAAGACCCTAACTACAAACAAATCGTTGAAAGAATGTCGAAAGCATTTCAAGCTTCAGGTTGCCTAATGAGTTCCAAAGTACATTTTCTCCATTCCTATTCCGACTACTTTCCAAAAAATGCACGAGCCAGGGAGCCAGGAAGCTACCCACTACATCTTTGAGATCACGACATCCTATGAATCTGCTTTGCACCAAACTCTTGAGCAGCGGGATATGCATCAGAAGAGGCAACAAATACGTCCCGAGCAGGTCAGCAAAAGCCCACGCTCAAACGATGATCCACCAGAATCATAGACGAGAAAGCCTTGCATGGCTGAACCTAATGTATCGTCGCGCTACGTTGACTCACAGATGACCTCATATGGAAAGGTTGCTGCAGTGGGTATCGTGCACGTTGATCAACTGACAAGTTCAATATTCGCAGCTATTTTCAGACTGGCCCCGTCACTAGATCAAAGAAAATGTCTGGAGTGTCTGCCTAGAGTGGATCAATCTTCACAAGGAAATTGTAGGCCCTGAGAGCAGAGCTAATACTGTAATCAACTAAATCCCTTCAGTATGCTGTGTCTCTTCAGTATGCCATTATGGCTGTCACTGAGGATTTTGCATAAGAGGTCCACAGGTACGATTCTGGAGCTGCAAATTCTGGACTGGATGGCTACCGGTCATCTGAGAGAATCTGGAAGTCGTGTTCTGACTGGTGGGTCCAGTTAGTACCCTGCTTCATTGTAGGACGTCTCCATGGAATGCATAACAGAAGACATAGTTTCCAAGGCATGCATTTGTGTTGGTCAACTATCTGACGAAGGTATTCGCAGACTGACCACCGATCAGGTTCTCACTGGGGTGAGGAAAATGTACTGTGGTTTGTCAACCTTGGAATGGATCATTCTTCACGAGGAAGTTCATGTTCTGGTGGTAGATCACATACTGATCAGATTGTCTGTGTTTTGCAGAAACCCACTTTTGACAGCTGCCCTGAAATATTACTCACCAAATGAAGTAATAGGCTTTGATGAACAGTTCCACCAAGATATTAAGGATATGGAAAGAAGATACCAGGGAAGACACAGCATCTCAATGATGGTAAACTTCAGAGTGATCTTCCAGATAATTCCTACAAACAAAAATGTACCAATAGGAGTCTCACTGGGAAAAATAAATGTGTCTAGTGCTTACTACTGAATGTATTGCAGAGAGAAAAGAAAGTTCTGTTACGCAATTATGATATTGAAAATTTTTTTAGCCTTCCATCTTCTATTTTGAGATGCCATAGATACCAACATTGTCAGAAATGATGACGTTCTATGACAAAATGAAAGTTATTTTCAGATTCAGCACACCCAAATCCTTGGTACTGTCTATAAATTATCTTCACAGTTGAAATTTCAATAGCATTTCGGATTTATATCCTTACAAGTTTTTTCATTCATGTTCATTCTTCTCTCGTTTCAAATCTGTACTTTTTCCATAATAATAATAATTTTTGTTACATGAAATGTATTAATGAGTGCGATAAAGCTGCGCAACATCCCCATCTCATAAATAATCCCGACAGGATACGTTACTCCACCTGACTGTAGTGCTGGCATCGCAAGAGACATCCCAGCCAGTTAATTTTCATTATCGTCGACGAAATTAGCAGAGGCGTCGATAAAGTCATCGCCAACGTCGATGTAACACCTGTCGCCAACACAACATACCACTTAGGTCGCCCTCGATACCATCCGTGATAGCTGATATCACAATCTTTGACGACTTCTTTACATGTCTCGTTATCTTCTGAGGCTCTTATCTCTGAAGAGAGTCTGTCGCGAGGTTGGTAGAGAAGACGAGGAAAATTGTGATTGCGGAAGCCTTTGCAACGGTGTTTGTGGTAAATTAGTATAGTGCTGGAAGTAACGAAACAAACAGCGAATGCAAATACCTGGTAAATATTTCTTCTATATATGTTGAAACGTCGTTAGAAAATGATGGCGATCATAATGGCGTTTTCTTCTTGATAGTTTCTCAATTTTCGGCGTCGTATACACGTGAGATAATATGAATCATATTTACGTCTCGAAATATACGTACAAAATGAGACAGAAATTTTAAGTGAGGCGAACAACGTTATATCATAAGAAATGCATAAAAATTTATTGAAATATTCCACTAGATAGTCATATATTAACTCATATATGATCCGATCCGTGTAGTGCAGGATAGGTAGCCCAATTTTCGTTATGTTGATAACTCCTCATTTTAATACAAAATTTCCGTGTGTTTATGAATTTCTATCGCTTCCCTACACCCTCCTGGATAATAATTCCCAGTTTCGTCGAGTATTTGTGAGTGCCTTTTTTGAGAGAAACATCCAATATACCTCCAGACAATATAAACTCTTGGGCAAAGCGACAATTTCACTCGAAAGAAATAGAGAACTGACATGAGTAAAATTTGGCTGCCTGTTCTGATTCGCACAAAAACCAGATCAGTTGATTCAACCAATAGGAAAAAAGCCACTTCACCACTAATGAAATAAAGTTGAACTCCTCATATTAAAGTAGTATATGCTGTGAGAACAGATTCATTGCCTCTAATGATGAATACTACAGTCGTGGTCGAAACGTCAAGCATGAAAACCTGCACATCACGGACAACATATCCGAAAAATAACTTTGACACAGTCATTTTCTGCGGGTGAAGTTCACACCCTCTGATCGATAAGTTGTTTACTTTATTATTATTTTATTTTTCACCGTAGTGTGCGCTGGTCAGGCCCTATCCCCCGACCCTGATACTTTCGGGAGGGTGCGCCAGCATAATCGACCAATGACCACTCCCCACACCTTGGGGTAAGTGATCATTGGGTCCGAGAATCATGTGCCCTGCGCAAGCGCAGTGAGCCAAGAATGACAGCCTTCTGCTTCTGTGTGGCTAAGATTTCTGCCTTAGTGCGGCAAACCGGTATGATTTTAAGATTCGAGAGTAGAGAGGACATCATTCCACCAAGGACTCCAATAATCAGAACAACTATCTTGACAGAGTGATCTGGATAGAGTCTGCGGAGTTCGAAGAGAAAATCTCGATATTCTATCCGTTTTTCCTTCTCTTTTCTGACGATATTCGTCTCGCCAGGAGCTGAAAACTCCACGACGAATATCGTTTTGCTCTGGTGGTCGAGAAGGACCACATCAGGCTTATCAGCTTGGATGAATAGTTCCAATAAATTCGGCCCTTCTCGTTCCCCACAACGGATTACGTATCCCCCAAAGCGTAGGACAACACCGGTGTCTCGTCAATACCGTAACAGTACCGTAGATGGTAATATAGCACTCTTAGGACCGCGTTATATCGATGGATATAGGCCGAGAGCATATATGCTGAATATGCTGTGAATTAGGGTCTCGGGCGCCTCGCATCAGGCCCTGCACCTTGTGTCAGGAACCTCTATACACATCACGTGACTGCGGTAGACTAAGGTGTTGAAGACACCATCCTGGTAAGCCATGATGAACCCCTCAGTTTTCGACTTCAGCCCACTCGACCTGAGAAAAGCGAAGTTCAGGCGCTTTGATAAGCCAAGGTCTCCAATGTTATTGAAGCAGACCCCATGCATTGGCTTATCCTTGTGTTTCCGCAGAAGTGAGGTAATCTCTGCGACTTTTATCTGAGCTTTTTGCTGAACAGGTTTCAACTCGGTGACATAGTTGTGGTCACCTCGTTCAGTGCCGAAAACTATACCGAGTTCATCAGCTGCTCAGGCAGCTGCCCTAAAAAGAAATGCTCCAATTCCTGCTCTCTCAATGTCACGGACCATGCAGAGAAGGGGATCCGAACTCCTGACGACTTTACAGGCTGTATCCAGCACCATTCTGTCATGTAGACACTCCAAACTCAAAAGTCTACGGCCTCCCTGTTGTCGGGGGAAGTACAATCGTGGAACGGACGATTTGGGATGTAAACTCTTATAGGGATGCATCATTTTTCAGGTCTTTACGTCAAGTTGATACAGCTCCTCCCGAGTCCACTTCACTACTCCAAACGAGTAGAGTAAGATTGGAACGACTAGCATATTTGTTGCAGCAACTTTGTTCTTCCACGACAGTTCCGATGACCAGATCTGTCGGAGTTTGTGCTGATACTTGCCGCGGAGAGAGTTTTTCACTGCTGTTACCTCTTGTGAGTGGCGTTGTTCCACCCCGAGGTGAGTATATGTCTCTCCGGCATTCAGATGGTGTAGGATGCTTCCATCTATGAGCTGCACATCCTGTCCGTAGTCCCCGCATCGTCCTCTTTTGAGATGAACCATTGCACATTTGTCTATCCCTAATTTCATACCGATAGCATGCGTGTACTCTCGAGGACTGATGTAGACCCTTCTCTCCAGAGGCATAAAGTTTAAGATCATCCATATAAAACAAATGGGTGACCTTGTGCCTCCGGTTTCCGGGGGTGCCACAGGTATACCCTCTAGTATTTCTGAGCGCAACGGATAATGGCAATAGTGAAATGCAGAAAAGAAGGGGACTGAGGAAATCACCCTGAAATACACCCCTTCTGAAAGTGACCCACCCTGTTTGGACTCTTGCTTGACCAGATGTTATGGTGAAGCGAGTCCGCCAAAGTGGTATCTGTTGTTCAATGCATCTCACTATTTTGTCGGGTGCCGCAAGGCATCTGAGCAAATGCAAGATGAGCTCATGCGAAATTGTATCAAATGCCTCACGGTAATCGATCCAGGCCAGAGAGAGGTTACGCTCACATTGTATCGAGTCCTGCGTTACACATCTAGCGATGAGCAGGTTCTCTTCACTTCCAGCGACTCCTCTCTTTGACCCTATCTGCTCATATATCCATCCGTACGAACACTCGGTCAACTGCGGTGAGTATTCGTGTGTATAAGATACTTGTGAACAACTTATAACACGAATTCAAGCATGTTATCGGTCTGTAATTCTTAGGAATCGATGAATCCCCATTTTTGGGGATAAGAACGGTCCGCACCTCGACAAACCAATCCGGAATCGGCTGCTCTCCGTTCAGCCATGAGTTGAAAACTCTGGCCAGATGGCGGTGGGTGCTTGGTGGTTTTTTCCACCAATAAGTGTTCAGCCCATCTGGGCTTGGAGCAGCAAAGTTCTTGGAACCCACAAGGGCTGTTCGAACCTCATCCGGGGTTATCGGGTTAAGACTGTCATTCAATAACCTTCATTACTGAAGGGAAAAAGGTTCTCACTTGAAAAAATTCAGTATTTGTCATCTCCTGATATTGCACGACGCAATAAAGTGCCTCAGTTCTGGCGTGGAAGAAGTCTGATATTCGTATCTATGGTTTTTTCACAATGTGGTCCTTCGAGCCGGATCTGAAATTCATGCATATTTTAGACACCCCCGATAATACAACAAAACAAAGTAGGTATCTCCCACGAATTGTCGTACAGTCCCTCAACAACGTTTCAACAATTGCTTTGTTTGTTCTGTGCCAATCTAAACCCACACAAACAAGTCAATCGCATCCCTTTCTCTAATCCGCTTCTACTACTATTATCATTTTTGTAATTACTGCAATTGGTGCTTTTATTGTACTTCCTGGAAGGGAGATTTGATAATTCCATGTGCGGATTTCGGTGAGAAGAGGACGATCTGAATAACTTGTTGTTATGTTTGGAATGAGTTTGGTCACAGCATTGAAATATTAGGCTCTATAGCTTTTCGACCAATACCAAATTCGCGTTTGGCAATAAAGTCAAAGAGTTATTGAATATATTATTAATCGAAAACAGAATTTATACATAAATTATGGTTATTATAAGAAATGGGGAAATAAGTAGAAACCAATATCTTAGAACGCTGAGGTAAACATATTTCTAACTCAGAGTACAGTCAATGTATGCCACTGTCAGAACTTCAAGTGTTTTTGAGCACTCAATTACATTTTCACACAAAATTTGATGCATTTTTTCGACAGCAGAAAATCATCGAATAAGCAAAAGACTTTTAACTTTTATGTCTCTCACAACAAACTGGACATGCTGAACAGCTGAAATGGTGAACATATATTCGATAAGAGTGTACTAAGGGAAAAAAAAAACACGTGCCACATTTGTACCAAATACTTTTGGAATGAATTGAACACAATGTCAACCAACTTGAATATGCTAAATATACGTTCATCAAACTATTATTGAGTTTGTCATCTCAACTTAGTCACAGTCCATTCATTTTCCATTTCAAAGTATTCGATTTTGTTGACCTTCGTCATTTTCATTAAATAATGCAGTCAATTATACGGGGACTCCCGTTGATCCTCGCTTTTGATACCCAATTCGAGCAATAAACTATTTACCCGATTATTCAATTAATATAATTGAAATTTTAAACCTATACGGGCTATCTGACACGTTGTTTTTCCAATTATCATTTCGAAATTGATGATGACCGCTTCTGCTCAGCGGGTGGCACTATTAGATCCATTTACACTTGAACAAAGAACAGAAAAACAGAGGAATACAAAACATAATGAATCTGAGTAAGTTCAATGATATTTATTATAATATTTATTTGCCACTGTGAACATAAATTTGAAATCAATGTCAAGTTATCTATAATACATGATTAATAAGTATGGTGATCCTACAAAACATTTAGTCTGGGCGTAGGTAAAAACAAGTTTACAATTGATCGAAGTAAAACGCGTATTGCTAATCAGAACATACGGTTGCTAATTGATATTGCTATATATCCATTACATATAGCAATGTAGACATATTCATATATGTGATTCAAGGATAACAGATAATAATTCATGGTTAATCTATGAGTGTGTGAATTTCCCATGCATCTGCATATCTACTTTTCAATACAGCTCTCAGACTTGAATTGAAGGGGAATCTTCCTTCCTTTCTTTGGAAGATTTCCTCATCCTTTTTTTTGTATCAAGATGAAGTAGTAGAAAGCCAAAAACTTTCTTTCCCAAAAAAGCTCTCAGATCTTTCTATGATGTATTTGGAGTAACATAAAAATGACTGATTTTTCAAATTCATGTTGTTCTTAGTGTGTAAAACTATGTCTAAAGTTGAACATTTTTTATTCTTTATATATTTTGTCTGTTGAAAATAATCAAGGTTTCTGAGACATATTTTTCAACAATGTTTTTGAATAATTTCTAGGTTTGAAGTACGGCATTTATAGGCACAACCCCATAAAGAGAGACAATAGATCAAATGGCTCTCTATCAAAAACAAATATATTGAATTCAGCTGAGTGAATTCATAGCATCGATTTAGGTTTTGAGGTTTATTGATGATTTTAGCTGTTTCTGCAGGAGTTTTTCAAAGATTTTTGGCATAATTGATACAAGGGATATGAGAATATAGTTTATCATATCCTCTCCTCCCACATTTTTGTAGATCTGGATATATCTCCTGTTTTATAGATACAGTTTTGAGATTCCAGGGAAGTTGTTGTTTTTTTTTGCTAGAATTTTATTTGCCAAATTTCTGCCAATACTACTGAAGAACTCATTGCAAGTGTTGGCCATTTTATAGTTTTAGTAGCGATAGCTTTTCAGTAAGATAAATGCCCTATTCGCTTTTTATTTCATTGATCTCTATTGTGTTTGTTGTTTTGTTTGTGAAATTATTCCAGATAGTTCGAGCATTTGTTTTGTTCTTCGAATTGTTTTTGATATCATTTTACGACCTTCCAATACAAATTGTCGTATATGAGTTGAAATTCACGAAATCAATCTTAGAAATCAATAATGTACAGAGAATTATTGGTATGTATCAGAAGAAAAACTATTCTGAGATTTTCACTGAAGAGTTCAACACAAACGCAACACCTGTTTCGTTATATAACAGCTTCTTCAGGCGTGTCTAGTTAATGTTTTTTGTTTTCATCAGAAAATCATAATTTCTGACAGCTTTTCATCTCTGGATGATTTATTTCAATCTTTTGCTATTATTCTGTATCATCTTCATCTTATCCTTTGCTATTTCTATTTTATCACAGTGTTTATCTCGAATTTCCACAGATATACCTGATATTTGAAGAGTATGGGATCATGTAAAGTGATCTTTCCGATATATTTTTGAATTAATACGGAAGTTTTCAGCTATAATATCCCAAGGACATTGATAACTAACGAAATAATTTTATCACAGTTTTCGAAAGCACGTTATTTGGTAACCTAAAATAACGTGCTTGAGGAAGTTGTGATAAAATTATGAGTTATTTATCAATGTTCGAGGGATATTCGGTGAGAAATTTTTTTTCAATTCGAACAAAATTATTTATTGAACACACAGTTATTAAAAGAACAATTCGTATAATGATATTCCGTTGATCTTGCTGTATTTGCCTCGGTTACTGCATAGGTGTTTCCACGCATACTATTGATTATTTGGTTATGATGTTCCTGATCAATATTCAAATAAGGTTTTATGGAATTTCCATTATTGTGCCCAGTAATTTTCAACAATTGCTGTTCTTGAACTCCACTCTTAGCTAGTTGACTGACTGCAGTTGCTCTATTAGAGTGATTGGTTATTTTCCTCTGTTTCGTATCCAAGCCAATTGCTTCAGCAGATTTCGTCCATCCGTTGATTATATTTCTACCCAGAGGCATATTGTCATACCAGTTATCGCTTCCTGTCTTCCAGTGACGATTTGGCCTTAAAAATAGTCTATTTGTCTTGATATTTGTGCCTCGTTTTGATAATAATTTAATGAATAATCTGACAGGACAAGCATTGTTATCACTATTTTGAACTAACCATTTGCTAGAGGCGCAGTTCTTTGAACCCCCTTGGCAGGTTTTACTGAAAATTGGATTATATTCTATCCTATTAGTTGGAGATCCATTGTTGTCCTTTTCGATATGAAAATAATCAACTAAGCAAGCAGCACCTTCACCACCTCTCCAAGCCAATTCCACCGCTGCTATGTGACAAAATTTGCGTAGGAGTCCTATAGGGGTATTTTCATCCCAAAAGTTTATAATTTTACTCATTTCATTTGAAGTTAATGGTACTGAGCTTGTTTTGCGTTTAGTGGGATCTGTTTATAAATTTCTTCGTGCTGCGTCGCGTGCATTCCGCGCTTGTTTGAATGCAACACTTTTAAAGGGGGTCTAGCATGATATTATACTCCTTGTAATACTTTTCTTGTAATAATTTGCTTGTTATATACCATACGGTTTTAACAGTAGCCTCCTTAAACTCTGTGCTATCCTTTTTTCTCATATTAATCGCCCAATCCTTGAGTATTAATGCAAGCTCTTCGAGAGTACGATTTCCATCCAATTCATATTTTCTGGCGTCACAAAACTCCATAAATATTTTCCAAGTGTTTTTTTACTATTGACAGTATTTTTTGGTGTATTTTCTTAAATGATTTTGTCAATTGCCGCATCATTTTGAACACCAAAGCGAGGAAGTGACATTTTCGAAATAAATTGAATTACTGAAATGTCAAACAACTTTATTGTGTTGGTTGCTTAGCAATGTCATGACATAAGTGATAACTACCCGTGAAAACTATCCATGGGTAGTTATCAGTGTAATGATGGTTTCATTGGTTATTTCGACACACATGACTAGAAATAGACAAATTTGATAGGATAATTTTTTTGGCAAAAAATTTTCAATATAATTGTACGAAGAAAAAATATGTAGATGTTACGTTACCACCACATCTTAGAAGGTAAGACCTCGTTAATCCTTAGCTCGCACAAGTTTTGACTTTTGAGGGTTGTGGTTCATAGGGATGTGACAGCTGGGTGAGTGATGCAACTCATTAACGTAATTTATTTGATTAAACTTGGCGACTTCGCCAAATACAGAATTTAAAAGAACCATGATGATAGCAATGTTTTTAAAAAAGTTGCAAGCAATTGCATTTTGTGAGATTGAATAGTGACTAAAAACATCATGAGCTTACCAGAACTGTTCAATATTCACGAACACTCCAATTAATTTGTGATAAAAATTTTATAGTGAAACTCATGTTGCTAAAAATCTCAAAATAAAGTATTATCCCCGACCGAAAACTGCTGTAGCTTGTATTTGTTTTGCACTATTCGTTCACGCATATGCTCACCCCGTCTATTAATAGTTCCGTCATCACCGCCTGCCAAACAAACTTGTTCCGTACACAATGTTATTTAGCTTCATCGAAAATAAAAATAAATCGAAGAAGAGATCGTGACATTTCAAAATATACCGTGAACAGATATGTGCTGTTTGCGTTTGCAGCGAACAGAGATTCCAAAACGTTCGTCTTTCAGATAATCTTCTCAACACATGCTGATTTAGAGAAGTTGAGAAGTTTCGGTGAATTTTGGAAATGGTGTTTTCTTTTTCTCTACTGTAATGTTGAAGAGACGAATTAACTATCCACTGCTTTTATTCATTTGTAATACAATACCTTACAGGACGTAGCCCAATTACAGAGAAGAAAATAACAGAGTATAATGAATACATCACAAACAATTGACTGTATAGTCTACAAAAACTACAAACAATACAAACAAGTGACTATAAAGACTACACATTTCATATTTATTATAGGTGACAAAACAATTAGTTTAGGAAGTGAGATTTTATATCTGACAATTTGTAACTAAATATATCTAAACTATCGCTAACAGAATTTGTCACTTTAAACATGGTATGGATCGGAGAATTCTCCAGAACATTTGTGCGAGATGTTTTTATATAGAAAGTACTCGGGTGTCTGGAACAGATTCTAGGAATGCAAATATTAAACTTTTCCAGTAATGTTGGGCAGTCAACTATGCTTTTGATAATTTTATAGGTTAGTGCAACACTATAATATTCACGCCTTTTTTCGAGACTGCAAAAGTTATGCTTGTGTAGCAACCTATTTTGGAGTTTTACATACAGGGTGTTCCTTAAACACATGCTAATATTTTAGGAGGTAATTCTTAGACCCATTTTAAGGAAAAAACGTCCTATGGACGTATGTCCTAAACGCCTTAACTTTTGAGATACAGGGTGGCAAAGTTTTCAAAAATAATCAGTTTTTCAATAATAACTGAGATAATTTTGTAGACATCTTTGGCATATTTGGTACATATGTTTCATGCCTCAAGGCGCATTTTCTGATGTACAATTTTCTTAATTTTCTCTGCCAGTGGCGTACGTACGAGTTTTGAAATGTATATTTTTGGCGAAAAAAATACTACGCCACTGCTTTATCTTGAATTAAAAATTATTTATCTCCATACATTTTTGAGCACATTTGATTTGCTGGGTTTTCCTTTGTCCGACGCATGGTTTTCGCTCAAAAAATTAAAAATCGCTTTACTTAAGGATAAATTCCTTAAAAATCTGATGCGGTATCGTGCATCGACTGAAAGCAAACTAAGAGATCAGATTTGTTGCAAAATAATTGAGGATCTAAAAGGTATTTGTTTGTTGTCAGATGCACTGTTCTCAATTAAAATTACGTCATAACGCAGCACCGCTTAATAATTTTTGAAAACATAAATTTAGTTATCCTGGAATAAATGACGTGTAGTAGAATTTATTTACTGCATCTCTTGGAAATATGGAGTTTGTCGATATGTGATTTCTTTTAAAGATTGAAAGCAGGAAAAACAGCGTACCCACCATAGCAATAAAAAACGAATTCTCTGTATGTACAAACGTCAGTAGCTAATATTGATGTTGGTTTAAAGTAAGGTGTTGGTGTTAAAAACTGTCACAGCGCGTTTTGATTGATTTTGAAGTGTTATTGAAGTTATTTTGGTAGTCCGCTGTTTTTCTGAATATCAGTAAATATGGTAAATTATACGAATGCGGAAATGGCGCAAATGTATTACGTATATGGCCTTGCCGATGGTAATGCAACAGAAGCCAGGCGCATTTATCAGGAAAGATATCCTAATCGTGCCTTACCAGATAGCCGAACCTTTTCAAATATTCATCGTCGACTTGGAGAAACTGGTAGTTTCAAGAAAGGGACTCCGGAAGGTAGACCTCGTGTAGTAAGAACTCCTGAAATTGAGGAAGCGGTGCTGCAAGAAATTGAGGAACATCCTGAGACGAGTACGAGGAAGATCGCTAGAACTCTGGATATTTGTCATCAAATTGTTTGGCGTATTTTGGTTGATTTTTTGTTATACCCATACCATATTTCAAGAGTGCAGGCATTACTCCCCAGAGATTTTCCAGAGCGTGTGAACTTCAGTCAGTGGTATCTACAAAGTATTGCACTAAATCCGCAGTTTGATACACAAATTTTGTTCACAGACGAAGCAAATTTTTCTCGGAATGCCATTCAAAGTTTTCATAACAATCATGTGTGGGCTGAAGAAAATCCCCATGCAATAACCGAAACCCATTTCCAACACCAATTTTCGGTTAATGTATGGGCAGGAATTGTAGGTGATCATCTAATAGGCCCATTTTTTCTACCAGGACGCCTTGATGGTCATTCTTATTTACACTTTCTCGAAGAAGACTTACCTGGATTATTGGAAGATGTGCCACTTGCGTTAAGGAATCGAATATGGTACATGCACGATGGCGCTCCTGCTCATTTCAGTGTAATTGTCCGAAACCATTTAAATACAGTTTATCCTAATCGTTGGATAGGTCACGGAGGACCTCAGCAATGGCCAGCAAGATCCCCCGATCTTAACAGTTTAGATTTTTTTATGGGGTCACCTTCAAACTCTTGTGTATAAAACTCCCGTTGATACTTTAGAAGATTTGAAAGAGCGAATAGTTGCCTCGTGTGAAACTATACGAATATACGAAATACGCCGGGATATTTGAACGGGTGCGTAATTCCATGCGTAGAAGGGCGGAAGCATACATACTAAGTGCAGGTGGCCACTTCCAACAATCTTTATAATCAGTTTTGGTATTATTACTAATTAACAAATTTGTGCTATTCGTTTAGACTTACTATCACAAAATAAAATAAAACTCGTTTTTGTGAAAAATTTATTTATTTGCAGATTATGTTTTCAAATATTATTAGGGAATTGATAATGCGTTATGAAGCAATTTTCAGATTCCCATTCATTTCAGAATTGATCTAATTTCTCAATTTGCTTTCTGTCGATATTTATTTTTTTGAATGAAAATCATGCGTCGGACAAAGAAATACCAGAAAATCAAATTTTCTCAAAAATAAATAAGGATTTAAAAATGATTTTATTTTGAAAAGAAAGCATTGGCGTAGTACTTTTTCCCCAAAAATATTCAATGCGAAACCCGTAGGGATGCCACTGTTTGAAAAAATACAAATTTGTGTACATCAGAAAATGCGCCTTGAGGCATGGAACATATGTACCAAATATGCTAAAGATGTCTACAAAATTATCTCAGTTATTATTAAAAAACTGATTATTTTTGAAAACTTTGCCACCCTGTATCTCAAAAGTTAAGGCGTTTACGACATACGTCCATAGGAAGTTTTTTCCTTAAAACGGGTCTAAGAGTAAGAGCAATAAGAACATCAGGTTCGAATTCGACACCTCAAAAACCTCCTATTACCAAGTTTCGTTTGATTAAGTTCAGTATTTCAAAAGTTATTTGAAAAAAACGAAAATAAAAATAAAACTTTAACATCCTGTATCTTGGAAACGAAGCGTTTCCGGACATTTATTTTTTTGGACAATTCATATTAGAATATTGTAAGGAATCACCTCCTGAAGTTTGTCAAAGTACTTTTGAATCACCCTATATATGTAACCCAAATATAAGCAAATTTAAAGAGACATCCGGATGATAGCAGGGGACAAATACCTGCATTAAAGCGTTCTAACCGTATGAAAGAACAAACAAGAAGATAAAACGTTAAGTATTAGTAGAGCCACGAAATAGCAGCATATATAATTTCTACTAAACTATTGCCACATTACGAATTGCAAATCTTCCAGTCCGGGCATTTTTTTCCCACCGACATACATAAAGTAACCCTTTCAACCTCTTCTAAAGGACAGCATGATCAACGTCGCAGTACACCGCTTCTTCATGTTAACAACGTAATCGTCGTGAATATCCGCCTAGACCATCAGATATGTTTGGTATCTCTGGTTGTTACACAATAAAACGCCGGTATGCATCGTGTACAGTCTCGCCTCCTGTATTTATTTGTAGAGCCACTAAGGTAGTTTACTTTTCACCGAGATCGTTGCAATAAATCGCATCTCGCTACGGACTTTTCACTAATTTACTGTCATTGAAAAAATTGTGAACCAATCCCGAACTTGGAAAGCTTTTTCATGGGGTTCGGGAACTGCAAGTTTGATATTTACTCTTTCCGATTACTGAAATTTCGCAAAAAGTACTGAAAATGGCGGGTAATTGATTGTAATAGAAAAATAGTGACAATGATGATAAACATTTTCGGGTAACGAATCGTAAGAACTTATTTCGCGTCAATAACTTCAAATATCAAAATAGGAATACCCCAAGGTTCAGTTTAAGGACTGTTAATAAAGGAGGGTGCTCTGAAAAGTACTCGTGAATAAAAGCTAGTTAATTTCGTTGTTCATATGTTAGTCAGTACTCACCAAATTGCAAAGGTTTTCGGCTTTTACGTCATTTTCAGCTATTCATTTTTTAATTCTTCTCTTTTGTATCTCAGGGATTTCAAATCATTTTATATAGTAGACAATGGAAGTCCGAACTAGTGAAATTCATCATGAAACATTGTCAATCACCTTCAAACAAATATTGCTGACGGTTTGGCTACTTTCTTCAAATCAACTTTCACGAATAGCGGTGTGCTGTGTTTTGTTAAAGCAACCACTGACATTGATATTCAATCTTTCTCTGAAAGAAAATCGTTTTCCAAGCTTTCTCAAAATTGGCAGAGTTACCCCCATACACAGAAACGGCAATAAGAACAATGTAAGAAACTACAGACTCATAATAGTCTTACCAGCTTTGTTGAAGGTATTTGAACGGGTATATATAATCGAGTATACAATCACGTGGACTCAGTAAAAATCCACCAACAGCATGGATTTATTCGTAATAAATCTACCATTATCGATTCATGCGCATTTAGTAACTTTGTTACGGATGGAATAAAAAATAGACGTTATATACACTGACTTGGCTATCACGAGGTTTGGATCCTAAAATTAAACGCATTGGGTTTCACAAACAACAAACTTAATTCCTATCACTGCTATCTATCAAACAGAATACAGTCTGTACTGTTCAACAACGTATCTTTCTTCAAATTCACCGCTACTTCGGGAGATCCGCAGGGCTCGATTTTTGGACCTCTCCTTTTCGTGTTTATTTGTTGATGCCGTTTCTCGGTATATCAGGTATTCTCAATTCCTCCTATATGCCGATGATCTCAAGCTTTTCAGAAGAATCGAAAGCGAAAAAAATCCTGATATGCTTCAAGATGATCTTAATTATCTATCTACTTACTTTTCAGTATCTGACCTATGTCTCAAGGAAGCTGAATGCAAAATGATGAGTTTCACACGAAAGAAGTCACCTACTATCAAGGACTATTTCATTAATGATACCAATTTACAGAGAATCAATGAGATGAAAGATCTCGGGATCATTTTGACTGGTGTGTTCAGTTTCTCACGGCACATTGAATTGAATATGAAAAATGAGCTTCGTCTTACGATACTTGTTTGTTACTCTTCCACTGAAAGTACCTGAAATTCTATATGCTATTGATTTTATTGTACCTGACGTAAGACTGAGAAGAAAAGACAATCTATTTCGTATCTCAAACAATTTGTCTCCTCTTCAACAATGTCTCGAAACAGTTAACAAAATAGCGAGGAACTGTGAACTGGATATATTCAGTATTACAGAGGGAAAACTCCTTCGAATTCTCAAATTTGTCTGAATTTTTTTATGATGATTTTATTATTTGTTGTTTTATATTGTGTTATATTTCATATCGATTGTAACTGTTCAATGGTACTCATTGATACTATATGCAAGGAACTTTAAAAAAAACTGTGTTACTGTGCATCATGTAAGGGGAAACCATTCTGTTTGTTGTTCAGTATAAATAAATTTCTATTCTATTCTATTCTATTCTATCATTATATACCTCGATAATTGGCATTTGGAAATTATTCAATTTCCAAACGAGCGACTCAGAATTCCTTGTTCACATTTGCATAATGAAAAATCCGAGCGAAACCAATATCTCATAATGATGCCATTCGCAATACGTTTGTTATTACAAAGTGCCAGTTAAAGAACATTACGATGTTCTCAGGGGTTTCTGCCGTCGGAAGAACCGACCATTAGACCGCGTGTTTATTCCAAGGTATTCTCGTAAATAATAACAAGTTAGTACTTAAATTACACGAAGCTGGTTGTGTTTCGTTTTCGACTTGAAATTTTCATAACAAAGCGGATGAGCTGTGTTGTTCCGACGAAATTAGGCTTTCATACGAAACATTTCGTTGTGCAACATCATACAGGCAAAAAATGTGATCAAAAATATATAAAATATATAAAATTACAATAACAATTATTCAATCTAATTCAGCAAATGGATCGGTTCGTTGTTCATGAGCAACTTAACTAATCTATCAATGAACGTTGTAAAATTGGAGACATAAAATGTGAAATGTAAACATCAAAATTTGTAAAGATATAAAATTTAAAATGCATAAATGTAAATTAGTAATACTACGAAACGCATAAATATACATTTTAAAATGTATATACGTAGAATGTTGAAATCTAAAGATGTAAATATATGACATTTTGAATGTAAAATATGTGTATTCAGGTACACGTGTGAAATAGAAAACATATGAATGTGAAATTATATCTTGACCTAATAAGTACATAATATAGCGTGACTTACGGTCGATGGTAGGTTAGACGTTTCTGGAAAACGCAAAGCATGATTTTTCTGAAAATTTCACCTCTCACATTTCCTTATCTGTTCTATCGATCTGAAATATTTTCAGCATTGCAGCGTTGCCACTTCCATTAAAAAGTTATTTTTTTGAATGAAACACCCCGTATATTAACACATTTTTGGAATCGCTCTGGTATTTTAATACTCTTTTGTTAATAATGTCCTATACCTATCTCTATCTGTTTTCGAGATTAAAAATAAATTGTGCTGAATATGGTCCAAAACATAGCCTTGATTGAAATTAAGTACATCAGTACTCTCAATTCATGAAAAGTTGATAGTTTGAAGATAGTTTGGACGAACTCGAAATATCCAAATAAAACCAAGAAATCGACTCCATATTATACAGGGCGTGCTAAAATTACTATTATTTCCATTGTGCATAAAAGTAGTCGAAAGTTCATTTTTTCAAATGAAACCCCCTGTATTTTACTCGATTAATTGAAAGATGGTGAAAAATGCTTCAAGGTGATATACCTGAATTCGTCATATCGTGATAGTTATTCACGTTTTACCAAAGCATTGCCAGAACTTGTAGAAAATTCAACCAAATGTATCCTGAATTAACACCAATGAACGAGAGGAAGTTTGTAAGATTACAAAATAATTTCCTTCACTCTGGCTCCATGATAAAAGCGCCTTCAACATTACCAAAACCTGTTACTTCAAAAATGAGGACAATACTGTTAACGTTTTGGCATATTTTTATGCATATCCAGAAGCTTCCATTCGCAGTGCAGAAAAAGATTTAGGTTTTTTGGGAAAGATTTAGGTGTATCACATGCTTTAGTACAACGAATTTCGAAAAATCACGGAAAGCATCCGTATAAATTTACCAAAGTTCAAGTTCTATAAGCAGAAGACTTCGAACGTAGAATGCATTTTTATGAATCCCTTTTGATTCATACACAGGAAGATCGGGAATTTTTGTCAAAAATAATTTGGAGCGACGAATCAAAATTTACGATGGATGGTATTTTGAATAGAAGGAATAAACATTTTTGGGCTGATCATAATCCTCATGTTACAAAAGAAATGGGTTTTCAAGAAAAATTTGATCTGAATGTTTTCTGTATTCTGAAGAACAATAAAATCAGCTTTTTTATTTATGAAGACACACTGAATGCAGAGAGATATCTCCAAATATTAAGGACGACTGTAACCGATTTTCTTGAAAATTTGCCTTTAGAGGAATATAGGAATTCGTGGTTTCAACTGGACGGAGCGCCAGCTCATTCCACCCAGGAAGTTTCCAGGAAACTTGACGAACTCTTCGACGATTGTTGGCTTAGGCGTTCAGGGCCGTGAGATTGGCCACCGAAATCACCCGATCTCACGCAACTTGACTTTTTTATGGGGTGTTGAGATCTGCCCAATTTTTATCGCGACATAACACAGCAGTATCACCAGCAAAAGTGATTATAGTTCCGTCAATATTGGATTCGTAAAGATCATTGATAAATATGTATTGAATAATAGTGGCCCAAGAACTGTACCCTGCGGCACTCCGTATTCTATACATCTATTAGAGCTGTATGAATTTTCAATCTGAACACATTGCATTCGCAGCAAGATATTCAGTATGAATAATAATAATGATATATAGCTTTTTTTCCACTTGGCGAAGTAAAGCATACACAGGCCAACTACATTAAATGATCAATACATTGAAGATCTCTCGTTGAACGCACATAAGTCGTCTATCTATACAATTTACATGCATCTCCAATTTTTCGTTTGAGATAGTCGATATCTGAACCGAAGCAAAACGGTTTCATGATAGACAGCTGTATTAGGTTTCGGAAAAAGTCTAAAGGAGTAAGGTCTGGGGATCGAGCTGGCCAGGAAATTGTTCCGTTGTTTCCAATCCATTCTGTAGGGAATATTGCGTGTAAGTGTTCCCTTATTATTGCTGTTTTATGGAGAGGGATACCGTTTTATTGAAAATATTGCATTACATGGTGAATGTTCAGTGGCAATTAATCTGAGTAGCCATATAACTTTTTGGACGAAAAAAAAGTAGGTACATAGCACCAAGTTTTCAGGAGATGAAGATTTCTTAAACTTGGTTGATTGAGAAGAGTATTGAAGTTCTGATGATTGGGAAAGATGATTGTTTTCTAATGTAAACCATTGTTCACCAACGTTGAACCTAACCTAATCTAACCTAACCTAATCGAAGCTAAGCTAACCTAACCTAACACTAATCGAGTCAGTAGTGCCAGACTCTAACTGGCTAAAACCATCCCTGTACCACGAGAATGCCTGCAACCGTCGTTAGACATCCTTCAGACATCCCTGGTGTACTTCATCATTCGCTATCCTCTTTTTCCTTCCTTACCGGATCTTCTGTCTTATCTTGGATTATTTTCCTGATTCAATCTTCCCTCCTGCTTCTTCTGCTTCATAATACTCCTTATAAAGTGTGTTCCCCGTTTCCAAGACTCTTTGATTTTCAGCATGTTTTGCAGCAGGTTTTGTGTTGTCATTTCCATGCCTGTCTCTGTCTCCTATTGTATCCTTTCCCTGACCTATCTATCACATCTCAGGAGAGTATGCTAAGGTTCGTCCCGTTGGGAGCAGTAGATACATCTGTCAACTGGGCATTTGAGTGTAGGTCTTAAAAGACCCGTGGCCGCTGAGTACTTGTGTCAGGAAGTAATCTAATACTCTGAAGTCGCATCCCAGCCACACTTCAATATCGGGAATTAGTTCTTTGGTCCACTGGGACTT
Organism: Leptinotarsa decemlineata; assembly: GCF_025532065.1. Lineage (NCBI taxonomy): Eukaryota > Metazoa > Arthropoda > Insecta > Coleoptera > Chrysomelidae > Leptinotarsa > Leptinotarsa decemlineata. Next base: position 1,275,404 of record NW_027412668.1, read on the forward strand.
TTCCACGTTTGCCTCCCATCTGGATTGCCAGTCTGTAATAGTGCGTTTCCTCGCTTGGGCTTTGTCCTCTTTGGTAACCCGGTTCATACTATCCAGTGATTTCCGTTCCATCACTAAGAGGTCTGTCGGTGGTATTCCTGCAATCACCGTCAGAGCCTCTGCAGAAACTGTCCGGTATGCCGATGCCGTCCTAATCAGCATCCTTCTTTGTGTTGACAATACCATTCCTTTATATTTTTTAACGTCCATTGCCCGCCACCAGACGGGAGCGGCATACAAAATTACCGACTGCACCACCCCATACCTACAGCAGGCGCGTCTTTATTGTTTCCGGTCCTCTTATATTTGGGAGTATTTTGCCAAGTGCAGTTATCTGTCTGTCTGCTTTCTCACAGGTTTTTTCAAATGCATTTATCGTCTAGCCATACTCCCAAATATTTGACATATTTTTTAGGTTTCACAGGGGTGTTTGCCAGAAGGAAGGATATATCTTCCCTCTTCCTAGGCCCTCTGACAATGATTGCTTTTGTTTTCGTCGGTGCAATTTCCAGTCCATTTTTCCCCATCCAATTCTGTATTTTTAGTAATGCCTGGTTCGCATTGCTCACTAGGCTTTCTTTTCGGTCCGCTATCACTATCAGTGCAAGGTCGTCAGCGTATGCCTCCGTGAAGCATCCTTACGGGGTAACCAACCGCAGAACTCCGTCATACAGTAAGTTCCACAATGTGGGACCGAGTACTGACCCCTGTGGTACCCCCTGTGTGATCTCCTTTTTCTGTTTATTACAGAGCAAATTTCTCTCGTTTAGATAATCCTCTATTATTCTGATTAGATATCCACTCACCTCTAATGTGTCCAGGCGTTTTAATATTCTGCTCCATTTCGCTGTATTGAAGGCATTCTGTACGTCTATAAGTATAATCACCCCCCAGATCTGAGTGTTTCTGCTGGCTTTGTCAATAACATATTTGACCTCGTCTATTGTACTCCTTTTTTGTTCTGAACCCAAACTGTTTCTTTTGCACTTAGTTAGGTTTCCAATCTGTGTTTGATCAGATATAAATACAGTTTTTCAATGCCATCAGGTAAACATATCGGCCTGTACTTTGCTTGTGCTCCCGACTGTTTTCCTTTTGGTATCAGTACAACTTTGGCCACTTTCCAGCTCGTGGGAAATATGCCTTCTCTCAGAGGATCGTTCAACACCGTCTGCAGGATCGATTTCACGGCTAGTTTGATGGCTTCTGGGAGAATCCCATCCGGACCCGGTGATTTTTCAGTTTTAATCTTATCTACTGCTGCAGAACCGAATCTAACCTAACACAACCGAATCTAACCTAACCTAACCTAACATAATCTAACCTAACCTACCTAACCAATTATTATTTTCCACCTATAAGATGGTTTCGCCGACTTTTCCTGGAGCACGGCGTTCGTTTTCGAGTTGAAATTTTCATAACAAAGCGTCCGAGCAGAGCAGTACGTTCAGCCTATCCTGCGATTCGCGAATAATCCAAAAAGAAAAAGAAGCACACGCCAACTCGGCGGGCATATATCACTCCCCAGCTGAATGCGATTATTATCATATTATTTTTATGATTGCGATCCAGACGGGTATGCAAATGTGAGAGAAATGCGACATTCAATATGTTCTGTCCTTAATTCCGACAATATACGACCCATAAAGGTTTTACACTTGTACGAGATGGCGGATGATGGGACTCACACTGGGAAAAATAATGGGAGATGCGACCAAGAATGATGGCAGTGATGACGTTTCTCTGTTTTTATGTCTTTTGCCGTACAATCCATGAAATCGGCATGAGCACGGAAATGTACAGGTGAATCTAGCCCATATCCCCATCTGAACATGTTGACATTGAAAAAAGTTTGTGTTCTCTACGGATAGGAGGATTCTGGCCAAATGCACTCGACTGAGAGGCAACCGTCATATACGTTAAAGAAGAAGAAGAAGCTAACTTCAGGGTGTCGGTTTTTCGTGATGGTGTTCGCAGCCATCGTAGAACTTCACTCTCATCATTCTTCTCTAACGTGCCAAAAAAACTATAACTTCAAAAATGTGTTCTATTCATCGACGTAAAAATGAAACGGACACAGTTATTCAGCTCATCAAATATAGTCGGCGTTCAGAAACATTCTAAGCTCATCCTACTTGACTTTTCGAAAGCATTTGATTTGATAAACCACAGAATTCTCCTATTTAAACTTTACTACTTAAATTTTGACCAAAAGGCTTGCAAACTTATTACTTCATATTTATGAAATAAACTTCATGGTGTTACTCTGAATGATAAAAGTTCTAATTTTGCTCATGTATCATGCGGTGTTCCTCAGGGTAGTATTTTGGGTCCACTTCTGTTCACCTTGTTCACTGCAACATTTCATGAGGCTCCGCAGCACTGTAACTACCACATGTATGCTGATGACACACAGATATATAAAACCTTTGAACCAGATAATGTCATGCAAACTAACAGAGAAATAAATATTGACTTACAATCTTTAAAAGACATATGTGATGAACATCTACTCAAAATAAATCCTCAAAAGTCATGTGCTATTTTGTTCTGTAATGACAATGTCAGGAATGAAATATCTTATAATCTTATACTGAGGATGGGAAATGACATAATACCGTTTAGTGAGGGTGCAAAGAACTTGGGTTTGATACTAGATCAAAAATTGAGATTCAAAGAACAGGTTAATATTATGTTGAAAAGAAGTTACACTAGCTTGAAGATGATTTACCCACATAGACACTATTTAGGCCAAGATGTAAAAAAAATGTTGTGTGATTCATTAGTGCTTTCCCAATTCAACTATTGTGATATTGTATATGGACCATGTTTAGATGACTTGGATAGTCAGCGTATTCAGAAAATCCAGAACTGCTGTTTGAGACTCATTTTTGGCATAAAAAGCAGGCAGAGAATCTCCCATAAAATTAAAGAAATTGAATGGCTCAATATGTCCAACAGGCGTAAACTACATATCCTTTGCTACTTCCACAAACTTTTGAAATACAAGCAACCCAAATATCTCCATGATAAAGTCATATATAGAAAAGACATACATGATAGAAATACTCGACAAACTTTTTTCATCACCATTCCTCGACATAAAAAGTAAATTTTCAAACGTAGTTTTTCATATAATATTGCTAGTTACATGAATACGTATAAGATAACCGACTACAGTAGGTCGGGTTTCTCTTTGAAAAAATCCATGACTGTATGTTTCCGTGAACTACAAAAATGAATAAAAAATTGAAAATATCTCCCAACTTAGAGCAAAAAATAAAATTCTCACAGCGCCGTCATGCAACCTAGCGGTTTCACGACCTAAAGGAATCTCTGCCCTCACAAGTGAAAATAAATTATGAAAAGGGTTCCTATCTTCTCTGTCTCTCTCTCTCGTTTATCCCTTTTTTTCTTTCTTTTCTCTCGTCTTCTTGTTGATACTAGTCACCTTTTATTCACCTGGTTTTTTTTATTGATACTTAATATTGTTTGTGAGTTTGTGGTAAATAATAAACTTATTATTATTATTATTTTTATACTGTTGAGCTGAGAATTGTCGTATCGAATCCAGGACAATCCTTTAGTATCCACAAACATCATCTTTATAGTGAATTCCATTTAGTAATATGAAATAACGACCATTTTCATGAAAAAAATCCACATCAATCATTCCAGAATTTGAAATGGTATAATGTGATTAGAAATTTCACCAGTGAACGTTGTCATTGTTGTTCGTGCTTGATTTTCATTGGAACAGTGATTTTCTAGTTATATTTGGATTATATAATAGTGAAAGGATTATAGAGAGTAATAATGGTGGTTTTATTTTTGTTTTGTAAGCAATCCATCCCCAAGATGGTCATCCATTTGAGCTGTCGACTCTGATTTGAATGAATAATTCAAAATCAGAATCCATCATGAGACATCCAATGAATTAGATACATCAACAAAACGATTAGGAGCATGTTAACAGAGGGTGAATTGAAGAAATACAGAAAACTTCAGTGTATAAATTCACTAAAAAACTTCATATATTCAATTTCAGTAATTCAGTACGAATTGAAGCAGTTTAACTACTGATATATACTTGCGTTGCTAAAAAAAGGAATGAGTCGCCATTAATATTGTCGAATAGAGCAGATATGATAACACTTACTAGAAAAACATATATTATACTTCTGTGCATTATCACAAAAATAGAAGGTGTAGATTGAGAACAGAAGAGGGCCAAGAATGGAGCCATGTGGAACTCCGTATTGTTGATGGACAATATCCCACGAGAGGCATCAATCATAACATTTTGTTGACACGATTTGATATGACATCTTTGGAAAATAGGAGAGTTATCCTTGGTATAAAATTTCTGCATAAATTACTGAACAACAATATTGAAAGTACGGTTTCTTTACCCGAGATCAATTTCTTAGTACCAAGAAGTGAAGGTCGACATATATCTGAAATTCTATTGCGAAGCATCACGCACAAATGTTACGCTACGATCAAAATTGAATTTTATGTGCAGTAGCTTCAATAAAATCTGTGAATACTGCGATATTCATTTTGACTCTCTGAACACCTTGGTATCATGTATCCACAATCACTTTCGATAATACTATAAATAACATTTGTGTCAGTACTGCGACATTGCACGATTTGAAACTTTTTATGTTATATACTCAATTTTTCATTCCTCTTTTGAAATTCTACGTATACGAATATTTTATATTTACTTTGTTTTAGCATTTACTTTTATACATTTCTACATTCCATTATTTTTAATATTTATTTCATATACAGTGTGACTCATTTTTAAAGGAAACACCCCTTTAAAATTTGAAGTTGTTAACCGATTTTAATATTTTTATTTGAAATGTTAAGTACTAAAAGGTCTACCTTGGACAAAATTTGAAATGTTTATTAAAGTTTCAGGGCATACTACGATATTTTTTCTCAGTCAAAAATCGGGATTTTTTATTAGCGATTTTTTTATTGAAAAAATCACTACTCCACTGGATTCAAAGTGCCTCTAAACGGGTGTGACCAAAATTTCATGAAAAAATATGTATTATTAACAAAGTTATGACAACTCAAAAATTCGAAAACTCACACAGCTAACAGTTACAGAAACACCCTATATCAATAGATATAGCTATGAGAATATTTTTTTATGATTTCAACAATAAAGTGCCGCCAGATGAAAAAATAAACAAATAGCGTAAATAGTCTTAATGAAATTAACGGAATTACATTTAAGTTTTCACGCAAATTAACTAAAACTAAGACCTAATATTTCAATTTTAATCTTAGTTGCCATGAAAATGATATTACAGTTTGACACTTGTGAAAGATTTAAGTGTACTATTGTCAACAATATTCACCTGACAGTTCTTCGAATTATTTTGTGTCATGACTGCAAGATTGAGCGTAAGAGTGAAAATTGAAATTTTACGCCTTTCGGGAATGACGTTAGAAGTGCTAGAGAGGTTTGTTGATTATTTAATGAGAGACATCCAGATCGTCCTCGTATTAGCTGCGGTACGGTAAATAAAATAAATAAATTATTCAATGAAACTGGTGCGGTATCAAAAATGATGTTAAAAAGTAATCCTGTACAAAGACGAAACAGGAATGACAGGAATGATCAAATCATTTTAGATTATTTCGGAAATAATCATAATGCCAGTATAAGGAATGCCACTTTAGATTTGAATATTCCACGAGAAACTATTCGGAGATGTCTCAAGGCGAAGTTTTCAAGCCAAAATTTTTACATACATTTCAAGAAGGCGACGAACCAAAACGCTTGGAATATTGTTTATGGGCCCAAGGGGAATATTTAAACAATAGAAATTTCCTAAAAAATATTCTATATACCGACGAAGCCACTTTCACTACAAATGGAGTAGTGTCATCACAAAATTGTCGCTATTGGGCAGCGGATAATCCTAACTGGGTAATAAACTGTAAAAGCCAGTATTTCCAAAAAATCAACGTCTGGTATGGGATATTGAAGGAACGAATTATTGGTCCTTTCTTTTTTGAGGAAAACATCAATGCGCAGAGGTTTCTAGAATTTTTAAACACAGAGTTTTGGGATGCTATTCAGGAGCTGCCAATCAATGAATGATCAAATTTAATTGTCCAGTTAGATGGGTGTTCAGTTCATTATGCCAGAGCTGTGAGGCAATGGCTCAACGAACATTTTCCTAACACCGATGGATAGACCGTGGTAGTCCGTTTATATAGTGGCCACCCAGATCTCCAGACCTCACAGTTTTGGACTTTTTTCTCTGGGGACTTCTCACACAAAAGGTTTACAAAAACCACTCAAGGGATAGAAATGAACTTTGTGCAGGAATTCGACAGGTATGTGCAGATATTAGCCCTCAAGAACTAAGGAACGTAATCAGAAACATTCGTAAGCGCTACGACACATGTATCGAAATACGTGGTGGATTAGTAGAGGCTTCTAGAATATGAGTTACAATTAATTGTTGCACTGAATCGAAACATTTCAATAATTAGTTATTAGTTACGTTCATTAAAATTTTTTGCTTCACTGTTAGTTGAATTGTGTGAATGTAATTCCTTTATTTTCATCAAAAATATTTACGCTATTTGTTTTTTTTTTCATCTGGCGGCACTTTATTGTTGAAATCATAAAAAAAATGATATATTGTGACTGTTAGCTGTGTGAGTTTTCGAATTTTTGAGTTGTCATAACTTTGTTAATAATGAATATTTTCCCATGAAATTTTGGTCACACCTACTTAGAGGCACTCTGAATCCAGTGGCGTAGTGATTTTTTTCAATAAAAAATGGCTAATGAAAAATCCCGATTTTCGACTGAGAAAAAATATCGTAGTATGCCCTGAAACTTTAATAAACATTTCAAATTTTGTCCCAAGGTAGACCTTTTAATACTTGACATTAAAAAAAAAATTGAAATCGATTTACAACTTCAAATTTTAGGGGGGTGTTTCCACTAAAAATGGGTCACACTGTATACTCTGTAATAATAGGATTTTCTGTAACTGGGTACTCGCATTGGAAATATATCGCTTTTTTTTTATTATATGAATCATTGTTGTTATTTCAATGAAACCAAAAGAGTTTTTGTGACATCACCTGGAATTGAAAATTACGGAGTGGGCAGTGCAGTTGTTGATTTCTTTCTTCTCAATCAAAACCATCACAAGTAGAAGCTCCTGACAATAGATATTATTTCTCAGGATCCACTGATTTGATCACTGTTTGTATTCAATCTTTCAACACGCTTTTTCGGCTCGGAAATGTTAACCTTGAATATTTTGACAGATGAATGAAATCCTCAACAGTATCATTCATTCGTACGTATCTTCAACCGACATCTGCAATCATTCATCATCCTGTTTTCTCCGTGTACTTTCCAGATGTGATAAGAGTCCGGAGTAGATATACGTCTCTGAAAGGGATTATCTCCCACTGAGATCGAGAGAGAACATTTCGGAATCCATTTCTGAAATTCCTGCAGTGCCTGGTATGTAACATTCTTGAGAGAGGCACGTTTAATTAACTGAATCATTGTCGGGAATCTACAAACCGTTCTGTCTCGCTTATTCCACCTATTACATTCACAAGCTATCAGATTCGTTTTATCTGGATAAGGGTTTTCTCGGGATGTCCAGTTAGGATTTACAGGATATTTGGAAGGACCAGTCACTTCCTTGCATGATCTACACATAAGTTTATTTTGAAATTACTTACTTCCTTCTTTTCTTCGGAAGATTCCCACATTTTTCAAAACATAAAGTTGGAAAAGTAGATAGCTAAATATTTCTTTCTCAAGAAACTAATTCTATGAATGTAAACTTTCACGGCCAGTGATTACTGGCCGTGGCAGGATGGAGTTTTTTCAAGCAGAGTCGAAATGTCACTTATAACACCTCTTTTAAAAAATGGTAACTTACATAATATGGAAAATTACAGACCAGTATCTCAGCCTCCTGTAATATCGAAAATTTTTGAATATGTAATGCTGAATTCTTTGATGGAATTCCTGAGGAAGAATAATATACTTAATCGAAACCAACACGGATTCCATGAAGGTCGTTCAACGATGACTGCTGTCTATGAAAAAATTTTAGAAGGTGCGGAAGCAAATGAAATAACTACAGCTGTATTCTGTGATATGTGTCAAGCTTTGGACTGGGTACAACATGAACTTTTACTGCAAAAACTATACAATTTTGGAGTTAGAGGAAAAACTGATGAATGGTTGGAATAGTATCTTCGAAATCGTACTCAAAGTGTCAAAATAAATCATAAAATGAAAAATATTCCAAATCAGTTTGCATTGACACATGCACACAGAAATTGGAGTACCTCAGGGCTCTGTTCTGGGTCCGGTATTGTTTGTGCTTTATATCAGGGGTCTCCAAACTTTGAAGCCTTCGGGCCATAATGATTTATTCAGTTTGTTCCAAGGACCAATTTCTGCCCTTAACTATATTTATAGACTAGGATAATCGCAAAGTGCGTGACCTAAGAAAACTTACGCTTTTTTGCTTTTCAATTATTTTTCTGTATTGTGACACTAAACGACATCTAGTGGCGGGTAGTAGTACTATGTAATATATTTTTCAGCTACCCGCTAGGTGGCATTAGGCGTAATTAAATATTTGCAATTACCGCGTTGGTTCGAGAAAGTTCTGGTTCTAGCTAGTGTATTCCGATCACCTCGAGATGGCAGTAATAATTGCATATAAAAAGGCTAGCGGCGCAACTGCGAATTAGTCTGCGTAGGTAAGCCGAAGGAAGCGAAACTGTCTATTGTGAAATAAAGTAACACCCGTCAATAAAGGTATTTTGATTTGGCTTATTGTTTTTATGTGTGATTTGTTAGTATGGAAAAGAAGCGAAAAATCGACAGTGAATGCAGAACGTTCCAAGAAAAATGGACCTTTCAGTATTTTTTGATTGAGTCCAGTAATAAGGCGCTATGTTTAATTTGTAATGACACCATAGCTGTTCTCAAAAACTATAACATTAAACGACACTATGAATCGAAACATCTTCAAAGTTACTCCAAGTATAAAGGAAGTTTGCGGAAGGAAAAATTTTAAGCTTTGAAACGCGGACTCAAAACGCAGCAATATTTGTTTACCAAAGCGAATACTGAACAAGATTCTGCAACTCGCACCAGCTTTCGTGTGGCTCTTGAAATCGGAAAACGTGGCAAACCATTCACCGATGGAGAAATGATAAAAGAATGCTTGATTGCAGTAGCCGAAGAAATATTCCTCGAAAAGGTAAATTTATTTAAAAGTGTCAGTTTGTCAGCAAACACCGTGGCTCGGAGGGTGCAAGACATCGCAGAAAATATAGCATATCAACTGTCTGACAAAAATGGACATCATGAGTGGTTTTCTCTAGCATTGGATGAGTCAACGGATGTGTCAGATACTGCTCCGGTGTGGATTATTATTCGCGGAGTAGATAAAAGCTATGAAGTGTATGAAGAACGTCGTGATATTGATAGTATTCACGGCACGACAAGTGGGGCAGATATTTTTAAGGAAGTTGAAAATGCCATTAATAAAAAGAACCTCCGATGAAGAAATTTGAAATCTATAACAACTGATGGAGGCAAAAATATGTATGGTAAAAATAAAGGAGTGGTTGCACTTGTGTCAAAGGCTGTAGAAAATGATGGTGGTTCAAAACCATTAGTCTTACATTGTATCATTCATCAACAGTCCTTGTGCGGAAAATGTTTGGATATGTCAGAAGTTCTGAAACCAGTCATATCAGTTGTTAACTTCATCATATCCACTGGGCTGAATCACCGACAATTCCGCGAGTTTATTCAACAGATTGGAGAAAATGATTTACCATATCATACTGCCGTACGCTGGCTTAGTTGCGGAAAAGTCCTTTAGCGCTTTTTTGAAATTTTTTTAAATGAGAAGCAGCGCCCTTTTGGCGATTCAGAAAATAGTGAATGGATGTGGAAGTTAGCCTTCTATGTCGATTTGTTAAATCATATGAACGAACTGAATTTGAGATTTCAAGGAGAAAATCAGCTTCTCCCTGATTTATACACCAATATCAAATCCTTCAGGCAGAAAATAATACTATTCCAATCGCAATTACGTAAAAAATGTTTCACACATTTTGAAACATGTGAAATATTCAGCCACACTACAGAGACTGAATTTCGAAACTTTGAGTGCTTTGCGGATAAATTTTGATACTCGTTTTTCAGATTTTGATGTCATTGCGAATGAAATTAAGCTTTTTCAAAATCCTTTTGATTCTGACATTGAAACCCTGGCTCCGGAAGTCCAAATGGAAATTATTGATTTACGGTGCAGTGATATGCTTAAGAACGAATATCAAAATTCATCTTTGTTGGAATTTCATAAGAGTCTTCCACTTAAACAATTTGATAATTTGCATAAATTTGCTCGTGGGTTGTTTTCTGTTTTTGGTACTACTCACTTGTGTGAGAAAACGTTTTCCAAGATGAAGTACACAAAGAATGTTTACAGATCTCAATTAACCGATGAGCATCTTGAATTTCTTTTGATAATTGGTGCAAGTAAAATTGATCCACAACTACAAAGTATTGTCGGTGGAAAATCACAATTACATAAATCTCATTAGTGTTTTTGTTTTACTGTGATTCATTTCAATTATTTGTTAGTTATTAATATGCTTAAACTTAGATACTTGAGTTAAGTTTTATTTGTCATCATTTCTTTCGTTAAGTTTTACCTTGCAAGTAAATAAAATCGAGTAATTATCATTCTGTGTTTTCTTCTTCAACTTATCACAGCAATAGTAACAATAATTAGGTAATCATTGGCTGTCGCGGGCCAGATTGATGACAGTAAATCATTGGCTGTCGCGGGCCGGATTGATGACACTGGCGGGCCGGATTTGGCCCGCGAGCCGTTGTTTGGAGACCCCTGCTTTATATTAATGAGTTTCCTGTAATTACACCAAAAGCCTTCTCTTGTTTATATACTGACGACACAACACTTTCGTTTCGTGAAAGGAATGCGTGTATTCTACAGGAAACAATTCACTTCACTCTCCAGGAGTATTTATGCCTGGTTATCCAGCCATTCTTTATTCCTAAACCCATGCAAAACTCAATATTTGTCTTTTCAAAATTTTCATAGTAATAGTACCACCGAAATAGATATAAATATAAATAATAAATCAGTAGAACAATCAAAGTGTGTGAAATTTTTATGAAGAGATTTTGATTCTAATCTCTCTTTCACCACTCATTGCGTAAATCTCATGAAGAATCTGAATAGCAAGTGTTATCAAATCAGAGTTTCAAGAAATGTTCTGGATAAACCAGCATTACTATTATTTCATTATGGTCAAATTCAGTCAAGATTGATATATGGCATTTCGATTTGGATAAGTCGTACGTGTTCAATTATAATCACCTAAAGCATATTTTAAGAAAACAAGTTCAATAATGGTGATCTATGCAAATCTAGTTGGTCATTCATTAGAATGTATGAATTTTCAAGTTTATTAATTTCCATTGCTTCCAAATGATTCAGTCAGATTAGACAATGTTTCTCTTTCAATAGATAATTTCAAAAAAGAACTAAATATCATCAAGCAAATTGCGGTTAACAGAAATCAGTAGTATACAAATTAAAGTGTGGAACGTGCCCTAAGGTATATATTGGTCAAACTGGCAGAAAATTTAGGAATAGAATCCAGGAACATCATACGAGCTATGTAAATAAGGAAACAAATTCAACATATTCAAATCATCTTCTAGAAGAAAATCATATTTTAACGGAGAGTTCGAAGTTTTGCACATTGAAAATAAAGTTTTGAAACTGAATCATTTGGAAGCAATGGAAATTAATAAACCTAAAAATTCAAACATTTTAATGAATGACCAACCAAATTTGAATAGATCACCATTATTGAATATGCTTCAGGTAATCATAATTGAACAGGTACCTTAGGTAGAGTTTTAGGTAATTTTTTGGTTACCAATTATGGTTACCTGTAGTAACCTGTAGTAACCATAATTGAGACTACTTGAAGTTCACAAATTACATGAAAAAGCACAGTGCTAGCGAAACGTTGTGATATATTTCTCAAATAAAAATAAAAAAAAACTATAAGATTAACTTGACGTAACGCGGTAAGCCATTAGGCGTCGCGTCTACTATAAGACGACGGGGACGGTGCGCGGGGGTAGAGGGGCGGTCTAAGCAATGAAGCGGCATCGCCGATAACACGACCCGAACGCGGGCAGCCGTCGTTGACGGTTCTGTTAGTTTTGCGAATTTTTTATATGTAACATAATTCGATTCTCGAAGTTATTCATTAGTGCAACTGGCATATTTTTTAGTTACTGTATCTTTAAAGTGAAATTATGAATTACTAGCTGCTGCCCGTCAGCCGAATCTACTGAACCTAGAATTTTTAAATGTGCAGGTAGGTTCTTTGTATAACTTAAATAAGCAACAAGAAAGAAAATCAGGAATAGGGGTTCAATGATTGTATTGAATTTCGTCAGTTTTGAAGTTGGAAACCTGTTTTGTTTCGGGTTAATAAAAAAATATTGTAAATATTTGTTTAAAGTCACGGAACTCAATGTGACAAACCAAATTCCACGCGGGCAAAAAGTAGTTAGTCAATAATCCTTTACCCGTCCAATGTACATCTGCTATCTTCGACCGTATCATTTTTCACTTGTCCTGCTGGGTTATTGTGAAGCGACTATCGCGATCTTCATTACAGATAGGATGTTCGTCACCTAGAGAATGCTCAATCCACCGATTTATCTCTGAATCGCTCGAGAGCCTCATACATCATCAGTGCAAATTATACGAAACGGGTAGGCGGGCAGTCGTTTGCAAGAAAAGGTGGCCGGAAGTGTTTGTATCTTCATTCTGTTGGCAATTCATTCAGGTGCTAAGACTATTCATCATTAGCGTAGTGTGCATTTCGATAGAAGATGTAAATTATTTATTTTATAGGATGATTTATTGATGCGTTTGAGTCGTGAAGGGATATGAAACGTCAAGAATGTGAATTGAAGAATGAGGATAATGGGTTAATGAGACCGTTGGGGTTGTATGAGTATAATATTTCAACATCACTTCTTGCTTGGTGAATTTTTAGACAGAAGATCGAGATTTCTGTACCTTCAGTGAAATATAATTACAGGTGGAAACATTTAAATTATAACTCCCTTTCCGTTCATTCCGCTCATTACCATCATTAGTTCATTACCACAACACATGCGAAAATTCTTCATAAACATATCCTAACGCTACAGGAACATTATCAAAATAATTTTAGAGCGATACATTCTCTATTTGTTGAGTAGGGAGGGTGAGTGTAGGCTCACAGCACTTAGGCCACACGTGATCCAATGAACATTCTCCCGAGGAGTTGTCCTCCTAGGTCAGTGGTCGCCAACCTCTTCAATGTGTTGAGCTACTTTGTTGATTTTGGAATAAACAGCGAGCTACCCACACGGAAGCCACGTAACGCAACGTAAATGAAATAATCCACAGTTAATTTATCATTATATGTATTCATTTTACTATTTAACTGGATACATAATACATAGGTACTAATAATGAACTAATAACAAAATAACTAATATTACTAGTACGTACTTGTTCATAGCTACATTCCTACCTATCAAACGAAGGTGTTTGAAAAATAAAGACAAACTTTTATCCAGCCACAACGGCATGTCACGTATGATTTAAAAATAGTCAATAATAACAACAAAAAAGTAACGCACTATCATGAACATAAACATTGAAAAATAAAAAAGCACGTTCAATGAGAAGGCTGACACTCAGACTCATCGATAATTTTTTAATGTTTGCAGTATAATTTGATGCAGCCATTCGAATACAATTATCCAAATGTTCATCTGTAAGTCGATTGCGATATTTGTTCTTAATAAACTTAATATTGGAAAAAGAAGATTCACACAAATAGGTTGAACTGAATAATGCTTTCACTTTCAAGCCAACACGGCATAGAACTGAATATTTGTCTTTACTTACAATAGGCCAGATACATTCAGTACTTGAGACTAACGATTTTAAGGCTAAATCATTTTGAAACTCATTGACTTCCATTTCTGTTGCAGCGATGTCTTCCCCAAAGTTCTGCATAACACAAGTTGCAAACTGTTGGAAATCAATTTCCATAAAGGGTGAAACAACAAACTGCGCTACTAAAGCCATTTCATTGAAATCCTCAAAACGATTTTTGAAGTTATTCATCAGGGTAGAAATTATTTCTATATGATATTTGTTGTCATAGGGTTCTAATGGATTTTGAGATATTTTTTCTGAAAGAATAGGAAAATGCTTGGCATCGCTGTTAATTAGGTTTTGTTCCCAAAACTCCAGCTTTTTGATAAATGCTTTTATATCAGAAATCATTTCCGCTAGTTCTTTGTCTCTCCCCTGAAGCTGCAAATTAAGTTCGTTTAATTTCTCTGTAATGTCCACGAGAAAACCAAAATCTCTAAGCCAGATTGAATTTTCTTGTTGTTTAGTTTCAGGAAATTTCCACATAGTGCTTGCTGATGGATAATGCAGTGGTAACAGAGAAATTGCGGAAAAGTTTCATCTTTACGACATAACGCCACCAGACCCTTACCACAACCCACCATAGCTGGAGCGCCATCGGTTGTCAAGCCTACCATTTTCGATATTGGAATTTTCTCGGAAGAAATAATATTTTTTAAATGAGAAAACAACTCATGTCCAGTAGTGTGTCCTTTCAGTGGAATGAACTTCTTTAATCGTAAAATCACTAAAAACCATCCTGACGAACACGGCCATCTGGGCAGTGTCAACGACATCTGTTGATTCATCCAGAAGTGAAAAATAAACACAGTTATTTGAGTCAGTTCTTAACTGTAAAAAAAATATCATTGCTCATTACTTCTACACGTCTCATCACTGTATTAGCAGAAAGTTGCATAGATTTTATAGCTGAAACTATTTCGTCTCTATTTCTAAAGTTGGCAAATAACGAATCAGCAGGTTCTAAAAATGTCTGTTTTGTCATTTCCCCGTCTTCATAAGGTTTCTTTTTTTGTGCAATTATCTGGGACACACGGTACGATGCTTCAGTTGCAGCCTTATTTTTGTCGACTGTTCTTAAAAATATTGATTGTTGTCCAATTAACTGCTTTTTTAACTGTTTTAGTTTCTCCTTTCTGGCGGCAGAATGTAGTGGGAATGATTTTTCAAAATTAGAATGTACAGTTTTATGATGTCTCTCAATATTTCCTTTTTTAGCAACAGAGACCGAAGTATTACATAACAAACACACATTTTTATCTTTAACTTCTGTAAAAAAGTGTTGTTCTTCCTATTCCGAATGAAAGTGGTATGTCTTTACCTTCTTAAAACAGCTTGCCATAATATTATTTTTGTTGTTCTCTACTTACTCAATCGCTGGACGTTGGTTACGCGTTCAGTTTTAAACTAAGCGCAATGTCGCCGCGCCGTGCGTATTTATCCCGTTCAAAGCAATCCAGATCGTTCTCGAACACTAACGCGCGCTGGTCCGGCTGGTCGGTTCTAGCCGATTCCAGCTTGATGGCGTCAGCGGTAGATCGCTCACCGCAACGTTGCCGCTGTTTATGTTCAATATTATGACAATTATATTTTTTTGTGGAATTTTCGGAAGCTTCTCTGATTTTTGCAGTTTGTATTTTTTAAATTGAAATCGTTGTGAGAGCTACCAGAATTGCCTCCGCGAGCTACCGGTAGCTCGCGATCGACAGGTTGGTGACCACTGTCCTAGGTCATCGTCTATCCTGTCTTTTCCAGGAAGGAGGACAGGTCGCTGGAGACATCTCCTTTATATCGGCAGGTGTAGGCCAAGACTCGCCGAACACACACTCTCTCATTGACAATAACTCTGGGCACTCGCTTAGGACATGCCTGACAGTCTCATCTTCCTATTCAGACATCCTGCATAGAGGTGTATTCACCAGCCCCATATTATGGAGGTGTTTCCTTAGTTGACAGTAGCCAGTCAGAAATCCTACTGTTGAACGTAGATTTTTCCTGGTCATCGCCAGATATTTCTTCGGTGCCAGCTTCCCAAGGTCGCCCAAGGTGATCCTGGCAAGATTGCATCCCATCTCTTTAGGGGTTGAGCATGGGGTAACGTTTGGGTAGTTCCGCAATTGTCGAAATTATCAGCCCTAGGGGCTAATGCCTTGGCTAAAGAGTCGGCAATGCGATTACTTTAACTCCTGTCGTGCCCTTTAACCCACCTCAGGATAATGTTATTATCTACCGAGGCTTTGGCTAAATCTTGGTGGCGGCACTCTAGTACTAGCTCTGAGGTAACACGTTGTCTGTTCAAGGCTTATGAAGCGTGTCTGCAGAAATTCCTTTCCTGGTTACTTCTTTTGTGACGTTTGAGACACCAGCCTGTTCTGTTTGAACCATGTTGGTATTTTCTCCCATTATCCACTCAATCCTTAGGCTTAGTGATCTGGAGTACACTCCACATCGAGCCTTTCTTGGTTTTTGAACCGTCTGTATATATGCGTATTGCATTAGTAGCATCTGACTCTATGTTCTGTTTTATTTGTTTTTGTAGAGTTTATTGAACACAAACCTGGGTTTAATTGCCTGCAGCAGAGGTTGTGCAGTGAGCGCAGTCTCAATTGACTCATTTCTACTTCGAGGTTCACACCAGCCGTGCGTAATCGTAACATGGCGATTAACGCAATGTTATTGACAATATGCCTAATCCAGGTATGGGAATTAGTACACCGAACTACCTGAATGAACCTAAATACGATTTTCGCAGTCGTAACATCCAGTCATCGGAGATTAACTCAAGATTTATGAACCTCTGGAGAAGCTAGCCACTCAACCAACTCCAAACACGAATGAAAATAATGACAATAAAAACCTTGGTCGCGGAACCACCATTTTGTCAGTAGGAAGGTTGATGGTGGCCAAGTTACAATAAATACACTTTATAAAACCTTGGCAAATATACCCAACTCCTGGGAAAGAAAGTTTTTGGCTTTCTACTGCTCCATCTTGATAAAAAAAGTGGGAATCTTCCAAAGAAAGGAAGGAAGTAATATTTTTTTTTTAATCAAGATGGAGTAGTAGAAAACCAAAAACTTTCTTTCCCAAAAATTAACCACTCCTAAAAATATATCCCCTTCAATTCAAATTCCTAACTCCTTTTGACACGAACAAATTGTCAGGTGTCACCTCTCATCTATCACTTGTCATCTGTCAGCCGTCATCTCGACTTACTTGAGCCTCGTATCGGCTAATAGAAGTGTTAAGTGTTTAAGGTTTAAGTGAATGGTGGCTGGAATAGAACTTGGATCAGTATTTTCCAAAATTATAATATGCTAATCTTCAGCACAACGCTCTACATGAACTTTTACAAATTGATTAAAATAATACATAGATGGCATTCGACAGACTGGTAAAGTCACACTACCAATCGTAAATTGCTTCATTGTAACCAAAAAGAAGAAATAGTATAGCAGTTATGTACTTAAGTTTCAAGGCAAGGATAATATCTCTTCCACTATTTCTGCAGGACTTTACATTAATTGAAACACAACTGAAGGTAACGATTTTAAGTAGGAATTCAAGGCACTTCTCATAACTATGTGAAAACATGAAGAGAATATAATTTTAATATTTTCTTGCCAGTTACTCATCGTGTTCATTCAATGCTCCAACCATTAACTAGTGTTCCCTATAAATCTCCTTCGAAGACGCGGGCGAACCCAGAGAAGGTCCAGCAATCGTCGAATGGTCCCCATTGCGGCGGACATACGTCACTCACTCGGTCACCGATAATTACCGGCCTCCGATGCGTCGGCACGGCCTCTTCCATATTTGGCGCTCGTAAATCAGGGAACGATCCGCGAAGATGCTATCTCGAACCGACGTCCGCCATCATTCACTAATTAAACCGCGACCAGCAGTGAAAGTGGCCCGGGACTCTGAGACGTTTTCTAGACTGTCGCTTTGGTCTCTGTGAGGGGCCTACTATGTGTTCAGTGTCACTATTTTTATTTGGGTTTGAGGGCAGTAGATTTTTGCCATTGCTTCCTGACGTTTCGCTGACGTGAATGGACAGCTCCTTTACAAGTTCATCCATCTTGAGTTTATCCCCGGTGACTGGGTATTTTGACTGCGTAAATCATATTCATTTTGTTTTGGTTAGTTTCTGGGTTTTGTCGTGGTCGTTTCAACTGCAACTGCGGTATTCATCTTCAGTGGCGTAGTCGCCACCATTTCATTTATAGTGCTGAGTTTTCGCGTACTTTCTGTAAGGGAGAAGAATACGAGAAGGAAGAAGAAGAGAAACAACAGTGAAGTGTAACCCCAAGGGACTGTCTAACTGCCATACTGTCAAATATGGCAAATAATTATGAAATAATTCAAATTCATTCAAGCGAATACATGAATTGAAAGATGCTCCCAACCTCAACTTCAATATTCTGAAACAAAAACACTTGATACGATCACAGGATATAGAAATATACAACAATCTCCAAATACGTAAACTTTGCACAGAGTGCATACTGAGCATTTTATGTTTGTTTGAAGGTGGTTTTGTGGTGTATTTCATGAGTTCAGACTTCCATTGTGTAATATAATAGAAATTGATTTGATAACCCTGAAAAAAATCAAAAAGATTGACCAAAATAACAATTTCAATCAACAAAAAACTGAAATTACAAAGAAATAACATACAACAACAACCAAATAAATAAAAATTGAAAGAATGATGAAAACTGAAACAATTTAAAAATTCAAAAATACCTATTATTAAAAAAAAATAAAAAATTAAAAAATAAAAAGTAAAAGATTTCAAACCAAGTTATGTCACAACCGTTTCGATTGTCAGTATCCACAATCGTCTTCGGGTGATAACTGGACTTATTCCTCCGAGATCTGACTATAGGTCATTCGAGTGCTTTCACCTATCCCCTCTTCCCCCTTTCCGATTCATTGGTTTTGGCGGGAGATGACCGTTTGGCGGGAATTGGTCGTTTTCCCTTTGATTAGAGGTTTCCATATGTTACGTATCTCTACGCTAGCTTGACTAAATGCGTTGTTGGACAACATGTACGCGGCTTCTTTCAATTTTCTCCTGAACCAGTGTTCCTCTTGTGGATGATTTCATTTGATGTTGTGTTGATGAGTCCAAACATGCTCTGCCATTCAAGATCTGCTGGTTTCTCCTCGCTGTGTGTGTTTCTTGTGCTCAGCAATGCGAACTTTCAATGGCCTCTTAGTTTCACCGACGTATGATTCTCCGCACTCGCAGGGTATCCGGTAAATGCAATTCTTGGAATCGCAGTCCGCGTTTGGTGGCCTGGTTTCCGTGAGGCTGTTACGGATATTATACAGGTCCTGATATTATACTTGGACCCAATCCGTCTTATCCTTTCCGATAATCCTCTGATGTAGGGAAGTACAAGTACTGATTGTGGTGGCTTCTCTTCCTTGTGGAGTTCTTGCTGTCTTCTAGCTAAGGCCTGGTCTACCATCACTTTGGAGTAACCATTCCTTTGAAGGTAATTTTTGATGATGCCTAGTTCCTTTTCGAGACCTTCCTTTGTATTACAGAGTCCAAAAGCACGATCCAGTAGAGTCTTGATGATCCCCTCTAGCTAGCGTAGAGAGGAAGAAGAAGAGGAGATAGGTGAAAGCACTCGAATGATCTATAAATATTCAGATCTGGAATAATAAGTCCAGTTATCACCAGAAGATGATTGTGGATACTAACAATCGAAACGTTGTGACATAACTGGGTTTGAAATCTTTTATTGTTTAATTTTTTTTCATTATTATATTTTCATTTTTTGTTAATAATATTTTTAATTTTTTCAGCTCTCATTGTTATTTCAATTTTTATTTGTTTAGTTGTTGTTGTATGTTATTTTTTTGTAATTTAAGTTTTTTGTTTAATGAAATTGTTATTTTCGGTTAATCCTTTTGATTTTTTCCAGGGTTATCAAATCAATTTATATTATATCAGACAATGGAAGTCCGAACTGATAAAATGAGCATTTTATCTTAGCAAGTGACTGGATCAAAGTTGCAATGTCAGCGTATAAATGTTCATAAATATTGAGGGAAGTCGAGATCATAAACAGACAGTGTTGAGAAATTCATGCAGTATCTATTGATCTTCAGAAAAGGTTTCAGCTATGCAGCATATTTACTTGTGTTCGATCCTGCTGAGTGGCAGTATAATATAAGTTTTTGGTGATAATATTTGGCAGTATAATGGGTTACATGTGGCCGGTGCGGTGGGCTTACACTTCCCCCTCCCTACTTTACAGATACTGGTACTATTGCAGTCATTTTCTAACTTTCTTGGCGACATTTATAATGATATTCAAAATAGTGTACTGTCTCAAAATACCCTTATTGACAATTTACTAGGGACTACTCCCAGAAGGAAAAATCGATAAATATTCGGATCACCAAGAGACCTATTTCAGTTGTCGAAAACACAATTCAAAATTTTAGAAACTCTTTAAAAATTTCCTAGTTATCGTATACCCGTTTCAAAGCACACCACTGCTGCGATCTCCGCCGTTGTAACAAACGTGGATCAGTATAAAAGACATTCATTCGTTTTCTAAACCGTGTCTGTAATAAATACCGTGTGATGACTCTTCACAAGCGTTTCCAAAGTTCGGTTGTCACTTTTTTGGTCCGGGACACATATCAAGCGGACGCGCCACAGAAATGTTTTCGAGTTATCTGCTCCTGTCAAGGTGACTGATGAGGGCGTGTTGATGGAAATGAGAGACGTCGCTGCCTTGAATTCTGATGATAGTGTGCTTGGTAGATTCATGTGTGTGCTGTATTCGTAAACCAACAAGTCAACTCTTAGATAATATGTAGTGGATATAAGAGGATACATAGAAAATTCAGCTAGTTAATAATGATACTAGTAAATTTGTTATATACCAAAATACGTATTGGAGCGCTGAAGAGCCGCTGCGTATTTTCATTTCATATTCCAAGATTACCTATAATCGACAGTTTGATTGTCCATATTCGACAGTTTTCACTCCGAATAGCCACATTTGGAGGTTCAAATTGATGATTAGCTTTATTCAAAAGTTTGAATTACCATTTACCCATAAACTAGTGATTATCAAACAGTCGATTAGCCATTTATCCAATATCTCAAGCCGCGATTACCTGTAATGATCATTTCAAAGTGCCAATTAACAATAATCGTCAGTTCAATCTGTCATTCATCAACATTCAACAGTTCTATCGAATAGCCATATTTGGAAGTCCGCATTGAAGGTTCAAATTGGCAATTAGTCATTTTGAAAAGTTTGAACTATGTTTTACCCATAATCTAGTGAATAAACTGTCGATTCGTCACTTATTCGACATCTTAAGCTCCGATTACCTGCAATTGGCAGGTCAAAGTGTCAAATACTCATTTTCGACAGTTCAATCTATAGATTAGTATTCACATTCGATAATTTGAACTGTCAAATAACATTTGGAGGTTCAAATTGATGATTAGCCGTTTGGAAAAGTTTGAACTATCGTTTACCCATAATCCAGTGACTAAACTTTCGATTAGCCACTTATTCGACAGTTCAATTTGTCGGTTATTGAGATTCTACAGTTTGAACTGTCGAATAGCCACGTTTGGAGGTTCAAATTAATAATTAGTTATTTTGAAAAGTTTAAACTCTCGCTTACCCAAAATCTAGTGACTAAACTATCGATTATCCACTTTTTCGACATCTTAAGATGCCATTACCTGCAATTGGCAGTTCATGATTTCAATTAGTCATATTCGACAGTTCAATTTGTCGATAATTCACATTCTACAGTTTAAACTGTCGAATAACCACATTTGGAGGTTTGAATTGATGGTTAGCCATTTTTGAAAGATTGAACTGCCGTTTACCCATTATCTACTAATCAAACTGTCGATTAGCCATTAATTCGACATGCCAAGCTGCGATTACCTACAATTGGCAGTTCAAAGTGTCAATTAGCCATATTCGACCGTTCAATCTGCGATTACCTGCATTGGACAGTTCAAAATGTGAATATTCGACAGTTCAATCTGTCGTTCATCCATATTCAACAGTTTGAACTGTTTAGTGGCTAAATGTAATAGTTCAAATTGTCGGTTAGTCATATTCGATCATCATACTGTCGATGAGTCATAGAAACGAAATTTCAATATTCAATTACATACAGTTCAAACTGTTGATTACATATAATTAGCAGATTGAAGCTCGACATTTCAACCAATTAAAACTGTCGATTAATCATGAACAATCGTTTACAATGGACTGTTAAACATGTTAATTAGCCATATTTGACAGGTTAAACTGTTGATAATCCAGATTTAAAAGTTCAAACTGTCTAGTAGCCACATTCGACACATGATTAGCCATATTCGGCAGACTGAACTGTTGATTATCCATATTTGACAGATCAAACTGTTAATTATCCATATTCGACAATGAAAACTGTGATTCAGCCATATTCCACAGTTCAAACTGTCTAGTAGCCACATTTGATACATGATTAGCCATAAATTGTTGATTATCCATATTCCACAGATCAAACTGTTGATTATCCATGTTCGACAGTTTAAATTGTTGAGTAGCCACTTCTGACTATTCAAACTTATGCCGTACTCAACAGTTTATTCAAACTGTTAGTTGCCCATACTCGCTAGATTGAACTGTTGATTAGCTATTTAGGCTAATCCTTACTCTTCAATTCATACCTGAAATGTACAGTTGAGTGTCAATTAACTATACTGAGATACTGCTTCTATTCTGTCAATGAATATTTGAAATGACTTGAATTTCATAATAGTTATGCTAGTTTTTGTAATATTTCGTTTGTAGTTATCAAATGATGTATTTTCAAAGTGCTTCTGTTGTCCAATGTTTATGACTAAGAGATTGGATTATAAGTGACTTGCTACAAATTTATTCTAGTCAATAAACTTTACTTTATCAGGCTCAAAGGAGCCTGCTACCTTTTGTTATTAAACAATAATAAGTATAATATGAAATGCTATTACCTGTCTCTGTATTATTAAACTTCAGATTCCTTCTTGTAGTCCAAAAAGCGTTTGTGATCAACGCGAATATCTGACATACCGACATAGTCGTTATCAGGAGCAGATATCTGGTAACAGCCAGTCCTCGCCTCAGAAATGCATTCCATGACATTTACGATTCATTAAAAATTAGATGTTCTGTGAGATATAGCTGGAGTCCTCATTACTGTAACTGTTTCTACAAAGTGTGAGATGAAGTAAACGACAACTCTATACAAGGAGAAGAATTGATGATCGATGACACCGGTGACTATCAATGGAATTTGATGGGAATCTCTTCTGAAATTGTTGAATTCTTGACATGAATTTTGAATATTTTGAATATTTCAACTGAAAAATGTGTCATCACTGGTTACAACTACGTTTAGATATGAAACAGTATACCTGGTGGGGATAAATCCTAATGCACCGCAGTGGATGTCAAATCAACTAGACTCGGATGGAAGAAAAAGGAAACTGTTTTATCGATAATGAAATTTGGCGGTAAATTTTGAATTTTCAACAAGGATCTAGATTTATTGAATGAGAAAATCTGTCATGATAGAATTTGCCGCATTCTGAGTTGTCACTTATGATTTTCTGTCCAACATATAATCAATTTGAAAGTTGAATCACGTTTATAACTTAGTCGAAATAAAGGTTGGAATTGCATCTATAGAAATTGTTGGTCAGAGAGGCAAGTAATAGCAAAATTACTAAAATGCAGCAAAAAAAAAACAAATACCAAAAAAGCGCCATAGATAACAGATAACATTTCATTTTTGTTTTGATTCTTCAAGTAGAGTAGTTGATAATTTCCAATCTGAATTGGTTTCTTCGCATTTTGAATGAAATGGTTTTTATGAATGTAGGCAAATATTAATAATTTATACAAATAGATACTCGTGAATGTCAATATTCTTTTTTCTTTGATAGCATCTCTGCAAGATTCTCAAAAACCCAAGTGGAGTATCAGTATCAGTCGTATGATTGTTTTCTGTGCTATAAAGACTCTGCTGCTGCCAGTAGAGGGACCATGAACTATAATATTATGACTAATAATAAAATAATAATAATAGGGCTTTATTCCCAGAATGATACAATAAATAAATGTGAACATTTACTGAAAAGGGAAAGGCTAATAGAAGAATATACCAATGAATAGTAGGTAAACGCTCATGAGACCTTCTTCATTTATAATAATAATAGTGATAATAATAATAATTGTCATTTATTTCCTTAAGACAGTTACAAACCATATGGAAAAAGTTACTTGTTTACATTTAAAATACAATAATACTAATATTAATACCAAAAAATTTATTTCACCGCAAATTGCCACGACAAATATTCATCCAGTTTATAAAAACACACTGTTCTGTGGAAAAGGATTTTAAATTATATTTGAATGATTGTTTTGTCATGCAGTTTCTCACATTTGAAGGAAGAGCATTGTATACTCCAGGAGCCATATGACTGGGAGATGGGTGAGTTATTTTGAATTTTCCGAAGGGAATTGAAAAATCATTTTTTTGCCTTGTATTGAAACTATGATTTTGTTTGTTCCTCATATAAACTTCATCATTATTGTCGAATACTAGCATACTCATCTCTGATATGACTAGACATTGTTCATTCTCGAAACTGCCTGTCTATTATATAAAAACAAAACACTTTACAAGTTCGCTGATGGAATCACCCGCCAGAGAAATGACATAAAACTTCCAATCCCAAAAACAAATTTAATAAAAAATTCATGCATATATAACGCTGCCAAATATTCAATCATCTGCCAACAGAAATAAAACATCTGAAACATATGCTGTGTTCAGAAAAAAATTGGAAACTTCTCTTCTGGATCTGGCTTTATATAGTATTACGGATTTTTTTTAGACATTGTTCACTGACGTCTAACATCAGCTCAATATGTTATATGTTATATGTGTTATTTAATTTATTTATTTTAATACTTAGTTAAAACCAATTGAAAATTAAATTAATTGATACTCCTATATTTTATTGACAATATCATGTGAACCATGATATATAAAGTTTTATGAATGTCTACACTCGATAAGATTATTGTATCTTCAGACAATAAAGTATATTTATTATTATTATTATTATTATTATTATTATTATTATTATTTTTCCGTAGTGTGCGCTGGTCAGGCCCTATCCCCCGAAGCCCCGATACATTCGGGAGGGCGCGCCAGCATAATCAACCAATGACCACTCCCCACACCTTAGGGTAAGTGATCATTGGGTCCGAGAATCATGTGCCCTGAGCACACGCAGTGAGCCAAGAATGACAGCCTTCTGCATCTGTGCGGCTAAGATTTCTGCCTTAGTGCGGCAAGCCGGTATGATTTTGAGATTCGAGAGTAGAGAAGACATCATTCCACCAAGGACTCCAATAATCAGAACGACCATCTTGACAGAGTGATCTGGATAGAGTCTGCGGAGTTCGAAGAGAAAATCTCGATATTTTATCCGTTTTTCCTCCTCTTTTCTGACGATATTCGTCTCGCCAGGAGCTGAAAACTCCACGACAAATATCGTTTTGGTCTGGTGGTCGAGAAGGACTACATCAGGCTTATTAGCTTGTATGAGCCTGAGGGTGGGGAACGAATAGTTCCAATAAATTCGGCACTTCTCGTTCCCCACAACGGATTCAATATCCCCCGGAGCGTAGGGCAACACCGGTGTCTCGTCAATACCGTAAGAGTGCCGTAGATGGTAATGTAGCACTCTTAGGGCCGCGTTATGTCGATGGATATAGGCCGAGACCGCATATGCTGGACATGCTGATAGCAAGTGCATTAGGGTCTCGGGCGCCTCGCGGCAGGCCCTGCACCTTGTGTCAGGAACCTCTATACCCATCACGCGACTGCGGTAGACTAAGGTGTTGAAGACGCCATCCTGGCAAGCCATGATGAATCCCTCAGTTTCCAACTTCAGCCCACTCGACCTGAGGAAAGCGAACGTCAGGCGCTTTGATAAGCCAAGGTCTTCAATGTTATTGAAGAAGACACCATGCATCGGCTTATCCCTGTGTCTCCGCAGAAGTAAGGTGATCTCTGCGGCTTTTATCTGAGCTTTTTGCTGAACGGGTTTCCAACTCGGTGACAGAGTTGTAGTCACCTCGTTCAGAGTCGAAAACTATACCGAGTTCATCAGCTGCTCGAGCAGCTGCCCTGAGGAGAAATGCTCCAATTCCTGCTCTCTCATGGTCACGGACCATGCAGAGAAGGGGATCCGAACTCCTGACGACTTTACAGGCTGTATCCAGTACCATTCTGTCATGTAGACACTCCAAACTCAAAAGTCCACGACCTCCCTGTTGTCGGGGGAAGTACAACCGTGGAACGGACGATTTGGGATGCAAACTCCTATAGAGATGCATCATTTTTCGGGTCCTTACGTCGAGTTGATACAGCTCCTCCCGAGTCCACTTCACTACTCCAAAGGAGTAGAGTAAGATTGGAACGGCAAGCATATTTGTTGCAGCTACTTTGTTCTTCCCCGACAGTTCCGATGACCAGATCTGTCGAAGTTTGTGCTGATACTTGCCGCGGAGAGAGTTTTTCACTGCAGTTACCTCTTGTGAGTGGCGTTGTTCCACCCGAGGTAAGTATACGTCTCTCCGGCATCCAGATGGTGTAGGATGCTTCCATCTACGAGCTGCACATCCTCTCCGTAGTCCCCGCATCGTCCTCTTTTGAGATGAACCATTGCACATTTGTCTATCCCGAATTTCATACCGATAGCATGCGTGTACTCTTCCACCACCCTCAAGGACTGATAGAGATCCTTCTCTCCAGAGGCATAAAGTTTAAGATCATCCATATAAAACAGATGGGTGACCTTGTGCCTCCGGTTTCCGGGGGTGCCACAGTTATATCCTCGAGTCTTTCTGAGCGCAACGGATAATGGCAATAGTGAGATGCAGAATAGAAGGGGGCTGAGGGAATCACCCTGAAATACACCCCTTCTGAAAGTGACCCACCCTGTTTGAACTCTTGCTTGACCAGATGTTATGGTGAAGCGAGTTCGCCAAAGTGGTGTCAGTTGTTCAATGCATCTCACTATGTTGTCGGGTACCGCAAGGCATCTGAGCAAATGCAAGATGAGCTCATGCGAAATTGTATCAAATGCCTTACGGTAATCGATCCAGGCCATAGAGAGGTTACGCTTATATTGTATCGAGTCCTGCGTTACACATCTATCGATGAGCAGGTTCTCTTTACATCCAGCGACTCCTCTCTTCGACCCTCTCTGCTCATATATCCGTTCGAACACTCGGTCAACTGCGGTGAGTATTCGTGTGTATAAGATGCTTGTAAACAACTTATAACACGAATTCAAGCATGTTATCGGTCTGTAATTCTTAGGAATCGACAAATCTCCGCTTTTGGGGATAAGAACGGTCCGCCCCTCGACAAACCAATCCGGAATCGGCTGCTCTCCATCGAGCCATGAGTTGAAAACTCTGGCCAGATGGTGGTGGGTACTTGGTAGTTTTTTCCACCAATAAGTGTTCAGCCCATCTGGGCCTGGAGCAGCAAAGTTCTTGGAACCAACGAGGGCCCTTCGAACGTCATCCGGGGTTATCGGGTTGCGCAGTTCATTGGGCTCAGGCTGTCGAAGCTCTCTGTTGAAAGCTTCGAACTGCGCTAGGGCTGGAGTGTCTAAGTTGAGTGGCTGCGGTGTTCATAGATATCCTTCCAGAAGGATTCCACCTGATCAGCGGTCGGCGGATTTTCCAAGGTTTCTCGCGGAACCTAAGGTTTTCCGCGATACTTCTCGCTCGCCTCACTAGCGACTTCTTAGCAGCCATTAGCATTCGTATCCTATCAAGGCAGTGCTGTTTGGTGGTCAGCAGCACGCCTTGGCTCAAAGTGTGATGGATACGTCGTAGATTGGCGGCTATTCGCCGCACTGCGGGCGTGAAAGGCCTGTTGGCTGCCCTGTAATCCATCACACATTGGATACGAGACGCGTGTTGTCTCGCCGACGTGATTTTAGCCTCCATCTTGTGTACACGCCGTTCAATCTTCCGAACCGCAAGGCCGGGATTTCGTCCTTCCGATTCGGAAAGCGATTGGACGACGTTATACACGGCGGTGTTGATTTGCCAGATGTCAGCCTCTTCTGTTAGAACACTATGAACCTCCGCATCCAAACGAGCCAGTTCTTGTGGCTTCAGGGGCTTAATCCTGTGGAGCGCCCTGCGTGTTCTGATTGTCGTCTCCATTGGTGATATGGTGCTGGTCTCCTCTCCAGCCGTGCCAACGGGTGGTAGAACTGCCACTTCCACCACTTCGTTAGCAGCTGGAAAGGAGCTATATAGCCCTGCCGCCGAAGATAGGATACGTAATCCCTAAGGTTTTGGGCGGAAAAGGCGGCATGCTCCGGATGTGTTTCACACCACAGAGCATGCAATCTCGCCATGTACCCTCTTCGCGCGGGCTCACTACTCTCGTAGCAATGCATAAGGCTATCTCTTAGTGCATGCGTCCACTCAAAACGTCCGTTTTCATTGCCAGGGTTGTCATCAGTAGGCAAATCATCGTTTTGGGCCCCACCACCTTGCCTCTGACCCCTCCGAGCGGGTCGATTGTGGGGGCCCTTCCTTGATTATTGGGAACCAAGTGTTGGGTCCACCGGGTGGTTAGCCCTGTGGACCCACGGCCGGCACCGGAGGAAGAATAGAGTTCTCCTTCCCGGGTGCGCCTGGGCTGCCGTTCCGGTTTTGCACCAGTTGCTCGGGTAAGTGGTGTCGCAACTCACCAAAGGCCAAGGTGTTAGTTAGTGGCCATCCCTGCTGTGTTATTATTATTATTATTATTATTATTATTATTATTATTATTATTATTATTATTATTATATTATTATTATTATTATTATTATGGTAATGTTAATATTTTCAGTCTCTTGAATATATCTTTGCATGAATCAGTCTGTGAAAGCCCCGTCATTGATCGTAAAATTCGTTTTTGTGCTACGAAGATATCTTTTGCTAGGGCAGATAAACCCCAAAATATCACACCGTCTACTTTCAACTTGTGCATAGTAGAGCTGTATCAATTGATCAATATTGAGTACATGTCGTAAATTTCTAAATCGAAAGGCAAACGAATTCAACTTTGGTATTAGGTAATGGAAGTGAGCCTTCCAATTGAGATTTTTATCTATCCGTAATCCTAAGAAAATTGTTTGATCCGAACTAGTTGAGATCGATGGACTCGATTCGTTTGATTAGAATGATAACCCATTACATTCTTTTTGGATATGGTGAAATCTCAGTGCTTGCGTTTTCAAAGTATTTAAAAACAAGTTATTTGCTGAAAACTATTCATTCAAAGAAGTCAACACTTCATTGCATTTATAACGAAAAGAAGGATGCAGGCACAGACAGTTTATTCAAATCATTAATATAGAACAGGAACAGAATTGGTCCCAATATGGACCCCTGAGGGACACCAATGTCTGTTTTAGTTTGTTGTGAGAAATGAGTGTTGATGGCTACATATTGTGTACGTTTGAGTATAAATGGTTTCATCCAATCTAGAGGACAGCCTCTAATACCATACTTATACAGCTTTTCCAGTAGTATGTCGTGATTGATACAGTCAAACGCCCTGCTGAGGTCACAAAAGATTCTAACAGGGCATTCTTCTGCCTCAATATATTCTATTATTTTTGATAACAAGAAAACACCGCAGTCTTCGTAGAATTTTTGTTCAAATATCCATGTTGGTTTCTCGAAATTATGTCATATTCATGACGAAATGACATTAATCTTTCTAAAAAACAATACTCAAATACTTTGGAAAAAGTTGAAGGTACTGTGACTGGTCTGTAATTTTCAGGCTCTGACGACAGTTCTTTTTATACACAGGTGTTATTTTACCACATTTCAGCAATGACGTTTTTTGTTTTAGCTACTAGTTCACCTCTGTTAGGGCCAGATATCAAAATTGAGGAATCATCTGCGAACAAGTAAACCTTTCCATCTTTCACATGTTCGAGAAGGTCATTCATAAGTAACAAAAAAATCAGTGGACCCAGGACGCTACCCTGGGGACTCCTGAGTCCACTAAGAATTCATCAGATGCTTTGTCACTCAATCTAACTATGATAGCCGTTATCAATTTGGAAATCCCTGTTGGACGATCCTTTAGTTCTGACACAATCTGAATAATAGCGACAGGGCAAAGAATCTGTGTGAAAGACTTGATTAATATAATACTCCAATACCAGTACACTGTCTTCAATGTTATCGAACATCTGAGTAATTTCAGAACGAGCGGAATACATTGATATATTCTCTGGTATCGCATTTCAAAATTTGCATAAAACATAATTTTGAATAATAAATACCCACACCGGATTCCGCTCAACATTATCTGGTGGCCATCTATTTATGCAGGAATATCGGGTACTGCTTCTTAGAACAGCAATTAGGTTTG
This sequence comes from Leptinotarsa decemlineata, assembly GCF_025532065.1. Classification (NCBI taxonomy): domain Eukaryota; kingdom Metazoa; phylum Arthropoda; class Insecta; order Coleoptera; family Chrysomelidae; genus Leptinotarsa; species Leptinotarsa decemlineata. Next base: position 1,306,057 of record NW_027412668.1, read on the forward strand.
CCGGATACTCTGTTCGTTGCACGGTCTTAATTCAATTATAATAACAGCAACAATGAATCAGCTGGTAATTGCATTGCAGATCATTATTTCGTTCTCAGTTATTAATTGATGTGGCTAAGTGAAGTTCCACTTTTCTTTCTAATTTCCAACATATGGACTCTTCATGTCTCGTATTAGGAAAGTAAGCAGAATAACCTTATTCATATTCTGAATTTATGCTTAGAGCATGGTACTTTTACTTTCCAGTGGAAAGACTCTATAGTTAAACGTGACTTCAAAAAAGGAGATCCAAAAAACTTAGTAATCATAGACCTATATCTGTTATATCTAATTTAGCTAAAATCTTTGAACATTGCATCAAAAGTAGACTGTTAACATTTTTCAGGGAGCATCGTGTTATAACAGAACGCCAATATGGCTTTAGACAGAATTCTAATACTGAAAATGCTATCTTAGATCTAACAAATGAAATAATAACTTCTCTTGACAAATCATCTAAATGACAAATCTCAATGGTAGAATCCAACAAGCTGAAATCGGTAAGCCTATCTATTGGTGTGCCTCAAGGTACAGTGTGGGGTCCAATACTGTTCCTTGTATATGCAGGGTGTTAATTGAGTATGTATGACATGAACTTAACAGACGATTCTTTAGGTAATTTTAAGGAAATGTTCATGTAAACATGGGTCCGCAAATCCTTCGTTCTCAAGAAGATACAGGGTGTTGAAACAAAAATTAAAAAAAAGTTATTCGTAAATATCTTAAATATCTTTCACCTAATTTCGTTGTAATTTGGCAATGGTATTTATAACATTAAGGAGATAATTTAGCCCGAACGTGATTCAATTTATTGAGTCCAGTGGCGTCTCGAGCGGGGTTTGAACGAATACTTTTGACTTAAAAATGTACGCCACCGACTTTTGTGCAATTTTTAATATTTCTTTGGATTGAGCAATCAGAAATACAACTTAAATGTTTCTTTTGGAAATTATTATTTTTACAATTTTTCAGTACTGATTATGTAACAATAACAACAAATATTAAATAATATTAACATCTAGACTAACTAATTGCACTAAATTGAGTGTTGGAAATGGCTTCCTTCGGCTTCAATACAACTGTCTAGCCGCCGCACTCTTCTGAAAATACCTGGCGTATTTTTTATTATGTCACATGAATTAATGATTTTATTCCGTGAATCCCCTTCACTTTGAATAGCAGTTTTGTATACCAACGCTTTAAAGTGTCCCCAGAGAAAATAATCTGAGGGATTCGTTTCGGGCGAGCGAGGTGGTCATGGGTGTGGGCATGCTCTCCCAATCCAGCGATTATAGTGATTTTCATCCAAAAATTGCCGTGCCACTACACTAAAGTATGGTGGAGCACCATCGTGCATGTACCACATACGGAATCTTTCCATGACTGGAATTTCTTCTAAAAGTCCAGGTAAAAAAATTCTAAAAACCTTCGGTATTCTTCTACATTAAGTCTAGTTGGAAGGAAGTGAGGCCCAATGAGATGGTCACCGACAATTCCAACCCAAATATTGAAAGAACACTGTTCTTGAAAACTATTTTCTATCAAGGCGTATTTTCTATCATGGTGAATGCGTCTTGCAGCATTTGAATTTCCGTGAGCCATTCCACAACAGAAATGCATATCTGCATTTCATTGTTAGTAAATTAAACCATGTTTTACAAAAATGGTTCGAAAAATAACAACTAAACACATTTTTTATAACAATTATAAATTAAAAGTCCACTAGATACTCGTTAGGACAACAGGAGGATTGTTCCGAATTCTTGGGGTTCTTGTTGAATACTCTTCGTGAGCAAAACAATAGCAAAATCAATACTCCTGACCGCTCTGGACTGAATGATTCCGTACAACCCATCTCGTCTTGTGTTTGTAAATCTTTTGCTGGAAAAATCCTCACTTGTTTACTTTGTGGTAAATGTTCAAGAAGTACTGAAAACTTTCTATGTGAATTTCTGGAACTTCATCTAGGTTTTCCTAATACGACTAATTACCAGTCCGTGCAAAGCTTATTGTTAAATCATCTGAAAATGGAATTTTTAACAGGTGATGATCAACTGTATTGTCAAACATGCGCCAAACTAACTGACTGTTATAAGGAAACAAGTATAGCTGAGGCACCAGTCAATCTAATAATAACACTGATGATTTTCAAACAAGACTCAACCTCTAACGGAAGCAAGAAACTCTTTGGAAGGTTCGAAATAGATGAACATTTCAACCTAGCAGACCACTGTTATAATATTCATGCAGTCATTGTTCACTGTGGTTCTGGCGTTGAATGTGGTCATTATTACGCCTTGGTCCAAGAAGAAACGGACTGGTTTAAGTTTGACGATAGTCGTGTCACGAAGTGTTCTGGCGATGCATTGAATTTATTGGAGCCTCTGGAGACACCCTACATTTTGTTTTATGAGAGAGAGGACATTGTTAGATCAAGATCTTCAGATGATGTGGTGCTGCAGGTTTTTCCGGGTTTTCCTGCAGCTGAAAAAGCAAATGCGCCACTGGAATCAATGAAGTCGCCCCGGAGCGCCAATTAATTTTTATTGTTGTATTTATTTTATTTTTATCGTTAGTGAAACATAATATACCTTCCATAATGTTAAAATAAAGCTTATTAAGTTGACAATAACTGTCATATTATTTTCCAAGACAACCCTTGATTATTATTTATGGTATTTTCAGAAGAGTGCGAAATTGAATGATGCGGCGGCTAGACGTTTGTATTGAAGCCGAAGGAGGCAATTTCCAACACTTAATTTAGTGCAATTCGTTAGTCTAGATGTTAATGTTATTTAATATTTGTTGTTATCGTTACATAGTTAATGATGAAAAAATTTCCAAAATAAACATTTAATTCCCCATATTATTCCTTGTGAGGTCCAGGGATATGCAATTAAGTCGACTTTTTTTCTTAAAAACTAAGCAAGATACGAAAAAAACAACACCTGGAATGGAACTATTTATACAGCTGAGCAAGATTTGAGGAAAATTGGATTATGGCTAAATAATAAAAATTGAGTATAAATAAACAAAAAACAAAATTTCTCACCTTTTCTCTTAGATTTAACGATCAACCTAACAACGAAACAATTAAAATTCATAAACCAGATTGCTCAAATCTACAGGTAACTACAATTGAGACTACCTCCATCAAATTACCTAAACCTCTACAACTTTTTTATACCTGAGATACTTCTTCAATTATGATTACCTGAAGCATATTACCTCACTTCTACAACAATAATTAATAAAACAAACTTAATAATGGTGATATATTCAAATCCAGTTGGTCATTCATTAAAATGTTTATTTTATATTTTTAAGTTAATTGATTTCCATTGCTTCCAAATGATTCAGTTTCAAAGCTATATTTCCTGTGTGTAAAATTTTGAACTCTTCGTTGAAGATATGATTTTCTTCTGAAAGATGATTTGAATATGTTGAACTTGTTTTCTTATTTATATAGCTCATATGATGTTCCTGGATTCGATTCCTAAATGTTCTGCCAGTTTGACCAATATATATCTCAGGACACGTTCCACACTTTAATTTATATACTCCTGATTTCTCGAATTTGGATGTTTTGTCTTTATTATTTTCAACTACCTTTCCGAACGTATTATTTGTTCTATATGGAATTTTAATATCTAGTTTTCTCAAAAATGAAGTCACTTTTTCCGTTGTTTGTCCATAATACTTTGAAGCTTTATAATTTTAATTATCCGACTTAGATACTTAGTAATCATTGGTCTGACAATCATCACAAAAAGCCTAGTATGTTGTGATTTCTCAATAATTTCAGATAGAATTTGTGAAACTGAAATTGGTGCCCAGTTTGTCATCTGATCTATTCTGCTTGCTCTAAATATTGGCTTGATCTCATCAATTTTCTCATTATCAGGTACAAAACCTGTCAAAAAATATCAATTTATCTCTATACTCCTCTGTGTTGTTAATTCTAATTAAACTTTCTTACAGTTTCAATGGCTATTTCGTCGAACCCCAGCACTTTTTCATTATTTTCACTTCATTTTTATCAATATCGCCATGGATCCTTGTTTTTCTTTCCAACGATTACCGGCTCCCATTTTACGTGAGAGTATCAGCAAGAAGTCGCTGAGTGAGAGGCGTAGACCATTTCAACAGCATACTTAGATATTCATAATTGATATTTTATTATTTATGATGGCGTCTGATGCCGGCCGAGATACGGATGATATATGTGGCGGACTAATTTATATCAAAACTAGCTTGCCACTTTGTGCTCCCAACACGCAGTAGATGTGTTTACAATTCGGAAAGGAGTATGGCGGATAATTAACCGCAGGGGTGAGTTGCGCAGAGTGACCACCGTATTTTCAAATAATATTGAATATGCTGACACCATTTTTCACAAACTAGTACAAAAAACTGTCTCTCGACAGAGAAAAAGCGTTTTCGATATAACGAATCTATAAACTCATTATATTGAATGAATGATTATATTGAAAATGAAATGAATAACTGTATTGAAAAACACTCTTTTCACTCCAGAACAAAAATACTGTCTCTCGACTGTTTCCAATGAAATGAATCTACAGATTCGATAGATACATAATATTGAGTAAGGAATCTATAGATTTATTATCATGAACGGTTCATTATATTGGTAATGAATCCATAGAAACATTATAGTGAATGCATGATTTGATTTTATTGAAAAACTGTCTTTCTACATCAGGACAAAAACACTGTCTCTCGATAAGAGAAAGCTATTACGAAAGGATGAATATAAAAAGAAAGAAAGAAAGAAATTTATTCATTCATGGACCAACTACATGGTATCGAACATGTCAACTTATACTTATAAATATGTAAACAAACAAACATGTAAATATACATTCAACACATATAAACATAGGACCGTAAAATACAGATATATATACATATATGTATAAATAAAAATGTAAAAACGTATAGATGTACAAGTGTAAAGAAGTAGAATTGAAATATAAAAGAATAAGATTATTTACAAACAGATATCCACAAAAAACTCAATCAGCGAAATATTCTTGTAATGTATAATAAGATTTAGCCAATAAGAAATCTTTCAGTGATTTTTTTAATTCGAGAGTATTACAGGCCTTTATTAGATTAGGGAGTTTATTATATATTTTTACCCCAGCATAAGTTGGCGATTTTTCAAATGCGGATGTTCTGTGAGTCATTGTTATTAAATTTGAAGCATTTCTAGTACAATATTGATGGTGGTATATAGATTCAATAGATACATTCCATTGAAACACTTTTTTCATTCCATTACGAAAATTATGTCTCTCGATAGTGTTTTCAAAATAATGAATCTATAGATTCATTATTTTGAATGAATCATCATACTGAGAATGAATATATAGATTGAATTGATGGATGTAGCCGTTACTACGTGATAGGAAATCATAATGAAGAGAAGAAAATTGAAACTTTCTGGACATTAATGCATAAGTTTGAAAATGTCCTTATAGGACGAAATTGCAGTAAAGTTAGTTACAAATAAAAGTGATAAAAACATAAAATCTATAGATTCATCATATTGGATGGAACACTATTCCTACATTGGAACAAAAATATGATCTCTCAACAGGAGAAAGCTGTTTCCAATAGAATGAACAGAACAATTAATACATTCTATAGAATAACTAGAATAACGAATATATATATATATATATATATATATATATATATATATATATTCGTTATATATATATATATATATATATATATATATATATTCGTTATATATATATATATATAATATATATATATATAATATATATATATATATATATATATATATATATATATATATATATATATATATATATATATATATATATATATATATATATATATATATATATATATATATATATATATATATTATGAATGCATCAGTATATTGTATGAATTATTTGATTTTATTTAGAAACACTTTTCCTACATCAGAATAAAAATACTGTTTCTCGACAGGAGAATACTGTTTACAAAAGAATGAATCTATAGATCCGGTATACACATTCTATCGAAAACACGTTTCCCATGCCGTAACGAAAATGTTGTATCTCGACAGAGAAATATTGTTTTCGATATAACAAAAACACTGTTCCTCGCGAGAAGAAAACTGTTTTTAGTGAAATAAATATACAGATTCGAATGAAATACTCTATAGAGAAGTGTTTTGAATAGAATGAATCTGTGTTTTCGATAGAATGAATCTATATATCATTCATTCTATTGAGAAACACTCTTCTCACATCAGAACAAAAATACTGGCTCTCGACAGGGAAAAGTGTTTTCAATTGAATGTATATATATAGTCTTCGAAATATAATGAGTCTATAGTTTCAATAGAACAAATCCATAGATTCATTTCTACAAATGAGATAATTCATTCTTTTGAAGAATATTCTTAATATTCTTCTCATATCAGAAAAAACTGTTTATCGACAAGGGGAGCTATTTTCAATAGAACTTATGGTGGATAGCTGAATATTAATCCATATGACCATTATTCCAATAATGATTACTCTGTTCATGACAATGTCGATGGAAGAGTAATCCAACAGATGAATGTAGGACCTCAGAATATTGGACACAAATTCATTTGGGCTCAATATGTATTTCCTGGTTCATATTCTAAGACATGAATTTGGTAATAGAAGTAGATTCAGTTGAAAAACACTTTCCATAGCAGAGGAATGAATGAAACCTAGATAGATCTGGTTATCCAAACTTCCAGGAGTGGAAAAGGTTGCTATTGGAGTAACAAAATGGACAGCATTGTCTTGTCTGCACCGAAATTATAACCCCTTTGATGAAAATGACTGCATAACAGAACTGTTTTGAAGGAAGGATTTCCTCCTTTGTTTAATCTGTGGCTGTACTTAGAAGTTGAAGATTTATTGATCTTCTTCAGCAGAAGCTTATAATATACGTATGTCAGTTGTACGTATGATATCTTCTACCAATCTTTAACCCTTTGAACAATCATAACCGCTTGATATATATATAGAGATATGAGACACCAGAAGTACCTGTGATCATGCTTCAGTATTGATTGTTTTATACTCCAATTTAGGAGAAGTTGCGATTTCATTGTAATTTATTTATTCCCCACACTTTGAGTTGATTGAGGCTAATGAACGTTATGTTGGCAATTGAAAAAGACAACTCTTTGGTTGTTCTTATTACAGAATCTGGACCTGGAAGACCATAGTAGCGCCTTAGATGAATATCAAAGCGATAGGTGGAAATACATGAATGGCATATTTTCCAGTTTTTTTCCAAAAGGTTTGAAATTTTTAAATCAATTTATGAGCAAAGCGCAGAGCATATTTCAAGTGATTTCGTTTGCTGTGGAAATTAGCAAAATCTAATTGATAATATAAACTTCCACATACAGTGAGAACGTAGATAGATTTTCCAGAATTCTCTCGTCGCCCCCACGCCTTGCACTTGGGTTTTTGGCCCCATCTGACAAAGTGAAGGTACACTAATAAATCTAGAGTGCATTCCGCGATAATTGACTCTATTTATAAGTACACCTCGTTTACGTAGACCGCAATCAAGGAGACGGCACTAAATTATAGAGAAAATTGGTTTGCCCGGGAATGTGTCACTTGGTTGAATCGCATTAATGAAACTCCAAAAAAAATGGCGTTTCAGCAGAGGGAGAGAGTGTGCTGGAAATTGATTTCTTAATTTAGAATATCGAATTGCTACTAGGTTCAGTGAGAGAGAAAATGTGAGAAACAAAAAAAAATTAGCTCAGTTTGCATATGAAAATGAAAGAACTGAAATTTTTCACAAATCAACTTTTTTTTCATTATTTCATTTTTTACTTCACTCATTTGGAAAGTGTTACCATGGAGTTGAAGGTTTTGTAAATTTACCATTATGGGCCGTGTAATTTTTTTAGCATGAAACAGATGAATCAAAAAATGTTGATGAGACTTCGAAATACTACTTTTGTTCTCGCACCCGACGCACGTATAGTCGAAGTAAACTTTATAGTGAATAATTGAAGGTATCGGCATCTCAAAGGCCAAAAAACTAATACAGAGAAATAATGCCGCGGGGAACTAGTCCACGTGGACTGAAGAATTGGCAGTTCGTATTGGATAATTTTTACTAACCGAGTTTTATGATTGGCTGGAGAGTCATATTCGTCAATGTCCAGTTTAGGAACTGTTCACGATTTGAGTGATGAAATTCGATATTAGTGCAGTTATTACTTAAAATTTTTGTTGTCTGTTTAAAATGTGGCGTCCTTAGACAAGTCCTAATAGTAATAACGAGTGTGATAACAACGCAGACTCTTTCCTGTGTAGTGATTCCAATAACGCTGGTGAACTATGCGAAAAAAGAGATACCAGTGAATAAGATTCAGATGCATTTAAATATCGAAACACACAGAGTATGTTTCACTGTATATAAGAATCTACATCTCAAGTTTGGTTTCGAGGGAAACTATCACAAGCAATATCAGATTTGACCGAAATTCCTTTCTCAACTGTACGTAAAATAGTCAAAAACAAACCATATAATAATAATAATAATAATGAGTTTATTCACTATAATGATCACAACAAAAATATTATAAAATAGGGGTGAACAAACAAAGGCATCACAAAAGAAACGTTTTTGAAAAAAATGTTTCTTGTGCGTGATATCGCCAAGTATAACATAGATAAATGAATGAATAAATATACAATACATAGATAAATACACGAATATCGTAAAAACATGAATAAATACACAATACATAAATAAATACACAATAATGAACGCAAGACGCGATGTGATACGGGATTACCAAAACTTTCAGATGTTAATGTAATAAAATCATTTAATAAACTGAAGTTATATGGAATACATACACCAGCAAATAATGTTTTTATAGATTATTTTTCTTGTAGAACCCAACGGGTCAAAATAGGTAACAATGTTAGTGAACTGGCTAAAATCTCCAGTGGCGTACCTCAAGGTACCGTTTAAGGCCCAATACTATTTTTAGCATATATTAATAGTTTAAGTCGCATAAATAATTTCAAAGGGCACCTCATATCACATGCTGACGATACTGCAATTGTCTGTACAGGTGATACATGGCAACAGGTATATAAAGTAACAAAAGAGTGTTTTGGGTAAAATACAAATTTGGTTAAGTAACAATCTTCTCAATCTTAATGTTAAAAAATCGAAATTTATTACTTTCACTCTTCTGAGCAACCACCAACCTGTCCAAGAAAAAATTTATTTACCTATGCCAAAGTGTCCTAAACCCATTACGCGACTGCGGTAGAGTAAGGTGTTGAAGACACCATCCTGGCAAGCCATGATGAACCACTCAGTTCCCGACTTCAGCCCACTCGACCTGAGAAAAGCGAACGTCAGGCGCTTTGATAAGCCAAGGTCTCCAATGTTATTGAAGAAGACCCCATGCATTGGATTATCCTTGGGTCTCCGCAGAAGTAAGGTGATCTCTGCGGCTTTTATCTGAGCTTTTTGCTGAACGGGTTCCAACTCGGTGACAGAGTTGTGGTCACCTCGTTCAGAGTCGAAAACTATACCGAGTTCATCAGATGCTCGAGCAGCTGCCCTGAAGAGAAATGCTCTAATTTCTGCTCTCTCATGGTCACGGCCTACCTGTTGTCGGGGGAAGTACAACCGTGGAACGGACGATTTGGATACATATAGAGATGCATCATTTTTCGGGTCTTTACGTCGAGTTGATACAGCTCCTCCCGAGTCCACTTCACTACCCAAACGAGTAGAGTAAGATTGGAACGGCAAGCATATTTGTTGCAGCAACTTTGTTCTTTCACGACAGTTCCGATGACCAGATATGTCGAAGTTTGTGCTGATACTTGCCGCGGAGAGAGTTTTTCACTGCTGTTACCTGCTGTTCCACCCGAGGTAAGTATACGTCTCTCTGGCATCCAGATGGTGTAGGATGCTTCCATCTACGAGCTGCACATCTTCTCCGTAGTACCCGCATCGTAATCTTTTGAGATGGACCATTACACATTTGTCTATCCCGAATTTCATACCGATAGCATGCGTGTACTCTTCCACCACCCTCAAGGACTGATGGAGATCCTTCTCTCCAGAGGCACAAAGTTTAAGATCATCCATATAAAATAGGTGACCTTGTGCCTCCGGTTTCCGGGGTGCCACAGTTATACCCTCGAGTATTTCTGAGCGCAACGGATAATGACAATAGTGAGATGCAGAAGAGAAGGGGACTGAGGGAATCACCCTGAAATACCCTCTCTGAAAGTGACCCACCGTGTTTAGTCTCTTGCTTGACCAGATTTTATGGTGAAGCGAGTTCACCAAAGTGATATCAGTTGTTCAATGCATCTCACTATGTTGTTGGGTAACGCAAGGCATCTGAGCAAATGCAAGATGAGCTCATGCGAAATTGTATCAAATGCCTTACGGTAATCGATCCAGGCCATAGAGAGGTTACGCTTATATTGTATCGAGTCCTGCGTTACACATCTATCGATGAGCAGGTTCTCTTTACATCCAGCGACTCCTCTCTTAGACCCTCTCTGCTCATATATCCGTTCGAACACTCGGTCAACTGCGGTGAGTATTCGTGTGTATAAGATGCTTGTAAACAACTTATAACACGAATTCAAGCATGTTATCGGTCAGTAATTCTTAGGAATCGACAAATCTCTGCTTTTGGGGATGAGACGGTCCGCCCCTCGACAAACCAATCCGGAATCGGCTGCTCTCCATCCAGCCATGAGTTGGAAACTCTGCCCAGATTTCGGTGGGGACTTGGTAGTTTTTTTCCACCAATAAGTGTTCAGCCCATCTGGGCCTGGAGCAGCAAAGTTCTTGTAACCAACAAGGGCCCTTCGAACGTCATTCGGGGTTATCGGGTTGCGCAGTTCATTGTGCTCAGGCTGTCGAAGCTGTCTGTTGAAAGCTTCGAACTGCGCTAGGGCTGGAGTGTCTAAGTTGAGTGGCTGCGGGTGTTCATAGATATCCTTCCAGAAGGATTCCACCTGATCAGCGGTCGGCGGATTATCCACAACACGTGGAGGCTCTTGGAATAAGCGAGAAGGTTTCTCGAGGAACCTAAGGTTTTCCGCGATACTTCTCGCTCGCCTCACTAGTGACTTCTTAGCAGCCACTAGCATTCGTATCCTATCAAGGCAGTGCTGTTTGGTGGTCAGCAGCACGCCTTGGCTTTTAGTGTGATGGATACGTCGTAGATTGGCGGCTATTCGCCGCACTGCGGGCGTGAAAGGCCTATTGGCCGCCCTGTAGTCCATCACACATTGGATACGAGACGCGTGTTGTCTCGCCGACGTGATTTTAGCCTCATCTTGTGTACACGCCGTTCAATCTTCCGAACCGCAAGGCCGGGATTTCGACCTTCCGATTCGGAAAGCGATTGGACGACGTTATACACGGCGGTGTTGATTTGCCAGATGTTAGCCTCTTCTGTTAGAACACTATGAACCTCCGCATCCAAACGAGCAGTTCTTGTGGCTTCAGGGGCTTAATCCTGTGGAGCGCCCTGCGTGTTCTGATTGTGGCCTCCATTGGTGGTATGATGCGAGTCTCCTCTCCAGCCGTGCCAACGGGTGGTAGAACTGTCACTTCTACCACTTCGTTAGCAGGCTGGGAAGGAGCTGAATAGCCCTGGCGATGAAAGATAAGATACGTAATCCCTAAGGTTGTGAGCAGAGAAGGCGGCATGCTGCGGATGTGTTTCACACCACAGAGCATGCAATCTCGCCATGTACTCTCTTAGCTCATGCGTCCACTCAAAACGTCCGTCATTCATGAACTCCATTCTGAAACGTTCTCGCGCCCCAGCACGAGAAATCCATCGACAACATTTCAAAAATAAACACCAATCACGATTTCCATGCAGTCCAACACGACAAGGACATAAATTGCGATAATGCCCTCGAAACTTGTCATAATTTCCCCACAAATAACTCGAAAGTCAACATGAAAAATGACTCGGGCTGCGAATGCATGTCGCCCACTTTGAGCTGATAAATAAATTATCTGGTCATTCGGAAATCGTGTAAGTTCATTAAATTCATATTTTCCAGTGGAAATTGGCAATCGATAACCGTATCGATGGCTGTACCAATCGAGACCTGTCGTGCGGTCGACTGATAGCGCTCGCAATGTAATAAAGGCCGATGAGTAAAAACAGAGAATGATCTTACGAGGGATGGTTGAAATGTTGGTGTATTTCCCAATGGAGAAATATTGTACACTATTATTCGTAATTTACGTTAAATGTAACTCGAAAGAATATAACTCCCTTCCTATGTATAACTTCGAAAAGAAATTTCACTAGTTCGGACTTTCATCGTCTAATATGATTCCACTATGATTTGGAATATATGGAAGAGAGAATAAAATTATAATGAATAGCTAAAATATCGATTATATATAAGCCTAACCGTGTTAGGAATCACACGTTAAAAGGTAAGACCTCGTTAGTCCTTAGCTCGCACAAGTTTCTCGACTTCTGAGAGTTGTCGTTCGTATGGGGACGACAGCAGATTAACGGAAACACAGATTTTAAACAGATTTTAAACAGAAATAAAACGTGAGATGAAAATACAATAAAACAGGTAAAAATAAAATAATCAATGACAATGATAAAAATGACCGCAGTGTTGAGAAAAAAAAATAAAAAAAAAATAATTGAAAAACCCTTCAGGTGTGCAAATCAAGAAGGTCTTATTGTTCTTTGCGATGAATGAACAGTGATAAGGTGGCAACAGAAGAACCGACATTCCTTTAGTCTTCGCCATCTCATCGGTGACATACCTGAAGAATTTTGACTTATGACGTTTAGCCAAGTTGAGGAGCTCCGCTTTCAACATGGTCGATTCAAAAGGAATAGCTTTCATTTGTAACCACTCAGTAATATCTGCTTTTTTCCAACACGACGTCGGCAGTTTCTCGACATCTACTGTGGTAACTTGCGTTATCCATTACTATTACGGATCCCTGCGCAAGTTTTACAAGTATGATTTTAAACTATTCTCGAATACTGTGGCATCCATTTCTTGATGATAATCCCCATTTTTCTTCGATTCAAACACAATCAATCCATCCTTCACGATACCTTCACTGCTGCCTATGCGAGTGATGATAAGACGACGATCTTTTACAACTGGAATTTTCAAACCAGTGGACCAACCTTCCATAAAGGCTTGTCTTCCGCTTTTGATGTTCTGATCTTGCCAAACCTTCGAGACGGTATGACCCTCATTGACCCATGTTTCATCCAAATAAAAAATAGATTTGCCTAGTGCTCTGGCTTTCTTCATTTCTGTCAAATAGTTTTTTCTCCATTCTATAATCTCAGATTTTTCTATCAACATACTCTATCTATCTTGCTTTCCAAAAGTGGATTTCAGCTCATGTAATATCTTCCATAATCGAGTTCTTCTTATATTAGTAAAAAAACTGTCTTCACGAATAACTGACAAAACTTCATTCAATGTAGGTATTTTGTTTTTTATCTAAAAAAGTGTATTATTCTCCTAATAGAATTCTTCACTTCTTCATCGATGACCAAACACCAGTAGATACTTTCGGCTCGAGAAAGTTGTTGTTTTCCTTAAGTTCCTTGAGAATTCTAAAAATTGTCGATCTATTGACACCGGTCATACTCGCGCATTTTTGCAGAACTTCGTCCTTACTTTTCATTTCGGGCAGATATTTTATTCTTAAAGAATTATATACATTCATAACAATTGTTTTTTCATTTATATTCAATGGTTACAATTTCGGACGCTTCACGATTCCCGAACAACTAGCTTCCATGTTGTATAGCTGTTTATTCAACGCGCTTCTCGAAGAAGAATATCCCGAATAACCCCGCTAAAAAGCCAAGTCGGTTGATTGATGGGTGCGATGTGTATGTTGACAGTATAATTCAAAGAAATATCTATTTATATCGCCTTCAAAAATACAATGTTTTTTCAATCCCCTTCAACTAAATAATAACTATTTGTTGAAGAATGTCTTGGTTACTACTGGACATATTTTAACATTTGTCATAGTCTACCGGAGTCTACTGGTGGCTCTTAAATTGAAATCAATATGGGAATGATCAGAAAGTACTTATTTATTCATATTTTGATTTTTATGGAATTATTTTACAGTAGTTTGTCTGCAATAACCTTTCTTGATTTAATATCATTTCTAGAAACATGTGGATTCGTTTTCCGATGGCATTTCAGGTTAGCTTCCCAAATTTCTGCTACCGCAGTTGTCGGTTGATTGGTCAAACCACCAACACTGACATAAAAAACTTGGCAAGTTGACTTGGGTGTCACACCAATAGGTGGTTCCACTTATGTTTTGCTTGCGTTTACGCAGCTTATTTTATCAAGTACTTTCTTGGTTTTTTCTCATTTTGTCTTCAATCGAGGACCACCTGCCCGGTACTGACGATGCCCAATGTATTTGATCCGTGTATGTGATATTATCTCTAATTTCACCGACGTTTCGACAAAATCTCATTTGTCATTATCTAGGTGTGCTGTTACGTGTTCAGAAGTTTTTTGACCTTGCTCAACTCACTTCTTACTATACTGGTAAAATGGTATTCGTTACTTGTTCAGAAATAGAGTGTCCATAAACTCTCTACTACCTACTACTTAAATGTTGTTGAGTTTTACCTGTGTTCTTCTTCTTCTTAGTTGACCTCATCTCCCCGTTAAGGTATCGAATATTAAATCTGAAGTTTTCACGGATAGGAATATGCTAAACTGGTTTTTCCGGGTATTTGATCCGTGTATGTGATATTATCTCTAATTTCACCGACGTTTCGACAAAATCTCATAATGAGATTTTGTCGAAATATATTATATATTATATTTAATTATTATATATTATATATACGTATGTATATATATATATATATATATATATATATATATATATATATATATATATAAATAAATAGATAAGTACTCTTTGATCATTCCCATATTGATTTCAATTTAATATGGGAATGATCAAAGAGAAGAGTACTTATCTATTTATTTTTTGATTTTCATGGAATTATTTTCCAGCAGCTTGACTGCATTAACCTTTCTAGATTTTATATATATATATATATATATATTATATATATATATATATATTATATATATATATATATATAATTATATATATATATATATATATATAATACTGCTGTAGTCTCTCTCATTTCTGAGCAGATTATAGTACTTTTGAATTCGAACTAAATACAGATGTGACATTGGACGATAGCAAAACGCAAATTCTTAGCCTAACAATAATATATCAGCCATCAGGGCCATTCCACGTATCAGGATTTATTGTAGCGCCATAAATATTTGTTAGTGGGTTTGACAAATGACAGAATAATGGAGTTGAATTCCGATAGAGCGAATATTCTAATGCGCGCACCGGGCAGCCATTAGTCTTTGCAATTTTAGGAGAATGAATAATGAATAGATGATTCATAAATAAAATAATGGTTGCCAAATAGAACTTCTTTGAAGTAATTACAATTGAAGTAATTGATTTACATTTTCCTTTCAAAACTTCATTACTAGTTGGAGAAATTAATAAAACCTATACTGGGTGTTTCCTGTAATATTAGTTATTTTGTTATTAGTTTATTATTAGTTCCTATGTATTATGTATTACCAGTTAAATATTAAAATAAATACATATAATGATAAATTAACTGTGGATTATTTCATTTACGTTGCGTTACGTGGCTTCCGTGTGGGTAGCTCGCTGTTTATTCCAAAATTAACAAAGTAGCTCAACACATTGAAGGGGTTGGCGACCACTGCTCAAAAGTTTCGTACCGTAGTTAGGAAACGCCTTGTATATTTCACAGTGTACTCGATAATAATCAAGTCTCCTTGTACAATAATAATTCTACAACTACAACAGATGATCTTATCATAAGAACCCTTTCGAAAAATTGATCCAATCATGTATTCCCATTCAAACTCATTCATTATTCCGTGTGAAAGCAACCAAACAAGAAATTTGTCTATAAAGATATCCTCGACACGGATCCCTTCACTTCGATCTCACCCCGGCACCCTTAGCGTTGACTCGAAAATTATTTTTTACCCCACATCCTCACACAATAGACAGGACGAGTCCTGTATTCAAACTTTACTCTCTCTCCCAGCCTGCCTGATCTTTCCTTTTATTACATCTAAAATGTCTTGCTTCATTTGAGCCCCACAATGAGCCCGGAATGCGGCTGTTGACTGCTGCTGGGGGTAAATTTGCTTTTTTATTTTCCAACTTCGATACTATCTAACAAATCCAGCTCGTTTTCTTTCGCCGAATTGCTTCCTTATTTACCACCTATTTACCACCTGTCGGTCTGGGTTTTTTATATGGATTGTGATGCGCAGATTTAGCTGGGAATAAATCGCAGAGCGACCAGAAGAAATTGCAATTCTACGAAGTTATACAAGGTGTTTCAAGTTTGATTCTCACCATTGGTTTTACCAAATTTCCATGTTTTTCGTGTGAATGGGACAGTAGAGCAAGGATTCAACATTGTTGCAGAAAGAACTGGCTTATGAGGGAGTCTTTGAAACCCGGCGAGAAGAATTCTCTTACCACCCCTGCATATGAAGTTAGGCCTCATGGAACAGTTTGTTAAGGCATTGCCTGAAGATGGACCTTGTTTCAAGTATCTCTGTCAGAAATTTCCAAACCTTTCAGAGGCTAAACTTAAAGAAGGCGTCTTTGTAGGACACTACATTCGAAAAATGATGTTCGACGTAAACTTTGAAACCACAATGACCATACATGAGAATGAAGCATTGGGTATCATCCAAATAAGTTTTTACAGAATTCTTAGGAAATACAAAAGACTAGGATGTTTGATGAGCCTGAAAGTCCACTTCTTGAACAGTTATTTTGATTACTTCCCGGAAAATTTGGGAGATGTTACTGAGAGCAGGGTGAGCGGTAACAAATAAGACAGATGGGTCTCCGCGGCTAAGCTTAACAGTGGAGACGGGAGTGGGTTAAACAACTTAGCAAATTTCAAATAGATCTTAATGGGCGCCAGGTAAATTTAATCCTCCAGATACCCTAAGTAACTCACAATATCAATAACTCACCAATTAATATTGGAAATAAAAGATAAGATCCCCAATTTGATTTATTCAGTAATCTTAACTCACATGGATTAACCTACAACGCTTCTGGGACAGCAATGCGATATTCACACTATTACGCGATGTTCAAATGTCAATACAAGAGCGCGGTGTATATAACCACAAATTCAATCAGCCATAAATTAAGGTAGTAACGATGCCTAAAAAAAATCTACAATACGTCAAGTAAAACTACCACAAAAATTGAATAGATGAAATCGTAAATACTAGTATTTGAAAGTAAGACAATCTCGTTTGCGTCGCGTGAGCTCAGGCGTAGGCGCATCGGTGTCAACAATGAATTGTAAAAGGAAGAAAACACCTCAATTTGCGTTTTACAAGTGAAACCAAACACGTTGTCAACTAGCGATGAATTCAGCCAGAAAGGCAATCACTATATCAAACAGGTAACAATAAACAAAAGGCAAACAATTATTTAAACAGGTAACAATAAACAAAAGGGCAAACAATTATTTAAATAACTCAATATTACCCAAATATTCAAATAAATCAATTATAACTTGCGTGCTCCTATTGGGCCACCCGGTATATGGGGTTAGGCTACCCTGTAGTTCAACGGAGGTGGATCACCTTGTAGTACGGCGCAGATGGATCACGCTGTAGCACCGCAAAGATAAATCACCCTGTAGCACCACCAAGATAGATCACCCTGTAGGGCACAACAAGATGGACCAGTAATGGATCACCAAATAGGACCCCAAAGAAAAATAAAACCCCTGGCCAAGCTGCCACATGTGACAGCTAACCAGTTGTTGCCACAGTGTGTCCAATCTACTCTACAAGCACCAAGGGGGCGCTGTGTACAACATCATAAATCTATCAATTCCTCCACAGCCACTCGAGACATCATCAACAAGTCCATGACCCATCAAAACTCCTTCTCAAAGCAATGCAACCCTAAAACAACCCTTGACAATTTGAGTAACCGATCAATCCCTCACCCGTGAACAACTGTAGAACTAGTTCGGTGTAGGTCGTCGGAACGACACTACGAAAGTTCGGCAGATGTCAACCAACAGCTGTCTCTTAACCTTGTTATTGAATGTTTACAAAAATATTGACTCCAACCCATTTTCAGCTATTTACCGATCCTTATTCATGCCATGGAATAGAAACATATAAGGTAAGTCGACACATCTTTTCCATTCAGTACGAATATTTGAACATTCATAGTATGCAGAATATTTACCGAAAATATCAAACAGTATTCAGAAACCCAGAGCTAACTAATATTGTTTTTCAGGCGATATAGATCTAATATGTAAGTAAACCTTCTGGAAGTGATGAATAACAATCTATGCAATAAATATTCTTGGGAAGGTACAGAGAATAAGGCAGACAACGGCTGAAAAATGATAGGTGAAGAAAACTGAGAAACATACAATTACAAATATTTTAACCTAGCGAGGAATTTTGGATTTCCAACGTCGAATGCGAAGTGAATGGTAAGTACTGGTCACGGCAGTTAGTCAGGGGGCATACATATATTCTTGTACATTTCAGGTATGGTTTTCTATGGAACGAAAGATTCCCATTACTATGATGTTAAATGAATAAAATCAACTTGTAACTGAATTACATTGTTAACATCCTCTGAATAAAGATCTTCAACGGTAAGGTAGTGTTTTGAAAGGTCACATAGGAGCAATTTTGATCTAGTGCTAAACTGAAACGTAACAACGTGATGGGAAACTACTGTTGGTCACTTCACCGTGAAGCTCAACAAGCTTACAGATTTTAAAATATAAAAAAGTCAATTTCTCAAAAACTGTGGGTGATACAAAAAAAACTAAGACCAGATTTGGATTCAGCATACAAAAATCTATAAAAATCAGCTATTAAAGTAGGGTAAACTGGGTACGGTTGTGATAATTTTCATTTGATCACCCATAATTTTGTTAGTACGCCAGTTAGATGCAAAAAATGCGTTTTTTATAGTAAAGCGTATATTTGTGTACACATAAATACAAAATTACTGTGCCTGAACAAAAAGGTTAACTGTGGCTGAGCACAGCTTAGATTCAAAAATGAAGATTCGCCCAATAAGGAAGCTGAAAGGGGTGGTATTTCATCGTTTGGTCCAAGATTATTCTCCCCAGCATCAGGGTTTAGTCTGTCCGTTACAAAAGATGGTTCTGCAGCATTAGTTTTTCCAGTGTCAGAGTTCAGTCTTTCTATTTCGAAAGATGGATCTGCAGCATTAGTCTCTCCAGCGTCAGGGTTTGGTTTATTTGTTACAAACGATGGTGCAAAAACATGCGATTAATTTCGTGCATTTTTGCAGTTTTCCGCGAAGAAGTCCCTTGTTTTACTTCTTCATAAGCGTCTTCATATTTTCTTATGTCACAGTGACCTCTTTCGGTCTTGCTCAAGCATTTTCTTGGCATCTAAAAGCAAAAAACAAATTTTTACTTGTGTCACAATACACCCCTCCGCAAAAAAACCATCGCCATGACAATATAAAATAATTTACGTACAAAGTAATCACTGCTATTTAACTACTAATGTTCAACTTGTAACTGCAAAAAACACCTATTACTCTATCTGTACACATATAAGAACAACTATTAAAAGAAATCGAATAAAAATACTTACTTTTGACTGACAAAAAGAAATGTAGGCCTCTGCTAACGTTAATACCGCACGATGGCTAACGCAATAATGTGAAACACGTTCAGATTCACATACCGCTTTTCCCTCCCTTTGCACCCTCCTTGGTATTCCTTATAGTTTCGCTAAAATGACGACTGTCACAACCGTAACCTGGCACGACCGTACCCAGTCTACCCTAAACAAAGTTTTCAAAAATATTTTTTTTGTTGGTTTGTGTAATTCTTCAATTTGGACAAAACTCGTCGGGACCCACCCCCAAGTATTACCCTTCCATTAGGTCAGGACGTCGGAACAGAGCTTCGCCGGCGGCCTACTAGGATCAATGTGATTTACGGAGAGGAGGCTGGGCCGGCAAATAAATAATAATAAATCCGGGATGAGCTTCGCGGAACAGCGTCACGTTGCGGTCATAATCCCGGCTGGAATGGAAGAAGCTTCTCTTGTGACGCCGCAAAACTGAGACCTGCGATTGTTTCTGCTACAATGGAGAACGGTCGCGAGCTAATGCCCTTATCGCCACTCGGACAATGGTGGAAATGCGATGGAAATTATCGAGTGGTGATGGATCGGGAGAGAGAGGAACAACGGCGATGCATAGGAATATACCGGGTGCAAAGAAATTATGGGAGGAGTGATTCAAAATTCGGAAAGACAGTCAACGTATCGGGGCCGGTATTTGTGATAAGGTAACAATTGAAACCCCATTTCGCTTTACTCTGAAATTAATTCAATTGAGATCGAACCCTGTATATTCTTTGAAACCATGTGATAGGATATGAAATTGTCTTTTCAACGGTATAACACAAGTGGCCATTTCTTCCTGAAATGGCACTGCAGGTACCGTTCTGGTGAATATTCGTTTTGAGGGCACCGTGCGATTTTGAAAAAAAAATTCAGTGTACTTACGCATTCGATTCGATGTTGAAAAAATGTACGGAGCTGCTTTTTGGTTATACAGTGTCACCATTAAAGTGCGCACCATATGGGAAACTTTTTTTTCGAAAAGTTTCAATGAAGTTTAACTTCGGCACTTGTTTGTGCTTTAAATTTAACTCAAAATGATGCGGCCAACTGCGACCCACTAACGTTCAGCGTTTGTCAAATTCAACTTTTTTTTTGAAAAAAATTGAAGAAGTGCATTTCTAGATCGAATTTAACGAAAAGTTACTTGAAAAAGTTGTGTCTGCGGCAATTTTATATCCATATGCCAAATTTAATGCAACTAAGATAAAATTAACGTTTTGCTTATTTTTGACAGATATCCCCTTTATTTTGAAAAACAAGTTCGGTTAATTGTCATCAATTCATGTATACATAACAAACTCATCATGGAGTTTAACTTTTCTGATAAATTTTTACTCATACGGACATTTTTAGAGAGAAATTAAAAATGTGCTATAAAATTTTTAACATGACTGGTGCGAAGTTTCAATCACTTGGCTATTTTCTTAAACAAACGTCAGTACCTTCAATTTTGAAAAAGCAGACACAACTCAAAAACTGCAATTAGTATATTAATGACTTTACTAGAGTTGAAATTACATTAAATTTCAATATTCAGTATTTAGAGATTATTTATAAACACTCACTAGGGCGGTAAGGATGCTTAATCACGTTGAATAAAATTTTTAAGTAGGTAGTGTTAAATTGTTGATTTACTTGTCAAACTTTCAACAGTTATTGTTGCAATAATGTTGTCTCTTCAGGGAAGAATAGAAATAGTTTTAATATGTGGTGAGAATACACCATACCGGCAAGTAGCTAACATTTTTAATGAACGGCATCCAGGAAAAAATGTTCAACATACTACTGTGTCAAGGATAATGTCGAAATTCAGAGAAACAGGATCCGTAGCAAATCAATTTAATAAAAATCACACTCCAAGTAAATATGATGAGTAGGCCCAGCTCAACATTTGTTTAAAAGTTTTCATTCTGGTTTCACGGAGAGAGAGAGAAGAAAATGTAAAATTTCCGTATAATATTTTATGGACAGATGTGGCAACGTTCTCTTCAAATGGAACGGTAAGTTCTCAAAATTGTCGATGGTGGCCCCAAAAAAATCTGAATTTCACAGTTGAATGTGGTAATCAGTATTCCTTTAAAACAAATGTATGGTAGGGATACTTAACGACCAAATAATTGAGGCATTTTTCTTTAGGGAAAATTCATAATCCGTCGATTATCTCAACCTTTTAAGTATTGAGGTTAGTGAAGTTTTAGATAATATGCCTTTAAATATTGAATACGACCTATAGTATCAGCTTGATGGCACACCAATACATCACACGGTTGCTGTAAAACAATCTCTCCAACAAATGTTCAGAAGCAAAGTTATTGGACGTAAGTGGGAACATTATTGGCCACCTAGAACACCCGACTTGACGCCTTTAGACTTTTTCTTGTGGGGTTACCTGAAACAAAATGTGTACCGAAGTAGACCATTTACTGACATACAACATCTGGAAAATACCATTCGCGAGTGCTGTGCAAATATGAATCCCCGATTTATTAAAAATGCAGTTACAGATGTCAGTAGAGGACCATAATTTGTATTGAACGTGGAGGACGACATACTGAAATGTAGGCTTTAAGTGTTTGAAACGGTGGCTTTAAGTAAAAAAAGTATCGATACATTTTTGTAGAGAATTTCATGATCTACAATTTTTATCTGAAGTTATTTTATGATAAAACTTACTGTTTTCCTGAAAATCGCGAAAAACCAATTTTTTTTTAAAATTTTGACCTTTGACCTCGAATACATTTTTTTTCAGGCATCGCAATCATTCGGAATCTTGAAATCTTATTTTTAACTATGTTTTGAACGATTACACGCGTTTGCAGCTTGTTGTGAATGTATGTACCTTCCAATGTCTAGTTTGACCGGATTATATTAAGAAACAGAGCCAACTGCATCATATAGTTGATTTTCACGTGAAATACACTGCACTGAGAATATCCTCAAAGATGTTCAACATCCTCGAAGGCGAATAAAACTCGCAAACCGCCGATATACCTGGCCGAAACCGTACAAATTCCGGATTAATCCAGCGTCATACCAAAATCCGTTCGACGGCGCGGCTCATTGTGTCCTTTATCGCTGGCAAGTCTTGATACGGCCGAAGATGACATAAATCTGAAAGCCATCCATTCTTCCATTATGCTGAGATGATGTAGGGCCGGCTAGCAGCCACAGAGATCTTTTTATTCATCGGCCGCTCGTAAATAATAATAATAATGGTGGAACGGGAACGGCCCACTCGAGATTGCCGACCTCGTGAAAGAGAATCCCGAACAAATTATCATAATATTTTTGAGATTTTCGAACGGGGCGAGCTTCAATCGAAACCGAATGGGAATGTGAGCAGGTGAACGAAAAAAAATGTTAATAACTGGAAGGACGGCCGGTCTTTCTTTTGGTTCGCTGTGGATTGTACCTTATTTTATTTTATAAAAATATTGAAAAATCGTCTTTATTGACATATGGTTGTCAATCACTGTCACTGTTTTAATCGAACTGAACCAATTGAACCTTTTTCATGAAGTACGAAAAATCACTCACTAGCAGCGCTAGTAGTTCGGTAGGGACAAACACTGCCTAATCCTCATATAAACACATGGTAAATTACAATCAAAAAACAATGTTTTTAACAGAAGAAGATGTTCCTGGAGCTAAACTAAAATTTGCAACTGTAAAGGATAACAGTGTTGTAACATTAAAACGTGGCTTGCATGCCGTAATTTAAAAGTAACTGTAAAAAAAATGAATTAATAGACAGGTTATTATACAGACTCTAGTAAAAGAGTAGCCGTAGATTCAAACTGTAATAAAATGAATTTAAAATAATTATGAATTTCAGATTTATTTCCGAGTGAAATATGAATCAAATATAGATGGTAATGACATAAATTTAATTAAATATAATGAATTAATATAATTTAATAAAATATTGAGGTTATCATCATCAACTATGGAAAATTTACTATTCATTTCATGTTTAGAGCATACATATGAATATTTATTTATTTTTTGCACTGGTAAATCCACTCTCCTCTAAGCATGTATCCATTTCTTACATCTTACCTCGTTAATATGAGGTTTTATAAATAGTATAAAAAACACGTTTTCTTCCGGATATCGAATATGCGACGTACAATTCGCAAAAGAGCAATGCTTTGTTGGGATTATACTAGCACAAAATAATTGTTTACATCAGATTTATATTTTTAAATAATAAATTAATAGTTAGTAACAGCCTTCCAAAGAAAACTGTTGAAATTTTATGATATTCCCCTCAAAAATTTGTGAGTTATTGTGGTAAAAGACCAGCAGCACGGTTTTTGGAATGAAAAATCCACAACAACTGCAACAGTTTACTTTTATAATGATGTATTGTCCGAGATCGGCAAAAGAAACTACCTTGTTGGAACTTTTTGCGACTTGACTAGGGCTTTTGACTGTATTTCTCATAAGGCACTGCTACAAAAACTTTGGCTTTGTGGCATACGAGGAATTGTAGCCAAATGTTTAGAATTATATCTTTCCGATAGAAGTCAGATTGTCCAAATTTGTTTCACAAAGAAGTTGACGGATCTATTAGTGAGCACTGCCCAGATGCGACGCAACTGAAGCTGGAAGTGCCACAGGGTAGTGTTTTGGTACTATTTCCTTTATTCATTGCTGACACAGTGGAAGTTTTACCTGAGTATAACATCACTCTGTATGCTGATGACTCATCTTTTCTTGTCTCACAGGAATGCATAAATACAATGAACAAGCTTTTAACCATCTTCTTGGCAAACTAGGAGTATGGTTATCAGTATATATTTATAGATAGAAACTTTGTTAGATAGATAGATTTTATTTGATCCTTTTTGCTACATAATGTGTAGATGGGATAAGTCATAATTGTAGTTGAGTTATAAACATGCATACATATAAACATACAAAGGTATAAACAAACATATAAATAAATTCTAGGTCTAGATAAAATGCAAGTAAAATAGGTTTCACAATAAAATAATTTTGTTCAGGCATCATATAAAATACTATGTGATAATATCAATATAATATATACATAATATAAGTCCAGATAAGGTGTGATTGAAATACATTATATAATAAAAAATGTGAACCACCAGCTTGCATAAAAACAATAAACAAAGAGAGGTAACAAGGACATTTCAAAATATAGTTGTCTAAAAGAATACGATCGCTCATTGCTTACTTCAAGTGTAAATTCGTCTACTGTGTAAAAACCCATTGTTCCTAAGAATTTTCTCGATCTGGTCAGTTCTGAAGATCTATTTTGGAAACTAAGATTGAGATTATGTTGACTTCTCGATGAATTCGCAAATTACATGTATACTGTTTTGTTTTGGTTTACAATGAGTCTGTTCTTGTTACACCACCCACTCTTGCAGTTGCAGAAAATTGTATTTAGCAAATCTTCTGGAGCAGGTGGGTGAAATTGTCATGATAGGCTCCAGAAAATCGTTTCGCATTGCCCAACCCCATACCTGGGGTTCCAAATCATGTCCTAACCAAGTTAGAACTTGATAATATACACGGTTGAAATGTTGATCAGCAGCTGCACTTGTTGGTGGAATATTTGAAAGCTGCACAGGTTTATTAAGTTTTGTAGACTGGACGTAATGCATATAACGAAGATGATCGAGACTGTTCACAGATTTCGGAGCATTATAGACTGCCAATAAGGTTTGAGTTCGACTCTCTAATAATCTCTGGGCCGAACAATTTTCTTCCTCAAATGCTGCAGCTAGTTCATCCAAATTTGTCAGTTTCTCAAAAACTTTTAAAAATGATTTTTTTTCCCTTTAAAAAGCGCAGAAGTTGTGTCACAGCCGCTTAATGCGTGCAGAAATAAAATATGTTTTTTAGAATGAGGATAATTATCAAAACTTTTAGTCGAGTATATCTCCGTTTTTACATTACCTTTCCCAACTTTTTTAAAGAAAATTTCTTGTTCGTAAGACAGTGTACACCCAATTAAAATGAAAAGTAAATCTTGTTCTATTATAACTGCAGTTTTTTTAGACTTTGATTCTTCAATTGCAGTTTCAACAATAAGAACATCCGCATCATCTCTGGCTTGTTTAGTAGTAATATTTGCAGCTTGTAATTTTTCAATTAACATATTAATGAACTTATCTTTATTTCGATTTGATAAGAATTTTTCTTGAGTAACTGGTACAACCATTGTTTCATCGAAACAAACCTCATACGTTTTTGAAAGTGCAGCAGTTCTTCTCTGCTGCTCCATAGCTTTTACGTTCTTACTGTAGTCTGAATATCCGTCAAATACAACAATTATTTTGGAATTGTAATGCCTTTGTAAATAATTCATGTATTTATCAAAAATAATAGAAAAAGTATCTTCTCTGCTCCATACAACATGATGAAGAAGAAATCCGCCATCAATAATGAACGTCACATTATTTTCATTGAGAACAAAATCAATTGGGCTCATGTTGTCATACAATGACGATTTTGTTGTTTTTCTCATGCCATTATTATCAAATAGAGCTGTTGGATACGGACTCAGTTCATATTGAAGATATTCTTCAAGATTACTTTCAAATTGTTTGTCCAATGTATCTTATTTTATAGTGTATAGTTTTGGAGAACATTATTCGAATAATTATAACTCGACAAGTAGCGATAGCTACTATGTGTGAATTTGTATCGAATTATTTTAACAAAGCTTTGTCAATAAGATGACAATAAAGCATATTTTGACTTTGATTTTGACTTTGACATTAAATTCGATAAGAACAGCATTTTTCATTTGTGTCATATCGTCAGATGTTTTACTAGATAGAATGATAGACGTGTCATCTGCATAGAGGAATATTTTTCCATGACTTATATTGAGAGGAAGAGCATTTACATATAATAAAAAATTTGTGGACCAAGAACGCTGCCCTGAGAGGTACCTGTTGTTACTGAAATTTTATCCGATATGATGTTATTCTGCTTTACCTGGAACATCTATTAGCCAAAAAAGAAACAAGTAATTGATTCATATTACCACGATTCCTGCTACAAATTTACTATTCAAAGTGTCGAAGTGTCAAAGAAAACTCCTACAACAATACTTTTTTCGTCAATTTAATCATGTATGTGTTGTGTGAAATTTAGCATTGCTACTAGGAATTTCTCATAAGTGAGCAAATGAAAAATATATTCTCCGGATATCTGTGTTTATCATGGTTGACTTTAAAATGTTTCGGTTTCCGAGACAAGCGAATTTAATCCAAAATAGCTATTCAGAAAACTTTTCCCAATAATGCCTCTATCCATCGATCTCTCTCTTCGAAATGACTCCTCCTCAGATAAATTTCCATGACGTTGGCCCTTTCTCGTCCTCCATTAAAAATCCACTATTGATCAAGAGCAAAAAGTCCTGGTAGTTAGTTCTACTCGGCGGTGAAATGGAACCGCCGTCTTTAGAATAACGATAAGTGAAATAAATTTAAAAGTTTTCCAGCAGAAACGACTGAAAGTCGCGATAACGGATTTAATGAACCCTATCGTCTACCGAGGCCTGAATGGTCTTACGCCGACTCACAAAGACCCTTAATTTATGGCGACGCTCTGTGATTGTTGCATGTTTGGTGAAGACTGCATTTCAGCTATTTCGATGGGGTTTCTTAAGGATTTGCGAGACGCTTGTGATGGATCCGGTGTACCAATGAAACAAAAGACGATGGTGAATCACTACGTAATTCAATTTCAACTTTTCCACTGTGTCTGTTTGTCAGTCTGTCCAACTGTCTTCCTGAAGGCTCATAACTCAAAACATCAATCGGATTTCATACTGACGAAGTGATTCAATAGGAAGGTTGATGTGCTACAATGTCATAAAAGTAGCGGGAATCGGTTAATGAAACGCAAAATATTCATCTAAATTAATTGTATCGCCTTCAAAGTAAGCCACTTCCGAAATACCAGGGTGATTCCAGAAGTACCTGGCATGGCCTAGAGATGGCGGTAGTTGTTAAAAAATATCACTGTTTTGGAGAGTACACAATCTGTATGATAATAATATGCTTTATTGCCCAAAGAACATAAGGTCTTATTGACAAAGTTGCAAATTTTCATCAGTCATCATAAACATAAGCATAAGAGATATTTTATCGAGTGGATATGATATAAAAAATCAAAAATGAAACAATTACTGGACACAACACTCCAGAAGTGGGGCAAACTGCGGACACGTGTTTCTGGCTATTGGCCTCATCAGCGCGGTGCAGCCAATTGTAAAGATGGGCAACGCTTGTTTGCCAAAAGCAGGAAACAACACATATGCACGGAGTCAACAACAGGAGCCAACCGCACATTTGTGGTTCCAGTTAGAAGACCTACAATTCCCAGGCTACATCTAACATAACCACGTAGGCAGCTATAGCTACCTGCGTGACATCGGGGTCCAGGATATAAATACAAAGAGATATTTTATCAAGTGGGTATGATATAAAAATCAAAGATGAAACAATCAGTGAACACAACACTCCAGAAGTGGGGCAAACCGCGGACACGTGTTTCTGGCTATTGGCCTCATCAGCGCGGTGCAGCCAAGTGTAAAGATGGGCAACGCTTGTTTGCCAAAAGCAGGAAACAACACATTGTTGACTCCGTGCATCTGCGGTAGCAGAAATTTGGGAAGCTAACCTGAAATGCCATCGGAAAACGAATCCACATGTATCAAGTACTTTCTTGGTTTTTTCTCATTTTGTCTTCAATCGAGGACCACCTGCCCGGTACTGACGATGCCCAATAGGCTGAAACAGCTGTATACCGGTGGCTCTCAAATTGAAATCAATATGGGAATGATCAAAGAGTACTTATCTAGTCATTTTTTGATTTTCATGGAATTATTTTCCAGCAGCTTGACTGCATTAATCTTTCTAGATTTCATATATATATATATATATATTATATATATATATATATATATATATATATATATATATTATTATATATATATATATATATATATATATATATATATATATATATATATATATATATATATATATATATATTTATATATTTGTCATCTTCTAGGCACTCCTCAAACTGCAGTTCGAGGAGTGCCTAATTCAACCAGTTTCTTTATTAGATTGCCTAGAGTGGGAATGAGACATATAGGAGGAAAGTTTGAAGGATCACTGAGATCACTACCTTTGTGCTATGGAATAACTATTATTGTAAGGCAAACGTTTCTAGTTTGAAAACGCTGCGTTGTGTAGTAATTGTTTGGCAGCCATCAATAACAAAAGTTTCAATGTTTCTTTGTTGCGCCGGGTAGTTCTAGAACCACCCTCAATAGACATTCGCCAACGAACAACCCAATCACAGAAACATTTTTCGAACGCTTTGTATATTATTTGTCGACTGGTGGCTCGGAAAGGTAATCTGAGTTTTGGAAAAACAAAAAAATTGGCCAGAGCCACAACAGGAGAATACGGTGGCTCTTCGGAGAGGTTTGTTGAGTTTTTTGGTTCGTCTTGAGAGATGGTGCATTATCGCGGTGCGTTATCGCCGATTTTGAAATGCATATATAACTGTATGTCATCAGTGTAGGCCCGTATTTTACAATTCCCAATAGACGAGATAATGTCAGTAGTATAAATGATGAACAATAAAGGTCCCAAAATGGAACTTTGTAGTACTCCAGATAGAATATCAAGATGTGAGTAATAGTGACCATCAACAAAAACTTTTTGAGATCTACCCAGTAAATAAGACCAGATGAGGTATGAGGCGATACCATCGAAACCAAAATATTTGAATTTCATGCAAAACAGCTCATGATTTGCATGAAATTCGTGTTTTCGAGTAACGAATTTCGTGTCATTGACGATTTTAACCCCTTTCCTAATGTTAGTGTCAAAAATGTCAAATTCAGTCTGTAAGTTAGTTTTGTATGTAATACTTTTCATATTGTCATCAACGAATCAGATATTTTTTTATGGAAGCTAATTCCTTTCCAGCACTATGTAACAGTTGATCCGCCTTACCACCCCGAAGCCCGAAAAACCGACACAATACACATGTCCCACGCCATGGGAAAGGACCACATTTCGGCCATCACAAATCATCTCCTGCCCACCTGTTCCCCGGCTCAATCAACGTGAAAAGTCGAGTTCGTCCCGTTCACAATGCGCTTCAACCGAAACGTGGACATCACTAATTTACGACTTCATGGTTCGGAGAGAGCGCTTCGAATTTCCAACACTTAATTACACGCAAAATTATCTTAGTTACAAATTTGTTAATTTCACATTGATTGCCTCTTTCGAGATTGGGTCGTACCTCCAGGTCGGTGAGTCTGATTAAAATATGAAGATTGGCTGGATGCTATCGGATTATGAACAACGGATTTGAAATATTAGGTTTGTTTCAAAAGTTTCGTCCGTTTGTACGAGTCCACTTTAAACTGTAATTTCTTATTGATTACTATTTCACTATTCGAAATTTCGTCAGCATAAAAACTGGGTACGCGGACGTATTCAAAAAACACTTTATTGTGAGGTTTTCACTGAACGATTTTATAAAAACGCAACACGTGTTTTGTCAGTTCGGACTTTCATTGTCTAATATAATATAATTTGATTTGAAAACCCTAAAAAAACAATTGAAAAGTTAATAAGATTAACCGAAAATAACAATTTTATTAAACAAACAATCTGAAATTACAAAGAAATAACATATAAGCAACAATCAAACAAATAAAGAAATTGAAATATTAATAAAAGCTGAAAAATAAAAATTATATAATATTATTAACAAAAAATTAAAAATAAAAATTAAAATATTTCAAATCAAGTTATATCACGACGTTTCCATTGTTAATATCCACAATCGTGTTCGATTGATAACTGGACGGGAGAAGACCGTTTGGCGGGAATTGGTCGTTTTTCTTTTGATTAGAGGTTTCCATATGTTACGTGTCTCTACGTTAGCGTGGCTAAATACGTGGCTTCTTTGAATTTTCTCCTGAACCAGTGTTCCTCTTTGTGGATAATTTCAGTTTGAGCCCACTTGATGTTATGTTGATCTGTTTAAATCTGATGATTCCAAACATGCTCTGCTATTCCGGATTTGCTGGTTTCTCCTCGCTGTGTGTTTCTTGTGCTCAGCAATACGAACATTCAATGGCCTCTTAGTTTCACCGATGTATGATTCTCCGCACTTGCAGGGTACCCGGTAAATGTAATTCTTGGAATCGCAGTCCGCGTTTGGTGGCCTGGTTTTCGTGAGGCTGCTATGGATAGTGTTCCCAGATCTGAAGTAGTTCCTGATGTTGTACTTGGACCCAATCCTTCTCATCCTTTCCGATAATTCTCTGATGTAGGGAAGTACAAGTACTGATTGTGGCGGCTTCTCTTCCTTGTGGAGTTCTGGCTGTCTTCTAGCTAAGGCCTGTTCTACTATCACTCTGGAGTAACCATTTCGTTGTAAGTCATTTTTGATGATGCCTAGATCCTTTTCGAGACCTTCCTTTGTAATACAGAGCCCAAAGGTCTAGTAGAGTCTTGATGATTCCTCTCTTAGTCGATTGATGGTGGTTGGATTTCTGGTTCAGATACTGTCCTGTGTGAGTGGGTTTTCGATATACAGATATTTCCCATTTAGTGTCGGTCCTCTTCACCAATACGTCTAAGAAAGGCAATTCGTTGTGGACTTCCTTCTCCATTGTGAGAATGATGGAAGGACTTACGTTGTTGATGTGCTTCAGGAAAATGTCTAGTTCTGCATTCTCATGGTTCTATATTATGAAGGAGTCGTCTACGTATCTCAACCAGACTTGGGGCTTCTTGTGGGCTTCTTCAATGGCCAGAGTTTCAAACCACTCCATATATATATATATATATATATATATATATTAATATATAGCTTATAGTGATATAAAGGTTAATAAGATAGGAAATCATGTGCATTAGCGCAACATTCTATAGAAACAGGACATAAACCAAATTACTCTAATATCACAGTTTAATATACAGAAAAAAATATTTCCAAACGCTTTTTTCTTGAAATGGTTGAAATTAATAAGTCTTCTAATTGTATGAAAAAGATAACTGACATTGATAATCTCAGCAGTATATACAGTAACTTGCTGGAACTATACCAAAACTCATATTGATAATAATGAAAATTGTATCAATCATCTTTCCCTTTAGAGTCAAAGACTATCAAATCAATGCCCATTGAAAAATGACATTTATGTGAAGGTATGACATTTGTCAAACCAAAAAACTTCATTAATGATTAACTTTTTTCGTCGATTTATATGTTCAATAAATTGTTTTTTACTCATTTTTACTGTAAGTATGATTTGTAATTTTATTCATTGGCAAAAAAACCCACAACTCAATAAATTATAGGACCTGAAGAAGCTTCCGACTAGAAGCGAAAGCTTGGCAAAGTAAAGCAGAGTTTTTGATTTTTTGACTGAGAGACCCCGTTATTCCATTCTACTGTATATAAAATTATATATATATATATATATATATATATATATATTATATATATATATATATTATATATATATTACAATGTAGGTTTTCACGGATGGTAGAATATGATGTGTTGTTTTTCCGGGTGTTCATCCGTTGTGTACTATTCGATAGTCGACGTTTCGCCATCATCTCAGATGGCATTATCAAGATAAGTTACTGCTTCGCTTCGAGAGGTGTAACTGATGTTAGGTTCTTCTTGTGGTGTTTTTATATGGTTTCGCTTGATCCACTAGATCGACAGAAGACTCTCCACATGACAGACAATCTGTGACACTATCTTATGTCAAAGTGTGTGTGACTATCAAAATCGGGAGAATACTAAGACTTAAAAACATCCGGACAACCTACAAACCGCACAAAACGATATCCAGTTGGCTGCCCAGACCGAAAGAGAGAATTTCCCTAGAAAACCAAGGAGTATATAGCATCACATGCGAGGACTGTGGTCAACAATATATCGGTCAGACCAACAGACGTATATCTGCCAGAACCCAGGAGCATTTTCTGTGTATTTTATCCCTTATGGGAATAAAATACACAGAACACGGAGCGAAACCCGAGAACACAGCTCATCATACTTTATCCGTGAGAATCTTCGAGTTAACAATATGATGATTTTATTTTGCTCGTGAGTTTGCTGCACTTGCTGACGCTCGTTTTGCAATAATCCCCACTCACAAAATAAAATGCCACTTTCAACCCTTGTAGGTAAAACGTGAATAACTATTTTTCCACAAAAACGGCTTTATTAAGAAAAGCTGACGATTTAGGTATAGGGACATGTATATCATCTTGAAGCATCTTTCACCATCTTTCAATTTCTCTAGTAATATACAGAGGGTTTCATTTGAAAAAATGAACTTTCGACTACTTTTATGCACAATGGAAATAATAGTAATTTTAGCACGCCCTGTATGATATGGAGTCGATTTCTTGATGTTATTTGAATATATCGAGTTTGTCCAAACTATCATCAGAATATCAACTTTTCAGGAATTGAGAGTACTGATGTACTTAATTTCAATTAAGGCTATGTTTTGGACCATATCTAGCACGAATTATTTTTTATCTCGAAAACAGATAGAGATAGGTATAGGACATTATCAACAAAAAAGTATTAAAATACCAGAGCGATTCCAAAAATGTATTAATATACGGGGTGTTCTATTTGAAAAAATAAAGATGCTAGGTTTTTTTTTATGGAATTAGCAACGCCGCAATGCTGAAAATATTTTAGATCGATAGAACAGGTAAGGAAATGTGAGAGGTGAACTTTTCAGAAAAATCATGCTTTGCGTTTTCCAGAAACGTCTAACCTACCATCGACCGTGAGTCACGCTGTATGTTATTAACATGGAAAAGTGAAGATGAAACAGAAAATGTTGGTGGCTTTTTCCACACTTACCAGGAATGTATTATGTACAACGCTAAATAAAGCCATACTCTTCATCGAGGAGATTGTTTGCAACTCTGCATTTTTGTTACTGAAAACTCAATGTTCATCTCCTGATCGCTTTGGAGATAGAGGAACAAAACTTTCTTGTCGTTTCTGCGAAAACTGCTTGAAATATGGAAGGTGTGTGAAAGTGTGGACGTGCATGTATTATCACGATACAGATAATATATGATGGTTCGGAACACATATCCCAGGGTCGCATTTTCGAAAACGAGTTTTTTCGTGGTGGTGAGAAGTAAATTGAACTTTCCAAGAACGGTTCGAGTTTCGATTCAAAGATCGTTATGCTGTCAGGGATTGTCAATGGAGGAAATGCGGATGAACATTCTTCTTCTGTCGAGTAATGGGGGCGAAATATAAAATGAATCTGTGAAATAAACTATAGTAAAACCAATAATGATTGAGAGTAAAGCGCGTTGTCATATCTAAATTTTACGTTACCAGTTTATAGCAGAATCAAAATATAGTAAGCAGTAGAGTTGTAGGTTGTGGCAAATTATAGATAATACACAATACTAGTACGATTAAAGGTATTATTTATGACAAAAATCAGTAATGAGCTTATAATGAGTAATACTTATACATTTCCTGATTACTGATCAGTTAAAATTCATTATTTTCTGTATAGTGTTAGATATTTATTACAACTAGTGGCAACGCTGTACGCAACGATATTTCTGTCTTTGTCACTTTACCGTAACTTCCATCTCATCGTTGCAGTCCTCACTAATATACTTGCAGCCATGAGCGTATCATTGGTTTGTGAATTATACAGCGTGAATTGTACGTTTTACAGTTAAGTTAGTCAGCAATCGACGTGTTGTGATAACAATTGGTGAAAATAATAGTGCTAATAAGTGTTTAAGCGTTACATAATTATATTTCTACACCGTTCTCAAACTACTCAAAAAATGGGAGACATGGTCGGGCCTTCCACGTCGAAAAAGGTAAAACGGTCGGAGTCTCGGTCAGTAAGAGAAAAACAAATTGTACTGCGAGTATTCCACTGTCTTGAAAGAGATCATCAGCCACCAAAAGATGACTTTGTGCATATGTGCTGTAATTCTACGTGTGTACCTCCGAGTAACCAACCGGGCATTTCTA
Organism: Leptinotarsa decemlineata; assembly: GCF_025532065.1. Lineage (NCBI taxonomy): Eukaryota > Metazoa > Arthropoda > Insecta > Coleoptera > Chrysomelidae > Leptinotarsa > Leptinotarsa decemlineata. The sequence goes on from NW_027412668.1 coordinate 1,341,057, forward strand.
CATCATTAAGTTCCACAATTACAAAAAATAAATTAGTTGATATGTTGTTTGATTATACCGGTGTACCAAAATCATCGATTTACAAAATACTAAGAGAAGCAGAAATTCATGGGGACGTACAAACGCCAAAAACTATTAGCGGACGAAAAAAAATCACAGTTGATGAAGAAGCCAAAACCAGTATTCGCAGAACTATTCACAGTTTTTTTTTTTCAGAAATGAACTGCCCACACTACAAACAGTTCTGGAGGCACTTAGCGATCATGAATTGGTCCCAAAAATGGGTAAAGAAACTTTTAGGAAACTTGTACACGAAATGAAATTTACGTACGGAAAAGTTGACAGGAAAAGCATTCTCATTGAACGTCAAGAAATAATAGCATGGAGAAGAAACTATCTAAGAAAAATTGACGAATTTCGGAAGCTCAAAAAAAATTGTACTTCATGGACGAGACATGGGTTAACCAAGGACATACGGTCAAAAAAGTATGGGCAGGTAAGTGTTGTTAAATAAATTAATACTGAATAAAAGTGGATAAGTTAGGAAAAAAATGATAAAATATAATATAATAGTTAATAAAAATTGACAAATATTTATAATCATTGATTTATCGATAGTTCATCAACTATATATGGCGCGTTTTCGACCGGAGGCACCGGTTGACCTGAAGTGATGCTGTGACCGCGTGCTCTCCGCCCTCTATCTCGAAAACGGTTCACCGTATAAAAAATTTTTTCAAAGAAAATTTGTAGAGAATTTTGTATTCTACAATTTTGATAATGAATACAAATAGCGAAAAACCCATAGGAAATGAGATATTTCCAAAAAAAGCACAAAAAACCGATTTTTGTGACCTTTGACCTTGAAATTTAATAGTTGCTTACACCCTACCATATGTAGGTTTTGAGAAAACTTTTAGGGTGTCTATATACAAGTATTTACAGACTTATAGCTGGGTATCTCGAATTCCGAGATTCTTACCTAATTTAAGCTTAAATGACTGGATTACATTGCTTGAATGTTCCTATTTTCCATTTTCATTTAGTAGATAATACACTGTTCCTGTGAAAGTCATCATTTTCAATATTTTCAATCAGAAACTCGAAAAATATCCTTTTACGATCCTAGAAATTTCCCTCCAACCTCTCGTTTGTTTACGTACCTTACTTTGCGGTCTTAGACACGTATAATAAACCACCTAGCCGTTATGAATGCTATTGGAATGGGTGTATTAAATATGACTATAAATTAAATGCAACTCGTTTGAGAATAACGCTTTCTGACGTTTACACACGATAAAATGCAACTCATATATCGATATCAATGGAGGCAATAATATTTATTTACGTGCCGAATTTATTATCACCTATTTTATAGAAATTCTTGCTGGATATCGGGTTATCAGTTCATATTGAATAATTTGAGTATGAGGAGCTGGTATATTCTGCCCAAAGCAATTACGTGTGTGAGTCGTAATGTATTTCACTGTTGGTGGTTTGTTGGGATCGCACGGCAAAATATAGAACCCTTCCTTTCCTCTAACTCACGCATATTAAAAAATACGCGATCAGTTTCTCTTGCACTTTCAGTTTTTCCGTCCATCTACAAATAGGATGTAACCGAAAAATTTCAGTCTATTATTCATAATAACTTTCATAAAAAATATTGAAAATCAACTGAGAAAATATAAATAATAGACGTTGTACTTGGGGCGGCATCTGAACACCCTGCTGCATATAAAATATCCTCCTCAAACTCAATAAATATTGTTTTATCAGATGAGTTATAATGGCATTTTCAAATCATGATTAGTAAACCAAACTATCAACTCACATGCAGTATTTGAGTAGCTGAAGAGTAGAAACAGAAGATCTACTGCAAAAACAGTAACCTGGCAACATTCAAAACGGCGCTCTTCTGGAGCAATGTCTTCTTCATCGGCTGTGGATTGATTCACAATATTTCGTAGTCTAACTTTGTTAAAGATCCTTTGTGAAAGATTGTGAGTTATGAATGGTATAACAAACACGATTATTTGACGTTGTTTCATATAATAGGTGTGGAATGAATATGGTGTGGAGGGAAATATTTTCACCGATATAAAAGAGAAGATACATCTACGCATGGTGCTTTTTTCTTTTAAGTACAAGCCTTGCAGTAACCTGAAATCCCCTGAGGATTCTCTCACTCATAAATATTTACTGCAGAGTTGCATAATCGTGAACCTACTGAAGAAATAACAGGTGTTTTGGAAGATAATGGTACCTGAAAAAAATAAGTCAACCAGAAAAAACATTTGGATAATGGTGACATTGCAAAATACTAAATATCAGAAAACATCTTGTTCTACATCGAATGTTACAGAAGTGAATTAACAACGTTGACATATCTAATACTGTATTCCCCAAAAAAGGTAGATTAAGAAAAACAATGACTTCTATCACGAAAAATTACTTTTGTACATCAAAATGTTCACGTGGTCTGTTGTTTGTACTTTTCAAATTATAATCAAACTTTTTTTCACCTTCACTATAATGTTGACTTCATATTTTCACTACCTACTTCCCTGTTATATTTCAAATACTTCAAATATACTGAATTTCACTAGTACGGACTGCCATTGTCTACTATATAAAATGATTTGAAATTCCTGAAACAACTAAAAAAAGAATAATTGAAAATGAATAACTGAAAATAACAATTATATTAAGCAAAATAAACCTGAAATGAAATAATAGTGAAATAAAATACAAGTAAAAATAGCACAATTGAATAAATGAAAATAAAGAAATGAAAAAAGGAAAAATTAAAAACTGGAGAAATTCCAAGTCACGTTAGTTCACGACGTTTCGATTGTTAGTATCTACAATCGTCTTCGGGTGATGACTGGACTGATTCCTCCAAGAGATGACTATTTATAGGTCGTTCGAGTACTTTCACTTATTCCCGCTTTCCATTTTCCGCTTCACTGGTTCCGTGGGAGATGATCGTTTGGCGGGAGTTGGCCATTTTTCGCTTGATGATGGGTTTCCATATGTTGCGTATTTCTACGCTGGCTTGGCTGAATACGTTGTTGGACAACATGTATGCGGCTTCCTTGAATTTTCTCCTAAACCAATGTTCCTCTCTGTGCAAGATCTCAGCTTGGGACCACTCGATGTTGTGTTGATGGGCCCAAACATGGTCTGCTATTCCTGATTTGCTGGTTTCCCCTCGCTGTGTGTTTCTTGTGCTCGGCAATGCAAACATTCAATGTCCTCTTAGTTTCACCATTATAGGATTTTCCGCACTCACTCCGGTAAATGCAGTTCTTGGAATCGCAGTCCTCGTTTGGTGGCCTGGTTTTCGTGAGGCTGCTACGGATAGTGTTACCGGATCTGATGTTGTACTTGGAACCAATTCTTCTTATCCTCTACGATAATCCTCTGATATAGGGAAGTGCAAGCACTGGTTGTGACGGCTTCTCTTCCTTGCCAGGCTCCTGCTGTCTTTTGGTCATTCCAACCTAACCTAACCTAACCTAACCTAACCTAACCTAACCTGACCTAACCTAACCTAACCTAACGTAACCTAACCTAATCTAACATTTTTGCAACCACATACAATATTTACCACTTTTTCTAGAATTCTTTTGTGAATGGCTCTTTTCTGAATGCAATCCAGCACTTCAGGGTAGACTTAGAGATGGAGCTGCATACTCCAAAGAAGGTCTAAATGGAGCATCAACAGTGGCTGATGTGTGTACAGTTTTCTGGTTCGGACCAGTGTTCCAAGCTTTCGAGAAGAAGCCTTTGGAAGCAGCTGCGAAGTGAAGTGAAACACTAGTAAATTACATTCTCACAATGAAGTGTTTTATTGAAATATTATAATGGATTCTCACTGAGTACATTAAGTATTTGTAGAACAAAAAGTGATTTTTCAGTTTTCCCCAAGTGCTCTCCAATCTTTCATTGTTCCTGTTTCTCCCTCTTTGATCTATAAGAAACATCTTCTGTTAATGCTGATTCCACATTTCCCTGTATTTCGCACCTACATTTCTTCAGGCCAAAATAAAACCATTCTCGTCACTGTCACTTCAAAAATAAACTCAGAGCAGAGCAACAGCTAAGTCAACACCCACACGACATTCAAAAAAGAATATATTATGATCATTTCAACTGTCATTTCGGATATTTTGTCTCCAACCTGGTACGAAAAAAATGTTTTCCACTCGGTTCGAAAAACCCATAAGTTTGTCAGCCGTCTAATAACATGTATGTTATTTCTGGAGCAATCAAGAAAATGACGAAGATTAAGGAATGTCTACTCCCATTTCCTGACACCCTTGTCATTCGGATTCCGTCGTTCCCCCGAGCTCCAATATACATTCTGAACTCAGCTGTGGTTATAACTCTTCTTACTAATTAGTATTAGCAAAGGAATCGTAGGTGGAGTCATTCAATTTAAATTGAATTTGTTTCCAGAAGATTCATGTGAAGCCAGATTTCCATTTGTTTTCAGAAGTACAATTTCACTTTATAGACGAACTACCATTCAATCGATAACCACTTGTGATAGTTTGTGATTCGTTTTCTTTTATTTAGCCATGATGGAATATTATCAGCTGTCACAGGTCATTGCTAATACAAAAATGAGTGATACTAAGATCACATTAAACATAAAAGTGGGAGTTGGCATAATAAGACTATACAAAAATAATGAAAAGCTGATAAAATTAAAAGCCGCAGTGGAAATTGCAGTTTATAACATCGTGAAAGAAGTGAATGATCATCATAAGCCGTAATATCCAGTCATCGGAGATAGTTCAGGATGCATAAACTTCTGAAGAAGCTATCCACTCGACCAGCGAAAAACAGGAAGAAATTCCAAAACTCGACGGCCTTCAAACCCGAAAAATAATGACACTGAGTAATTCCCCCAGTTCTTCTTTTCTGCATCTCACTATTGCTATTATCCATTGCACTCAGATGTATTCCAGGATATAATTGTTGCACCTCCGGAACCCGGAGGCAAAAGGTCACCCATTTGTTTTATATGGACAATCTTAAACTTGATGCCTCTGGAGGAAAGGATCTCCATCAATACTTGAGAGCCGAAGAGTCGCGAATTCTGTCAGCATGGAATTCGGGATGTATAAATCTGCAACGGTTCGTTTCAAAAGGGGACGATGGGAGGGTTACAAAGAGGATGTGAATCTTGTAGATAAAAACATCCTGCAGCATCTGAATGTCGAAGATACGTATACTCATGTCAGAGTGGAACAACACCCCTCAACAGAGTGCAGAACTCTTCCCGCGGCTCAAATATTAGCACAAACCGTGGCAGATCTGGTCATCGGCACTGTCGGGAGGGTACACTTTACTGCTAGGAATATGCTTGAGTTCCACTCCGCGCTAGTGCATCAATTGGGATGTCCTAACCATTGTTATATAGTTTATACAGCTCTGGAGTAGTGAAGTGGAGCCGGGAGGAGCTGTATCAACTCGACGTGAACACCCGAAAAATGATGCACCTCCATAGGAGTCTGCATCCCAAATCGTCCGTTCCACGGTTGTACTTCCCCCGACAACAAGGAGGCCATGGACTTTCCAGTTTGTGGTGAAGTCATCAGGAGGTCTGATCCTTTTCTGCATGGCCTGCCACTATGAGAGAGCAGAAAATGAAGCATTTCTTCAGGACAGCTGAACCAGCGGCTGATGAACTTGGTTTGGTTTTCGATGTCGAACAAAGAGATCACAACTCTGTCTGGAAACAGTTCAACAAAAGACACAAGAAAGCCGCAGAGATCACTTCACTCCCACAGTAACACAAAGATAAGTTGATGTGTGGGGTCTTCAACAATATTGAAGACCTCGGCTTATCGACGAAGCATCTGGCTTTCTTCAACACTTTAGTCTACTGCAGTTGCGTGGTGGGTATAGAGGTTCCTGCCACAAGGTGCAGGGCCTGCGGAGAGGCGCCTGAGAACCTAATGCACTTGTCGACATGCTCAGCCTAAATCATTCGACATAACGTAGCTCTAAGAGTTCTTCATTAGGGCAAGTGACGACTATGAAGCTTTATGATCAATAATGAGGCAAGTGTCATCAGCGGAAAGTGAAAAAATTGCCTCTGGAAAATTGATGACTTTGTCAAACCAGGCCAACAAAAGCTGACTGCGTTTCCAAGAATTGCATTTACCAGATACCCTGTGAGTGCGAAAAACCTATATCGGTGAAACTAAGAGGCCATTGAATGTTCGAATTGCCGAGCACAAGAAAAACACACAGCGAGGGGTAACCAGCAAATCAGGAATGACAGAGTATGTTTATTCTTTTTTTTCCTCAGTTCTTTCAGAGATAACCAATCATTTCATATAATATCAGACAATGGAAGTCCGAACTGAGAAAATCCATCTTGAATCATTGTCAATCACTTTCAAACAAACATAGAAAGAAATAGTGTGGGGTCAAGTATAGATCCTTGGGAATTTTTTTTTTAATTTTGACCTTAATGAAGTATTTTTCATCCCCTGAAGATGCCAACTTGGTTAGTAAAACGCGCTTCAAGAACCGTATTGAAGTTCTGGTGATTTGGAAAAGTACTTGATACGGATTCATTTCAAGTACCTGATTTTTCACTTAAGTTTGTAATGAATAAAATTACCTGAGCTTATGTTCCATTTTCCACATTCGAAAAAATATTCAGTAACGGAGAGTTATTTAATTATAATTGATCATTCAGTAAATTACCCGAATTCCTGAATCTATTGATTTCTAAACATTCTAGAAGATTGAGTTTCAAACTCTTCTCTTCTAAATGTAACACATCGTATTCATGATTGAACTCATGTCCTTCTGCTGAAAGGTGTTTTGCAAATGTGGAATTGGTCTTTCTATTTACAAAACTCATTCTATGCTCTTTAATTCTTTGGGAAAATGTTCTTCCAGTTTGGCCAATATACAGTTTTGGACAAGAGCCACAAGTCAGAACTCAATAATCTAGAATGTTTAGAAATCGATAGATTCAGGAATACGGGTAATTCACTGAATGATCAATTAGAATTAAATAACTCTCCGTTACTGAATATTTTTTCAAATGTGGAAAATGGTACAGAAGCTCAGGTAATTTAATTCATTACAAACTCAGGTAAAAAATCAGGTACTTGAAATTCAGAATGAGGTATATATATATATAGCATTTAATATGTAGAATTAAATATCAAGACAGGCCTGTGGAAGCCATTTCATGGCGGAACACGTGTTGCGTTTTTGTAAAACTGTCCAGTGAAAATCATACAATAAAGTGCTTTTAGAATACGTAAAATAGGAGAGCATGAAAAAAATAAATGAAGGAGGAGTAGAAGAATCCAGAAGAATTATCGTCTAAAGTGACGCCACGGAAAAATCCAAACGCAACCACCCCACCCAACCCTTAATACCAAAACAATTACTTCTTGCTATAAATTCGAATGTAAAAGACAGTGTTCACATTTTAATCGTCTCGCAGGTGTAATAATGATTAAGAAGAGCCGTGAAGCGACGTAATAGAAGGTAATTCAAAGGGAGATAATGCTGCGGACCAGTTGTTTCTCTGTGCCCTGGAAGATTACTTATACGGTGATACCTATAAATTAATTAGTCCGCTCTTTAATGAAGCTTAGTACTAATTATGCTTACTTTTATGCATGTATTCGAACCACTGATGTCGTAGCTCGGGTGATTTGGCGGTATTTGATGCAGATCAGGGTAAGCAGAGGATTTGCACTGGAGATAGCCCATACTGCAACTACTATAAGGTCTTCCATTAAGGGCTTTCCATCTTTTAAATTTGAATAAAACAAAGTGTATGTGAAATATCACCAAAATTTTCCATTCGTTTGACAAATCTATTGATAACATTATGTGTGGAATGTAATATGTATCAAATGTCCTCCTATTAATCCAGAAATGGGCCTCATCGCTGAAGATGATATTTTGATGAAAATTAGGGTCAGCTGACTCATTTGGTAGATATAGCTTCAACAAGATGGCTATTATTAATTGTCATATTTCTAAATTCTCTATTTGGAAACCCTATACAAACTTTATTGCTTTCCAGTTTTCAACTTCATATATTTTTGCTTGGTGAAGCAGACTGAAAAATGTCACCTTTGATTCATTTATAGAGGCATTCAAGGGTTCTTTTTCTACAATATCAATCAATCAAAATATGTCTCAGTATCGAAGAATAACATCTTGTTGACGAAGCGTGTATATATAAATGTAAATGTAATTGAATTAATAACAATTAATAAATATATAAGAATAGTCACTACCATATAAAATTTAATCGAATGAAAACAATCAGTCACTTATTTGAAATTTAAAATATGACGAACAAAGAAGGTATGTGATATCTAGTCTAATCAACAAGCTCAAAAACATGAAAAATAGAGATAAAGGTCCTAAAAATATGAGCGAGGGCTCATTCGATTCGGAACCACCTCTAGAAAAATGTTTTTGAAGGATTTTGGTGCAGGTGAAAAATTGCAATTGTTATTGACAAAATAAGATTTAAAAAATGGTATTTAGTTTTTCGTTAATAACTCAAAAAATAATAATGAATAAGTAATTTTGAACAAAGCCCGTTAAATAGGAGGAAATTTCTGATAAAAAAGTTTCAACCATCGAAACTCTATCTCCATTATTTATAATTTTAATTTGACATTGAAAATAGGGTTCCGCGCGGCTGTTACGGAATGCGCGCGCTGCCGCTAAAGAGAGTTTATCAAAAGAAATCATTTTTTTTATAACATAAATTGTCATTTCAAAAATTTGAAAATAATCTAGTATCTTCCTAACATTTGAATGAATCGAGTCCCATAGAAAAAAAGTTTTATTACCATTTTTCAAAAAGTTATTTAATTGTTAACTAACAAATTTTTTCCCAATCTCCGTTGGCATAAATAATGGGATGAAAATTATAAATAATTGGCCTATATATTTCAAACTTCGTGGAGCTCTTTTGATATATATATACTTCATACGATCATGCGATAAGTTCATAATTTTTTTTTAATTTGTCAATTATGATTTTTTATAACTATTGCAAAATGAAATATCTAAAAATTGTTGATGAACATTTTTTTTAATTGATAATCAGCTATGTTTGTTTTAACATTGAACAATGGCAGTTATTAACAAAGATATGAATTTTTTACGTAATTTGTTTATTAAATTGTTTTAAACAAATAGAGAAATTCAATATTTTTGAATTTTTTTTTCTGTTTTGTTGTCTAGAGATAATTATGATTTAAAAAAAAATTTCCTAATTCTAATTTTTAATTGTTTAAAATCGATTTTTTTATATTTCAATTGTTTAAATAATTAGTTATGAAATAATTTTGCTATTAAAAATTATGATTTACACTTTTAAATAGTTTGGCAAAACAAAATTCATTATTTAATTGTTTATTAATTTAACAATTTGTTATAAACAAATATTGACCAACGTTATAAAAACAGCTATATATAAAAAAAATCCATAAAAATAACCGTATCGTATGATATTAGAAAGTATTATAATGGATAAAAAAAATTATGGCACTTTTTTATTAGTAGCTGTTTTTATAATTTCTTTCTGCTTCAGAAAAAAAAATGTTGCTCAATATTTGTTTATAACAAATTGTTAAACTAATAAACAAAATAACAACATAATGAATAAAATAACGAAAAACTATATATAATATCTTTCTTTTAATCTTATTTTGGTAATAACAATTGCAATTTTTTACCTCCACCAAAATCTTTCAAAAATATATTTCTAGAGGTGATTCCGAATCGAATGAGCTATCGCTCATATTTTTAGGACCTTTATCTCCATTTTTCATGTTTTTGAACTTGTTGATTAGACTAATCAAAGTGTATAGTTTTGGTCTACTTATCATTCTATTGTATCCACATAATATTCTTCCAAACTGTAATAGGTTCTATCGGAAAGAACTCTTTTCACTGCTTTTCTAAAGCTGGGTTGGACGGTATATCTTCAATACTATGGCAATCCACTTCTCAACGGTTGATTTTCTTGGCGAAAAGTCCGAATAATGTTCATCAAACCAAACCTTGGCGTCAACAATATTTTTATTCGCCAAAAGGCAATGCTTTATTAATACACGAACTTCCTTTTCATCCATTTTCTTCAAACTAACAAAAGTTGCTTCACTAAAAATGTTCTATCCCAGAAACTAATAATCCAACAGCTGTGAAATTTGTATACATGTCTTTTAAAGGTTAGGATTAACTAAAAGTCATATGGATTCAATGCTAGTGTAGTAGGCATGGAGGGTGGAATTCAACATCTGTGGCGTAAAGACATATTAGATTCCTAAAACTACACCCCACGATTTGATCTCAACAAAGTTTGTGGAGATGAGATTCGATGAAAAATAAAAATATTCCTACCTAACCTAACCTAACCTAACCAACCGTCACTACCAATAATGGAAACATGGATGTGGGTATATAATCCTTGATATCATCTGTAATGATATCCAACTATTCGAGTTTCACCATTGACTTCATCAACAAAAAATTACGATTTAAGATATTTTCAGTCAGAAAATGTTATGAAACTCAATGGTACTACTATCACATGCTAGAAATCATACCTAAAACGGTAAGACCTCAGCTCGATACACATTTTTTAATAAACTGTCATTCGAGATGGCCTTCAAAACTGAATTTCATTTTGAAATGTTCCTGTTGTGAGTCATACAAAAAGTATAGTATTCCACTCGCGAGAAACTGGCATGACTTGCCTGAACTGCATTCTCACGAGTAGCGGCCACATTTGTCGCTCGTTTAATAATATACTATTTTATGACTATAATTACAATTTAGACAATTTCTGAGCTTACAGATATCCAGGATATATATTTTAATGACACAGATGATGTCCAGAATACATTCGAGTGTTCAGTATGCAGCTTCACACACCTGCTCAACTTAATGAGGCCCTCATTAAAATGGGAATGATGATAGTGACACAATAATTATATAGTAATTATCACTTCTCACAGTTACAAATGCTGCCTACAAGCTGGTCATTCATTAAACTTCATTTCGCCTATTCAAAAAAGTTTAACCAAATCAGGAAAATGAATGGCTTGAAATAACAATTAAAGGTGCTTATGGTAGTGAAGGCAGCGTTGCAGTCTGAAAAGAGATCATTTCATAAAGATTTGATTAGTTTAATCTTACCAAACAGTAGGTAGGTGTTTCCATTGCTTTCGCAAGTTCAGTATTACTCATCGTCATTCTTGCTGGTACTTCGAGGGCCAGGAATAGCAGGATTTTCAGCAGGAGTACTTTTTTTTTAACGATATCATCTAGATGGTGTTGGGAGAATTGACACTATTGCATTACGCCCTTCTGCTATCAATCATCAACGTTTTTTTCTGAAAAACTCTAATTATGAATGTAGTGCCAACTCAGTTGGTATAAACACGTTTGGGAAAACGGAATATACAGGACACTGTTTCAGAAAGTCTTCTGCTTCTTTGCTAGCAGAATCAGGAGCAAATATAACGGATATTAAGAGGCACGGAGGATGGAAGTCCGCAACAGTAGCTGAGGGTTACATCGATCAATCTATTTCTTATAAAAAGGCTATTGCTGAAAGAATAATCTCAACAGCTAGCTCCAGCGTTACAGCATCGTCCTCTTCACTCCTCACATAAGAATTGAATGTTTAATGCCCATGAAATTGTTAACTTGGATAGTTCAAATGTATTACAAGGCTCTTCAACATCGCAAAGTATTATTATCAGTAGTTGTGCTATTTGTACTTTTCATATGATGTTCATAAATAATAATAAGGTAATTGATGTATACAGTGTCACCATTAAAGTGCGCACCATATAAGAACCTTTTTTTTTCGAAAAGTTTCAATGGAGTTTAACTTCGGCACTTGTTTGTGCTTTAAATTTAACTTAAAATGATGCGGCCAACTGCGACCCACTGACGTTCAGTGTTTGTCAAATTCAACTTTTTTTGGAAAAATACCATTCGAAAAAATTGAAAACGTGCATTTATAGATCGAATTTAACAAAAAGTTACTTGAAAAAGTTGTGTCTACGGCAATTTTATATCAATATTTCAAATTTTATGCAACGAAGATGAAGTTAACGTTTTGCTCATTTTTGACAGATATCCCCTTTATTTTAAAAAACAAGTTCGCTTAATTGTCATCAATTCATGTACAAATAACTAACTCATCATGGAGTTTAACTTTCCTGAAACATTTTTACTCATACGGACATTTTTAGAGAGAAATTAAAAATTTGCTATAAAAATTTTAACATGACTGGTGCAAAGTTTCAATCACTTGGCTATTTTCTTAAACAAACCTTTGATTTCGAAAAACCAGAGGCAACTAAAACAAATGCAAATAATTTCGATAGAACTATTATTATTATTATAAATTTTAAACAACAATAATATTAAATATTATAGGAAATACAAATGGGTACAAGAAATTACTTATTGATCTAAAAGAGGTTGTCAAACACTTATAGCCCACATTTCAGTATGTCGTCCTCCACGTTCAATACAAATTATGGTCCTTCTACTGACATCTGTAACTGCATTTTAATAAATCGGGGATTTATATTTGCACAGCACTCGCGAATGGTATTTTCCAGATGTTGTATGTCAGTAAATGGTCTACTTCGGTACACTTTTTGTTTCAGGTAACCCCACAAGAAAAAGTCTAAAGGCGTCAAGTCGGGTGATGTAGGTGGCCAATAATGTTCCCAGTTACGTCCAATAACTTTGCCTTTGAAAATTTGTTGGAGGGACTGTTTACAGCAACCGTGTGATGTATTGTTGCGCCATCAAGCTGATACCATAGGTCGTATTTGATATTTAAAGGCATATTATCTTAAACTTCACTAACCTCATTATTCAAAAGGTTGAGATAACCGACGGATGATGGATTTTCCCTAAAGAAAGATGGCCCAATTTTTGGTCGTTGAGTATCCCTCACCATACATTAGTTTCAAAGGAATACTGATCACCACATTCAACTGTGAAATTGGGATTTTCTTGGGCCCACCATCGGCAATTTTGAGAACTTACCGTTCCATTTGAAGAGAACGTTGCCTCATCTGTCCATACAATTTTATACGGAAACTTTACATTTTCTTCTCTCTCTCCTTGAAACCAGAATGAAAACCCCAAACAGACATCAAATTCTTGTTCTTTTAATGTGTTAATAAATTTTGACTTGTAAGGCCAAAATTTATTCATTAATAAAAATGTTCTAACACTTTCTCTCTTGTAATCGGTATGTTTTATAATATTGGTTATGCTCGTTTGTCCGTGTTCAATAACTTTTAAACAAATGTAAAGTTGGGCCTCCTCATCATATTTACTTGGAGTGGGCCTTTTTCTTAAATTGATTTGCTACGGATCCTGTTTCTCTGAATTTTGACATTATCCTTGACACAGTAGTATGTTGAACATTTTTTCCTAACATTAAAAATGTTAGCTAGTTGCCGATATGGTGTATTCTCACCACTAATTAAAACTATTTCTATTCTTTCCTGCAGAGACAACATTATTGCAACAATAACTGTTAAAAATTTGAAAAGTAAATCAACAACTTGACACTACCATAGCATGCATTTTGTTTGTCAAGACCTACTTAAAAATTTTATTCAACGTGATTAAGCATCCTTACCGCCCCAGTTAGTGTTTATAAATAATCTGTAAATAGTGAATATTGAAATTTTAATGTAATTTCAACTCTAGTAATTTTAATGATACTTATTGCAGTTTTTGAGTTTTGTCTTTTTTCAAAATTGAAGGTACTGATGTTTGTTTAAGAAAATAGTCAAGTGATTGAAACTTTGCACTAGTCATGGTAAAATTTTTATAGCACATTTTTAATTTCTCTCTAAAAATGTCCGTATGAGTAAAAATGTATCAGAAAAGTTGAACTCCATGATGAGTTTGTTATGTATACATGAATTGATGACAATTACCGAGCTTGTTTTTTAAAATAAAGGGATATCTGTCAAAAATAAGCAAAACGTTAACTTTACCCTAGTTGCATAAAATTTGGCATATGGATATAAAATTGCCGTAGACACAACTTTTTAGAGTAACTTTTTGTTAAATTCGATCTAGAAATGCACTTTTTCAATTTTTTTCAAAATACCAGTTGAATTTGACAAACATGAACGTCAGTGGGTCGCAGTTGGCCGCATCATTTTAAGTTAAATTCAAAGCACAAACAAGTACCGAAGTTAAACTTCATTGAAACTTTTCGAAAAGAAAGTTTCCATATGGTGCGCACTTTAATGTGACACTGTGTAACATAATTTAATTGTATCTATATCTATTGTTCATAATGAAACTTCCTTGAAAATTGAATAATTGTTTTGTTTATTGCTATTCGATCGAAAAAATCGTGTAAAAAATACTTTTAACATTAGTGTTGAAAATATTGTCAACACGCTACTTTGTAAACATCATCTTTCAATACTCTTGACAACCATTAAAAATTTCACTTTTAATGACAGTTGTACAAAAAGAAAATATGTTTTCAATGAAGAAAAACCACCATTTCTGTTGCCTATTTTTGGATGTTCCAGTTTTTGGTCGTGTGCCTGCGCAAAACGTCACATTGCCGTTGCAGCAGTAGATGTCGACGTGTTTTACGGAGACAACTGAGCAGCAGGACAGGTATATTGTTCGTAATCAGAGGTGACACATTCAATAAAGTATGAAAATGTATTCTATGAAATATTCATATCTGACGGAGTTGCCATGGATATGAGCGTGTCATGTACGATTTTCCACAACGCTGCAGCCACTTGCAATATTCGCTGTTTGGCGCTAAGAGACAGGGGTGGACTCCAGAAATTTCCAGGGATAATTCCAATTCCAATTTAAATGTGATGTAGTAGTAGTAGTTTATTAATCACCACATTACGTGTATTTATGAAAGCATACTATAGAAAAAATGGGCGATCAATATAGATATAAGGAAAGGTTTGTCAAAACGAGTCTTATTATTGAATTTTTATCAGAGGAAACATAGGTACCGATGATTCACTTGAGTTTTTGGAAAACTTGTCTGCGAAACATCAATATCGGAATTCTGTCCTTTGAATATGGTCAAGATATAATGTATTTTGAGATACTCGGGCAAAATATGTTAGTGCATATATTTCTATATAGTATTAACAATATCGATATTATTTTTTCCTAAAAATTAGTGAATAATATTCTTTGTATACTACAAAAAAGACAGATTGAATATACAATCTAAAAGTAAAAAATCTCTCAACGCGTAAATGATGTAAAACATAAAAATTCTAATGTATTAACATATAAAACTATGAATGTTGTAATATAAAACACAAAGTCGTTTTGAATTAGAAGTATTCAAAATACTGGGTATCAATGAAAAATTTATATGAAAATTGAGACATTAATTAAGTAGAATTTATTCATGGTAATGTTATATTTTCATTT
The DNA here is from genome assembly GCF_025532065.1 of Leptinotarsa decemlineata. Classification (NCBI taxonomy): domain Eukaryota; kingdom Metazoa; phylum Arthropoda; class Insecta; order Coleoptera; family Chrysomelidae; genus Leptinotarsa; species Leptinotarsa decemlineata. The sequence goes on from NW_027412668.1 coordinate 1,356,561, forward strand.
GAGAGTCATTTGATCACTGAAATTTGGAATAACTTGAACATACTCCATTTTTATATGATCTGGAGCAAGATTGAATAATCTGGGTCCAATATATGTAGTTGATCTTTGTTCAATAGTATATTTAGGTTACTCGCTTTGAGTCGGGTTTCATATATATGTTGATAATTTTTCAACGTATTTCTGTTGTGAAATATAAATATTAAGACTCGTTTAAAATAAAGATATCTCAAACTCATCAGATCACAATAATTTTTATTGAAAAGGACACAATGTCTAACTCACCTCATTTATCAAATATTCTTTAGTTTCCTGGTCCATTCTGTCGCCGTAGTTTTTCCTCGGCTTTTCAAATGAACCAAACTCTATGAGATTTTGATCCAATAACTTGAACATTGTTCGATGTGGTTGTCGTCTTTCGGAATACATCGGAAGTTTAAATACATTTCCGATGTCTTAACTTTTCTTCATTCGTGATAGACATTTTTCGCCAAAAATTCAATGACTTGTACAATAACAAATTGTCATTGAGTGTATCAAATTGAAAGTCAAATTTCAAAACTACTTATGGATATTCACAAAATTTCATTTATAAACTACAAGAATGATCAGAATTATCAGGCCTAAGACTATCTGAGAGCAAGACAAACTGTATCCATTTCACGAAAAGACCCAAAGAAAATTTGCCTGAATTACAACTCAACAATGAAGATATTGAGTACGTCAAACATACAAAATTTCTGGGTATGATATTCGATCAAAAACTCAACTGGAATGAGTACATTACATACCTAAAAATGACTTGTCAGAGCGGTCTAAACATAATGAAAACTATTGCATCTAAACCACGGGATGCAGATACAAATATATTAATGTTGATCTATAGATCTTTAATTAGATCAAAACTGGATTATGGTTCTATAGTGTACAACTCCGCAGAAAAAGGGACCTTGAAAAAACTGGACACCATCCAAAACTGTGCTTTCAGAATTGCTCTTGGAGCATTTCACACAAGTCCGGTTGGAAGTTTATACTGTGAATCAGGAGAACCTCCATTAAGTATCCGAAGAAAACATCTCAGCCTCACATATGCTGCAGTTCAATCTAATCCAGACAACCCTGTTTTCCATAACGTAGACACAGTGCATTTGTAAGACATATAAAGCCACTGCACCATATATGAAAATTTATTGATTTGTATCACAAATTGACTTGTACACAGTCAATTTGTGATACAAATATAGGATGTACCTGAAAAAGTATTATAAAAACGCCTTTACAAACTGTGGTGAATAATTACGAAATCACACAATTCTCACATAACTGTTTTTTAAAAAGAGAGTATGTTGTTTGAAGCGAATTCTGAACACCCGTCACGTCTGTCCTACATAGCAGATCATGAAATACTCCAAAACCGAGCTGTACGCTGGTGCAAAACGAAATCCACCCCTGCATTCTTCTCGACCGACACGCCGAGAAAACAACTGACAGTTATTGCATTTTCAACGTTGTTCGCTTCCCCTTTCCACCCCTCAGCCCTTCGCAGTGCTGGTACGGCCGCGCGATAATAGCAATCATCGTAATGGCAGTGGAGCCCTCCCCGCAGCCCTCGAGCCCTGTGTAGCTCATTTACCGAATAATTCTAGCTCGTTTCCGAAATATCAGGAATATTGCGGGACGGTTGACGCAAGCTTTGCTGGTGTTTATTGCCGGAGAGACACAGTGGAAAATTGAATCGATATAATGGGGATGTTACAGGAACGACAAGTCTATATTTGATGACTTTATCTAGGAGTGGAGGTGCTTCTTTTCATGATGAAAAGTGTAGCTTTTCTTCAATAGATAGAGTTATAGAAAGAGCTATATCAATTATCAGCGTACTCTCAGAATAAAGGACTACCTCGAAACCTTCGATTTGATGACAGAGTGCCAACATGGATTCAGGAAAAACTACTCAACAGAAACCGCAACGCTAACTTTCACACAACACATACATGACTTAATTGACGATAAAAATATTGTTGTAGGAGTCTTCTTTGACTTGAGCAGGACCTTCGACACTTTGAACACTAAATTTGTAGCAGACAAATTCTTCAACCTTGGGATTCGTGGTAATGTAAATCAATTAATTGTTTTTTTTGGCGAATATATTTTTCCAGGTAAAACAGAATAACATCAAGTCGGATAAATTTTCGGTTACAACAGATACCCCTCAGGGCAGCGTTCTTGGGCCACTAATATTTTTATTATATGTAAATGATCTTCCTCTCAATATAAGTCATGAAAAAATATTTCTCTATGCAGATGACACGTCTATCATTCTTTCTAGTGAAACATCTGACGATATGACACAAAAGGTAAATGCTGTTCTAATCGAATTTAATGGGTGGTGAACAAGAACAGACTCATTGTCGACCAGAACAATGTCGACCAGAACAAAACGTATACATGCAATTCACGAATTCATCGAGAAGTCAACATAATCTCAATCTCAGTTTCCAAAATAAACCTTTAGAACTGACCAGCTCGACAAAATTCTTAGGAACTATGGTTGACTCACTCCTCACATGGCAAGAACATATAGAATATATATGCAAGAAATTGAATCAATCATACTATCTGATGAAATCTCTCAAGTGCAAGTTAGATACAAATTCACTAATATCAGTTCATTATGCCAAATTTCACTTGATCATGTATCACAACATTTCGGTCTGGGGACTAGCTACTGAATTAGACAGGATTTTTATAAAACATAAAGCACTGCTGAGATTGATATTTCATTTAGACTTTAGAACTCCATGTAGAAATATATTCCAACAAAATAAAATATTGACAGATGCAAGTTTGTACATTTTAAAACATTGACATATGTACATGAAAATAAAAGAACTTTTCCAAACAAAAACAGAGATGCATAGCTATAATATAAGAAGAAAAGATATGATCATAACACGAAAACATATTCACGCAAAATATGAAAAATCTCCTAAATTTGCCGGCCTTCGAAGGTATAATTTACTGCCAAACGATATAAAGACTCTGTCTCCTCATATCTTGAAAAAAATTGAATTATATTATATATTAATATATATATATATATATTATATATATATTATATATATAAAATCTAGAAAGGTTAATGCAGTCAAGCTGCTGGAAAATAATTCCATGAAAATCAAAAAATAAATAGATAAGTACTCTTTGATCATTCCCATATTGATTTCAATTTAAGAGCCACCGGTATACAGCTGTTTCAGCCTATTGGGCATCGTCAGTACCGGGCAGGCGGTCCTCGATTGAAGACAAAATGAGAAAAAACCAAGAAAGTACTTGATAAAAATAGCTGCGTAAACGCAAGCGAAACATAAGTGGAACCACCTATTGGTGTGACACCCAAGTCAACTTGCCAAGTTTTTATGTCAGTGTTGGTGGTTTGACCAATCAACCGACATTTCTAGAAACATGTGGATTCGTTTTCCGATGGCATTTCAGGTTAGCTTCCCAAATTTCTGCTACCGCAGTTGTCGGTTGATTGGTCAAACCACCAACACTGACATAAAAACTTGGCAAGTTGACTTGGGTGTCATACCAATAGGTGGTTCCACTTATGTTTCGCTTGCGTTTACGCAGCTATTTTTATCAAGTACTTTCTTGGTTTTTTCTCATTTTGTCTTCAATCGAGGACCGCCTGCCCGGTACTGACGATGCCCAATAGGCTGAAACAGCTGTATACCGGTGGCTCTTAAATTGAAATCAATATGGGAATGATCAAAGAGTACTTATCTATTTATTTTTATATATATTATATTATATATATATTATATATATATATATATTATATATATATATATATATATATATATATGCTGAACTGGTTTATGTGAAATTAGAGATAATATCACATACACGGATCAAATACCCGGAAAAACCAGTTCAGCATATTCATTCAGCATATTCATTATGACTTATTCCATCTACACATTATGTAGCAAAAAGGATCAATAAAATCTATCTAGCTAGCTTTTTAACTCACAACATGAGAAAGACTGTTTGAAATATGATTGAAAATAAAATTTGAAAGTTTCCCATCCTTCCCCTGTGTGGAAAAAATTCAATTCAAGGTCAAAGGTCAAATACATTATTTGATTTTCAGCAAAACGGTGAGTTTTATCATAAAATACTTCAGACAAAATTGTAGATCATAAAATTATCTACAAATGTTTGAATACTTTTTTCCTACGAGCCACCATTTTTGAGATATAACGGTTCAAAAAGTTGTAAAATTTGTAACCGTCATAATGCATGAGTACCTATGCCACGTATATATATCTCTGTAGTTGTAATATATGTTAAATATTTTTTCTATCGGTCATTGTAACTTACACAACATCTACATCATCTACATCAATTGATATTTTATTTGATGAAAATATGACAGTTCCAACCAGTCAAACAAAAGTTTCTTACGAATACTCACAACAAGTCTCGGTTCATTTCAATGTTGAAAGGAAAATTTACTGCTGAAAATATTTCGGTGAAACAAGATAATAATGACGCTGATGTATTGTATAATTGAAACAGCAATAGAGCAATTCAATTTGACAAATACAACTATTGTTGTTGGTGAAGATGTAGACTTACTCGTTATAATCACTGCTCAAACTCCAACTGAAAAAACTATTTTCTTCCTAAAACCAGGTAAAGCTCAAGCAAGGTGTCAAAATCATGTACTATTTTTACACGCAATAACTGGCTGTGATACGATATCTGCATTTAACAAGAGGGGTAAAATAACGGTTTTCAAAATGTTTGAAAAACAAAATTAGGTTCAATGTGCTGAAGTTTTCAAAAACTCGACAAGAATTTATCACTAACGACATTTTCTTTCTTCTTTCTATATATGGAGCTCCTAAAAAAACTACCTGCTCATATAAGTACAGATATGCGTGTTTCGTCAAAAATACCAAAAGTACAATTACCTTGTCTTCCTCCAACCTCAGTTGCTGCTCATCAACCAAGTACAAGTGTCACTTGGTTATCAGCTAGACTCTACAGACTGGGGTTGGAAGTTGGTCAACAATTTATTAGAACTAGTCCAAACTTTACTTCCACCTGCGCCGGAAAAATTGTTGAACACAATTTTTTGCAACTGCAAAAAAGGGGTGCAGTGCTAAATGTGGTTGCAATAAAGCCGGACTGTTTTGTTCTCTGGCATGTACACATTGTCAAGCCTGTCGTGCTCTAATATTGAATAGTAGTTGTTTACAGCTGATTCTCGGCCTCCCCCCACCACTATGACGTATTAATTGCTTTTTTTATTGGTTGTTGTTTGGTGAAGTTTTTTTGTTGTGCAGTGAAGTCAAGGCATTGTGACCTTGAAGTGTCTGGTGCATGGATCGTTCAGATTTTTTTTTTTCATATGAGATTTTGTGTGTTTATGTGTGTGTGTAGGAGAATGCACGGTACAGGGTTTCATCATGTGCTTGTTTGTCTATGTACAAACATACGTCTGCATACTTCGAAGATCCTCCAAGTAATAAATGTTCCATCGGTGTTAGGGCACCAAGTTAGTAGTGGAGTGACGTCACAGCAATAACCGTTCAACGGCTAGAGAGCGACATGTTCACTCCACGACGTGTGGCAGAGTAATGCGTATTCATCATCGGTCTGCCTCACCTCTCCTGAAGCGATGAAGGTTCGCTCTAGCCCCGCTATCGATGGTGACACAACGGCAGCCGAGGACTGTTTGCCTAGCGTCTACCCTCTCCGAGACCGCAACGACCACTGCTTGCTCGTACCGGCAACTGTTATCGCATCAAGTTGGGAGATGGGCTTGGCTGTGACGTCAGGCATCTCTAGTGGATAGCAACTAGCAATGTGAATCTTTCACGGTTTCATGGTGGGGGTGACTCACACTGTTTAATATAAAAGAAATGCCTGGCACACTATGAAATCAGTAGACGAATATATCTGCAGCAGTTAGCAATTGGTAGAGTGTTATTCAGTTCGTAATAGAAGGAAGACGGTGAGTGTATTTGTCTGTTGGAAATTGTTTATATTTTCATATATATTTTCATCATGTCCGTTTCAAAAGTAGACTTGAATAAAATTAATAATTTGATTGTACAGGAGGTTGAAATACTAGAGCAAAAGGCCTTATCATCATTGCCAATTGATGAAGTGTACATAATTAAAATATGTCAACTTATTCTACACGATTTGGTAAATCAATTTTATTAACTTTGCAAGATGTGAGCAATGATAAATTATTTAAAACATGGCTACCAAAACGTATTTCGTTGCAATTCAGTGATGACGATATATCTTGTATCAACTCATCAGGTGGTAAATATACGATGATGCATTTAGGACAGAGCCAACAAAGTTTTGCTGGCATGAAAACGCGATCTCTAGTCAAATTCAATATGATTGAATAATAGTAATAATTTATAGTGAATTTCTTTAGGTCATAGCTTACAAAGTTTTTTTTTTTGGTGTGAAAACGATAACTCTAGTCAAATTCAATATGATTGAATAATAATAGTAATTATAATGAATTTCTTATTGTTTTATTAATATTCATATATTAGATGATAATTATATGGAAATATAAACATTACTAACTTAGTTGAATACACTCACTTTGTAACTACAAGTAAAATGGGAATGTGAGTATTATATCACTGAAAAATTGGAGGTTGCTTATTGTTTTTTTTTTGTTCGATTTCAGTTCCACCATTTAAAGATGTGGATGCAGTACGCAAGTCAAGATTGGGTCGATATTGTAGATCTCAAATCATCGGTTCAACATTTGTCGTCTAAATTGAAGGTGTTGGGTGATGGAGCCGAACATGCAAGCGTTTATGATATGAGTGTATGCTATGATGAAAAACAAATCGAATTATGCCTTCGTGATGCTGAGAACTATTGGAGTGGTGCAGAAGTTTGCAACAAATTTTTGGATAATGAATTGGAATTGTGGCAACTTTGTGAGGTTATGATTGAACTGAACCTAAGAAGATTCCTGTATAGCCTCCAACCATACTTGCCAGAATGGATTATTCATCACTTTGAATTGAATGATGAAAATCGAGAGGAAATTGAAGATGGTCGCGAAAATGATGATTATGAGGAAGAAGTTATTTTAGATAGTCTGTATGTTCCTGTGAATCATAAATAATGTCAAATAAAAAACTTTGTATTATTTTCATGTTTTATTTATTTAAATCTGATGAAATACAATAGAAAATGATTACAAAACAATAAATATGATATAAAATACAATACATGATATAAGTCAGTTACAAATAAAAAAAAAAGATCATAAAACAGTACATGATAGAGTGAAAAAAAAAGTGTCAATATCTGCTATGAACTGAACCATCCAATGCATTGTATGTTAAAACTGTATCATGCAAAATTAATGCATATACTTTAGTGTTGTCTGGAAACTTGGTCTTCCTCGTCTCAAACTCAATCTTTATATCAATAGTTGATGATTTTGTTGCATTCGGTTGATGGGAACAATCGATGACGAATAGTGGATTCTCTCTAAATTGTCCAATGTCCATCAGAGGTTCACTCATATCTTTATCATAATAACTTCGCTGGAAACTCTCAAAAGCATAATAAGCAGGAGCATCAAGTTTTTTATCGAAATTCAAATTCCAACGCTCATATGGATAAACTTCAGAATTCAAGTATACTCGAATACTATTGATATCAGCAGTTGTGAATTTTGTAATATCTTGTGTTCTATCTTCAGATGTGGTAGTACTTTGGAATGCGATGATGACAAAACGAGGAGTTTCCAATGCGTTAGTTGTTTTGATGGCCCATATGTCTGAAGAAGTCCCACGTAATGATGGTAGTTCATAGAGGTCCCACATACGATACGCCAACTTGATTTTGGCATTCAGACCGCTTTTGTTTATTCTACTCAAAAGTTTGAGCTTGTGTTTATCATCTGGTACAATATGCCTTATTTTCCATTCGATTTTATTTATTTCCAAATCAGCATCAACCTCACCTATATATGAGTTTTTGAATGATCGAGCGATAATCAAAATCAATTCCTGTTTGGCATTCAAGATACTTTTGTTGTAATCTTCAGCAAAACCCATCAAATATTTCAGTGGTAGTTTTCCACTAAAAACATGACTGTTTGTATCCAAGATATCTTGCTTCAATTGTGAAAGTCCCCAACCAGATGTCAATAATGTGTTAGCATGAGATTGTCCAAATGATATCATGGTTTTCATTGTAGATGTTATCCAGGTTTTCTAACAACAGCCACTTGTTCACCTCCCATTTCATAACGAATTTCGTCAAAGAGAAATGCAATTGCATTATTCGAGAGATAGCATGTTTTCGCTACATCTTTGGGGGTGAATTTACCTTCTATGTAAATGAAGCTCTCGGCAATATCTAGTATAACATCTTGATTATTGATTGCAATTCTGATTTCATCCGAATTCCTGAATAGCGGTGATCCATAGGGCTTATATGTGTGCTCATGTAAACTTATGAGAGAATGATCGAGCACTGGTTCATTGAATATATTCAACTTTTCATTGTTTGTTTCGAGCACCATTGTTATTTTCTCACTTTCAATCCAATCGATTTCAAAAATTTAAGATCACTCACAGACAGAGCGTTATGTGCTAACTGTTTAGCATACACTTGTGGAATGAGCTTCTTTTTATGCACACCTTTCTTTTTGATAGTGCAACTCGTTTGGGATTGTTCAATGCGATTTTGTCTATTATAAATGAAACCCATAACAACAGTTATTCGATTTTCTTCAATTCCAAAATAATGAAAATCTCTTCTTCACTTCCAAAATCGATAAGGTTATTTTTTTCATCCAAAATACGCACTGTAATGTTGTGAATCAATTGACGACCTTCTGGACTGACAGGCATATATATAATACTGTGTGGTTCTTTAGTGAGATTGTAGCCAGGTTCAACATCAATATCGAATGAGAAAAGAATGTGGGATTCTTCACCATTTATATATGAACCAGATATTATATTGCAATCTAAGCGGATAAGTCTCACAGTTGTAATGTTTATTGGTAATGATGATTCATGTATCTGATTTGGTGGAAATATTTCATGAGCGAACCCCATCATTTCTGCTATTGAATTTGGATGTGTCAGATCAATTTCATATTTGGATCGCATTTCACATTTGAATGTATTATTATTGGCGTGTAGATAGAAAATATCATCTGCAACGACATCATTTGGTTTTTTATCATGAAACAATCTGAACATGATATGTTTCTGTATGACGGCATTGATCTCTTCTATTTCATAAGCACCACATGGAATTTCAATTGTCAACTTTTGGGGTATCGATGAGTTGTCATTACTGATTCTAAAACTAACTAAGTTATTAGCTTCAGTTATATTATTGATTGTATTGCACCCATAGAATCCCAAAAGTCCTAATCCATAACGACTGTTCCTATCCAATTCAATTGGTGGAAAAAAATCCGCACTCAAGACACTTGTCCCGACAGCTTGTAGCTCGAACTTTCGTGACATGACTGATGAATATTTTGAAACACATTTCAATTTATTATTGTACACAGCAACAGCACATTTGAGACAATTTACACTTTTTGGAAGGTGTTGTATTGTAATAAGTATCATTTTTATTGATACCAATATTCACATCCTCTATATTACAAATACAACACATAGATTTCCGAGGTATAGGACCGTCATTAACATCCGATTCTGAATTTTGATCGTGGTGGTGGTGCTCATAACAATATCTATGTTTCATTATATCGATGTCATCTTGCAGATGCTTAGGCAACTTTTCCCAAACATATGCAATCTCATGTGCAACACATGCAAGTATCACTTCCTTAGGCATATTTGCAAGCATCACTTTATCCATTTTTTTCAAGGTACCATATTTTGAAAACATTCTAAGTGAAAACCCCATTCCCTTGATAGCCTCCCGATCCAGTTTTGGTGTTGAATCCATTTTTATTTGGAAAATTATTTAGAGAGAAACTGCAAGCACAAGTGACCACAGAGAACTGTATTAAATTTCTGTTGTCGATCATAGTTATATTTGATTTTTACATTCGAACATTTTCGAAAGAATCGAGTCAATTCCAATGGTGGGGGTAGATCTCCAAAACTATCGAAATATGTGACTTCTTTCCCACATTTTTTATATGCCACCCAATGTGTTCCTGGTCCACTTATTCCATCTAAATTAACAATAGCTGTCTCGTTTTGTTTTGGACCTGAAGATGGTAATCTATCACGCATAAAAACACCACGAAAATGTGGAATTTTCATTTTTTGTGCATAATAACTGAGATCGAGATCAGTAAGAGGCCTCTGAGGTAGGGGTTCAATTAGTTTTTTGTTTTGTTTGTGGCTTTGTATGGTTTTAAATATAGTCCTAAACCTTTACGGTATGGTTTGAGATATATTCCACTTCCGCGTTTGCCTAATGCTACAGCCTCCATGGTTTATTGTGACGATTGGCTTCCATTAAAGCCGCTCTGCTGGCTTTTGCCGAATTCACGGCCTTGGTAATACCAGCAGCAGCTCCCGCCAAACTTCCTAGTGCGGATAGTCCAGCAAAAATTGGTATCAATGGTAAAAGTCCACCGATCTTGGGAACAGGAATTATGCGTGGTGTGCGGATTTTCTTCTTTCCACCGGCAGCTTTAAGGTATTTACGTGCCGCCTGCAATGCCACAGTGATAGCTTTTTTGCTATTATTCGTCACAAATTGATTCCCACCAGCTTTCTTCAATACATTTCGCACTTTATGGACTATCCCAGCACCAAATGCAACTTTTTTAATTTTATTTTTCTTCGTTTGTTTCCTCTTACATTTTTTCTTATTGGTACTACAACCCATGCCCATATGTCTTTTCGCTTTCATAATGTTGGTGACAAGTAATGCAGCTGCTCTTTCCCCAATACTCGCGTCCTTCGATTTAACCCTATCCCAAGCGCTGTATTCAAGTTCTTTGTCGGCTAAATGTCTTGCTGCAAGATCGGATGGATGCTTAGAATATTGAATATCGTGTTTTTTGCATTCAATATCTAATTTATTGATTCCAGGGTCGTTACGAGCTAAACGTTGTTTCAATTTTGTACCCGGTCCACAGTATTGATAACCTCCGGTAGATGTAATTCGAAAGGAAGTTTGTTTATTAAATCATTAACAAAACCACAACCTCTTTTAATTTTACGATCACTTTCAATACGTCCGTATCGTTTGATGGTACACATTGAAATGAATAAGCTAATAACATTTATATAGTCTCCAACCACGGCACGATGCGCATTGTAAAACAGAAAGAAAAGTTTGCTGTAGATAATCTAGATGAGAAATTTGGTTGTGGATTGAATGGACAAAGGGTATTCAGACATGGTCCACTACTTCCATCATCAGTTCGAGGACTCATTATAGGACCTTCAAATTGTGGAAAGACGAATGCAATGATATCACTATTAACACATCCACAAGGACTGAGATTTAGAAATGTGTATCTCTATTCGAAATCACTCAATCAACCTAAATATCAGTACTTGCGAAGTGTTTTGGAACCTATAAAAGGATTAGGTTTTTATACATTCAGCAATAATGCAGAATAGTGGAACCCTCCGACGCTAAGCCTAATTCTGTTTTCATTTTCGATGATGTGATATGTGAAAAGCAAGATATTATTAGATCATATTTCTGTATGGGACGTCATAAGGATGTTGATTGTTTTTATCTAGCACAGACATATTCACGGGTACCCAAACAGTTAGTGCGTGACAATACCAATTTCATTATAATGTTCAAACAAGATGAGACGAATTTACATCACATTTATTCAGATCATGTTTCACCCGATGTAACATTCAAACAATTCCAATTGATGTGTGTTAAATGCTGGGAGGACCAATATGGATTTCTAGTCATTGATAAGGATAGAAAAATAGATGAAGGTAGATATCGCAAAGGATTCGATAGTTTTATATACCCATGATCTTGTTTTTGGAACTTATTCGATCACTGAATATTGTAGTGGTCACTTCACCAACGAATTAAGCTTTAATTCAAAAAAAGGGCATTATGAATACAAAAAAAGATCCTGAAAATAAAAACAATGAAATAATTTGAAACGTCAACTAGTAGAGACAACAGAAGCTGTCAGGCAGAAATTCAACTCTATCAAGAATGATAATATTGAAAATCGTACGACACTTGAAAGATTGTATGAGCCCATAATGAAACCATTGAATGTTTTATCATCAAACGCTACTTCTAAATCACCAGTGTTATCACCAAATCATGGAACTGTTCAATCTACTTCAAATTATCCCATGAGTACTCCAATAGGAAGAAAACAATCTTTTGGTAGTGTATCATCTGTGAATAGTGACACGAGCACACTTCAAGACGATATGAGAACAACTCTATTCGAAACACCATCATCGTCCCACATCGATTCCTCGGATCCTGACATCTCACCTGTTATGAATGAAAGTGGTGAAGATGTTTTGATGAAACATTTGAATAATATAAAATCTAGAAATCCAGCATATGATGGAACATTTGGCGTACGTATGGATCCAATTACACAAAAGCTGAAAATGGGAAGTCTAGTGGTAAATTTCAAAGATGGAAACATTTCATTTTGGGATGCTAATAAAGTGAAAAAATATGAATGCGCAGGTAGTCCAGAATTGTATGATATGATTTTTTTGAAGAATCCACAAGATGTTGATAATGAAGAAACTCGTCAAGTATATTCCAAAATATTGAAAATAACGAATGCTCCATATAAACAATATCATCTGAAGAATGGTTTTAAAAATACAAATTCTAAAAAATTTCGTGAAGTTATCAAACCTCTATTAGACTCACGACAATATCCAATAAGAAGTAGAAGTAAAATTGGTGGAGCACTCAAACGAGTGAAAATGGAGAAAATATATAATTCTAAACCTGTGAATTATGTGTACTGGAATTCACCGAAAGAGTTAGTTGCTCGCCTACGACTATTGGTAGCTTCAAAGTCAGCCGGACATACCGGACATGATAATGAAATAATTTCAATAATTGAAGAATTACGTGAAGAAGGTATAATATATTAACATATTCACATGTAATGATCACTGTCACATCATCATTCAATGCAGTAACATTATCACCTTTTCTCTTTAATCATATTGAAATAGAATGACTAATGAAATAAGTGATGTCAAACGACAAGTTGTTAATGAATTACATAAACTGCAAGACGTAATTTTCGTAGAAGAATAACCACCATCAAAGGTTTTGCAGATCTATGGCAAATAGATTTAGCTGAACTGCAACCTTATGCAAAAAGTAATGAAGGATACCGATATATACTTGTAGTGATAGATTGTTACTCCAAATATCTGTGGACTGTAGCAGTTAAAGATAAAACAGGTAGTACAGTAACTAATGCAATGAAACATGTACTGAAAGAAGCCAAATACTCCCCCAAACACATACAAAGCGATCAAGGGAAAGAATTTTTCAATAAAAGCTTCTCATCTCTCATGCGAGAATATAATATCAATCATTATTCAACATTTAGCACAAAGAAGGCAGCTACAGCAGAAAGAGTGATTCGTACAATAAAGGCATGGGCTCTACAAGGAATTTTCGATGAGAGGTCACCACAAATGGCTTGATATTCTTCCAATTATAACTAGTAGATATAATAATAAAGTTCATCGTACAATAGGTATGGCACCCATCAATGTTGATTCAACAACAAAATTAAAATTCAAGGGTATCAATGGAATTGGAGGAAGACAAAGTAAACCCAAATTCCAATTAAATGATATTGTACGTATAAGTAAATACAAACATATTTTTGAAAAGTCTTACACTGCGAATTTTACCACGGAGCTATTCAAGATTGTTAAAATTAATAAAACCATCCCAACGACTTATAATCTTGAAGATATGAATGAACAGCCGATTAGAGGATGTTTTTACGAAGAAGAGTTATTACGAACCGAGAATCCTGACGTATATCTGATTGAGAAGGTGTTGAAGAGAAGAAAAAATAAAGTATATGTAAGTGGTTAGGCCTTCCTAGCGAACAAAATTCTTGGATTGATGAATCAAATATGGTTTAAATGTATATATAGTGACTTTTATGAATAAAGTAATATTAAAGTTCATTATTGTTTTCATTTCAATTATAAGTATGTGAACTGAAAAATATTGCAGCGGTAAACATTGCCCCAGCCATTCGCAATGTTCTGTGTATACCAAACCAAATTAATTGTATACTCCATTCCCGCTTATATTTTTCAACTCACGATATTGAAAACACATTATCATTCCCAAAACTAATCGCCGTCACTTTGAAATGCAGTATCCAACTCTTTTTGCCAATTATCTCTCACTGATAATGCTGTCTCATAAAGCTTAGTCGACTCCTCAAGCTCAGCCTGAGCTTGCATTCTCGAACGTTGATGGAATTGCTTATCTTTACCAATTTTTGAACGGAGTTCATCAGCATCTTTAGACATTCTAGCCAATTCAAACCTTCGCTAATGCAATCTTGGCATCTAATGCTTCAAGAGTTTCATTATTAGCATTAATAGCTCGCTCACTCTTTTCAAGTTCAGCAATAGTCATCTGTGCCTTTACAAGACGGCATTTTGCTTTCCTTTTCATTTCCCCAAACCGATGGAGGGGGCTGAAAGAAGATAGCGGTTCAGCTTTCAAATCACTCTTCATTTCTTTAGGAGTACCTTTTGGCTTCCTCTTCGATCTGTCACTTTTCGTTGCGGGTTTTTTCTGTCGCACAACACTTTTGGATTCTTTCTTTTCTTTAAAGTCAGTGACAATCGATGAAGATGCCTTAGTAACCTTCCTCTTGATTGTTCTAGATTTCTTATCAACACCAAGAGGAAGGGTAGATGAAGAGTGTTTGAGTGATGATAATTGCGAAACGATCGGATTTTCAATAATAATTTGCTCATTTGGTTCTGGCACATCTGCAAAGTTAACGAAGTCGTTAATATCAAAATCATTTATCGAATCTTGACTCGATAAATGTAATACTGGAATATTTTCAAAATCAGTCTGATCGATATCAACAAGTGGTGAACCATCTTCAGCAATCAATAGCGGCATAGAGCTCATGATTATTAAGGTCTGAGGAATGATATGTGATAGCAATAGAATGTGGATAGGAAAGGTGATGATGTTACTGAGACCTCACCATTTATAGAAGAAAATAAACTAGCGCATGCGCTCTTTCATCAACTGGCACATGCGCTCTCTCACTAAACTATTCACGCATGTAACAATCTTTGTCATTTAAGAGGAAAACTTTGTGTTGCATGCATGTATTTTTTAAATGTTAGAAAATAATACAAATAAATTCAAAAAATATATATATTTATTAATAATAGAGGACAATAACGATAATAAAAAATGAAAAATGTTAATATGTCTCTGTGGATGTGGAACGTTCTTTGACTCTATTCCTCAATAGTTGTTGCTCGTGCGTCAAACACCAACATTGAAAAAAATGGATTCTCCTATTGGGGTAGAGTTGACCAACCTTCTCACACAGATCCCAAGTACTTCTACATGCATTGCATACATGATTCCAACAATTCATGGAATATGTATCACAACGCAAACAACGTTGCAGTGGAGTTGGAACGGCAGCACAGGTACCACAAATATTTCTACAGATACCTATATTGTTAAATATTATAGGTTCGGAACACTTCAGACACTGTAACTGTTGTTGACGATAATCCGATTTTGTTCGCTTCGGTGGATGAGAAGGAGGCGATAGTTGAATCCGCAACACGCAATCACTACACATACCAGTACATGGATTGATTGAATCCTTAGGTCTACTTATTTGACAAAAGTAGCACACAATAGCCCTGCAATCATCATTGGGTAGACACACACTTTTGGTTTTTCATTCCACTCTTTTGGAAACGGCATTTTACTAATTCGATTAGAAATATTAAGAGATGACTTACAGAAACTCTGAATGCTCTCTCCTATACCTACGATCTCTATTTATACGAATCAACATCATGTGGAAGTATAGTGGGATAACTTCTCCTACTATTCCACTCTATACGAGTCAAGTGGGAGTCGCATCACCTCCTATATAAGTTGACTTGCAAACCTAGAGTTCATTCATTCACTCTCTACAACTGTGAGCAAACAACAACAAGATGAATTCTGCAAAAATAAATGCTGCATTAAATAGAATAGCTGCTGTTGATGAAAACAATTGGATAGACGAATCAGATGATGAGGATGTCAATGTTCCGCTAGAGGAAGTGATAGTTGAAGCAGAAGATGTTGGAGTCGATGAAGATGAGATAGACGAAGTTGAAAACGAGGCCAACCAAAGCGACGAAGATGATGACGTGATGGAGTTTGAGAGGGTCATGGATGAAGAAGGAGATGATGAAGGGATAGAAGCTGACACAACTGAAGGTGATGGTGCTATGAGGATCGGTATGCGAACACTCAATGTCAGTGAGACACTGGAAGATCCCTTGGATTTGTATTGTGCATTGGATGCATACGTATTGATCAGCACAATAGATGGAGAGAACAAAAAACTATGTTGGTGCTGCTTTCGGTTTTATTCGCATAGAAACAATAATGGAGGGTGGTATGCCCATGTCAACACCCACAACACTGTCTCAATTATGGAAATGGGACAGAATTGGTGTGAAGCTTGCGAGAGGCCACTAACAAACTTCACCCGAGTATCTACATGTATTATATGTAATAATGTCCAACCTGTGGCACAATAACCGTGGACCTACTGGTCAAAAAAAAACAACAGCCCTTTTCAGGGCTACATTATTCACACAAACAGTAGTTAGTTGTATTAGTATTCATAGATTATGTGACAAATGAATACTTTGACTAATAAAAGTCTAAGTTGGAAATTTGTTAGTCTTTGAATATCTATACATTATATGACAAATAAATTACTACTTTGACTGAAAAGTCGAAATTTGGAATTTGATAGTCATTGAATATCTATGCATATGATGAGTACTACTTTAAATGAAAGTTGAAGTTGGCATTTGTCAATCATTCATATGCATATATGATGAATACTTTCACATACATATATTTCGTTTGAGATTATAATGTTAACATAATGTTAACAATGGTATGAATCTGTTTCTGTTTGAAAGTATAATGGTAGCTCTGAAAAGAGCTATTTTTTTATTGTTTCAGTCTTTAATTGTAGCCCTGAAAAGGGCTGTTATTTTTTTATTAATCCATGCAATGATATGGACTAACGCTCCTCATCATCAGAAACAATAATTATGGTATCGTCATCTGAATCAGATGATATACTAATGATATCATCCTCATAGTAGTCATCTGAATCAGATGATATACTCATGATGTCGTCGTCGTCATAATCAGCTGAATCAGATGATATACTAATCACATCATCCGCATTATTATCGTCAACAGCATCTATGTCGTCCTGAATACCTTGTTCCACTCGTTCTGCGAAATCATCAGGAAGATCATAGATTCGCTGCAGAAATTGAGCGAAGGTTGTACTCAAATGATCAGACGTTGAATCTATTTCATGTACTTGGATGGGTCCTGTACTCGACATTGTGGAAGAATGATATAGAACTGGGATTGTTGCTATATTTATATTGGAAGAAATGAAATGGAGGGGGTGAAATGTAGAACAGTGTTTGAGATTCGAAAACATCAAGAATGAAACTCTGAGCGATTATTAGGAGAAATTCTAGTGATTATTATGGAAAAAAAAAATAATAAGAGGGAGAGGAAAGGGAGGAAGACACTGCCCCAGCCTCGCAGTGCCTCGTGTACACCAACCAAAAAGTGTGTACTCCGTGGAAGGAAAGGAAAGGAAATGATGGACGAGTAGATGATTATATGTCATCATCGGAATTGAGGACATCATCATCGATTAGGATTGGGGATGGCGGAGGACTATCCTCGATGAGGATAGGGGATTGTGGAGGACGTCTAACGTCAAGCTCGTCATCAGCATCATCACCAGAGTCGTCGTCGTCATCATCATCGTCGTCGCTACTCATTGGGACAATGTCATCATAAGCAGGGTCCCACCATCCGTCAGGATCTGGATATTCCGAGTCATCCAAGTGTCCTTCGTCACTGCCAGTGACATGTTGAACTTGCATTCCTGATGTCGTGATCCCGGTATTCGTATGGCGGACTGTGGGGTTCCGTGGTGGAAGAGACTACCTGTACCTGGCTGTTATCCCAGTAATTGAAGTTGTACCCCTGATCCGGGCAGCTATAGGGTTCGGAGGTTGAATCGGGTTCCATCTCGATGCTAGCTGATCAACTGAATGTTTCATCAGATGATTTCTACTTTTATACTTTCGAGAGGGAGTGGGAGAGGAGTGGAACATTGAGTAGGGGTAAATTGTAGTGTGACATAAGACATATTCAATGAGTAGGGGTAAATTGCAAAGTGACATAAGACATATTCAATGAAAGAGATACTTGAATGGATAAAATACAAATGAAATATACTTGTCGATTTCACTATGAAACATGTCTATTTTTTATTTTTTAAATTTTCTTCACATGAAATTATTTACAAGTGATTAGAGGACACAAAAATTGATGTGAGGTATTTGTCTAGAAGAACTTGGAATTGAAATAAAAAAAATAATAATAATAATAAGAGGAAGTGAAGAAAAATGCTCCAACCATCGCATTGTTCAATGTGTACCAAACCAAAAAACAGTGTTACACCTTTATTTCACTTCCTTTTCCTTTATTCAATATAAACTTAACAAATATAAACTTAAAACTACCATAATTAAATACTCCTAACTAACCTAAAACTAATCTTACATTTACACTTCATCTACAAAAAGAGTGTCCATAACTGTCACTATTTTTTTGTACAGCTTTATCGAAGAGGTCTCTGCTTTACACCTTTCTGCAGAGATGCATAATTCCGATCTATTTCGGCCATTTCCTTTTGGATTTCCCTCCGTCGGTTATCCATTTCAGCCATTTGTCGCTTCATGGTAACCAACGCGGCCTCGCTAGATCGGGCAGCTCGTTCTGCTTTCTTGCATCTCTGCAGAAAAACACTCATCTTTTCACTAACCTCTCCGATAGGCTGTGGCACCAACACCTCAGGATCCGCCGGTGTCGCTGGCAGCGGTGGTAGTCGCGTCACCAACGGCGACAATATCACCAACTCCGGAGAAGGACTCCTCGGAATTTCCACTGCTGCTGGTGCTGCTGCTGGTGTGGAGGCCCTCTTACGAGAGGTCGAAAAACTACCTGCATAAGGATTAGTCCTATTGCAAGTAGCTCGGTACTTTGAAATAGGACCAACCTTTGCTGCAGGTCGTTGGCAAACCTTCTTCACAGCCCTGACTTCCTCCTCCTCCTCGAATAAGTCAGGGCTAGAAGATCTGCACCTAACTCGCGAACGCGAAGTGGTTGGCTGGTCAACCGTCACCGCTCTCGAAGATGCTGCCTCCTCCTGGTCAGCGGACACCGGCAGAATAGACGCCACAGCATTATTCACCTCCTGTGTATTGGTTGCCATTCTGAAAAAGAAGAAATAATACAAAGTTAGTTGATATAAAAAATAACATTCCTAATTTACTTACTCAAATATCAAGTTGGTCGTTGGAACGTACTGCCTTGTTGTGGAGTGGACTGCTCTCGATGAGATGACTTCTCGAACTGAATGTTGTGGAGTGCTCTCCGGAGGGTATCGACTTCGATGCGTGAGCGGTGGGAAAATGGTGGGAGCGCACATGCGCGATGAGGGTAGGGGTGTACATGCGCAAATGTTGGGAGTCGGGGGGCGGGGCTTCGGGGAGGGGAGGGGCGGGGCTTCGGAAAGAGGGCGGGGCTTCGGAAAGGGGCGGGGTATCCGAAAAGTTGGTGGCGACGGGGGGGGGGGGGGGGGGCGTGGCCCTAACGGGCCCGCCCACTGCCTGGGTCCGCCCAGGTGGGTGGGGCCTCCGGCCCCAGGTAGGCGGGACATCTGGAGAGACATCTACGCCTCTTCGCGCGCGGTTCGTAACATAATATGCAACCGAACACCTAACCTAACGTATTAAGTATTAACGTAACCTAACCTAGTACGCTAACCTACCGCTATGCAACCGAACACCTAACCTATCGTATGTATTAACGTAACCTAACCTGGTACTCTAACCTACCGCTATGCAACCGAACACCTAACCTAACCTAACCTAACCTAACCTAACCTAACCTACCTAACCTAACCTAACCAACCTAACCTACAGTAACTATTAACCTAACCTAACGAGGGAATACTAACCTAACACCTAACCTAACGTAAGTATGCAGCTAACCTAACGTAGCTATTAACCTAACCTAACGAGGGAATACATTCACCATGTTGGTTCCATTAATACATCATCAGTTGGTTTTGGTTTTGGTTGTATTATTCTATGATTTGGATTAATGTTCAGTCCTGGATATCCCAGTCCCACCTGATGATGATGGCCTGACTTTATAGTTTCTCTCCAAAACTTCTTTATGGTTTTTTCTCAATACTTCAACTCTCTGTTCCAGTACATCATACTTTTTCATTGTAGTCCCTGTTATGTTTGACTAGCATCAAATTTTTTATTTGTAGACGTGTTATGTCAGACATTTTTATGTCTACATCACTTGTAAGTTTGTCAAATTTACGAGTGAAAGTTATCCGAGCCTCTGCAATTTTTATCGTCAAATGCTTGCCGGGCGTCCCGAGCAATATTGCCTATGTGGATTGTATTGCAGCTTGTAGGGCTAGAAGTATAACTTCCTTTGCTCCATTAATTTCCCCCTCAAGATATGATACAGTTACACAATCACTCTTGTCAATTGGTTCACTTGTATTTTTCAATATTTTCCTTTGCATGTCATAATGACCATCTTTTGTTAATTTAAAACCATTCCCAGGAGGACCTCGAATGACATTACCACCCCATTTTCTTTTTTACCAAACTTATCGATTGTTTTAGACATTGTGCACTCTACGATGATTCTCTTCAAACTGATATTTCTATCATTTACATTATACTATATATTGCAGTAATTGATTAGGAAATAGAAATAATACAAATAAAATTTTAATCATTTTATATTCATTACAGTAATACATATACATACATACATAATATATTAATATCACATTACTTCTATCATATATTATTAATTATAAATGGCTACATAAATATCAATATTGAATTTTCCGGTTTTGAAGATATTGAATGATATTTCAATCATTGATCTCGGCAGATAATAAATTAATCAATTGATCCAATGGAGTCTCCTGAGATTGTGATTGTTGAATAATATTACTTATCCAACGAATGTTCTCATTTGGATCGTTTTCATAAAATTCAATATCATTATGACCCCAAGGAAGAGTGTGGGTAGTATTCGGAATGATAAATCGTTTATCATCGTGATATGATAATGCAACTTTATTTTTTAATTCAGTATACATATCATGTAACACGCTTCTAAATGAATTCATCTTTCTGAATATCATACCACCTTGTTCGACGATTTTTGATAATCGTCGCATGTCAATTCATTCTTTTTACAGATCGTTTAACCCCTTTGGCTTTCTTAAATTCACCAGCAACAGATTTCACATAATATGCTTTACACCTGTACCATAAAAACTCATGATTGGATCATTTGGAAATTCATCTTTGAAGTTACCCAAGACTGAACTTGTTACTGGAATATTGAATTGGTTAACTATACTGTAATTGGATGTATCAAATCTACTTATGTTAGTTTTTATGAATTCATAAAAATTTTCTGTGTTTACTTTAAGAATGAGCGAGTCGGTATCTGTGTAAAGTAAAGAGACATTTTCATCAAAAGTGTTGTTTGATGCATCCATAGGAAAAGTCATACATGACTGTTTTAGATAATTCTAATATGGAAAATCCCAAATATAATGGGTTTATCGTAATGAACCTTCACTCTACCCAATTGAATGGCAACGAAATTATCAGTGAAAATTGAACAATTTTTGAAATTTGGTTTGGCTATGAGAGTGCTGGCACCTATATTTTTCTTTTTATTTTCCAATGTGTAACGAGTCTAACATCAATTCGATTATCTACATTCTCCATTGTCTTTCCATACACCGCATTATTCATTAGTTTATAGAAATCTTTAACAGATTTGTTGTTAGACCTATTACGCATTTCAGTATTAAGATCTATATAGGGTTTCATCCAGCATGATTGTTTGAATTTCAATACTCTATGTGTATTCATTACAATCAATCCAATTTTTGACAGCTTGCTGTAGATTCCTATAATGAACAATTTATTTTCTTTTATCATTCAAATTTGGAATTAATTTGGGAATTTTCGATTGTGTACGAGGTGGTATTATTTTTTCGACTAAAAATGGAAGGTCAGAATGTTTATCATGCAACTCTTGTGGATAATGAATGTCCATTCAATTACATACCCATACGGACTATCAGTACTCACATCCATCACATCGAGATTAAGAATTTCATTTGGTGTCAACCATGTAAATTCACTTGTTGGTAGAGGTTGTGACATACTGTGACCGTATAGATTTGTTGCATCTAAATATGTAATGAATGTGGAAGGTTCGTTGGGATTATAATTGGGTAAAAATCTATTATTTGCTATATGTTTCCTCTCGCTACATTGACTAATTCCACCTCGTATACCTTTTTGAAAAAAGTGAATCATATCAATGTCAGTTAGTAATTCCAATTCAACATTAGTGAACTTCAACATGGCATCCCATGTATAATCCAGGTTGTGCGTGTAATATTGTGCCGGATCTAAGTTATATATCTCTAAACTTGTGTGCGGAAGTTTCAAAAAATTCACATAGTAGCAATACATCCGACTTCAAATACAAATCAGAGTATTCCCCCAAATTCTGACACTCGAATAAATTCCAACTTTTCTAGCCCTATCATAATCAGTTTCCGATATATGTTCACAATTGAGTGTGTCATAAAAACTGATTTTTGTCGGAAGTAATGGATAATTCAATGTTGTCAATGTCATCAACAAAACTATATGGAAATACACCTTTCTGTCTCATCAATTGAATTTCTCAATTTGTGGGAAATGTTTGTGCATCTCCAAACATTGATCGGAGGTCAAGTTTGCACCCAACTTCTCCAACGAATTAGTCATTAAATTTATAACTATCGATAAATCTCATTTTGAGATAATTCTTCCTAACCACACCATCTTTATCGGTATAGTGTGTGTAAAGAGATGCTTCGTGAAAGATATATATTTCTCTTTAGTTTGCGGGATAACATCAACTTCTCTTTATTCCTATACAATTCTTTTATGAATAAATGACAATCATACCACTTAAATTATGAAAAATGATAGGTATGAAGTTTGGTATTTTGAAATTTAAATTACATTTCGAGTGAGCGGCATGTGATCTTTTCTTTCCTGTGACATGACAATGATCTCTTACTTTGACGTCACCATCAGTAAATGCTTTATTACATATACCACAAGTTCTGGCTGCAACAAACTGTTCTTCTTCTTCGACAGTTTGTGTATCATGGTTTAGGGTTTCTGAGATGATTTTCATGCATCTCTTTTCAAATCATCTTCATGCTACTCACAAATTTCTGAGCTGCATCTACACCCCTATATGTAACAAATTTTGTCAAATCATCATTATATGAAACACTTTATCAAATAAGCAAATGAATATTGGGGCATGTTTGAATGTTTTAATCGTGTATGAAACTTCCAGGATTTGGCTCATTCACTTGAATCGGTTTACGCACTGATTCAAAATCAGCATACACTACAAATGCACCCCCATTTGCCTCTCAAAGGTTTCAAACATTAGTTTATTGTCCGCAACCATTCTCCATATTTATTGATCTTTAAATTAGTAGTTGGTGTTGTGGTACTAATGTGATTACAATCATACTGTATCTATGACCGTAAAAAAGCAATCTCTATCAGTAAATTATAATCAAAATCCGTCACAAAAAATATTTTTCTGTCTATGAGCTGATAGTTGATTAGAAACTAATCTTGAAAGATCTTTGATCCAACAATAGTGACCATTACCGGAGTCATCAGTTATAAACAACAAATTGACATGTCTCCGGAGTCTTCTCTGTGAGTATCGCAATGGACCAATCACTTCATACTTCATTTTACCCTTCTCAAATGTACTCTCTAAACCGTAAACATTAATTGAAATATCATTCCTATCTTCGAATATTTCGATACTCTTATTATTAACTTTAACCGGAAAATCCATACCTGTGACATCTAAAACAGTGGAAAAATGTGGATATGACGTAAGTTCGGACACTCGACTATCTGCAGGATATAATGCTGATGTTATAGCCCAGGCAAAACAATATTGATCTTCATTACGAACATTCACAACAGCTTTCTTCCATTGAATACATTGAGGCAGCTTCACATATGAACGTCCTTCCAGTGGACTGTATTTATTAATGTTGACCTCGAGAAACAATATTTTTTCACAAGTCCAACCTGAATTATAAAAAAAAAAAAAATTACTATTCAATCTTATTGAAATTTTTAAAAAATAAATACCTGAGTCACGATCCTGGAACTCAGTCGTTTGAGCCACAATTACATCACGGAATCCATCAAAAACAGCATTCAAATCTGAAGATTGGTCCACTATTTTATTTTGGGAATTAAATGACTTCGTGTCCCTCGAATCATCAGTCTGAAGAATATAATTCCCAAAAACTTCCATATTCACCTTGATGCTTTTATGGATCCTGATGGCTGATTCCAGTAATTCAATGACCTTCTGCCTAATCTTATTGAAAAATGACATGTAGTCACTGGTTACAATCGAACTCTCCACCCTGTATGTAGCAATGCGGCAATTGAATGCATTCGTTATAATTTGAACACCGTCAGACAATTGAACACATGCATTATTTTTATGACTCATGGTTCTTCGGTGAGAATTCACTTGGCTCATAGGAATTGTCACATTACAACAATTGCACGTATACATAGGTGTTGCATTATCCACTCTCACCCGTTTCACTGCAGGCCCTCCTTGGCAACTCTGGAGCTGATGCCGACGAAGATTATCACTACGAGTGAAAGATTTACCACAGTCACAGGAATACATTTTATATAATAGTTCTCACTAACTCACTTGATGTAAACTGACATAGCCAACACTCGTACGCTTCTTAAATACACTCTGATAGGACCCGTCAAGACGTCATAGCCAACCCACTTCTCAACTACATGCGCCAAGATTACCTCCCAACTGAATGCGATAACAGATGTCGATATACGAGCAAGCAGTGGTCGTTGCGGTCTCGGAGAGGGTAGACGCTAGGCAAACAGTCCTCGGCTGCCGTTGTGTCATCATCGATAGCGGGGCTAGAGCGAACCTTCATCGCTTCAGGAGAGGTGAGGGCAGACCGATGAATACGCATTACTCTGCCACACGTCGTGGAGTGAACATGTCGCTCTCTAGCCGTTGAACGGTTATTGCTGTGACGTCACTCCACTACTAACTTGGTGCCCTAACACCGATGGAGCATTTATTACTTGGAGGATCTTCGAAGTATGCAGACGTATGTTTGTACATAGACAAACAAGCACATGATGAAACCCTGTACCGTGCATTCTCCTACACACACACATAAACACACAAAATCTCATATGAAAAAAAAAAATCTGAACGATCCATGCACCAGACACTTCAAGGTCACAATGCCTTGACTTCACTGCACAAACAAAAAACTTCACCAAACAACAACCAATAAAAAAAGCAATTAATACGTCATAGTGGTGGGGGGAGGCCGAGAATCAGCTGTAAACAACTACTTTGAATAACCAACAGTGGAGGATCCGTTTGATTCCAATGAGGAGACATGCGATACATCGCTATTAACGCAGTTTACATGTATTCAGGATGGAGATGAAGAAGAACAAGAAGAAGAAGAACAAGACTAACAAGAACAAGAAGATCAAGAAGAAGAATTTTAAAATTACGACTCAGACAATTTAATTTCACAATTTTCTTTCTTAACTTAAATTGCTTTTATCTTTTCAATCTCTGCTAATATCCATTATTTTGCAATAGTTTCAAATTGAACAGGATCACAACTGACCCATAAAATAGGCCCACGTTGAAAAAATGCGCTAAGTACGCCATAGGTGGCATGGAAACGTGTGCATATTATGACGATTACAACTTTTACAACTTTCTGAATCGTTATATCTCAAAAACAGTGGCTCGTAAGAAAAAAAAATATTGATACATTTTTGTAGATATGGTCTACAATTTTTGTCTGAAGTATTTTTATGATAAAACTTACCGTTTTACTGAAAATCGCGAAAAACGAATTTTTTTGACCTTTGACCTTGGATTACATTTTTCCATACAAGGGATAGATGAGGAATTTTCAAATTTTATTTTCAATCATAATTTAAACAATCTTACTGATTTTCAGCTCGGTGGAGGAAATTGACCGGACTATACCTCTTAAATAGTTTGTAAACAAGAAATACTCGTCAGCTGACAAAACTTACTAGAGAGAAAAACGTTCTTAAGAAGTTTATTCTATCTAAATGCAGTTCTCCAAATGAAAGATTTCTTGAACAGATGAAACACTACTACACGATGATTCTGTCACGATACCCTTTTTATCAAATAGCAGTGTGTTTTCAAAAATTCCTATTGACATACTATAAAATCAGAAGGAGATGTTTCCGATTTCACAGTGAAAACCAAAATTGCAATTCTTTTTCTGCGCCGGAAGATATACGAGCATCTGGCCCCCGGATAATTAAAGAACCATATATAATCCTCGGGCAAAAAGGGACTGCAGCGTAATTTATAGGGCCACATATATCAAGCATTAGTGCGTAAGTCGAGAGAGGAGAACATTTGTTAAATGTCCTGATCGGCGACGATTGCTGCTTGTTTTCACCTTGTTTAGCGCCGGATTCCTCGAGAAAAAACGGCCCTTTGGAATTTAATCAGACGGAGGTGAAGGATTGGGGTCTAGAACGGCGAAGTGAAAATAGCAATATTGAATGAAACTCCTCCATCCCTTCAGTTGAAGCTCAAAATTTTGTTAATCATTTCTCCAAGTCAAGGAGTTCTTAAACAGTGGAGTTCAAGGCTTGCAGAGTTGAACTTAAAAATGATGAGTGGTCACAGTTCGTCGCATATTTCTGATATGTAGGTACTGCTCTTGGTGGAATCAAATATGTCAAGTCACTTGAACACCTCCCGCGAAAATATCTATAAAAAATAGACAAATCCCCAACCTTTCTTCGATGTTCCAGACCAAGGGTCTCCAAACTTTGAAGCCTTCGGGCCATAATGATTTTTTCAGTTTGTTCCAAGGGCCAATTTCTGCCCTTAACTATATTTCTAGACTAGGATAGTCGCAAAGTGCGTGACCTAAGCAAACTCATGCTTTTTTTTGCATTTCAATTATTATTGTGTATTGTGACACTTAACGACATCTAGTGGCGAGTAGTGGTACTATGTACTATATTTTTCAGCTACCCGCTACTCGAGATGGCAGTAATAATTGCATATGAAAAGGCTAGCGACGCAACTGCGAGTTAGTCTGCGTAGGAAAGGCGAAGGAAGCGAAACTATCTATTGTGAAATAAAGTAACATCCGTCAATAAAAGTATTTTGATTTGACATATTGTTTTTATGTGTGATTGGAAAAGAAGCGAAAAATCGACAGTGAATGCAGAACGTTCCAAAAAGAATGGAACTTTCAGTATTTTGTGATTGAGCCCAGTTATAAGGCGCTATGTTTAATTTGTAATGAAACCATAGCTGTTCTCAAAGATTATAACATTAAACGACACTATGAATCGAAACATCTTCAAAGTTACTCCAAGTATACAGGAGGTTTGCGAAAGGAAAAATTTGAAGCTTTGAAACGCGGACTCAAATCGCAGCAATCTTTGTTTACCAAAGCGAATACTGAACAAGAGTCTGCAACTCGCGCCAGCTTTCGTGTGGCTCTGGAAATCGGAAAACGTGGCAAACCATTCACCGATGGAGAACTGATAAAAGAATGCTTGATTGCAGTAGCCAAAGAAATATGCCCCGAAAAGGTAAATTTATTTAAAAGTGTCAGTTTGTCAGCAAACACCGTGGCTCGGAGGGTGCAAGACATCGCAGAAAATATATCATCTCAACTGTCTGACAAAAATGGACATCATGAGTGGTTTTCTCTAGCATTGGATGAGTCAACGGATGTGTCAGATACTGCTATGGTGTTGATTTTTATTCGCGGAGTAGATGAAAGCTATGAAGTGTATGAAGAACTTCTTGATATTGATAGTATTCACGGCACGACAACTGGTGAAGATATTTTTAAGGGAGTTGAAAATGCCATTAATAAAAATAACCTTCGATGGAGAAATTTGAAATCTATAACAACTGATGGAGGCAAAAATATGTATGGTAAAAATAAAGGAGTGGTTGCACTTGTGTCAAAGGCTGTAGAAAATGATGGTGGTTCAAAACCATTAGTCTTACATTCAATCATTCATCAACAGTCCTGGTGCGGAAAATGTTTGGATATGTCTGAAGTTCAAAAACCAGTCAAATCAGTTGTTAACTTCATCAGATCCACTGGGCTGAATCACCGACAATTCCGCGAGTTTATTCATTGATGTCATTGCGAATGAATTTAAGCTTTCTCAAAATCCTTTGATTCTGACATTGAAACCCTGGCTCCGGAAGTCCAATGGAAATTATTGATTTACGGTGCAGTGATATGCTTAAGAACAAATATCAAAATTCATCTTTGTTGGAATTCTATGAGAGTCTTCCACTGGAACAATTTGATAATTTGCATAAATTTGCTCGTGGGTTGTTTTCTGTTTTTGGTACTACTTACTTGTGTGAGAAAACGTTTCCCAAGATGAAGTACACAAAGAATGTTTACAGATCTCAATTAACCGATGAGCATCTTAAATCTCTTTTGATAATTGGTACAAGTAAAATTGATCCACAACTACAAAGTATTGTCGGTGGAAAATCACAATTACATAAATCTCATTAGTGTTTTTGTTTTACTGTGATTCATTCCAATTATTTGTTAGTTATTAATATGCTTAAACTTAGATACTTACGTTAAGTTTTCTTTGTCATCATTTCTGTCGTTGAGTTTCACCTTGCAGGTAAATAAAAACGAGTAATTATCATTCTGTGTTCTCTTCTTCAACTTATCACAGCAATAGTAACAACAATTAGGTAATCATTGGCTGTCGCGGGCCGGATTGATGACACTGGCGGACCGTAGTTTGGAGACCCCTGTTCCAGACTATCAATGTTGCACAATGATTATAGCGGTCATACAATTTTTGTTACCATATTTATAGTTTTATTTGTCTTAAGCCTCAAAATAGGCCTCAGTTTCGACGATTGCCTCTTTACCGGCGCTGAATTTCTTTCCAGCGAGCATTATTCCGAGATCGGAGAACAGAAAAAGTCGCTGGGGACTGGGTCTGTAGAATACGGTGGGCGCGAAAGCAACTTGAAGCCTAATTTATATAATCTTGATCGTTTTCTTTGATTTGTGCCACGGTGTATTTGTCTTGATCAAAAATCAGTTTTATTTTCTTCAACTAGTGCTGTTTTCCCGCGAGTTCGACCTTTAAATGCTCCAGTAACGCTATGTAATAGTAGCTGTTGATGGTTTTCTCTCTTCAGCCCAACTTATACATATGCAGATGGAGAATTTACTATTTTTGACACAGATAGGTCAGTTTATTGTTGAAACAAATGAATCAAAACACACAAACTAATTAGATTGCCTCCAAAGTTGGTTGTTAGCCTAACTATCTGATTCCTGAACTATCTGAGTTACTGATTGAAATTAACTGGAAACTTCCAGTTTGTCCAAAAGTAAAACTCTATCCAATCAGATATAAAAGGATCCGGTTTATAGTGAGGAATTATTCTACCTGGAAACGCCAAGAGATAACGTTCAAATACGTATGATCAAACTCAAGCTGCATTACCTGTAAATTAGTTTTTCCCAGCGTTCATAAAAAACCCGATTATACATTCAAGCCTAAACAGACGCATTCCACCTTTCCGTCCTTTCCAAATTGGCGAAGGAAATATTTAAAGCAATTATCCATTTCCATTAGGGCCGCGAGATATCCCAGAGATTGCACTCTAAATCAACTAAGTGCCTCCAAAGAAAGTGAACGGCGGCTCACTACATAAAATAAACATTTATGCGGTACCCTCCACCCGTTATAATTGAATAAGGAGACTTTCTTAAAACTTTCAACCCTTTCTCTAGAGCTTGTATCTAATTAATAATGGAGATTTGCGAGCCGTGAAATAATTAGGGTTGAGAAACGATATTTTATTTGAAGCGTTGCAAAATGTAGAGGGTGTGGATGTGGCGAATGGGATGTGACAAACTACAGAGATATAGTGGTGGAGAAATGGTGGAATCTTCGAGCATTTCAATCTCACAATACAAGTCTGCAAACAAAAAGCTGTCAGGATGTTTTCAACCGATTTATATCGAGTGGTCCAACGAAAAGTATGCACATTGCTTTTCTCTTTTTTTTTGTAACTTAACGCAAAAATGCTTGGACAGGTCCATTTTGCTTTTGAGGGGGACACATTTTAGATATATTTTTCTACCTGTGCCTTCAACCCCCTAGCGAGGGTTGAGTAACAACCCTAAAATTTTAAATGGAAAGTGGGGTCGAGTGATATATCATTTGAAAGGGCACATAATTCTCTTTCCAATGATACCTAATTTGTTGTATTTACTTGAATAGTTATAAAAAAAGCAAGAATATTCACTCGATATTTTTGGTGTTAATGAAAATGCGGAAAAAACGGCATTTTTATCACTACTACATTCCTCAATTTCTCTCGTGCGTTTTTTGGTTCAAATAACAACAGCAGATAAGTGTACAAAAATAATTTAGGCAAACGTTCATTGATTCAGTTCGGTTGCTTTTGAAATTATTTCAACTTTACTGTAAGAATGGTTTATTCCATTCCTGAACGAGTTGAAATTGTTAAACTTTATTATCAACATAATAGTTGCGCTAGACTTACTGCTCGCCTCTTTAATATCAGTCATCCCGGGAAAAATGTGAATGATTCGTACGTTGCCAAGTTAGTCCAAAAGTTTGTCGATACCGGATCTGTCTGTAATGTGAAACACCAGCCACGGAAACCGATCAGAAATGAAGCAGTGGAAGTCGCTGTTTTGGGACATGTTGAATTGGATCATACTCAAAGTACCCGTCAGCTTGCTGCAGCCTCAGGTGTCTCCTGTTCGTCCATAATACGGATATTAAAAGCCTATAAATTTGATCCGTACAAAATTAAATTAGTACAGGAACTCAATGAAGATGATCCTGATAGAAGGCTGCAATATTGTGAACAACTGAGCCAGCTACTAATTGATGAATCGCACCAATCATTCAACACGTGCTTTTCCAATGAGAGTAGATTTTTTTAAAAGGAGCTGTGAATAGGCATAATTGCCGTTACTGGGATGACAGTAACCCACACTTATTCCGAGAGGTCCATACCCAGTACCCTCAAAAAATCAATGTCTGGTGTGGCATATTAGGTAGTCATATCGTAGGGCCACTTTTTATTCCTGGGAATTTAACTGGTGAAGTCTACCTGAACATGCTTGACGATACAATTGATCCTCTCATAACGGAAATAATTGAAAATGACCAAAATCATAATGATGATCGGCTTCATTTCCAGCAAGATGGAGCACCTCCTCACTATGTTGCTCCGGTAAGAGAGTTTTTAGATGACCGGTTTCCTGGACGGTGGATTGGAAGGAGAGGCCCAATCGAATGGCCTGCCAGGTCACCTGATTTATCGCCTTTAGACTTTTTCCTTTGGGGACACTTGAAATGTATTGCTACGCAGCCCGAGTCCATAGAAGATCTTCGCCAACGAATTACAGCAGAGTGCAGAACTGTAACACCTGATATGCGATAGAATGTTAGGAATAGATTTGAACGAAATCTATATTATTGTATGGAAGCAAATGGGTCACATTTTCAGCTGAATTAGGATTCTACTAAGTCAATTACACATTTCAAAGTACTGGGATGTAGTTGTTTTTCTTCATAATACCTACATGTTTGAGTGAAATACAACAAATTAGGTATCATTGGAAAGATAATTTTATGCCCTTTCAAATGATATATCACTCGACCCCACTTTGTATTTAAAATTTTAGGGTTGTTACTCACCCTCGCTACGGGGTTGAAGGCACAGGTAGAAAAATACATCTAAAATGTGTCCCCCTCAAAAGCAAAATTCTGTCCGAGCATTTTTGCGTTAAGTTACAAAAAAAGGAGAAAAGCAAGGTGCATACTTTTCGTTGGACCACTCTGTATGTATTCAAGGTGTTATGATAAATGAAAAAATATTCAAGAAATTTCAGAACGGCAGGTTATGGTTATTGTATAGTTCAAGTAAACGATATAGTACAACCTACTTTTCAACAATTCCCCTTTAATTATATAGTTAGGGAGCTAACCAATTTTGTTATTCGACCTAACCTAACTCCATCATTAATATGGAAGTGTCCAACCTCCATATAGTTTTTTTTTAACTAAAGTTACTTATTTAATCCTTTTCTGCCAGTCTTCTGCGGTAATATTAGATACTTCTTCTTCAACTAGTTCTATTACCTGCTTATGCTGATGCTGATGCTTTGTTTCAATTTTCCCCAAATCAACTCGATGGGATTGAAAATAGGGGGGAAGTCTCAGTATGGTGTGTCAATACTTTACAGCAATACTCTCAAGGATATACACTTTTCCAAATGTGTTTGTCTGTTAAACTTCAAGTTGTTCATTATTGGTATAATTATCTTCAAAATACAAATTGTTATCCATTAAAAAACTCTCTATGTCATCTTTCCTCGAATTTTTATTCGGTACTTTGATGAGCTGTCGCGAATGATAGGAAGCGTTGTCAAGAACTATTACACTATTCGCATCCAAATTTGGGATCAATGTGTCTGCAAACCATTCCTCAAAAATATTAGCTTTCATGTTCTTATGATAGTCAACATAACAGTCCTCAAGTTTTTTTCCACATAATTTCAAAGAATTCGGAACCCATCCTTTACTTCCTCCGCAATACACAATGATTAGTCACGATCCTTTGTTTGCAGGCATGTTAGGCGTACACATTGTCGAACCATCAGTCCACCCTTTCGTAACTGTGTCATGAGAGTCATACCAAGTTTCGACCAAATAGAAATTTGGTTGTTTAGTATTTGTTACGCAATTCCACTATTTTTCTGGTTTCCATAACTGCTTGACGTTTCCGCAGGAATCCATATTGTCTCTAACCCCTCTTCTTATTGTATATCAACGACCTATTGGAAAAGAACCAAGAATCCAATATATTGCTTTGCTGACACAGCACACTTGTCTCGTCATTCCATTTGGATTCCACGACATTGGCTACGGAGGCATATCTTCACAGGTAGCAGGAGGTTGTAAATCATAATGAGGATCTAGAAGTAATTTCGAATTGTGTTGAAAGTGACGCCTCCCTAACAGGGGAGGTGTCGAGCTTATTTTCACTGAAAAGAAAGGAAACCTTCGTGCTACGATGTGTTCTGTAGTAAGAATCATTTGAAAAGCAGCTGCTTCGTCATTAAAAAATTAGTCTAAAAAATTCTACATCGATAATGAGCTCATATCTTTGTTTAGGTTTTTCCTATCGGATCAACAAGCACCAAGGTCTTATCTTCAATCCTGGCACCATGTTTTAGCGTTGAATTATCCATTTCTGACACTCTAGGGAAAGTTCTTGCCACTATTCTGACTACGCTATTAGTAGGTGCTCACAAAATGATATTTTGAAAACTTTTAGCATCATTTAAACGGTTTGATAAAGTAGCATAGGAACGGTGTCTACATGATGCTTGTAGTAACATCGGTTGTTATTAAATTTGTGTGAACGTGGTCTTACCTTTTCTGTTTGACGTGCAAAACATTCAATGTTCACGAAGAGGATTAAGACAGATATCAGTCATTGGAAAAAATTGCAGCAAAACCGATCGAAAAAAATTGGTATCTTTACAAAATTTTACCTGCTTCAGAAATGGAAACTACACTACTGTAGTTTTCAAAACGTGCTTGCAAAGTGTGTAATTTTAACCCTACGATAAAGCCATCTTGCGCCATACCTTCCAGTACCCTCATTCAGTTCTGGTGCACAAGATGTGGGGGGCGGCAGCAAAGACAAACATGTTAATTGCAGAAAATGTCAGGCTACAAGACAGATGGCGATCACAGGTGCTACGTTCCCTTTCGCCCCCTTTATCGTTCCTGGGAGGCAGACAGAGAAGCGGCGTGAGTTTCTGGATATTGATTCGACAGAAGTACGGGGAAGGATTTAGTTTGGGTAACTCTGAATTGAAGTCATTAATTCTTTGAAATCAGTGGATGTTATTCTACTGTTACTATTGTTATTGCTCCTTTTTGAATGTTGAAGGGATCAGTGTACCCGGTACCAAGATATCCAAAAATAATAGTGCGAATTACGTATACAGTGTCACCATTAAAGTGCGCACCATATGGGAAACTTTTTTTTCGAAAAGTTCCAATGAACTTTTAACTTCGGCACTTGTTTGTGCTTTAAATTCAACTTGAAATGATGCGGCCAACTGCGACCCACTGACGTTCAGTGTTTGTCAAATTCAATTTTTTTTTGAAAAAAATTGAAAAAGTGCATTTCTAGATCGAATTTAACAAAAAGTTACTTGAAAAAGTTGTGTCTATGGCAATTTTATATCCATATGCCAAATTTTATGCAACTAGGATAAAGTTAACGTGTTGCTTATTTTTGACAGATATCCCCTTTATTTTAAAAAACAAATTCCGTTAATTGTCATCAATTCATGTATACATAACAAACTCATCATGGAGTTTAACTTTTCTGATGAATTTTTACTCATACGGACATTTTTAGAGAAAAATTAAAAATGTGCTATAAAAATTTTAACATGACTGGTACAAAGTTTCAATCACTTGGCTTTTTTGTTGAACAAACCTTTGATTTCGAAAAAGAGAGAGGCAACTAAAAAAATGCAAATAATTTCGATAGAACTATTATTATTATTATAAATTTCAAACAACAATAATATTATAGAAAATACAAATGGGTACAAAAAATTACTTATTGATCTAAATGAGGTTGTCAAACGCCTACATTTCAGTATGTCGTCCTCCACGTTCAATACAAATTATGGTCCTTCTACTGACATCTGTAACTGCATTTTTAATAAATCGGGGATTTATATTTGCACGTCACTAGCGAATGGTATTTTCCAGAAGTTGTATGTCAGTAAATCGTCTACTTCGGTACACTTTCTATTTCAGGTAACCCCACAATAAAAAGTCTAAAGGCGTCAAGTCGGGTGATCTAGGTGGCCAATAATGTTCCCAGTTACGTCCAATAACTTTGCCTCTGAACATTTGTTGGAGGGACTGTTTTACAGCAACCGTGTGATGTATTGATGCGCCATCAAGCTGATACCATAGGTCGTATTTAATATTTAAAGGCATATTATCTAAAACTTCACTAACCTCATTATTTAAAAGGTTGAGATAACCGACGAATGATGAATTTTTCCTAAAGAAAAATGTCCCAATTATTTGGTCGTTAAGTATCCCAAACCATACATTAGTTTTAAAGGAGTTCTGATCACCACATTCACTTTCTCTCTTGTGATCGGTATTTTTTATAATATCGGTTATGCTCGTTTGCCCGTGTTCAATAACTTTTAAACAAATGTTAAGTTGGGCCTCCTCATCATATTTACTTGGAGTGTGCTTTTTCTTGAAATGATTTGCTACGGATCCTGTTTCTCTGAATTTCGACATTATCCTTGACACAGTAGTATGTTGAACATTTTTTCCTGGATGCCGTTCATTATTAATGTTAGCTACTTGCCGGTATGGTGTATTCTTACGACATAATAAAACTATTTCTATTCTTTCCTGAAGAGACAACATTAGTGCAACAATAACTGTTGAAAATTTGACAATTAAATCAACAACTTGACACTACCATAGCATGCATTTTGATGTCAAGACCTACTTAAAAATTTTATTCAACGTGATTAAGCTTCCTTACCGCCCTAGTTAATGTTTATAAATAATCTGTAAATACTGAATATTGAAATTTTAATGTAATTTCAACTCTAGTAATTTTATCAATACTTATTGCAGTTTTTGAGTTGTGTCTGCTTTTTCAAAATTGAAGGTACTAACGTTTGTTTAAGAAAATAGCCAACTATAGAAACTTTGCACCAGTCGAGATGAAATTTTCATAGCACATTTTTAATTTTCCTCTAAAAATGTCCGTATAAGTAAAAATTTATCAGAAAAGTTAATCTCCATGATGCGAAAACTCCATCAAGCGATAAATGGCCAACTCCCGCCAAAACGGTCATCTCCCACGGAACCAGTGAAGCGGAAAATGGAAAGCGGTGATAAGTGAAAGTACTCGAACGACCTATAAATAGTCATCTGTGAGTACGGAAAATCCTATATTGGTGAAACTAAGAGACCATTGAATGTTCGCATTGCTGAGCATAAGAAACACACACAGCGAGGGAAAACCAGCAAATCAGGAATAGCAGACCATGTTTGGACCCATCAACACAGCATCGAGTGGTCCCAAGCTGAGATCTTGCACAGAGAGGAACATTGGTTTAGGAGAAAATTCAAGGAAGCCGCATACATGTTGTCCAACAACGTATTCAGCCAAGCCAGCGTAGAAATACGCAACATATGGAAACCCATCATCAAGCGAAAAATGGCCAACTCCCGCCAAAACGGTCATCTCCCACGGAACCAGTGAAGCGGAAAATGGAAAGCGGTGATAAGTGAAACTACTCGAACGACTTATAAATAGTCATCTGTGGGTGCGGAAAATCCTATATTGGTGAAACTAAGAGACCATTGAATGTTCGTATTGCCGAGCACAAGAAACACATACAGCGAGGGGAAACCAGCAAATCAGGGATAGCAGACCATGTTTGGACCCATCAACACAACATCGAGTGGTCCCAAGCTGAGATCTTGCACAGAGAGGAACATTGGTTTAGGAGAAAATTCAAGGAAGCCGCATA
Organism: Leptinotarsa decemlineata; assembly: GCF_025532065.1. Classification (NCBI taxonomy): domain Eukaryota; kingdom Metazoa; phylum Arthropoda; class Insecta; order Coleoptera; family Chrysomelidae; genus Leptinotarsa; species Leptinotarsa decemlineata. Next base: position 1,393,822 of record NW_027412668.1, read on the forward strand.
CATGTTGTCCAACAACGTATTCAGCCAAGCCAGCGTAGTAATACGCAACATATGGAAACCCATCATCAAGCTAAAAATGGCCAACTCCCGCCAAAACGGTCATCTCCCCATCTACCCGAACGACCTATAAATAGTCATCTCTTGGAGGAATCCGTCCAGTCATCACCCGAAGACGATTGTAGATACTAACAATCGAAACGTCGTAAACTAACGTGACTTGGAATCTCTCCACTTTTATTTTTATTTTCTTTTTTCATTCCTTTATTTTTATTTATTCAATTGTTCTATTTTTACTTGTAGTTCATTTCACTATTATTTCATTTCAGGTTTATTTTGCTCAATATAATTATTATTTTCAGCTATTCATTTTTAATTCTTCTTTTTTAGTTGTTTCAGGGATTTCAAATCATTTTATAGTAGACAATGAAAGTCCGAACTAGTGAAAGTTATAAGTGATCGCTGGGCAACACTACGTTTAGTTTTTAATGCTTCAATTTGCTCGACAAACATTTTTAATGCTTAATGAGTTACTGAACAAGAAATAAAAAATGTTTTAAAGATAATTTATTTATATGGATGGTTATTTGTTTTGATCGTTTAAGTTTAATCTGAAAAAGTTCATTCTAATAAAAAAATGAATTGTTTGAGTGAGAATTGTAATCGAAGCGATATATTGAACAATGAAAGAATATATGAATAGGATAAGATAGGATAGTCCAAAGCCTTACCGTGACCACTGACGATTTTGACAAGATATCGATGTTGCTGGCCGTGAATTCGTTGGATAGATTGATAAACCGATGCTTGGGCTGCTTAACGCAATGGATTTGCAGCACTTGAAATCCTGGGACTGGTATGCTGTTGCTTCGGGTTGTGCAAGATTGCACTGATGTCGATAGAACAATGTTTGCTGTTCATTTAAAGTTTCAAGTAAAAACTTGAAAATTATTATGAATATTTTTATTCAATTTTAAAAATATCCAGCTCGAAGGACCACTGTATTGACCCACGATTGTTTCATCGTGAGTATGAATGCTTAATGCATACAAGAGTTACAATAACTCTTGTGAAAAGATGGGATAAGAAAAATAACTGTTAAGATGTACTGTAGACAAGACAAGATTGAATTCTAACTGTACTCTCACAAGGTTTGAAACGTAATGAATCAATTTTACAAAATAGCAATATTCCTCATCGGTATTTTGAGAAGGGATTTCAGATTTCGTTATTGTAGTTTTAGCGTTATTGTGTATGTTAATACAAACAAATGTTTGTATTAACATAGGTAGGAGAGATCATAATAGAGGGTAATTCCCAAGATAAGGGATACAAGGAATAATTAAAGAATTTAAATTGAATGAAAAATTGAATAACTCAAACAATACAAAAAAAATAATGCCATAAAACAAAATGTTTTGTTGTACAAATTTTAGTGCTGGCAACTTTAGGCTGAATACTAAAAAATTAGGATCAACTTGGAAAACATGTTAATTTCGATAGCAAGACTTTGAGACCGAACAATATACAAAGTTTAAAATCAATATGTCCGTTAAAATTAGTCAAAAACGAGTCCAAAGGAGTTGGTTACAAACAAACAAACAAGTGAAGCTAATGAAAGCGTGTTAATTTTAAAAACACGATGCGTTTTGTAGTTTTAGCCAGCTAAGCCGGACACCGCAGATTATTTTTAATTACGTGATTTCGGTCGTTTTACATTGTTTTTCAGCTTGTACGGGAGAGCGTAAATGAAAATGCTAATACTCATCCGTTGGGTTTCAATTTGTTGCCGGAGTAAGTGAAGACAATGCGTTTCCTCAATCTTGACGATTTTATCCTGTCTTCAACAATTCACACACATGCTTGTTTTCCGCTCAAAAGGCCTATTGTTTGAATTAATTACAGTTGCCGGTTCGTGTGTTTTAATTGTGATCTCTTTTGTCTTTATTTTATCGCTGCAAAATATTCTGACACTGTCGAGTTTTCATAGGAAGAACGTCTAAAAAATTTAATTTTCAGGACAGTCAACTTTACACTTACAAAACAAGCTGAGCACCAAAAAACCTCGAAGAAAAGATTTTCCATCCGAAGTTGTACAATGTCTTTAATCAACTCAGCTAATGATATACGAGGTCTTACTTTTCAACGGGATCTGATGAATTATCAATTATTACCTATTGAAGAATATGACAGATTCGATTATCAAGCCAATGACACATCTCGTGAATCAATCTCTCATGCAAGGATATTTCTCCAGTGCTTCGAATGAAACACTTCGAGTCACGGACAAGGATGTTCAACGGACGTTTAATCGCCACATCGTACAAATCCTACATGAAAAAACCTGAAAGCTCTTTATTTCAAAGATGACTCTAGCGAAACATTTCTGAAAAGGTGATTTTAAGCTGTATCGAAATATGTGGGAATATACAGGGTGTCTAATTGAAAAAAAATTGTTTCCCATCAATAACTATTGACTAAAAAAAATTACAGCGACTTCACAAAAATGTGCATTTTCGAATATCGATATGCGGTTTTCACCATTCAGTTTGCCATGAAATTTGGCCCTCAGACACAGTTTTCATTTATCTAGTTTGAAAACAGGAGTTTCTCTTCAAAAGTGTCCAATTTGGCCCACTATACAGGGTGTCAATTAAGTATGTACCAGACGATTCTTTAGGTAATTTTAAGACGAAATGTTCATGTAAACACGGGTCCGCAAATCCTTCCTTCTCAAGATACAGGGTGTTAAACTGAAAATAAAAAAAAGTTATTCGTAAATAAGTATCTAAAATATCCTTCACCTAATTTTATTGTAATTTGACAATGGTATTCATAACATTAAGGAGCTAATTTAGCCCGCACGTGATTCAATTTGTTAAGTCCAGTGGCGTCTCGAGCGGGATTTGAACGAATATTTTTGACTTAAAAATGTACGCCACTGACTTTTGTGCAATTTTTTATTATTTCCTTGGATTAAGCAGTTTGAAATACAACTTTTTGTCTCTTGAATTTTTTTCGTATCTTGCTTAGTTTTTAAGAAAAAAAGTCGAGGACCTCACAAGGAATAATTTGGGGAATTGAATGTTTCTTTTGAAAATTCTCATTTTTACATTTCTTCATTACTGATTATGTAACAATAACAACAAATATTAAATAACATTAACATCTAGACTAACGAATTGCACTAAATTAAGTGTTGGCAATGGCCTCCTTCGGCTTCAATACAACCGTCTATCCGCCGCATCATTGAATTTTGTACTCTGAAAATACCTGGCGTATTTTTTATTATGTCACATGAATTAATAATTTGATTCCGTAAATCCTCTTCACTTTGAATATCAGTTTTGTATACCAACGCTTCAAGGTGTACCCAGAGAAAATAATCTAAGGGATTCATTTCGGGCGAGCGAGGTGGCTATGGGTGTGGGCCTGCTCTCCCAATCGAGCGATTATGGTGATTTTCATCCAAAAATTGCCGTGCCACTACACTGAAGGGTGGTGGAGCACCATCGTGCATGTACCACATACGGAATCTTTCCATGACTGGAATTTCTTCTGAACGTCCAGGTGAACAAATTCTAAAATGAAGAATTCTTCTTCATTAAGTCTATGTTGAAGGAAGTGAGGCCCAATTCCCTAAATTATTCCTTGTGAGGTCCAGGGATATGCAATTAGGTCAACTTTTTTTTCTCAAAAACTAAGCAGGATACAAAAAAATTCAAGAGGCAAAAAGTTTTATTTCTAATTGCTCAATTCAAAGAAATAATAAAAATTGCACAAAAGTCAGTGGCGTACATTTTTAAGTCAAAAATATTCGTTCAAATCCCGCTCGAGACGTCACTGGACCTAATAAATTGAATCATGTTCTGCCTAAATTAGCTCCTTAATGTTATAAATACCATTGCCAAATTACAACAAAATTAGGTGAAGGATATTCACGAACTTTTTTTTTTATTTTAACACCCTGTATCTTGAGAACGAAGGATTTGCGGACCCATGTTCATATGAATATTGCGTCTTAAAATTACCTAAAGAATCGTCTGTTGAATTTATGGTACATACTCAATTAACACCCTGCATACAACGAATGGTTGGAGATAAGGGTCAAAGGTTAAGTCCGCGAGGTACACTATAATGACTCAACTTCCTCACAATTCGTTCATTGAAAATATTCAACCCACGCCACCAACTACCAAAAATTAACGCAACAATAATCCGCCAGCAGAAGAAACACAATAACACAATAACTCAAAGCCAAAAAAAGCTTCCTGATCCACCCCCAAGCAAATTCCCGTCCTAAATTTAATATGGACGGGGTCGTAGCGACGCTCACGTCCCATCCGATACGGTGATGTCGGGGGGGCCATAAATAACGCTGTCTAAATGTTATTTTTGGGAAAGCTAACGACATTCCTGGAGCGGAGTCGTTATCAGACACCCGTTCCTGCTGCAATATCAGGAGCTGTCAACGCGGGATTCCGACTCAGGAATGCGGATATTGCCAGCCAGCGTTCTCCGCTGCTACACGGGCTCCTGCTCCCCCGAGGACAGTGGCGTGCGGGGAAATAAATCTCTCCGGAAATGAATTACGAGCTACGAGACTCATGTGTCGTGTGAAAATAGTGAAACCAATTACTTCGGAGATGCTATTTTTAGCGAAACACGTGTTACAGTTTTGTAAACTGTCTAGTGAAAATACCACATTGAATTGTTACCTGATAACTATGTGAAAGCAATTTTCCTGGTTTTTTGGCCGTGGCCGGCAGGTTTTTATATCTGACGTTTCGTCTACAACTGCGGTGGACACTATCAAAGTGATGTGGTAATGGTCGCAGTAACTACGAGCAAGTTTTTTCTATTCGTTTCTTCGTTGGAATATACATATTGAGTTCAGAAGTTGTGGCATTTATGGTGGTCATAGAATTATCTAACAAAGAAAACACAAAATTGAATTTTTGTGCTTACTTTGTTCGATAATTGTTTTCACATTCATTGTTACATGATAAGTTATGGATTTTCATCACACAGCCAAACAATAATCTTTGCTGGTCTGCTGAAACGAGAAATTTCGTCATAGTCAAAAAATTCTGTGTTATTGAGGCTCCAACAAAAAAGATTTAATTATTCTATCATAGAATTTTCCATGGTATAGTGTGGAAAGGCAAATATCCTAAATAACTAAAGGCCGAGCTCTATTATCAGCAACTTCGTTAACACGGTATCCCGGAGAAGGAATTTCTAACAACCGATGTTACTGAAACCAACGATAATGTCCGATTATTGAAGCTTAACCTTTCAGAAAATGAATTAGAGTTATAGAAACGAATATATAAGTGTCAAGAAGTAAATTTCATTTTGAATATTTTGCAATAATGCCAATTTCAGTGGAACGCCTGGGATGAAAATAAAATCTAGCTGCTTGCTTGCCTGAATGAGAAAAAAATAATAATAATGGTAATAATAGTAATTTAAAGTAATTGATAATGTTGTTCACGATCATATAAATGAGTAAGATGTGACAAAATTAATGTGTCAATGGTAGCACAGTAGGTAACTTAACAATTCAACAGGTGCTAACAATAAAAATTATCGAAGCGTCTCTGTATGTCCACCTTCTCTTTCGATGCATCTAATTTTTCGCTCATAAAATTCGTTTAATGTAGATCGCAACACATTAGCGGGAATATTTGTGCAATGAACTCGTATTGAAGTTTCAAGTTCATTAACATTTTTAAAGGGGCAATCTCTGTAGACTTTTCGTTTCAAGTATCCCCATAATAAAAATCTAGAGGAATAAGGTCTGGAGAACGAGGAGGCCATCGAAGATCGGTATTTCGTCCTAACCATTTATTACGAAATGTCCTATTCAGCCACTGAGAAACATTTCTAGTAGAATGGGCAGGACATCCGTCATGTTGGAACCATAACTTTTGCCGTTCTTCTAATACCATATCATCCAAAAACTCTCCTATTTCAGTTTCCAAAAAGTTCAAGTACCTGTCACCATTCAAATTCTAAAAAAAAAAAAAAACGACCTAGTAATAATATTATTTAATATAACCACACCAAACATTTGTTTTCTGATATAGATTGATTTTTGTTGTCAATAATAAAATTTTTGACATCTGTTTTGAAAGTAGATTCATCTCCAAACATAATACATCGATGAAAATCTCATTGTTCATCTATTTCACTCTGAATCCAGGTGGAAAAATCATATCTCAAATCATAGTCTCTTTCTTGAAATGTACAAATGAATGTAGGTTTGTAAGCATGGTACTTTCGTTTCTTGAGAATACACTTCACAGAGGTTTTTTTATGCCGGTATAATCACTAATTTCTTGGGTGGACCTTCTAGGATTTTCTACTACTGCTTGAAGTACGTCAAGTTGGTTTTCTTTCGTGGATACAGATTTCGTACTCTCCGTATTATGTTTATATTCTAGTGAGCCGGTCTGTTAGAAATTCTTTAAAATTGTACTTACACTTGAATAGCAAATTTTTTTGTCTGGATGCCGCTCGTTGAAAATATTTGCAGGAATAAAAGAAATTTTATTGACAGTTTATTCATATGAACATTTAGTTAGTAAAGTATTTGCCTCATTAAAAAGAGTATTTGTTTTATTCTAGAGTTCTGATAAATATTGTTGCAACAAAGATGAAGTTGACGGTCACCTAAAAAAATACAAATCCAAGTAAATTTTACAAATACACTTCAATTTGATAAAAAATAATCCAAACTGATTTGATTGTGGCTACTTCAAATACATATTAAATCAAAATAGTAAAAATATGTATCATACGGGGGTAATTCAAAATTTTCCAAAAGAAACAAAAAATTCTAATAGCAGGCCATGACTTCGTATCTGAACATAACTTATAATTCTAAGCAACTTTTCTCTTCAACATATTTCTATATTTTTTGAAATAAGGGTAATTTACTTTTGAACGAACTTTATATTTTTTGGCCTATCCTGTATGGTGTTTGTCATGAAGCCATTTCAGGTACACTTTGTATAGTTTTGGAACATGCACCAACTTTTGTCAGGAATAAAATATTCTGAGAAATCGGTAATAAAAAAGTTTCCCATTTGTTGCAGACTTAGTGGACCACACTGTATAAGGGATAATATTATCATCTAATTCCTTTTTGTAATAGTTTAAAATGTCCTTATCAGACATTTCACGTAATTTGGCTACGACCAATTTGACACTGCCGCTGATAACTTTTTGGCGCCTCCTCTTTTTTTCTATTCAGCACCAAAAAACTGGAACAGCTGATACGGAGCCAGAATCTCCCTCAATAATTAAAATTTCATAATTGTGAATCAATGTAGTTACGGCTATCATATAATCCTGATCTTCTCATTACCGAAAGGTAGGCTTGCTGTGTCATTAATACCTCTTTCTTCATCACAATTATTATTTGCATTTTAATTCAGCGGGAGATCGAGGCGAAAATAAAAATAAAACCGAACTTGCACGGCCAGGTTCACGTAGCGAGAAGTTTCATTTGCACATATCTCTGTCTGAGATCAGAGTCCCAAGATATATTCGAGTTATTTGAGATAATACAAAAGCAGCAAATTGGCCAGACCTTGCATACTCTGCTTTGTCACCGGGTATCCAATGTCGCCTCTTTTTTCTTGTACCTACTTATTTAGATTATGTGCAAGAGCTCGAACAACTGGTAATTTGAATATATGATTAAGTAGTCTTTCAGTATTGTCCGTGGTAATGGGAAAGAGCTCTGTCGATGGAAATCAAAACGATACCATTGGAATTAATGAGATGGTCTTTTTCTTTATTTTCTGTTGATTTTTGTAGAGTGGAACAGGATTATAGTTTTGTTGTTCAAGATAATCTGTTCAGACTGAAATATAAAAAGTATGGATAATCAGTTGTAAGTTTGGATCACATTTTATTGGAATTTGATAATAATTCATAAAATACATCAGAGTTTCTCACAGAATTGATTTGAGTAATGACGCTATTCTTGATGAAGATATGAGCAGTTTTGGACAACATTTTCAGAGAATTATGCACGGCAGTGATTTCAAAAACTGCTCATTCACTTAAACAAGTGATGAGTAACCAAAAAAATAGAATAGAGAAAAAGAAAAAGCCTGGGATGTACGGAATAGACTGTGAAAACTGCGTAGAAGTTATGTTGGTATAACAAATTGGACTGTAATTTGCGTTTCAAGAAACACATTCCACATGTTGGTTTCGTAGACCAGAGCCTATGTTTGCGTAACTTTTTTAGAAAGTGTTTATCAAATACGTGAATGAGAGGTGCTTGAAATTATTGAGCCCGGTATGGAACAGAAGAGTTTCAGACAGCTTTGTAAATTCTAAAATCTGAACATGTGGAAATAGATCTGTGAACAGTTGTCATTCATTTTTTTACTCAATGATCACAACAGAAATCAGGAAAGTGCCTAAACAAGTAGTCATCAACACAAACATTGGAAACCGAGATACAATAAAAATCTGGCACAATTATTTGTAATGAGGTGCAATTCGACTGATGAAAAGAAAATAATAGAAAACTTTTATATATTCAACAAATATCAATCAATTTATTATATCTATATTTTCCATATTCTCTTCTATTTTTCCCAACAATGTTAATATTTGCCGTCAAATCACATCAAATCAAAATATGTTTTATTACCCAAGATCTGAACATCTAATTGGCAAAGTCTAGTAAAGTAAAACGTGTAAACGAGATATGAAATTAACAAATATAGGCTATAAAATAAATAATGCTTAGAGACGAGAGCAGAGTATATGGACAGAACAATATTATGCCCAACTGAACAGATACAAATATAAGTACATCAATATTGAGTGAATGTGAATATGCAGGGTGTAACTGAATAAGTGTAACACATTCAAGGAGGTGATTCCTCATCGAAAAAAAGATAGGATCTAAGATACAGCCCCTTAGAGGTGGTACATAAAATTTGTATAACAATTTTTTTCACAAGCACTAAAAAAGTTACAATATTGAAATTAACCTGACGTTTTCTACTACCAAAAAGACACTTAGCTAGAAATTCATTTGGTTCACCACATAGTTGTAAGGGGTGGAAAATGCAACCCCTAAAATTTATTTCCAATGTAACTTTTTGTCTTATTATTTGTTTACCGTTCAAAAATTTATTTCCGATAGCCTGTTTTATTCTGAACAAAAAATACCTCTTGGATTTTTTGCACAAAATGAACCAGTTCGCAGCAAAAAATTATTTTACGAACAACTACAGAGATATATCGTCATAAATGCGAACTGGATTTATTGTTATACCAATTTAATGGTCACTGTCGCTAATAGCGACCTACTAGATGGATTAGTTTTGTATTTTAGCATTTATGACGATATATCTCTGTAGTTGTTCCTGAAATAATTTTTTGCTGCGATCTGGTTTATTTTGGGCAAAAAACCCAGGAATTTTTTGTTTAGAATGAAACAGGCTATCGAAAAAAATTTTTAAATGGTAAACAAATAATAAGACAAAAAGTTACGTTGGAAATCAATTTTATGGATTGCGTTTTCCACCCCTTACAACCATGGAGTAAACCAAATAAATATCTGGCTATGTGTCTTTTTGGTAGTACAAAACGTCAGGTCAATTTCAATTTCGTAACTTTTTTAGTGCTTGTGAAAAAAATTGTTATACAAATTTTATGTACCCCCTTTAAGGGGCTGTATCTTAACAAGGGATGCTCCAATGAAGTTTCTTTATATAAAAGATCCTATCTTTTTTTGATGAGGAATCACCTTCACAAGTTACTCCTTAGTTACACCCTGTATAATGCAAAGTAATGAACATTGATAGCCATTTCGTGTTCATTTTAATAAGTTGTTTGTACAAAGCAACATGCCAATTACTCGATAGGGCCTTGGTAGGATTCGTCCACACTATAATAAGGACTCCCAACAGAGAATTCTTTTACTTTTTTTCTGAATTTCTGTTCATTATATATTTGCCTTAAATTAATGGGGAGGTGATCACATGACTTGTTGCTATTGAAAATAATAGAATTTTGTGTAAGGACTAGAGTAGGTACTGGAAGGAAAATGAAGTAAGATGTTACTATAAGTTGAGGTGGTATTAAATTGATTTTTGTGGATGAGACACACTGTTTCCAAAATAAAAGACATGCTAAGGTCAGAATTTTTGCTTCACGAATACTGGGCGGCATGAATTCCTGTAGCTAGCCTTGCATAAATATCTGATGGATCTTTTTTGTAGAAAGAACACCATATTGAAACGAAATTGTGCACAATTTTCCCAGAAACAAATTCCACAACGTAGGTAAATAGGACTCAATTTGTACAAAATAAACTGATCTTGAGTAGTATCCCAACTCTCTTGCAACAACTCTCACTGCATGACATCCTGATGCTAGTCTTTCACAGAAGTAGATTTTAGATTTTCATCAATGATGAGCCCTAAAAATTTGTTTTTTTCCAACTTTTCAATTTTTACATTTTCCAAGTGTACTTTTCCTATGTTACATCTAAACGTGTCCACAATTGTTTTCTCGATGTTGAATGATTGGAATTACACCACTCTTTCACCCTTTATATGTCGAAGATGATTTGATCAAGTGAATTTGACGCGGTATTGCTTTGCCAGAGGATAGTGTTGTCGTCAGCGAGACATGTGAATTTACCACTTATGTCAACATGGACATACATGAGGAATAACACCGGTCCCAAAACGGAACCTTGTGGGTCCCAACTGCCAATGAAATGTTCTTCTGATGAAATTCCATCGCCGCCGATGAGAAAGGTACGTCTCAAACCAAAGTAATGCAGATCTTCTGAATCCGTAAACTTCTAGTTTACGAAGAAGTAGCTTGTGTTCTACACAATCGAAGGCCTTGGTTAGGCTACAAAATATGGCCGCCGCAGATTCTCTTTCATTAACATTGGTGTACAGGTTTTCCAGGAGTGAAAATATAGCTTCTTGTGCACATTTTAATGACTGGGAGCCAGACTAGAATGAATTTATTATATTGTTTTTCTCGAGGAAGGAGATTACTCGTTTTTTTCCTAGTTTCTCTATAATTTTATACAAGATGGGCAGCAAAGCAATTGACCTAAAATCAGCTGGGTTGTCAGGATCGTCTCCTTTATGTGGAGGAATGATTGTGTCGGGAAGAGTTATCAGAATTTTCAAGGAAATAGCATCCTACCCAACCTAATTTTCATTTTTGATTTCATCAAACATTTCTTTTATTTGTTGAGTTGAGAGTTGGCTTTTTTCACTCAGCCATATGCTTTTCTCTCAATTCATTTTTGGAATGTTCGAATCTTTTGGAGTAAAACAAATTTTTGACATTTTTTATTACTTTTCAATATACAGTGTCACCGATAAAGTCCGCATCAAATGGGAAACTTTTTTATTTATCGTTTTATGTGAAATTTGATTTTGGCAGTAGATTTTGCTTAAGAAATGATGTCAAATGGCGTCTACAAAATAGGTCACGTGATTTCCTTAACCTGTCAAAATTGACATTTAAAAAAAGAAACATCGAAAAATGACATTATTCTTCAAAATATCCAAAAATATCAAAGGATAAAAACATTTTCTTTTGTAATTTTTTACCCACATACCAAGTTTCAAACCCATAATGAGTATTTTATATTTTCACCATTTTTCCGCACTCCTGCTTTTTCTACTTCTCAAAATTTAAGCACACCTGTACTAAATCATTTATTTTAACTAAACTCGTCACCGAATTTTTTTTTTTTGTAATATAATAATATTTCAAGAGCCTCTTTGATGTTAAAAACAAATTTTGAAAAATAAAAGTTGTCAAACTTGATGCAAAGTTCATCTAGTTTCAACGGGGCTTTCAAAACTATACAGTACTTGAGTTTTTCAATGAAATGGCCTCACAATATGAATTAGAACAAAACGGAACATTAGGAAACATCATTTCGTGATTCTTGAAGCCCATTCAATAAAAGAAAAAAACTCATAGTATTTACATTTACCTACTCTGCTAACAACACTAATTTAAAAAAACTGGGTAGGCTGTGAAAAAATATGAAACTACATAATGTGTTTTAGAAAACGTCACTGTCACTGAATAAATTAATGCATGTTAGTTCAATGTAATGTATGAAAATTAAAATAATATGTTATCTTTACAAGAAAAAATTGAAATTGTGCTAATTTGTGGTGAAAACACATTGCATCGACAAGTGGCTGATATTTTTAACGCAAGACATCCTGGTAGACATGTACCATCCACTGTAAGTAGGATTTTAAAAAAATTTAAACTGACTGGTTCAGTTGAAAATACTTTAAAAAACGTCATAATCCATCACGCAATAATGATGAGGTTCAGTTGGCTGTCTGCCTGGATGTTATCGAACAGGGAAAATCAAGTATTACCAATATTGTAGATAGAACTGGCGTTAAAAGAGAAAGCGTAAAGGCAATTTTACATAAAAATAAATTCAAACCCTACAAACCCAAATTTATAAATACCTTAAAGGAAAGAGATTTCGATGTTCGACTAGATTTCTCTTTCTGGTACCAAGGAGAAGTAGAATTAAACAGAAAATTTCCTTACAAAATCCTATGGACCGACGAAGCTACCTTCACATCGAACGGCGTAGTCAGTTCCCAGAATTGTAGGTGGTGGGCTCAGGAAAATCCTCATTTTGTGATAGAATGTCGGGACCATTATTCATTTAAAACAAATGTGTGGTGCGGTGTTTTAAATAATCAGGTAATGGGACCATTCTTTTTTAGACACAATTTAACTTCTCAGGATTATTTGCAATTTCTAAATACTGAGATCAGTGATATAGTGGACAATATGCCGGTTGAAATAAGACACAGTCTGTGGTATCAATGTGACGGGGCTCCTATTCATAGTTTAAGACAAGTCAAAGAGAAACTATTAGAAATGTTTAGGGGCAAAGTTATTGGGCGAAATATGGAGCAAATATGGCCGCCTAGGTCACCAGATTTAACCCCTCTAGATTTTTTCTTGTGGGGTTACTTAAAACAAATCGTTTATAAACAAAGACCTTTTCGTGACGTGAATCACCTAGAAACTGTTATTAGAAACTCTATTTTAAACATAAACCCTGTGAGTATCAGCAACTCAATAAAAGATGTATTAAGAAGGACAATTATCTGCATAGAACGCGATGGAAGACATACAGAAATGTAGTGTATTTAATGTCGTGAGTCTTTTTTTCGTGTTTTTTTGCTATTAGGTATAGGTACATGTTTATTTTCAGTTCCTTTTAATTAAGATAAAAATCCACTGTATTTTTTGTTAAAAAAACAATAAACACTCTAAGATATTGTTTCCTAATGTTCCGTTATGTTCTAATTCATATTGTGAGGCCATTTGCTCATTAAAAAACTCAAGTACTGTATAGTTTGGAAAGCCCCGTTGAAACTAGATGAACTTTGCATCAAGTTTGACAACTTTTATTTTTCAAAATTTGTTTTTAACATCAAAGAGGCTCTTAAAATATTATTATATTACAAAAAAAGAAATTCGGTGACGAGTTTAGTTAAAATAAATGATTTAGTACAGGTGTGCTTAAATTTTGAGAAGTAGAAAAAGCAGGAGTGCGGAAAAATGGTGAAAATATAAAATACTCATTATGGGTTTGAAACTTGGTGTGTGGGTAAAAAATTACAAAAGAAAATGTTTTTATCCTTTGATATTTTTGGATATTTTGAAGAATAATGTCATTTTTCGATGTTTCTTTTTTTAAATGTCAATTTTGACAGGTTAAGGAAGTCACGTGACCTATTTTGTAGACGCCATTTGACATCATTTCTTGAGCAAAATCTACTGCCAAAATCAAATTTCACATAAAACGATAAATAAAAAAGTTTCCCATTTGATGCGGACTTTATCGGTGACACTGTATATATTCCTGTACTTATTAAAATAGTTCATGGAATCTGATAATTGTAAGACTGTCTGTTTTCTGATATAAAAAAAGTAGCATTTCATATCCAGTACCTTCTTTTTTTGAAATTACTCAGCATACCCGCGCTCAAGCTCACTTTCTGCGGGTTTTTCTGTTTTCGAAGAATAGTTTTGATCATTTTCCAATAACGAATATACCCCATTTCATCTACTTGAACAAACATGTTTACAATTCATATATTTTCGAATGTATCTTCATCAAGTCAATCACACCCTCAGTTGAAGGTCATCCTCAGAATATTCATAAAACCAAACGCCACCAAAATCTCCCACGATCGAATCCACATCCGTCCGTCCATCCGTCACATTTCCTTTGTGTCTGATTAGGTATACAAACAGCTCAGCACTTCGGAGGGTGCTTATGTGGTATCCGTCAATCGTCATCGGGGTGCTTTTCAATAACCTCCCCGAGAATGGGGTTAAAGCCGCGTTAAAAGTGATAAAAACTAGAGGGAAAATAAAGACTCGACGCGGCGTGTGTAATGAATATATAACAACATAGCCGTTGCTAATAATTGCCAATTCAATTTTGCGGACTCCTTAAAAAGAGCAGCGGAGGGTAGTCGTGTACACACAGGGGTGTTGGCTTGTGAAATGAGGGCTTTGTTGGAACATAAGGCTGGCTATGGGAGAAAATGAGGATTTTGATTTTTAATTAAAATATTTTCGGCTGAAGGGGAGGGGGTTGATGTACCGCTGGGCATGTGTCTTTTCGAATTATTTCGTAGGGGTGTGGATTTGGCAAATCGATTCATTGAGTAAAATTCTGGCTCTGTCTGGTCTAAAATTGGGTACTTCAAATATTTATTTCTTTGATAAACTTATTATTTATATTTAAAGAAACGATGAAAAATGAGAATTGAAACTTACCACTTGTATTTGTAACCTTTATACACCCTTATATACCTATTTTTTTTAATTTGTTCATTTAAGTAGGACAATCCTAATTTACAAAAAAATAAAATAATTAACCTACTTATTTTACACTAAATATAATTCAAAATAAATGTAAGTATGAAGATATATAATAAATTTGAGTATAAATATACATATTGTACTGGGATTTTCATGATGAAAGTTAATTAGCCGTTTCTGACAAACTATTTTACGGATCAACCTGAAAATTTCACAGTATGCATAAATCAATATGACCTACACGCCTAAAATATTTTAGACGGAGCGGCGTTGTCGCTTCTACTATAAAGTAGCGGTTTCTTTAATTTTTCAAATGGAACATCCCGTATATAATATCATATTATGATTCATTATCACTTTGTTAACAAATTCCTATACTATTTCCCTATACCTATCTATTACCGTTTAGAAGATATAAATTAATTTCGATATTTTTTTTACCAAACATGAACTTTTATAAATGCTGATAATCTTGAACTCTCTTGCACTAAAACGATCAAATTTGAAATGGAGTGGAGTAATACTATGAGGATCTTCACTCCGAGTCATATTTTCATTTGCCTCATACAGGGTCTTCAAAAAATGCAGATACTTTGATCTCATGTAAAAATGAGTGGAACTCAATTTTTTCAAATGGAACACCCTGTATATTTCAACATTCTTGAGCTCTACATCCAATTTCACATGAACTTTGTTCAGATAATACTATTTCTATTTTGAACCGTTTTCGAGATAAACTGTTTCAAACGGAAACTGACGTGGTTTTCTTGCTCGTTTTTTTGAATTCATCACTTATTTTGGATATTCAACTTTTTTTACTACTAACATTTCTTTTTGATCCAGTTTTTCAACTGTCTCAGATCAGTCAATTCAAAATTGGTATGTACCTACCTTAGAACAAGTTACAATTTGTATACATTGAGGTATTGGTCTCTAACGTACAACAGTACACATTAATATTTTTTAATAGTGTGCTTTGGAAAAATAAATATACCAATTATTCAACGTCAGACTTTCGTTGGTGGTTTTGACTGATTGTGATAGCTACCAATTATAATAGAATAATGTCAAAATTAGGTTACAGTAATGAAGATTTCTTGAATTTATTAATAATTTATGGTGAGTGCAATAGAATTGCAAGTAGAACATGCAGAGTATTTCATGAAAGATATCCACAACTTCCGAAGCCGAATAATAATGTGAAAAAATCGACTACTAAAAAACTTTAGGTTGAATGGAACCTTCCGTCCAAAAATCATTCGTAAGAAGACTTAGGTGGATAATGATGACAATGGTATAACATTTTTGGGATACTTTCATGCATTTCCAAATGCTTCTCTGCACGAGGCTGAAAGGGAGATAGGTATACCCTACGTGACAATTTGTCGAATTCTTAATAAGCATAAATGGCATCCCTATAAGTTCTACTGTGTCCAACATTAGAAAGAGACTGATTTACCTCGTAGAGTGGAATTCTTTGAATGGTTACTTGTCAAGACTCTAGAGGATGAATATTGGCTTGACAATATCATATGGACAGATGAGGCCAAGTTCACAAAAAGTTTTCACGTTTTCACTAGACACAACAGTCATTATTGGGCGCCAGAAAATCCCCATGTTGTCCGCCAAAGGGGTTTTCAAGAAAGATGGCAATTCAATGTATTTTGTGCCATAAAGAATGAGTCAATTTTTCATATCGAGTTTTATGATGATAATTTGAATGTATCAAAATATGAAGATTTACTGAGGAATGGAATTCAAATGATTTTAAATAATAAACCAGGAAGAGAACGTGTATGGTACCAAATGGATGGTGCTCCACCCCATAATTCTTATTCAGTCAGCGAAGCTTTAACCGAAATCTTTGAAGACAGATGGATTGGTAATAATGGACCTTTTCGTTGGCCTCCTAAAACACCAGATGGCAATCCATTAGATTATTTCGTGTGGGGTTTCTGTAAAACCATGGTTTACTCTACTCCAATAACAACAATGGAAGATATGAAATCGAGAGTTACAACTGCTTTCAATAGTTTGACTCCAGACTTGATCAGAAGCGCTACACATGACAATCTTTTGAAGAGATTACATGTTTGTTTAAGTAGAGGTGGAGATGTGTTTGAACATATTCTGAAATACACTGACGATTAAATTAACTTAATTTATGGGTTTATAATTTTCAGTTCGTGTTTCAGCGTTAATAAAACTATTGTTTGAAGAGAAGTTTCATTCGATGGTTGGGGAGTATTTTAATAATTATCTTTTCATTGCATTATCTGTGACTAATTGAGAAACATCAAAGGAAATTTGACAAAAATGAGTGATGAACAAGGAAACCATGTCAATTTCCGTTTGAAACAGTTTATCTCGAAATCGGTTCAAAATAGAAATAGTATTATCTGAGCAAAGTTATTCTAAAATTGGATGTAGAGCTCAAAAATGTTGAAATATACAGGGTGTTCCGTTTGAAAAAATTGAGTTTCACTCATTTTTTCATGAGATCAAAGTATCTGCATTTTTTGAAGACCCTGTATGAGACAAATGAAAATGTGACTCGGAGTGAAGATCCTCATAGTATCACTCCACTCCATTTCAAATTTGATCGTTTTAATGCAAGAGAGTTCAAGATTGTCAGCATTTATAAAAGTTCAATTGGTAAAAAAAATATCGAAATCAATTTATATCTTCTAAACGGTAATAGATAGGTATAAGAAAATAGTATATGAATTTGTTGACATAGGACTTTTGACCTTCAGGACCTCTGATCAGAAGTTCCAGGATTTGTTTTTGACAAAAAACAGGAATCATCATAAGTTTCTAGTTACTGGTTACCCGAAAAGGATCAAATGTAGTCGTTTCTAAAATAAGTTAACAAATGAAGCTAGACCTCTTCATAACTGGGGAATTCATGAAGAAGACAAGCAAAACCAAGACTTTGATACCAAGAATATTCAATGCGTTCACCCAAAGTTCAAGGAAAATAGTCCATTACACTTAGTTGTTGGTTCAATTGGTTCTGTAGCCTAAAAACCCTCAGAATACTCATTTTGACATTCAAAAAACGCCTCTTAAGGGCACAATGAAAAACGCGTGCCCAGTAATCCTCTATATAATGTGCCAAACATCAATATTTTTCATCTGAGATGGAAGGAACTAGGAACAGATTGGTACTAATCGGAGAAAATGCTGGACATTGTGTTATTTCCAAGATCAAGATATGTTTTTTCAAGATATTTGAGCTTTACTTGTACCTTTCTGAATATATGTGCACATTATTATTTGAATCATTGGTGATTTGCAGAAAAAGTTATTCTAACCCGTTGGATTTTCAGCTTATTTTATTATATCCCCATCCGAAACCCTATCAAGAAATATACTCGACCACCTCATATCGTCCATCGTTATTACCAAAAAAGCCAGCGAAAAATTCCCCGACGCAATTAATATTCTCGAAGAACAGTTTTA
Organism: Leptinotarsa decemlineata; assembly: GCF_025532065.1. Classification (NCBI taxonomy): domain Eukaryota; kingdom Metazoa; phylum Arthropoda; class Insecta; order Coleoptera; family Chrysomelidae; genus Leptinotarsa; species Leptinotarsa decemlineata. The sequence goes on from NW_027412668.1 coordinate 1,412,188, forward strand.
CGGCCCGAATTTGCATTCGTGATTGCGCCGGCGGAGATTGGAAGTTTTTCTTCTTCTTCTTTTGGCAGCCTGAAGCCGACCATTCTTACTATTCGTAGCTCCTGTCTTTTCTTCTCTCGCTCGGCAGCCAATCAGTTCGAAGGACCGTTTAACGAGGCCCATAAAATCATGAGAGCAAACTTCGAGATGTGTTACCTAGTGCTGTTTATGTTTCATTTACTTCGAACATGCCCGTGTTACTGCTCACAATGCCACATAACTCAGCGGGAAGCTGCGATGGGATTTCGCTCATTTCGACTTCGGGCGAGGTGATTATTTTTACGCGGCGCAAAAGTAACTCTAATCAAATTCTATAACCTTGCTTAGGGTCTTCCCACAGGGACTTTGACAATCGATAACGGCTATCTTGATGAAGCTAGATCTGTCAAAATAGTTGTCATAATGTCAAATCGCCGTGGACGGATACAGCAATGAAGCTGTTTTGGTTGGTATCCGGATTTTGCCGTGCAAATAATGAAACTGTTTCGGTTGGTTTCTGGGTTTCACTGTGCAAATAATGAAATCCTTTTGGTTGGTTTCTGGGTTTAACTGTGCAAATGATGAAACTATTCTGCTTGGTTTCTGGGTTTTTACTGTGCAAATAATAAAATCCTTTTGGTTGGTTTCTAGGTTTAACTGTGCAAATAATGGAACTGTTTCGGTTGGTTTCTGGGTTTTACTGTGCAAATAATGAAATCCTTTTGGTTGGTTTCTGGGTTTAACTGTGCAAATGATGAAACTATTCTGCTTGGTTTCTGGGTTTTTACTGTGCAAATAATAAAATCCTTTTGGTGGTTTCTAGGTTTAACTGTGCAAATAATGGAACTGTTTCGGTTGGTTTCTGGGTTTTACTGTGCAAATAATGAAATCCTTTTGGTTGGTTTCTGGGTTTAACTGTGCAAATGATGAAACTGTTCTGCTTGGTTTCTGGGTTTTTACTGTGCAAATAATGAAATCCTTCTGGTTGGTTTCTGGCTTTAACTGTGCAAATGATGAAACTGTTCTGGTTGGTTTCTAGGTTAACTGTGTGAATAATGGAACTGTTTCGGTTGGTTTCAGAGTTCAACTGTGCAAATAATGAAATTCTTCTGGTTAGTTTCTGGGTTTAACTGTGCAAATGATGAAACTGTTTTGGTTGGTTTCCGGATTTTGCTGTGCAAATAATGAAACTGTTTTGGTTGGTTTCAGAGTTCAACTGTGCAAATAATGAAATCCTTTCGGTTGGTTTCTGGGTTTAACAGTGCAAATGATGGAACTGTTTTGGTTGGTTTCCGGATTTTGCTGTGCAAATAATGGAACTGTTTCGGTTGGTTTCTGGGTTTTACTGTGCGAATAATGAACTCCTTTTGGTTGGTTTCTGGGTTTAACTGTGCAAATGATGAAACTGTTCTGCTTGGTTTCTGGATTTTTACTGTGCAAATAATGAAATCCTGTTGGTTGGTTTCTGGGTTTAACTGTGCAAATGATGAAACTGTTCTGGTTGGTTTCTAGGTTTAACTGTGTAGATAATGGAACTGTTTCGGTTGGTTTCTGGGTTTACCTGTGCAAATAATGAAACTTTTTTGGTTGGTTTCAGGGTTTAACTGTGCAAATAATGAAACTGTTTTGGTTGGTTTCTGGGTTTACCTGTGCAAATAATGAAACTGTTTCGGTTGGTCTCTGGGTTTTACTGTGCAAATAATGAAATTCTTTTGGTTGGTTTCTGGGTTCAACTGTGCAAGTAATGAATCTGTTTTGGTTGGTTTCTAGGTTTTACTGTGCAAATGATGAAATCCTTTTGGTTGGTTTCTGATAACGGACATCTTGATGAAGCTACATCTGTCAAAATAGTTGTCATTATGCCAAATCGCCGTGGACGGATACAGCAATAACGCTGTTTTGGTTGGATACCGGATTTTGCCTTGCAAAAAATAAAACTGTTTTGGTTGGTTTCTAGGTTTCACTGGGCAAAAAACGAAACTGTTGTTGGTTTCTGGGGTAAACTGTGCAAGTACGTCGAAGACTGCACTGACATCATTAAAAATTTGAAAGGCATCACGTTGGAGCCAAACGACATGCTAGTTAGCTTCGATATTGTATCCTCATTCACAAATGTATCACTTGTGGCATCCCTCAGCTATATAGAGGAGATTGCCACCGAAAAAGCCATGAAAAAAAAGAACTTCAGTACTTCGTGAATCATCTGAATAGCATTCATCCAAGAATCCAGCTTACCATAGAATTGGAAGCACACCTCTGAATCCCATTCATTGATGTTTCACTCATCAAGGAAGGTAATCAACTTGGCCATGAGGTATACAAGAAAATACACACAGATCTATACCTTCATAATGGATCCAACCATCTTCCAAAACAAAAAGGAACCGCCATCAACACTCTAGTGAACAGAGCTTTGTGGATATGTGAAGAAAGGCACGTTGGCGACGACATAAAACACCTAACAACTGTGTTACAAGCGAAAGCCTACGACAGAGAAGATATAAGCCGCGCTATGCATCCAAAGGAGAAGGAGAAAGGAGAACTCCAATGAAGATCAACCCCAAAGCACTGTCTATTTGCCATACATAGAAGGTGTCACCAACCGAATCAACAGAATTCTTAAGAAGGGGAAAATCCACACCGTCTTCAAACCAACCAAGAAAATATCGGAGTATCTGAGATTAGCAAAAACACAGCAGAGACACACTCAAATCAGTGGGAGTTTACAGGATTTCATGTAGCTGTGGGAAAGTCTATATCGATCAGAGGAAAAGAAACATTGGTACCCATACAGACTGAGAAGTCTGCAGGTACCAACTGTGAACAACGTCCAACGTGCTTTGGAGCATATAAGAAGCATTGAACAGCACCAAAATGAAGCCAAGTCATCCAAATCGCGCAGGAAATATGCAGTTTCAGTTGATACGTCAAGAAGAGCACTTCGACCACGCCATTGAAGATGACTGCCACAGTTGTAATCGAAACGTTCGAAGAGTATAACCAAAGAAGACCACGGCAAAATACGGAAACCAACCAAAACAATAGAACTGTTTTATCAAAATGGGTGTTCTGTTAGGACAATGTATCTAAGAAATGTTCCTAATATGTTCGAATATCATCTCCAACGTGGATTACTAAGTATTCTGGATTTCTTCCACAATCGTACTATGCAACACCCCGGACATCAATCTTCTCTAACTTACCTACCCTAATTCCTCCCAATTGAACGTTTCACTCCGATTTTCCATTAGTCAGACAACTTCCAACATCCTAATCAACTCCGGCCGAAGTTTTTATTGGATGTTAGTGCGAATGTTTGACGAAAATAATTAGAAAACAATTACGGACTCCCCGTAGGCCAGAACCATCAATCAAACGAGTGCAGCATCTCTGGAGATCGAACCGTCGTTCGGGATATTCGAGGGAGAGAAGTTAACTTCATACTATTCGATTCCCGAGGGACATTGCGCTCGGTGGAGGATTCGCTAAAAAACGGACTAGGCACAGGATCTGGGAGACGGCACAAGGATAATGGAAGGTATCGCTTGTTTCTTAGATGAATGATGTGTACTGAAGGAGGAGAAAGTCCCGACTCACGCTCTCATGTGGATATTTTGAATTATTGGTCCTTCGAGCCGGATGGAATCTATGAACTCGAAATATATTATGAATAGCTGTTTATCCTTCATAGTGGAAAAATTATTTTCGTTTCTAATTATTTTTTTTACTGAATATAAAGTCACGTACTGTATCTATGTTTATTTTTATTTTGTTATTGGTAAACAAGTCTATTAAAACACTTTCCCAACACCATAACAAAATAATAGCCTCTACGAGTGTTTCGCAAACCAAGTTAACAAGACTAAATATAACTTTCATGGGAACTTGGTATAGATATGGCAAAAAGTGTGTATTATGCTTTAATCGATTCACATTTGAGATATGGAATCTGTTTTTGGGGATCATGTAGTCGATATGTCTTCAATATGATTTTTGTTTTGCAAAAAACGAGCAGTAAGGTATATGTGCAAAGCTAAATTCGGGATTCTTGCAAGCCACTCTTTATAAAACATAAAATCTTAACATTACCTTGTATTTTTATCTTAGAATCAGTATGTCTCATGCATAGCAAATTTAAAAACAAACCTCATGAATTGTCTCAATACAACACAAGACAAGCACTAAATATAACCTTACCAATTCCAACATCGACACAAATAAAAAATTCCATATTTTATAATGGTAAAAAATTATTCAATCACCTACCAAATGAGATAAAAATTTTAGATAGCAAAAAACAATTCAAAAGTACCGTAAAAAAACTTCTATTGACGAAGGCTTTCTACTCATTAGATGAATTCTACTGTATGAACTTTTAATGCGTGAAATTCGACTTCGTTATACATTATTATTTAATTTGTTTCAGTGATACTTATATTTTATTTATATTTATATGAACTTCATTTTATATTTACACCTCTTTGTTGTTAATATTCGTACAAAGCAAATTTTTATTGTGACAATTTTAATTTTATGTACATGCATTGTATAATTGCACATGTTGTTGTTAAGTGTTTTAGAGTTATATATGTATATGTGTGTGTATGTGTATGTATGTATATGTGTATATGTATGTATGTGTATATATGTATATAAAATTGTGATCATTTTTATTATTTTCATGTACTTATATTTCATATTTTGTATTTTATATTTCATATTTCATATTTTGTTGACCAGTACGAGGATAATGTATCAAATTTCCTTTGACTCAGATGTGCGTCTATCGTAGTCCAATTATAATTATTATCACTTTTTCTACCTCACTATTTATCATATCGATATATATCTAAAGGTGATTGTTGTGTTATTTTGTTCTTTTATTTTGTAAACGACTTTGTCAATGAGAATTATGTTCTTCAGACAATAAAGTATATTTTGATTTGATTTGATTTGATAACTACTATGTTAGTGTTTGTATTTGCTAGTGGCCGAACTACTACCTGTTAGTAGTACTAACATAACATAGCATAGCATAGGAACACTACCTGTTAGTGTTCCTTTGCTAAACTGTCTGTTTTTTCAATACCTCTGAATTGTTTTGTATTTCCTCTATATTAGTGACTGTCCCAATTTTTTTTCTGAGCTGTTGCGCTGTTAGAGCGACTTTATGATTCTCCTGTAGTACTTGTGTTTCGTCTTTAATAAAAAAGAAGCTGTTTCGAAAGGTTTGTATAAGCGCCTTAGCGAGATCAGAGATTGTTGGCGATAATAAGTGGCTGGAGGAGATTGAATTCATTGTATATTTCACTGATATCCAATGGAGTTGTCAAATAATGAGTGTTGAACTCATTTATTCAACTCAAAGGCGTAACAGCGTTGAGAGCACAGACATCAGCAGTCCTGAAAAATCACTAAAAATAACCTGAGATAATTTAAAAAACAAACAACTAACTGAAACAACAGTAAAGGAAAACTAAAGAATAACTGGACGAACAGAAAGAAAAATAAAAGGAGTCCAGAAGATGCTCCAAAATGAAATAGAAAAAAAATTATGAAGTAGAAGCGATAAAGAAGCATAAGTGGGCGTAAGACAAATAGTTCGTCCATTCCTTGTGGGCTCGGATTTCAACCAGCATATACTTGTCTTTCGGTGTGGATTCCAGGGGTGAAATTGTTTTGCATATTACTGAAAAATCATCCCATTCTATGTCAGTGATCGATATTATAAAATCTTGCTTAGCATCCTCCACTTCCTGCAAAGTCGTGAAGGTCTTTCCCTAAAGTTTTTCTAGCCCAAAGTATCTTCGAAAATATCTTTGAAGCATAATTATCTTCATCGCGGCAAATGAGTCGAATAGAAACCAGAAAAATGCATTTTGCGTTACCTTGCACCTAATCTGACCACTCGCCGTGTGAGTACGGCGAGTCGCACGCTCTTACATCAACGCGGAGCGCTGACAATTACCTTGTAAGCATTAATTAACGAGCTACCAGCTTTGAATTACATCGCGTAATCTTTTATCCGCACTCTAGATGCAAATAATGATCTGTTTCATTTTTAATTACAGTGGCTGGTCATAAACCGAATTAGGTTTACGTTCTGTGATGTTTTACGGTCTAAATTGCTGAAAATGATAACCGTTTATGGGTTGAAGTATGAGTCTTCTAGGCACAAGATTGAAATGAATCAAACTGATATCTATGTTGAGTCCCAAACATTTTATATTGTTGTCAGATGATATAGAGTCAACCCCTAATTCTATATCCGGAAGCTTTTAAATGTGAGAAATTTTGTTTTATTGAAATTCAAACATGGAAAATTTGCATCGCCCACTACATGATTTTTTGTAGGTCACTTTTAACATTTTTTTCGAAGCAACTCCATAGCTTCAGAGTGCCATAGAAAGATAGTGTCGTCTGCAGAACCAGATATATCTAAGATATGGTCCTAAAACTGATCCTTGGGGTACTCCCTAACTAAATTTTAGTAATCCAGATGTTTGGTCAGTTTTCCATCCACTTCAGGGACATGTCTCTCATACTATAGTGATAGAGTTTCTGTAGTAATAATGTGTGAGTGAGACAGTCAAAAGCTTAAGTCTGAAAAGGGATAAGCTGAAAAGGGATGAAATAAATAAAAAAAAACCTTGAAACAATTTAGTTACTTCTTGAAATATCCTCTGGGACTCTTCCTGGTTTCCAAATGAAACCGAGTTTGTCGATTAATAATCAACAACCGCGTTCTGCGATTGTATATCGAGCTAATAAACTTTGGACTCCTCATGAACGTCGATATGTTTAAAGGTTCAACACAACAGAGATCGCATGTTTCGGTGGCGTAAATATTAATTAAACCATCGCGGAGTTATTACTATAAATATCGAGACTTCCTGTTATAAATGCCAATTCATTCTCCAGTTATCTCTGAATTATTGTTATTCCGAAATTTATTCGCAACTCCTGTTGTTTAAGGTCACAACAAAGATCTGAGAACGACATAATCTTGAGAAATTAGTATTCATTCAGATCACAAACAAGTGAATATTGCAGATGATTCAATAAATATCGAAACATTGTCAGTTCATGAAAAGGTATCCCCGAAACTTTTGATGAACGTCAAAACATTAGATGGAGATAGTGAAGGAAGAAACATCTGTCTCCAACTTATCAATAGATTTTTTTTCGATTAAACACATATGTACTGTGCTTTTCTCATTCGAAATACCAGTTTAGTTCATTGTGAATTTCAGAACAGAATAAGAACATTATCACCATTCCTCAACTTTCCATTTTCATATAGATTAGTTTGTTATTGCTTGGATGGAGGTTATCTGAAGGATCCAACCCTGCTAAATATTCAAAATTTGACAGGAAGGACGTCATTCATCTTCAGTGTTCTCAATTTTGATAAACTGTCACTAATATTCCTAGTTTGACCTCCAGAATATATCTCTGTTTCCTTTTCTTTTTTATTGTGGGCATATCAAATTGGAACGTGAAAATATAAAGTAGTTGTAAAACCATCAAGAAAATTGTCATATTTCAACCATCCAATGTGGATATGGTTTTTCAACTACCTAGAAACTAATTATATTCTAGGAACTAATTAATGACAGCTATACCTGAGTTTAACGAACATTCATACCTAAGTGATGAAAATCTATGATAATGTATTTTGAAAAACAAGTATCGGCCAGCTCTATCTTATATTTTAAAATTAATAAATATAACAGTCTATTGAATAAATATAATAAAATGTATTTAATAAATACAAAACAAAGTCGCCTTCACAAGAAACAGAACATAATATGCCTATGAAGATGAGGACGCTTGATAATGAAGAAACCGAATGACTAGTTATAGCATTTTAAGGACGCAAATATAATAGACCCTCAAAGTGTTGATCAGTTTACCGATGTTTCAAAGTATTTAACGAACTGGTTCGCCTATTCGCTCGTACATCCTCTCGATATGCAGAAGCTATCTTGTTACGGGGGGTAAATTTCATGGAATCATCTTACTTTTCAATTATTCACAATGGCGATGCATAAACAATAAAAATGACTCCGGTAAAAATTTAGTTATAACATTTAACATTGTTGCCGTTATCTCAGTTCAATTTGTATATGACTTTCAATAGGAATATGTTATATATAATGGGGAAAACAATCGAAAATAATATCATTCTTGTAATATTCGAAACATCTATTTATTTATATATATATATATTGCATTTATAATTGAAATTGCACATGCACCATACTGCACCTAGATTTCAGATATTTGACAGTTTCAATTTGTGAATATAGAATCAATCAGCTAATCGACCGTGGATCCGTAGAGTTCAAGAGTACGTTCAGATATACCGACAACCATAACTTTCGGGAATTCTATCTATGGTTACATTATTTCGTGAAAAGAGTCGGAGAGACCCACACCCCAAATCGGTACGACTGCTGAAAGGACTTGAGAGGATACTGGACGGACATATCAGGAGGGTAGTATTATATGCATCCCCCTGAATAACCACCAGTATGCTTATCAAACTGGCAAATCGACAGATTCAGCATTGAACAACCTCGTTGAGAAAATCTTTCCATCTCTTGACAACAAGGAGATTGCGGTTGCTGTATTTCTTGATATTGAAGGAACGTTTGACAATGCACTACCTAAATCTATAGGATTGTATCTGGCTAGGAAGGGTACAGAATCGACCATAACTGGCTGGATCTTTGCCATGCTAGTACACAAAACTGCAACTAGGAGTCATCGAAGCGAGGCTATCAGGTTCAGGGTCACCAGGGGCTGCCCTCAAGGTGGTGTACTATCTCCCCTCCTGTGGTCGCTCCTGGTGGATAGTCTGCTTGATGCCCTCGACAGAAGAAAAGTTGATCTGCAAGCTTATGCAGATGACCTTGTCATCCTGGTAAGGTCCACGTCGGGAATGGTAGCTTGTAATATCCTCCAAAGCGCGTTGGACGTTGTTCACAGTTGGTGCCTGATGGAGCAGATGTCTGTCAACCCCAGCAAAACTGTGTTAATCCCCTTCACCAAGAGAAGAAGATTGGACGATATAACGCCACTTTCCCTCAATGGTGTGGTCATTCCATTTCGAACGGAGGTGAAATATCTTGGCATTGTCCTTGATAAAAGACTTACGTGGAACGCTCACTTGGAAAAAGTTTTATACAAAGCCAGACTGTCTCTATGGACATGTCGAAGGATTTGTGGTGAAACTTGGGGTTTAGATCCCAAACGAATCCATTGGATTCATGTGATGGTTGTCCGACCAATGATCACTTATGGTGCAATTGCTTGGTGGCCGAAGGCTTTACAGAAAACCGCCCAAGCGAAGCTCTCTGGTTTACAGAGACAGGCTTGTCTGGCTATCAGGGGTGCCATCAGTACCACACCGTCAGCGGCCATGGAGATCCTTCTAGATCAACATCCGCTCCACATTTTTCTGGAAAGAGAGGCTAGATGGACTGCATACTGACTTGTGCACATTGCCAATTGCACAAATCAATTCAATGCAGAGTGCAACAGAATGTTGGTTGACATTGGAAGTCACAGCGAACTACGAACTGTCTTATAAAGTACTTTCCCCGAGTAGAGACGACTGGATCCTCGGGAGAAAGAAATATTAAGACCAGATAGTTGTTGGTTCACAGATGGATCACCTTCCGGTTCTGGTGCAGGTGTTTTCAGTCGCAGACCCAGGACAGAGTTATCTACCTGGCTAGGAACTTATGTGACTGTATTCCAAGTGGAAATTTACTCTTTTAAATTGTGTGCGGAGAGATTGGATAAATCCAACCTCACTCACAAGTCAATACAAATATTATCGGATAGTCAAGCGGCGTTGGAAGCTCTTAGCTCCTACCGAGCAACGTCTGAATTGGTAGCAAATTGCCAAAAATGATCCTGCTCAATAGGAAGACTTAACAGATTATCTCTGGTCTGGATTCCTAGCCATACTGGCCTGGACGGCAATGAAGCTGCGGATTCTCTTGCAAAGGAGGGTCCTGCAAGCAGCTACATTAGACCAAAACCTGTCATTGGCATCGCTTTGGGCTTTGCCAAACAAACACTGAACACCTGGATGGCAAGAAGATCTATGGACTTCTGGCAGAATCTTGCAGGATTGGCCCACTCCAAGGCGTTTATTCACCCTTCGAAGCTTGATTCCAAATATAGTTGTTGGACTACAGTAGGGATGAACTACGATGTCTAACAAGCCTTCTCACAGGTCACTGTCATTTGAATCATCATATGCAGAGACTCGGACTGTCGGAAGACAGTGTGTGTCGCCTCTGTCTGGAAAATGATGAAACACCATGCCTGCCCCGCTGGGGACCGAATCAGGTTCTTTAAGTTCGGCTTTAAGAACTCTCACCATACAAACTAATCGGCTTCGTTAAGAAGCTGGGTTTATTTGTCGGAGTGTAAATAGGTGTGAGTCACAATAAACTATCTACATTATTTCGTGAAAAGGTACTTACCCAAATAAATATTGTTTTTGATATCTTAGTGTCAAATAATTCATTTTAACTACCAACCCTCTACCGGCTGACCAATTTTGACTTTACAGTATTTTTCGAGTTAGTTTTATTACGCCTCGATAATTTGATTTTCCATCTTGTTATTGTAAGCGTAACAGTACCAATAAAAAATCAAAAAATCGCTAATAAAATGCCCGTGAAATTTGAAAATTCAACTAATTTTTTGAAAAGTCCCGTGTAATGAGCATTTACAACTTTTCACTATTAGGAAACCGAGAGGATTGACGAATAATCGGCATTGCTAAGAAATATTCCTATAAAAGAATATCCACAGTCTGACTTCTGCTTTGAAAATACAATAATAACGACAAAAAAAACTAATTCTTCTGCCAACAAAGACCACCGAACAAATGACGTGGAATCGTTCCGAACCGACCGCGTTTTTTCATTCTTCCACCCGTTGCAATTAATGTATTTTCTGGTCGGGGCTTGCTGACCGCCCCCATAGCCTTTTCGAATTCCCGTATTCTTCGTCGGGAGCGGCAGAGGACGCGTGTATGTTGTATGTGGATAAAATGAATGGGTGCATTGTTAGACCGGAACCGCAGGAACGGGACGGAACGGAGCGGTTGCCATTTATTCCCGCGCTTTAATTACTTCCAATCTTCTGGCAGTCATTAATCACCGATACGGCTGCCGCCGCTCGTCTCCGCCAGAGGGCTGCTGTGCGGTCGCTGATCCGCCAGTAGTTGTGCGGTTCGAAAAACGTCCTATATCCGTCCTATATCGATCTAGGGCAAGTTTCAGAAAATATATTTGTAGAGGGGCTTTTAACGAACTTTGACAATTGATAATGCCGTCTTTTTGAAGCTTTATCTATCAAATTTCAGTTCACTGGTTCACTAAACTATGGAACAACACCTGTACGTTGACGAAAAGCAAGATCTACTGAATGCATCGCCGCTATCTGTGAGAGTGTGCGGGAGAATGCCAGCCAGGCGATTTCTCGTCGCTCACAAAAACATGACCTTTCACAGACCACAACTTGTCAAATTTTGCGTTCGGACTTGGGTCTGCATACGTACAAAATTCTACTGACCCAGAACTGAAGGTAAACGACCATAGACAACAGAGTGTGTTTGTTAAATGAGCTCTGGAGCAGTTGGCAACTGACCCTAATTTCCATTAAAAAAATTATCTTCAGCAATGAGGCTAATATCTGCTTGCTCTGTCCATGCTTTGTCCATTTCCTGTCAATGTCCATGTCGTGTTCATTTCATGTCTATATCCATGTCATGTCTATGTCACAGCCATGTCCTATTAATGTCCTGTACTGGTTCTGTCCATGTCTATGCTTTGTCCATTTCCTGTCCATGTCCATGTCGTGTTCATTTCATGTCTATATCCATGTCATGTCTATGTCACAACCATGTCCTATTAATGTCCTGTACAGGTTCTGTCCATGTCCTGTCCATATCCTGTCCAATGTCCTGTCCATGTCTATGTCCTATCCATGTCCGTATCCATGTCCTGTCTATGTCCTACCCTTGTCTTGTAAATGTCCTTGTGGTGTTCATGTCCTGTCTATATCCTGTCTATGTCATTAAAAAAATTTTCTTCAGCAATGGGGCTGATATCTGCTTGCTCTGTCCATGCTTTGTCCATTTCCTGTCAATGTCCATGTCGTGTTCATTTCATGTCTATATCCATATCATGTCTATGTCACAGCCATGTCCTATTAATGTCCTGTACTGGTTCTGTCCATGTCTATGCTTTGACTATTTCCTGTCCATGTCGTGTTCATTTCATGTCTATATCCATGTCATGTCTATGTCACAACCATGTCCTATTCATGTCCTATTAATGTCCTGTACAGGTTCTGTCCATGTCCTGTCCATATCCTGTCCAATGTCCTGTTTATGACTGTCCTATCCATGTCCGTATCCATGTCCTGTCTATGTCCTATCCATGTCCTGTGAATGTCCTTGTCGTGTTCATGTCCTGTCTATATCCTGTCTATGTCCGTATCCTGTCTATGTTCGTGTCCTATCAATGTCATAACCATGTCCTGTACAAGTCCTGTTCATGTCCTGGTGATGTACTTTCCATGTCATGTCTATGTCCTGTGCATGCCCCGTCCATTTCCTGCCCATGTTGTTTCTATTTCTTGTCAATGGTCAATATCCGGTCCATGTCCTGTCGATGTTCTGCCAATGACCTCTCAATGTCCTGTCCATGTTATGTTCATAATCTATCAATGCCCCATCGATGTCCTGTTCATGTCCTGTCAATGTATTGTTAATGACCTGTCGATGTCGTGTTTATGTCTTATTCATATCCTGTTAATTTCTTGTCCATATCCTGTCCATGTCCTGTCAATGTCCTGTCAATTTCCTTTCAAAGTCCTGTAAATGTCCTGTATATGTCCTGTCCATATCTTATGTATATCCTGTCAATATCCCGTCCATGTCCTCTCAATGTCCAATGTTCTTGTATCTTCGATACAAGATAATTAATGTGGATATTCTCATTGAACTCGTATTATTTGTAAAAATTAATGAGTTCTTATGTGTGTGAATTTTACTGTATTAATTACACAAAAAACGTAAATTTACTAATTGAATTTCATTGAATTTCAGAAGTCAGTTTCAGTTTGATGTGTAATTTTATTTTTTCCTATTGAAGGTCGACTGAAACCAAAAACAATTAAATTTTCATAACCTTTATTGAATGTCGATACTTCTCAAATTCCCTCATTCGTTCAAATAATTTCCCCACACTATTTCACATCTGTAATACTTCTGAACAAATGGGCGTCCCAACTCTAGCATTAAAAAATTCACTAGTTTGAAGTAGACCGTCGTCAATTTGTTTTTCCATACAAATGGGCCATAAATTCCGGAAATGTCCATAGAAAAATCTTCATCAGATTCAATCAATCCCCAGCTTTGTTTTCGTCCCTCATTCGAACACGGCTATTTCACCTGTTCCACAACAACATCTAATCAATTTACCCGGAATAAATTACCTGGATTTCTCGTGTAACCGAAGTAAAAGTCAGAAAACACATCCGAACTGTCAATTCCCCGTATGTACGATCGCTATGTTAATTAGGATCGAATATTAAGCAGAGACACGCAATGGCATCCGAATCCAAGGATATAATAAATGGAATACTAGGCCCAAACACGCAATAAGGGATGTTTACCGGCCCTGCCGACGGGGTGGCTGTCCCATTTCGGTGGTGCGTAAGCCATGGCGATTAGCTATTCAACGAATTGGAAATGTTAATGGGTTTTAATAAATAGGGTCTACCTTTTTTAAGGAATCATCATGAAATTTTCGGCTCTGAATGAAGACAGGGCACTAATTCTATGTTTTTTTAATCCACACTTTATTTTGTACTGTTTTTTTGGTTTATAACCTTCCACAATTCATAAATTTCGCCTACAAATTGAAAAAAGCAATTGTACAGTAAAATTGTCTATCTTAAATAGTTCTAAATGAAAGTCCACGATAACATATACAGTGTGTGCGCAAAGTATGGAGTAAATTCGATATTCCTAAAACCAAAAGTCGTTTTACAAAAACCTGAAACACGTCGATTTTTAATTCCAATATTCTACATTTTACACCAAAATTCCATTATACAGGGTGATCCATATTAATGTGATGACGTCATCGGTAATTTTTGAAACACACTATAGAGGGCTTTTCATGATGGGCGTTAATTAGCCGTTTCTGACAAACTATTTAACAGATCAACCTGAAAATTTCACAGTATGCATAAATCAATATGACCTACATGCCTAAAATATTTCAGATGGAGCGGCGTTGTCGCTTTACTATAAAGTAGCGGCTTCTTTGATTTTTCAAATGGAACACCCCGTATATAATATCACTAATATAATATCATATTATGATTCATTATCACTTTGTCAACAAATTCATATACTATTTCCCTATACCTATCTATTACCGTTTAGAAGATATAAATTAATTTCGATTTTTTTTTTTTACCAAACATGAACTTTTATAAATGCTGATAATCTTGAACTGTCTTGCACTAAAACGATCAAATTTGAAATGGAGTGGAGTGATACTATGAGGATCTTCACTCCGAGTCATATTTTCATTTGCCTCTTACAGGGTCTTCAAAAAATGCAGACACTTTGATCTCATGAAAATATGAGTGGAACTCAATTTTTTCAAACATTTTTGAGCTCTACATCCAATTTTAGATTAACTTTGTTCAGATAATACTATTTCTATTTTGAACCGTTTTCGAGATAAACTGTTTCAAACGGAAACTGACGTGGTTTTCTTGCTCGTTTTTTTGAATTCATCACTTATTTCAGATATTCAACATTTTTTTATACTTAGTAATATTTCTTTTCGATCCAGTTTTTTAACTGTCTCAGATCAGTCAATTCGAAATTGGTATGTACCTACCTTAGATTTGTATACATTGAGGTATTGGTCTCTAACGTACAACAGTACGAATTAATATTTTTCAATAGTGTGCTTTGGAAAAATAAATAAACCAATTATTTAACGTCAGACTTTCGTTGGTGGTTTTGACTGATTGTGATAGCTACCAATTATAATAGGATAATGTCAAGATTAGGTTACAGTAATGAAGATTTCTTGAAATTATTAATAATTTATGGTGAGTGCAATAGAATTGCAAGTAGAACATGCCGAGTATTTCATGAAAGATATCCACAACTTCCGAAGCCGAATAATAATGTGATAAATCGACTACTAAAAAACTGTAGGTTGAATGGAACCTTCCGTCCAAAAATCATTCGTAAGAAGACTAAAGTGGATGATGACAATGGTATAACAGTTTTGGGATACTTTCATGCATTTCTGAATTCTTAATAAGCATAAATGGCATCCTATAAGTTCTACTGTGTCCAAAATTTGAAAGAGACTGATTTACCTCGTAGAGTGGAATTCTTTGAATGGTTACTTGTCAAGACTCAAGAGGATGAACATTTCCTTGACAATATCATATGGACAGATGAGACCAAGTTCACAAAAAATGAAGTTTTCAATAGACACAACAGTCATTATTGGGCGCCAGAAAATCCCCATGTTGTCCGCCAAAGGGTTTTTCAAGAAAGATGGCAATTCAATGTATTTTGTGCCATAAAGAATGAGTCAATTTTTTATATCGAGTTTTATGATGATAATTTGAATGCATCAAATATGGAGATTTACTGAGGAATGGAATTCAAATGATTTTAAATAATAGATCGGGAAGATAACGTGTATGGTACCAAATGGATGGTGCTCCACCCCATAATTGTCATTCAGTCAGCAAAGCTTCAACCGAAATCTTCGAAGACAGATGGATTGGTAATAATGGACCTTTTCGTTGGCCATTAGATTATTCATTAGATTATTTCGTGTGGGGTTTCATTTAAAATATGGTTTACTCTACTCCAATAACAACAATGGAAAATATGAAATCGAGAGTTACAACTGCTTTCAATAGTTTGACTACAGACTTGATCAGAAGCGCTACACATGACAATCTTTTGAAGAGATTACATGTTGTTTAAGTAGCGGTGGATATGTGTTTGAACATATTCTGAAACACACTGACCATAAATTAACTCATTAATTTATGGGTTTATTATTTTCAGTTCGTGTTTCAGCGTTAATAAAACTATTGTTTGAAGATAGTTTCATTCTATGGTTGAGGAGTATTTCAATAATTATCTTTTCATTGTATTATCTGTGACTAATTGAGAAATATCAAACGAAATCTGTTTAAAAAAATGAGTGATGAACAAGGAAACCATGTCAATTTCCGTTTGAAACAGTTTATCTAAAAACGGTTCAAAATAGTAATAGTATTATCTGAACAAAGTTAATCTAAAATTGGATGTAGAGCTCAAAAATGTTGAAATATAGGTGTTCCATTTGAAAAAATTGAATTCCACTTTTTTTCATGAGATCAAAGTATCTGTATTTTTTGAAGACCCTGTATAAGGCAAATGAAAATATGACTCGGAGTGAAGATCCTCATAGTATCATTCCACTCCATTTTTAATTTGATCATTTCAGTGCAAGAGAGTTCAAGATTATCAGCATTTATAAAAGTTCATGTTTGGTAAAAAAAATATCAAAATTAATTTATCTCCTCTAAACGGTAATAGATATGTATAGAGAAATAGTATATGAATTTGTTGACAAAATGAGGCGTGTAGGTCATATTGACTTATGCATACTGTGGAATTTTCAGGTTGATCCGTTGAATAGTTTGCCAGAAACGGTTAATAACGCTCATCATGAAAAGCCCTGTATTTGGTATCAGTTTTAGATAATCCGTAACGAGCTGATTCCGAACAGGTATGATACTTGGGGTCTAACGGACAGAATTTGAAAAATGTGCACTTAGAAAATTAATTTTATTGATAACTAATGAAAGTTATAAACTAACTTTTTCTAATGATTAATTCAACAATGAGAAAGTAATCGAGTAATAAATACATGACTTTATTTCAAATGTCCGAACTGTAGTCTTTGCTGTAGTTGACAGTAACCTTGCTAACAAATATTTCTTATTAATTTCAAACTAGGCGGCTAGTTTTTTTGTTATTGTGAAATGTCATTATTTCGATTGACGTTCAGTAACTGTTAAATAGGACAGTAGTTGTTGTATTAATTCGTGAATTTTCTGTAGTATTGCTTCGAATTAATTTGAAGCAGTAATGAATTTAAGTGTAAAGCAAAGAATTGAAATTCTTATGACGATTGGTTATGGAGACAGATCGCGAACTCAGATGGAAGTGTGTAACTTATTTAATGAAAAATATCCAGAAAGACGCATAACGCAGTCAGCGAAATTTTGAGAAACTGGTACAGTTGAAAATGCACGCATATCAGGCCGTCCTTCTGTAAATGATGATATAAAACTAGATGTTCTACTTGCTTTTGAAGATGTGCACACTTCTGTTCGAAAGGTTAGTCGTGATTTCGATATCAGTAAAACAACTGTATACAAAGTATTGAAATTGGAAAAATGGCATCCCTTTAAAATCGAACTTCTACAGGAATTAAACGAGGATGATCCAGATAGAAGAATAGAATTGTGTGAAGCCATGATGGACCGTAAAAAATATAATTTTTTACTTTTACATTAAATGTATCAAATTTGAATGGTTGTGTATTTGTTTGGCTGTGATTTTATCATTTCCAGTAGAGCTGTTATTTTTCAATCTTGATATTATGATACTTATTTCATTTATTGTTACTGGTTGTAAGTATATTGATGATGATTTTTCGGATTTTGAAAATTTGGTGGTAAAATTGTGTGAGCTATTTTGTTTGACATTTTGTAACCGTGTCCTGTGAAAAATATATTAAATTTGTTTGCTTTGGTCTTATTTTCTTTAATGTGCATATTTTGGTCATCAACAATTATTGTATTTTCAATGTGTTTATTTGAAAATTTCAGTTGGAATACTGCAATTTGCGAGTGAAGTTCTTACAGGAAATCACTCGTCGGAAAAGTTGAAAAAAAAATCCTACTTGTCGAGATTTGAACCTTCTGTATGTCCATCCAAACATTTGCTAAACATTTCCAAAATTGTATAATTCACGTCAAGAATCGAAAGCGACTGTTGCTCATAAATCAGGCGAATTGTGGACCTTTCCCGCCAACCTAACCCACCCAGAGTGCGTAAATCACCCCACAGACCAATTTGACGCACAGCCTCATTGATATATCCCAATCGATATATTACGGTAGCTCCCGACGCGTCATTCATCTTTTTCACCACCTGTTCAGACAGACTGTAAACATCCTATCATGTTTATTTTTTTCTATTGATGGTGTGTGTGTGTGTGTGTGTGTGATTTTCGATGTTTATCAGGCATTTATCACATGCTGTGACGTCACACGCACCACGTGAGGGCGCTTCTCGGCCGACCACGTGACCGTTCACGTGCTGCTCGCCGCCGAATCGAGCACCGATGGATTTTTAGGTGAGCAGTGGGCGGGGCCAGCCATCAATCCGTCACATACGGAACGGCAGGTAGGCGTCAAGGCCGCGCCATCGCTCAACCAATCACGCCGTACGCCATATTGCTGGAGAGGCGTGGTCGAGACGATCTAACCCTTTGCTTACGGCGGGTATTGCGTCACTGTGCACACACGGTCAAGTGAGGTTTTAACAGGTATTGGGATGCGGCGTCACGTGGTGATATTGAAGCGGTGATATTGATAGGCCGCGGCGGCGTGGATTCTTGGTTATGCGGGGATTGAGGAACGGAGGAAAGTGTACGGCCGGACAGGAATAGATACCGTATATGAAGTTTTCGAACTACCTGGCTTGAATCGGATTTCGAGCATGGTTTTACGGGGTTTGTTGAAAGTATGAAAGCTAATCTTTGAGATACAAATTTGCTCATCTTATATATACATTCTATATATAGTTCATATGACTGCACCGTTTTTCAAAAGCGGATTGATTCATTACAAGACTGGTGTCTCAAGAACCGCCTCTATTTGAATATTTGACATTCAACTGAGAAATTGAAAATACTGCAATTTTCTTAGAACAACAATAACATTATATAGGAGAGAACAGATAATACCCGGGATTTAGGAGTCCATTTTGATTATCTGACTCTCAATTACCACATTGATCAATTATTGAGTCAGCTTACCGCTTTTATACCGGTTTTATTATAAGGAACTATAAGAATTTCCATAATATATCAACGCTTACTTCTCTATGTTTTAGTTTGGTGAGGCCAAAACTAGAATACGGAAGCATATGGGATATATAGAATCCCATATGCTTTCAATATACCAGTATATCTGCAATTGATAGAGTACAGAAGAAATTTCTGAAATTCCGCAGTTTCAGATTCCTTGGTAGATACTTATCCCCCAAGAAATTGTATTTACTATGATGTGTTTCATGAATTCGAATTTGAAGTATTAGAAAGACGAAGAAATCAGTCATCAGTTTTAATTTAATACAAAAACGAACTTGATGTCGAAGTCAGCAATTAAGTTTATATGTTGTAATGCAAACAAGCTCTCTAATATCGATTTTTCTCTGTTGCAACTTATATGAAATGACTCTCATGCGAATCTACAGTCAATGAGTATAGGAACGTTCACAATCTTTTATGTTATCTTTGTGTTTTACCTTTTTTTGTCTTACTTACCTGTATCAAATAGTGAAGAAAAACTTTTTCAACAGTCATGTATCCTTTGCTCTGTAAATGAGAAACTCTTGAGCAATAAACGCTATCATTATTATCATCTTGACACATCTGAGGGTTTTGTAAAAACAGAAACGCTTCGAAAGTTCATTTAGTTTATTTAGTCAGATTGTCAGGCATTGCATTGAAAGGACGGAATGAAATAAATCATGGCGTCTAATCATAGCAGTCAATACTGTGGTTTCTGGCAAAGCTAGAACATTCTCTAAATGACTGAAGGTGATCTATAAAAAAAGGGATGTGAATTATGAGAATATTTTTTTGTATCACTATCAGTCTAGTCATTGCAGTTACTATTGTGGTGTTCCACAAGGATCGGTTCTAGGCCCAATTCTCTTCTTGTTATATATCAACGACATAGCCCGCATTGATATAACCGCAGAAATAACCCAATTCGCTGATTACACTAATTTATTTTGGCATTGCAAGAATGAAAGGGAACTGCAACATGATCAGCATGGATATTATAAAAATAAAAGACTCAAAAACTAGCATCATCACCCTCAAGTGATCCACACTAGATATCTACTTGGGTACTCAATTAATAGAGAAAACAAAATGTCAGCAAAATTTCTGGGATTACTAATTGATAAAAATTTGGATTTTGTAGGTCACATAAATAACCTATGTAGAAAAACTTCATCAGGATGCTTTGCAGTCAGAGTATCAGCAAATGAATTGGGCACTAATATGGCAAAAATGTGTATTTTGCTCTGATTGGTTCCCGTTTAAGATACGGTATCTGTTTTTGGGGAACGTGTTGCCAATACATGTTTGATAGGGAGTTTGTACTACAAAAAAGAGGAGTTAGAAATATGTGTAGGGTTGGTTTCAGGGATTCCTGTCGACCTTTATTCAGAAGGCATAAAATCTTGACCTTGCATTCCATACTTATATTGGAAATGGCATGTCTGATGCAAAAAAAAATTGAGAGGTCTTTCATATATAATGGCAAGAGAATGTTTAACCATTTGCCAATTGAGATCAAAGGCATAACATGTACCACTAAATTTAGAAAGTCTGTAAAAAAGCTTCTGATTTCAAAGGCCTTTCATTCTTTAGACAAAGTACCAATACCTACTGGTATTTAAACTATGTGACTTTTCAAACTTTTCTTTCGATGTTTACATTTAGCTCTGAACTGTATAGTTGAGAATGTTTACGAAGTTGATACCTACTTTTATTTTCTATGCATTCACTTTTATATTTTTATGCTTTATAGTTTTTATATTCTTATACTTACATTTATGTGTTGCATGAGAATATTCATTATTATTATTATTTATTTCATTATGTAGCATATATATCATTACTTTCTGACCCCAAAATTCTGAAATCACCAAATGTTCGAATTTCAAATACCACTTTTAATTTGTATAACCTATATTCTTGAAAATAATAAAACTTTGACTATGATATTTCATTTTCGACAATCTCTATTAAGTTGTGTATCATATATCATATATCTCATTGACACTTTGTCAATGAGATTTCATCTTCGACAATAAAGTACATTTTAATTTGATTTGATATTACTAATGAACATGATATGAATTTGATATGATATTACTTCTCCATTTTCGTGCAAAAAATGTGGAAATAGTCCAAAGAAAGGCAGAAATCAATAAATTTCCAAATAAACTCTTCACAAAGATATGTAGATCATGCAAAGAAACAACATTCAGATACACACTGAAAGAAAAAGCCTCCTCAAAACAGCTACTTTCCTATGAACACTGAATTGCACGAAAGAAAATACTTTGGAAACAACTACTTCTGAATGACCTCTTTCCATTCAGTTTGTTCTCCAAACAGTCTTTATTGAATTGAATCAAATATCATTCACAAGATTGCTGCCAAAAATCACATATGAAAATGGTAAAATTTCACTTACATGGAACACTGTCATCCTCAAAAATCAAGCACTCAATTCATCCATGAAATAACGACTTCATGTCACGAATGAGTTGAATCGACTCATGATATCGTAAATACATCCATTCGCTTATTTGATTCAAACCTAGCCATAGGAATCTTGTCTATATTGAGAGGGGTATAATTTTAGGGGAGATACCTCGCCACCTTCATTAAAAAAAATGTGGGAGACTTCAAAACCTTTATCTTTCTGAAAAACAGGCAAAAACTAGGTCAAAATTGTTTTATTCTTCGCCCCTACCATGACTTTTTTATGACAGAAACTCATTAGGAATATTCTTTAATTCAAAATGTGCTTTACAGCCGTTATTTCATTTGTCATTGTTTTTATTTTTTTTCTATTGCGTGTTCATACATGTATGCCTGAAAGGGTAATAAAATGGCCTATGACCTTGATGAATCAGCCCCCTTGAACTCTATAGAATAACGTTTTCAATTTATCCTGTCTTGTACCTTCTTCTACAGACAGACAGTCAATTTATGTAGAAGTGAGTATTTTTGAAAACGCTACAATAATTTTTATTATCTTCACGTCGCATTACTTCACTCGATATCAATTCAAATCTTCTACGCTAAGCTTGAACAAATGAAGCTTCTCAATGTCACGATCAATGCTGAATAATGCATATAAATATTTAAAGTACCTGGCATTGTTGTGGAAAATCATAATCGTTACAAAACCGAAGAAAGTATGAATACACAATTTTACAACAGTGGAATATTATGTTGTTTTTTCACAGCACCTCTTTTACATCATTCCTGTATAATGCAGGAGGTTCGTAAAATCAATATTTGAGCTACAAATTTTTCCCTACCTGGTAGCCAAATGTAGAATTTTGAAACTCATCATGGCAGTACGTGCATACCCTGTAAATAAAAAAATCTTGGTGCTACCAAATTCACAAAAGACAAATAGAGATTCACGTTTATTTGTCGAGTGTAAACAGTCATGTTATAAATATGTCCAGCAGCCTTTAGATGAACCAGAAGGGACTGCAGCTACTAATTTTTGGCTTGAGGGACAAATGTTTGCTGTTCAGGTACAGGTACTGGTTCTGATTCGAAAAGCGTATGCTTATTTGTGTTTACTTTATCGTGTGGTACCGGTATTTGGACGGTTTGGTTCAATATAAATATAATTCATAAAAATGTGTGTAATAATGTTTCTCGTTTACTGTTGCAACCGTGAGAACGCAAAAGATTTATTGTTAGTGAAATTCAACATCTAAGTGCAGTTGGATATTTTATTACTAAGAACCTGCTTACATCTCTTTTGATAAAAGGTTCTCTGGCAAAAATACACACAAATATCTCAACATTTCCATCAGTTGTTGAGCGAATATACGTAGCCCGCGAAATTTTAACCCTCACCGAACTTTCTGAGCAGTTTGAACTATACAGTGTCACACATAAAGTCCGCATCAAATGGGATATTTTTTTGTTCATCTCTTCAAGCAACTTTTGATATCTCCATTAGGTTGTGCTTTAAAATGATGCCAAATGACATGCATATGACCGATCAAGTGATTTTTCTTCCCTGTCAAATTTGACATTTTTCCAAAAAATGTTCAGAAAAGCAGTTATTGCTCGAAATTTCGAAAATCGGTAAGAGAAAAGAAGAAAAAGAGAGAAGATTTCTCAAATTTAGCCAAACCTCAACAAAGTTAGTGCTTTATGCCTAACTTATCTTTCCAACACATTTTTATTACCAATTGCAATTCTAAATACAACTTATTTCGCAAAAATTTAAAACACCAGAAAAAATTATGCCAAAAATGATGCAAAGTTGATACAGTTTTAAAAACAGATAAATATTTCATTTTATTTCTACTTTTTGCGAAATAGCTTGATACATAAGCATAATTAAAAAACAATATCAATGAAAAGTCAATAATTTATTCTTTACTGCACTTTTCAAACAGTTAAACTTTGATTTACTAATTACGAAAAATTACAACGAAATTAAACTAAGGGTACTGTGGAAACAATTGAACTGAACTGAATAAGCAAAATATTTTATTGTCATATGACATTTTTGAATAACTCAAAATAGTGTATCAGTTTTAGATTTAAAATAGTTTATTCGTTGTCTTAAAAATGCTGAATCTTCAAGAGAAAATTGAAATCGTTTTAATATGCGGCGAGAATACCGGTCACCGACAAGTAGCTGATATTTTCAATGCTAGACATCCTGCAAGAATATTCATCAGTCAACAGTTAGTAGGATAATAGCTAAGTTCAAATCTACTGGCTTGGTTGAGAGTAATTTTAGAAAAGCACATCAGCCTTCTAGATATACTGAAGAAGTGGAATTTGAAATATGTTTGGATGTCGTAGAACATAAAAAACAAGTATTCAAGATTTTGCAGATAGAACAGATGTTAACCGAGAGAGTGTACGACGTATTTTACACAAAAATGAATTTACGCCTTATAAACCGAAATTTATCAATACATCAAAAGAAAGGGACTTCGATATGCGCTTGTATTTTTCTTTTGGTTTCAAGGGGAAAAAGAAGAAAATTATCATTTTCCTAATCAAATTTATGGACAGATGAAGCGACCTTCTCTTCAAATGACGTTGTGAGCTCTCAAAACTGCAGGTGGTGGGCAAAAGAAAACCCACATTTCGTAATCGAATGTCGAGATCAATATTCGTTTAAGACGAATGTATGGTGTGGCAAATTAAACGATCAAATTATAGGACCATACTTTTTTAGACATAATTCAAATTCTGCCGACTACCTACACTTTGTGAATGCCGAACTATCTGAAGTTTTGGATAATATGCCCCTTCAAGTAAGAAATGTTGTGTGGTATCAGTGTGATGGTGTACCTATTCATACTACAAGGGTGGTTAAAGAGCGTTTTTTGGAAATATTTAGGGGCAAAGTAATCAGTCGCAATATGGAACACTTTTGGCCGCCTAGATCTCCTGATATAACCCCACTAGATTTCTTCTTGTGGGGTTACTTAAAACAAAAGGTGTATAAGCAAAGACCTTTTCGAGATATAAACCATTTAGAGGCAGTTATTCGAGAATGTGTTGTAAGCACAAAACCCCGTAGTATAAAGAATGCAGTTAAAGATGTTTTAAAAAGGACAATTAATTGCATTGAACGTGATGGAAGGCACACCGAAATGTGACTTTTTATTTTGTATTTCTATTGGTATTTACATGGTTTAGGTATATGTTTCGATTTGATTTAGTGTTCTTAATTTAAATAATAACTTTATTTTAACAGATTTTTGTTAGAATTTTTTACGGTTTAGTTTTCTAGGCAACAAAATCTAAATTGATTTCTGAAGTAATT
Source organism: Leptinotarsa decemlineata (assembly GCF_025532065.1). NCBI lineage: Eukaryota > Metazoa > Arthropoda > Insecta > Coleoptera > Chrysomelidae > Leptinotarsa > Leptinotarsa decemlineata. The sequence goes on from NW_027412668.1 coordinate 1,437,211, forward strand.
TTGTTCATTCATACCTAATAAAAGATATTTAGTAAATGTGAAATTACTTTCGTATAATTCCTTCCCTTAGTTTAATTGCGTTGTAATTTTTCGTAATTAGTAAATCAAAGTTTAACTGTTTGAAAAGTGCAGTAAAGAATAAATTATTGACTTTTCATTGATATTGTTTTTTAATTATGCTTATGTATCAAGCTATTTCGCAAAAAGTAGAACTAAAGTGAAATATTTATCTGTTTTTAAAAACTGTATCAACTTTGCATCATTTTTGGTATAATTTTTCTGGTGTTTTAAATTTTTGCGAAATAAGTTGTATTTAGAATTTCAATTGGTAATAAAAATGCGTTGGAAAGATAATTTAGGCATAAAGCACTAACTTTGTTGAGGTTTGGCTAAATTTGAGAAATCGGCAAATGTCAAATTTTCGAAAAACAGTAAAAAAACCTAAATTTGTACTAGATAGCTGAAAATTGGTATATGTGTAAAAAATGAAAAAACAATCATCTTTTCTCTTTACCGATTTTCGAAATTTTGAGCAATAACTGCTTTTCTGAACATTTTTGGAAAAAATGTCAATTTGACAGGGAAGAAAAATCACTTGATCGGTCATATGCATGTCATTTGGCATCATTTTTAAAGCACAACCTAATGGAGATATCAAAAGTTGCTTGAAGAGATGAACAAAAAAAATCCTATTTGATGCGGAATTTATGTGTGACACTGTATATATTTCTTCAATTGTGTGGTCTGTCTCTCTGATACTTTTTCTGTTGAAATAGGTTTTCCGTTAACCAACTATTGCCGCCCTACTAAAAAGTCGAATCTTGTGCGAGCTGAGGATTCGCGAGGTCTTACCTTTCAACGTGCGATTTCTACGACTGTTTGTGCCAAACATTAACTGTAATTTATCTCTAGAGTTCGATACGAGTTTAAATAGGACCGATGAACAGGGTAAAAATCAGAGAGAGGGACCCTTTTTCGACGTTTTTGCGAAAATATTTCTCGTCTGCTTGTTTTGAAGTATATTTCAAACGAATAACCCTAAAAAAAAACAAAGTTACGTTATAAATTTTGAGAATGTGCTTGTCAACTCATATTATTTGAATTTCTATATTTTCGGTAGTATACAGGAGATGATAGTTCCACAATTTTTCACCAACCTGTTTTGTTTTTTTATTCGTTCCACATATACAGAGTGGTCCAACGAAAAGTATGCACCTTGCTTTTCTCCTTTTTTTGTAACTTAACGCAAAAATGCTCGGACAGGTCAATTTTGCTTTTGAGGGGGACACATTTTAGATGTATTTTTCTACCTGTGCCTTCAACCCCCTAGCGAGGGTGAGTAACAACCCTGAAATTTTAAATGGAAAGTGGGGTCGAGTGATATATCATTTGAAAGGGCACAAAATTAATATCTTTGTTGTATTTCACTCAAACATGTAGGAATTATGAAGAAAAACAACTACAACCCAGTACTTTGAAATGTGTAATTGACTTAGTAGAATCCTACTTCAGCAAATGCTGAAAATATGACCCATTTGCTTCCTCACAATAATACAGATTTTGTTCAAATCTATTCCTAACATTCTGTAGCATATCAGGTGTTATACTTCTGCACTCTGCTGTACTTCGTTGGTGAAGCTCTTCTATGGACTCGGGCTGCGTAGCAAAACATTTATTTTGCAAGTGTCCCCAAAGGAAAAAGTCTAAAGGTGATAAATCAGGTGACCCGGCAGGCCATTCGATGGGGCCTCTCCTTCAAATCCACCGTCCAGGAAAACGGTCATCTAAAAACTCTCTTACCGGAGCAACATAGTGAGGAGGTGCTCCATCTTGCTGGAAATGAAGCCGATCATCATTATGATTTTGGTCATTTTCAATTATTTTTGTTATGAGAGGATCAATTGCATCTTTAAGCATGTTTAGGTAGACCTCACCATTTAAATTCCCAGGAATAATTTGGGCCCTCATTTAAAAAAAATAAAATTTTGACTTTTCCAGCAATTTATATCTATGGTTGTTTGGTGGAAAAATATGAATGACTAAGAGCTCAATTCTCTTCGATATCCCACAAGATCAGGAAATTTAATTAAAATTGAACAACATAAGACTACGAACTATGAAAAGTCTCCTTTTTTGGCCGGAGCAAGACTTTTCAATTGTCTACCTACCACTCTAAAAAAATTCTCCTATATCAAAAAGTTCAAAATGAACCTCAAAGAGTTTTTAATTGATCGGACTATTTATTTAGTGGAAGACTTCTATAAAAGTGAACGTTCATAACGTGTGTATTATTTATATGTATTCGAATGTATGTTGTATATAATCATTATTTTACTTGATGTAACTCCGTTATATTTTATTCTGCATTTGTTGTTTAATAAATTTATATTTGACGTTTCCTACACCATAATCGTATGATCTAAAAGGAATAAACAGTATTATTATTATATTATTATTATTAAACGTTGGTTTGGTGACTTCAAACATGGTCGTGGAGACACCGATGATGTAGAACGCAGTGGACGTTCAAATGAAGCAGAACTATGAACTTTGATTGGAGAAACATCTTTTGTAATACTTACAAAAGCTATAGAGATAATAATTTTCTTCTTCAGGTGAAATATATGTTTCAGGTGATATATGTTTCTCGTGACAGCATTAGTGGTAATTACAGCGCTATCAATCTCCAGGTGTTGAAACATTGAAAACTATTTTCACAACACTCCATCACAGTGACCCGAATTTTGTATCAAACCTAGAATGAATTAGAAAACCAATAAATTTCACGAGTTGAAATGTTAACATCGCATGTAAGTGCTTCATTATTTTCACTATGAATTTTGAAAACATATAAATGCTTTCTTAGAATCAGCAATATCTGTGTTGACTGAAATATCTTATATCGTGCCGATACAGAATTAATATAAATAAATATGTGCCAAATAATATGAATTGGAATATCTCAAGTTTTGTGTAGATGAATGTAGATTGTACCTAAACTCTTAATGAATTTCATTTCTGGATATGATAAAGTTTCGAAGGCTCGTTCAAATCAGATAACAAACTGTTCAAAATTCAAAGAAATCGAATACCTCAACAGTTGAAAGCTAGATGCTCCAAGGATCAGAGCCGGAGCCCATTTCGTTTCTTCTGTATTCAAACGACTTTGCTATCATTTTAATCTGGGATAGGTATGTTGTTCTTATATGATAAAATGATGCTGTGAAGAAGTTTCAATACTAAAAACTGGTGAGAACCGTAGTCCAAGACTGAAAGAAGTAGAAACCTATTTCGTCTCTATAATAACAAAAGTTTATTTTTGTTGTCTCAATAGTCAACTTACAACCACTTATCAAGAATCCATGTTTAGAGCATGTACAAGGCGTTTTCCTTGAGATAATTTCGGGTGAGGATGATTATATAATAAGTTGAGTATTCTAATGGAATCATCAGTCGTTGTGAGTATTAGAAACTTTGAAACTTCATTACAAAATTTTGAAACGAAACCACATTCTCCTCAATTCATTCCTTATTGTCAAATATCCAGTAGTTTACAAAATCCCCCCACGTATTTTACTATAAATAGTGTCAATTGAAAATGGACTACACTGCAGAAGTGCCAGAGAAAGAATTTTTTTGAAACATTCACAAGCATGTTGAGTCTTTGGTAGGGGGACAAGTTTGGATCCAAACATTTTCAAAAAAGCGTCAACTCTTTTAGCGGGGGTTTTTCCCCATTGCGATCAAATGATATATCGCTGGAAACAGTTTTCAATTCCTCGTACATTGTTTTTGGATATCGGTCCACACTCCTTTGAAATATATAAAACTTCAAGAAGTTTAACAATATAAATGTATTTTCTATAATTTATAATTTATCGTTTTACCTTAAAACTGGCAGATTTTGTAGCCATCAACAATTTCGATTCTGCAGGTATTTATTATAAATGTCATCAATTCAGAACTCGCCAAAAGTATTTACCAAGAGTTTTTTCAGGAGTATTCACCAAGAAAAGTTTATTCAGAAGAAATTGAGGCAACAACTAAATCCATTATTCAACATACCTTTTCCATAATCTCTCGATAACTCAGAAAATTGATATACCATAACACTGAATACCGAGTATTCAGATTCAATCAAGGGTTTTCACCAAGAGTATTCACCGTAGGTATTCACCAAGAGCGTTCACCAAGAGAATCAACCAATAGTATTCACAATATTCAGAATTCACTATGAAATTTTTTTAATGAGTTGATTTTTGAAAAAAATTAATAATCATCAACCACTGAAGCCATCACCCTACTGAAATACATGCATTATCTAAAATTTCATATCGGTAACTCAGAAAATTGATATACTGTAACAATCCTACGTCTTGAAGCCGTAGACAAATATTCACATAAAAAAGTAGGATAGATGCAATGAAACCTAAGTTATCGAGATTCAGTATTCAGAATTCATCAGGAGTATGTACTTAGAGTATTCACCGAGAGTTTTCACCAAGAGTAATCACCAAGAAAAATTGATTAAGAAAAAATTGTGACATCAACAGATGAAGCCATTACTCTAAACACATTTCTTTTGATTTCCCATCAATATCTCAGAAAATCAATATACCGTAAAACTGGCCTATTTTTGAGCTGCCAACAATTTCGGTATTTATTATAAATGCCATCAAACCTAAGTAGTCGAAATTCAGTGTTCAGAATTCACCAAGAGTATTCACTAAGAGTATTCACCAAGAGTTTTCACCAAAATAAGTCGATTCAGAAAAAATGAACCATCAACAACTAAAGCCATCACTCTATACATACATTTCCTCCGGCGAGAGTATTCAGAATTCAGTATTCACAATTCACCAAGAGTAGTCACCGAAAGTATCCACCAAGAGTGTTCACTAAGAAGTATTCACAGTATTCAGAATTCAGCTAGAAGTTTTTTGTGAAGTTATTAAAAAAATCGAGTCAGTAACAACTTAAGCCATCACTCTACTCAGGGACATGTATTTCCTATAATTTCCTATCGATAACTCAGAAAATCCATATATCTGCTGTATCTCGCACATCTTGAATTAACAGATAATTATTTCCACTCAAACGGTATTTATTGTTAATGCCGTCAAACGTAAGTAACCCGAATTCAGTATTCAGAATTCACAAGAGTATTCACCAGGAGTATTCACTAAGAGTATTCACCAAGAATTTTCACCAAGAGTATTCTCTAAGAATAGTTTATGCAGAAGAAATGGAGCAGTCAAGTAAAGCCTTTACTCTATATACAGTTCCATTAATTTCTTATCGTTAACTTAGATAATCGATACATCGTAACACTGGCTTATTTTGGAGCCGCTAAGAATTCCGATTCACACGGTATTTATTATAAATGCCATCAAAACCGACTATTACCTTCAATACCGAATGAGTTAATCCACCCAAGTATAAACTACAGTGATTTATGATGCTTCCATTGATAAATTGAGATTTATTCAAATACCGATCATCATTTATATTATTAACACCTGACTCGAGTCAATATTAACCTGTAGATGCCATAACTGTCGATATAAAAATTTAATACCGCGAGTGGAAATAACAATTTCGATGAATTTATTTTTGTACACATCGAATTGAATCGAAATTCATTATTTCAGCATACCAGATGTGTGTACAAGCTGTCAAAATGCTTGGTGAATACGTTGATGGATCGGATTTCATTCATTGGCATTCTTTTGATTCGGTTCTGCATATTTTTCGTTTATGAGTTTTCGATGATTTAATTAGCAGTGATTTTAATTTCCAGATAGTTTGTTATTGAGTTCAGCGAATTTCGTATTTTGGTAGTTTTAAATGAATTTCCAATTCGTATTTCTTGTTTCATATCAGTTCGGATATTAGATTGATACTCATTCTATAAAATTCACTCATAATATGACTCCATTTGGAAAAATTGATGATTTCGATAGTGGGCATTCATTAAAACTCGATATTTCATGGAATATGCGGTGTGAATTATATTTATTCATCAGGGACAGTAACAAACAACATTTCAGGATAATAATTCTCATTTATGTTTGAATTGATAGAACACAAAGAATAGAAATGGGATCAAACAAGAGTCAATACAAGAATTCTTGAATTCAGTACTATTTTCCATAATAATGGACAGAATACTGAAATATTTTGGAATAAACTCAAAAACAGTCATGGTATACAATTGATTGAAACAAAACACAACTGTATATGCACATTCGGCCTGGAATACAGGGCTTTTCGTGATGAGCGTTTATTTGCCGTTTCTGGCAAACTATTCAACGGATCAACTATTTCCCTATACCTATCTATTACCGTTTAGAAGTTATAAATTAATTTCGATATTTTTTTTACCAAACATGAACTTTTATAAATGCTGATAATCTTGAACACTCTTGCACTAAAACGATCAAATTTGAAATGGAGTGGAGTGATACTATGAGGATCTTCACTCCGAGTCATATTTTCATTTGCCTCATACAGGGTCTTCAAAAAATGCAGATACTTTGATCTCATGAAAAAATGAGTGGAACTCAATTTTTTCAAACGGAACACCCTGTATATTTCAACATTTTTGAGCTCTACATCCAATTTTAGATTAACTTTGTTCAGATAATACTATTTCTATTTTGAACCGTTTTCGAGATAAACTGTTTCAAACGGAAATTGACATGGTTTCCTTGTTCATCACTTATTTTTGTAAAACAGATTTTGTTTGATGTTTCTCAGTTAGTCACAGATAATACAATGAAAAGATTATTATTGAAATACCCCAACCATCGAATGAAACTTCTCTTCAAACAATAGTTTTATTAACGCTGAAACACGAACTGTAAATAATAAACCCATAAATTAATGAGTTAATTTAATAGTCAGTATATTTCAGAATATGTTCAAACACATCTCCACCTCTACTTAAACAAACATGTAATCTCTTCAAAAGATTGTCATGTGTAGCGCTTCTGATCGAGTCTGGAGTCAAACTATTGAAAGCAGTTGTAACTCTCGATTTCATATCTTCTATTGTTGTTATTGGAGTAGAGTAAACCATATTTTTAATGAAACCCCACACGAAATAATCTAATGGATTGCCATCTGGTGTTCTAGGAGGCCAACGAAAAGGTCCATTATTACCAACCCATCTGTCTTCGAAGATTTCGGTTAAATCTTCGCTGACTGAATGAGAATTATGGGGTGGAGCACCATCCATTCGGTACCATACACGTTCTCTTCCTGGACTATTATTTAAAATCATTTGAATTCCATTCCTCAGTAAATCTTCATATTTTGATGCATTTAAATTATCATCATAAAACTCGATATAAAAAATTGACTCATTCTTTATGGCACACAATACATTGAATTGGCATCTTTCTTGAAAACCCCTTTGGCGGACAACATGGGGATTTTTTGGCGCCCAATAATGACTGTTGTGCCTATTGAAAACTCCATTTTTTGTGAACTTGGCCTCATCTGTCCATATGATATTGTCAAGGAAATGTTCATCCTCTTGAGTCTTGACAAGTAACCATTCAAATAATTCCACTCTACGAGGTAAATCAGTCTCTTTGAAATGTTGGACACAGTAGAACTTATAGGGATGTCATTTATGCTTATTAAGAATTCGACAAATTGTCACGTAGGGTATACCTATTTCCCTTTAAGCCTCGTGCAGAGAAGCATTTGGAAATGCATGAAAGTATCCCAGAACTGTTATACCGTTGTCATCATCATCCACTTTAGTCTTCTTACGAATGATTTTTGGACGGAAGGTTCCATTCAACTTACAGTTTTTTAGTAGCTATCACAATCAGTCAAAACCACCAACGAAAGTCTGACGTTAAATAATTGGTTTATTTATTTTTCCAAAGCACACTATTAAAAAATATTAATGTGTACTGTTGTACGTTAGAGACCAATACCTCAATGTATACAAATTGTAACTTTTTCTCTAAGGTAGGTACATACCAATTTTGACTGATATGAGACAGTTAAAATACTGGATCAGAAAGAAATATTATTGAGTATAAAAAAAAGTTGAATATCCAAAATAAGTGATGAATTCAAAAAAACGAGCAAGAAAACCAAGTCAGTTTCCGTTTGAAACAGTCTCGAAAACGGTTCAAAATAGAAATAGTATTATCTGAATAAAGTTATTCTAAAATTGGATGTAGAGCTCAAAAATATTGAAATATACAGGGTGTTCCATTTGAAAAAGTTGAGTTGCACTCATTTTTTCATGAGATCAAAGTGTCTGCATTTTTTGAAGACCCTGTATGAGGCAAATGAAAATATGACTCGGAGTGAAGATCCTCATAGTATCATTCCATTCAGAGTAGATATTTCTCAAACAACTACTGACATCTCTAGGTCAGGTTGGGTACTTCTGGCCCTACCTTGGTATATCAGGTGATTTGTTGTTCTTGCCCAGAGCTTTATATTGGCCAAACGGGAAGAAGAGATAACTAAAGAATGAAAGAACATTGCAGTAGTTTCTTGAGTGTGACGAAAAAATCCATATTTGCAAACTGCATTTTGAGTTCAATCACAAACATTTTCTCGAAGAAAAGTGGGGTAGTAGGCGGTTGCCAAAGAACTGTTTTTTTTTTAACTATATCCCTTTAACTATAGTTGTAACTGTGAGTAAAAAACACAGATATAATAATCATAGTAATATATCTTCATTGCCCAACAGAACATTCAATTTTAGTCCATTTTTTACAACTTTTTTGTTGAAAATGAAACAGAAAAGAAGTAGTAGAAATGTGATATAATAGAATAATGGAAAGAGAAACCCCATTGAGTCAACTATGAATCAATGCACTTTAAATAATAGAGGTTATTTTATGTTGATGATCACATCAGAATTGAATGAGTTTGAGAGAATGAGACAAAAAAGTCAACCGGAGAGATAGTTCCTGAAATCTAACAGATAGTTTATGAATGAGAGAGACAGTAGAAGACCTAAATAGACCCCTGGAGTACCTCTGATGGAACCAGGAAAAAACAATTTTCATTTACCTCTGTTGATTTTAACAAAAATAGCGATCTTCAGAAGGGATCTATCATATGCTCTGAGAGGTTTGTTTTTTATTTTTGATTTTGTGCATGTATTAATTCTGCCGTTTCCACGGTGCCAGTTTGAACAGCAAAAACAATGTGAATGTTCTTTGAACCGCGAAAAACTGCGAATTCGTCGACCTGGCGGGGGGTCAGCGATATAAAAAATAACGAAGCAGCATTTTAAATTAACTTGATAGTCTCAAAATAATTAACCCGATTGGGAACAACAATCGTATTTTCAACTGAAAACGAAATTAATAATTCATGATCCGAGTCATATCTTTCAATCTTTATCGTTCCAAAGATGTAAATTTTACGATCTACACGAGCAGTGGTTCATTTTCATTCATTTTATTTGTGGGTAATTTGTATGTACTCGGAATTTTGATAATCCTCAAATATTTAAATGCTAACGTGTTCGGCAAGTGCACCATTGTTTTATAATTGGACAGAATTCCGTGCTGTTCGGCCATTTTTCAAACCGATGGAATTGTGAAAAATTAACAAATTCTTGTAAAGTTATTAGGTTGATGTTATCGCCCCGTTGATGCTCGGGTTGTGAATATGACAAAAAATTAAAAACTCGGCTGGAAGGTGTTTGTTTTTCGCTTGGCAAGATCGGACGATTATGCATATGAGATGGGGTATAATGGCTTAATTTAGAGAACCAGTTTCAACTACTCGAACAAAGAAGTTGTTGATTTGAATACAACGCAGATTGCATAAATAATATGGAGACGGAGGCCATTTTTGTGGCGACCACCCATAGAAACTTTGATTGTAGCATTACCATAAATGCATATTTCCAAAAACTATCCACTAGAGGAGTTCTATAATGACAATTATGATCATATATGTTCATTCGATTTTATATCTGTGTATTTGTTTGTTGGCATTGTTGTTCTCAATATATATTTGTATTTGACCCCTTCGATGACCATCTTGGCATGCTTTTTTGGAGGGATTTATTACAACTTCGAAAAAACTCTTCAGCAACGTCCAGTTTTCCAAAAATGTAATAATTGATATACGTATATTGACAATGTTATTGCCTGTTTTACAGAAACATATAGACAATTACAGTAAGTTTTTCATTACATCATTTCATTTTATTATATTAACAATAGAACTAGACATCAGTAACTCCATGAACTTTTGCGACCTCACAATCACAAAAATCAACAACAAACATGATTTTGCAATTTACAACATGCCAACACATACAGCAGCAATTATCAGTAACCATTCTAATCACATCAACATAAATCGGTAGCGTACCATATTATGATGTACATTTTTATAAGTAATCCGATGTTCATAGAGAATTTTGATTAGAAATTTAATTCGTTAAAACAAATTGCAGCATACAACAACTTCAATGGGAAAATCAGTCAATGGGAAACGTTCATTCACATACAGTGCATTTCATTAATGCCCCCCCTTTTTTGAACGTGTCAACTGAAAAAGTTGAAATTTGGTATGATGAAATTGATGTATGAATACTTTATTTTGAAGTGGAATTGACAGATAAAACTTTCAAGATAGCGACTGGGTGCTATCTGGAAAAAAAATTAGACGGAAAGGGGAGTCTTGTGACACCCTAGAATATGAATTCAATATCTTCACCTACTGCAGAATGGCGGAACATTTAATATTTTCCTGAAGACAAACACATTAATATCGATATTTGAAGAAATATTCCTTTTTATCTGCCATATGGCACACATTACATTACATTGCATTGCATTACATTACATTACATTACATTACATTGCATTACATTACTACATACATTACATTACATTACATTACATTACATTACATTACATTACATTACATTACATTACATTACATTACATTAATTACATTACATTACATTACATTACATTACATTACATTACATTACATTACATTACATTACATTACATTACATTACATTACATTACATTACATTACATTACATTACATTACATTACATTACATTAAATTACATACAGTGTCATCCCCAAAGTAAGCGCCATATGGAAAACTTATTTATTAAGGGTTTTTTGACGAAATTTCACTCCTAATAAAAGTTTGTGCATCCCCTAAAAGTGAACATGCGCTAACAAAATACAGTAAAATACACGTAATATACGAGGAGCTTTCAAATATTTGGTTTTGAGACAAAAGAGTAAAGTACTCTTATTTTGAAAAATTTCGGGAAATGTTATTTAAAAAAGTTGTTCAGCATCAAAAAATACATTGCCAAAGTAATGGCCATCTAAGCGGAGTTTCATTTTTCACCCATTTTTTTAAATGGGGACTAGCATTCTGTATACGAAGGCTTATTTTGAAAGCCTGTAATATTACGAATTACACAACTATGATGTTAACCACGGTCAATTTTTTTGTAGAGTAAAATAATTTTCAAAGTTTTTGGTGCAAAGTTATTTTTATTTTACTCAAAAGTATACAGTATTTTAACGATAACTTAATAAATAATAATATCAAATCATAAAACATCAAAATATAATAGTTATTTCGGAACAAACTCATTGATTTTCTGGAGATTTTCTTGTCCACAATAATTCTTCAAAAGCTCCAGAAAATCAATGTGTTTGTTTCAAATTACCTGTTTTATTATAATGTTTTGTGATTTGATATTATTGAATATTAGGTTCTTGTTAAAATACTGTATAATTTTGAGTAATGTTTGCTATTAACAGAAAATGAAAATAACTTTGGTAGGCTAACCAAAAATTTTAAAATTATTTTACTCTTAAAAAAAATTGACCGTGGTTAACACCATAGTTGTCGTATTAGCAAATGTTTTTTTTCGTAGTTCCCATTTTAAAAAATGGGTAAAAAAATAAAACTCCACTTAGATGGACATGGCTTCAAATCTAGATAAATTTTTCAATGCTGAACAACTTTTCCAAAAATATTTCCTGAGATTTTTCAAAATAAAAGTACGTTACTCTCATCTCAAAATCAAATATCTGAAGGCTCCTCGTATATTTTGTGTGTTTTACTGTATTTTGTTGGTGCATGTTCAGTTTTAGGCGATGTCGAATAACCCTTTAAAAATAAGTTTCTCATGTGGTGCTTACTTTGCGGATGACACTGTATAATATGTATATATTGAAGTTGAATTGGATCACGTGCATTGCTCTGTAGTTCTGCCAAGAGAAGTCTTGAGCATCATTTGCAGTATTAGTATTTATCAATCAATTCAATTAAAAACTAATTAATAGAGTTTATTATATGAATTTCACTATAAACGGTTTTACGCTTCCTTAAGCGTGAACTGTTTACGTTTGAGGAAGTTTCGCGCTTTTTGTAAAATCTTCATGGTGAAAATCATACAATAAACTGTATTAATCAGTTTTGATATGGATTTTCATCACGTATCGGCCAGTGGCATTCAATTTAATTGAGGTAAGACACCCTTCTAATTTTCCCACGTCTGTTCACATCTCACCGCCACTCCGCTTTAGGGCTTTTATAATTATAACATGAATTTCCATAATTCGAGATATTCAAGGAATTTAAAAGTTCGGATAACAAATGCTCAGTTATGGTCACTATTATATCATTCAAATCGCGGCGGGCCAAGGGAAAGACCCTCATCATATTTTGACGTTTCTTTCATTTCAAAGGAAAAAGTCGCATACCGGATACCTGAGGTAGATTTTAATTGTAGCGATAGCTTTCGACTGGATTTGAACACATGTTGGATGTGTGCTAGTTTCTTGAAAGCCAACAGGCAAAATTTCTAGAGAGGGATTTATGGGGGAATAGTATTCAGCATTCTAACAGTTGAGCTCAAAAATTCGCAGGTTAACCAAAAAAAAACGAGTTTGATGAAATTTGATTTTCCTATTCAACATAGCTGCTTTCGAGGGCGACACAACAATTTTTCAATGCCATTTTTGTAAGCCGATTTTTCTTTAGCCTCAAAATTAGCCCCAGTTCCGACGATTACTACCATTACCAATTCATGCCCCCATTCAAGAAAATGATGTTATATCCGCAACTAAAAAACTAAAGGGCAAACATCAGGCCCAGATATGATCCCATCATTTTTGTTAAAGGATTGTGCAGGGGCATTGGCAAAACCTTTAACGAGAATTTTTAATTCATGTCTGAAATCTGGAACATTCTAAAATATTTGGAAATTAGCTAAAGTATGTCCTGTATACAAAAGTGTTGAAAAATCATATATAGAGAATTACAGACCCATATCTATTTTATGTATGTTTTCTAACATTTTTGAGATTATTTTATATAATCGCATATATGTTTCTGTTTAACGGCAACTATCTCAACATCAACATGGATTTGTTACTAAGAGTTCTACTGTTACAAATCTAGTCATTATTACTCAATTTATCAGCATCACGATCTCAATCCATTTTTAGACCTCTCAGAGCAAGAACTAACATTATGCTCAATTCCCCATTATATGTTATCTGCACAAATTTCAATAGCATTTGTGCTCATGGTGATTTATTATTCACTAACCTTTATGACATTATTAGAATTGCTAACATGTACTTGAAGTAGGTAATTGGAATTAGTTTTTCTTTTTTTTTGTTCATTTTATTTTTAGTTTATGGTTAAGTATTGTGAATAAAATTTTATATTGACTTGTAAATGGGTAACTGTTGGACAATAAAGCTATTATTATTATTATGCGTATCTACTAACTTTGTTACGGATGGAATAAAAAATAGCTATCAAATAGATGTTATATACACTGACTTGGCCAAGGCATTCGACAGAGTTAACCACAAGGTTTTGATCCTGAAATTGAAAGCATTCGGTTTCACAAAAACACACTTGATTTCTTTCACTGCTATCTATCCAACAGAATACAGTTCATACAGTTTAACAACGTATTTTCCTTCAAATTCACCGCTACTTCGGGAGTTCCGCAGGCTCGATTTTGAAACCTCTCCTTTTTGTGTTATATGTTAATGACGTTTCTCGGTATATCGGGCATTCCATTTTTTTCTAAATGCCGATGATCTCAAGCATTTTGAAAGAATCGAAAGCGAAAAAGATTCTAATATGCTTCGAGATGATCTTAATATTCTATCTAATTACTTTTAAGTATCTGATTTCTCTCAACGAAGCTAATGAGTTTCACACGAAAGAGAGATATCCATCAACGACCACTTGCAGGGAACGTTCTTTTTTGTTTTTAGTGAAGGGATTGTGGATCTATTGAAAAGTTACCTCAGAAATCGGACTCAATCAGTATGTCTTGATGGAAAGTCTTCCAGTGCTTTACCTGTACAGAGGTACTATGGAGAACCTCAGGGCTTCATCCTTGAAGTTCATCATTATGCAGATGACACTCACTTATATTATCGATTTCCTCCAAGTAACAGGCAGGTGGCAATGGAAAAAATTAACAGCGATCTACAAAAGTTACTGGATCTTTCTATAGCCCTTAAACTGATATTGAATTCTAAAATATCTCAGCTGATAATTTTGGCCCGAAACACAAACGTGGGAAATTGAAGGAAGAATTGAATTCAAACTTGGACAATACTTAATACAAATAATTACAGAAAGAAAGAACTTGGGTTTGTGGCTAGATGCTGATCTGAGATTTGACAAATATGTAAATTCACTTCGTCGTAGCTCGTACAGTATCTTAAGTCAACTCTATCGAATTGATTTTTCTCCACAAAAAATGACTTCTTTTGAATATATTCACGTTATGCCTTGCTCATAGGGTTTTCCCTTTGACTCACTCTTGTGTATGTTTTGCTATATATTAACCTCATTTAAGCTCAATAGATTTTCAATATTTACTGTGAAATTTAAAGCCTTTGTGTTTTTTTCTCTTTGTGTCGCTTTTAAATACTAGGTATTTTTTTTATATTTCTATATAATACATGCTTTCCCCTAGGTCCTAGGTCAAGCTGTAAAACAGCCTCGGTTGAACATCGCTCTTCCATTAATTGTTGTACCGAATTCTTCTTTATGAACAATGAATGTCAATGAATGAAGCCCATTAATTATTACTATTACTACTATTATTCTTAATATTTATTCTGAGCCGAATCAGCTCCAAGGATACCAGTGTATTCAAAAAAAGACCCACATATCTTAACTTCCGAAATTCTGGACATCGCGTTGTGTTTTCTTTGGCCTCTCAGATTACTCTTAGATAAGGCGATGTTTCGAATTTAGTACGACGGTGTCTTGACACGATTCGGTCTGTCTAATCGGGAATTCATCTCTTCGAATTAATGAAAGGGTTTGATCGCGATATGGAGACCAGTGGCGTTACAGTCGGGGACTGAATGTTGTTTTTGTTGCAGAAGGTGTCACTCCGTTATTTTCACTAGTAGTAATTTGCAATTCATTAGTTCGGACTTCCATTGTCTAATATGATATCAATTGATTTGAAATACCCGAAAGAATCGGTAAAATAATTAAAAAGACTAGCGGAAAAATAACAATTATATTGAGCAATAAAACTGAAATTACAATGAAATGAAATACAAGCAATGGACAAAAAATCAAAAAGAAAATTATTGACAAGAAATTAAAATTAACAATTAAAAAGGTTCCAAACCAAGTTAATTCACAATCGTCTTCTGGTGATAACTAGACTCTCCGAGGTCTGACTATTTATAGGTCATTCGAGTGCTTTCACCTATCTCCTCTTCCTTCGCTCCGTTTCATCGGTTTTAGCGGAAGCTAACCACTTGGCGGGAGTTGGTCGTGTTCTGCTTGATTAGAGGTTTCTATATGTTGCGTATCTCTACGCTAGCTTCTCAGGTGTTGATTTTTATTCGCGGAGTAGATAAAAGCTATGAAGTATATGAAGAACTTCTTGATATTGATAGTATTCACGGCACGACAACTGGGGCAGATATTTTTGAGGAAGTTGAAAATCCCATTAATAAAAAGAACCTTCGATGGAGAAATTTGAAATCTATAACAACTGATGGAGGCAAAAATATGTATGGTAAAAATAAAGGAGTGGTTGCACTTGTGTCAAAGGCTGTAGAAAATGATGGTGGTTCAAAACCATTAGTCTTACATTGTATTATTCATCAACAGTCCTTGTGCGAAAAATGTTTGGATATGTCTGAAGTTCTAAAACCAGTCATATCAGTTGTTAACTTCATCAGATCCACTGGGATGAATCACCGACAATTCCGCGAGTTTATTCAACATATTGAAGAAAATGATTTACTATATTATACTGCAGTACGCTGGCTTAGTTGCGGAAAAGTCCTTAAGCGCTTTTTTGAACTTCGAGCAGAGATCGATTTTTTTTAAATGAGAATCAGCGCCCTTTTGCCGATTTAGAAAATAGTGAATGGATGTGGAAGTTAGCCTTCTATGTCGATTTGACAAATCATATGAACGAACTGAATTTGAGATTGCAAGGAGAAAATCAGCTTCTCCCTGATTTATACACCAATATCAAATCCTTCAGGCAGAAAATAATACTATTTCAATCGCAATTACGTAAAAAATGTTTCACACATTTTGAAACATGTAAAATATTCCGCCACACTACAGAGACTGAATTTCCCGTCAATTTTGCAATCGAAACTTTGAGTGCTTTGAAGATAAATTTGATACTCGTTTTTCAGATTTTGATGTCATTGCGAATGAAATTATGCTTTTTCAAAATCCTTCTGATTCTGACATTGACTCCGGAAGTCCAAATGGAAATTATTGATTTTCGGTGCAGTGATATGCTTAAGAACAAATATCA
The DNA here is from genome assembly GCF_025532065.1 of Leptinotarsa decemlineata. Classification (NCBI taxonomy): domain Eukaryota; kingdom Metazoa; phylum Arthropoda; class Insecta; order Coleoptera; family Chrysomelidae; genus Leptinotarsa; species Leptinotarsa decemlineata. Next base: position 1,454,039 of record NW_027412668.1, read on the forward strand.
AAATTCATCTTTGTTGGAATTTCATAAGAGTCTTCCACTGGAACAATTCGATAATTTGCATAAATTTGCTCGTGGTTTATTTTCTGTTTTTGGTACTACTTACTTGTGTGAGAAAACGTTTTCCAAGATGAAGTACACAAAGAATGTTTAAAGATCTCAATTAACCGATGAGCATCTTAAATCTCTTTTGATAATTGGTACAAGTAAAATTGATCCACAACTACAAAGTATTGTCGGTGGAAAATCACAATTACATAAATCTCATTAGTGTTTTTGTTTTACTGTGATTCATTTCAATCATTTGTTTGTTATTAATATGCAAACTTAGATACTTAAGTTAAGTTTTCTTTGTCAATTCTGTCTCATCATTTCTGTCGTTAAGTTTCACCATGCAAGTAAATAAAAGCGAGTAATTATCATTCTGTGTTTTCTTCTTCAACTTATCACAGCAATAGTAACAGCAATTATGTTGTTATTGGTGACACTGACGGGCCGGATTTGGCCCGCGGGCCGTAGTTTGGAGACCCCTGGTATAGACAATCAGTTGAAAAGAGAGAACCAGTTATGTTATGTTAGATTTTTACACAGCATTTGGATTTTGATTACACTAACAAATATTATTACGAACCTTTTGTGAAAAGTTAGATGCATCTAAATAAAGGATTTGATGTCCTAACTGTGGGTATGCTACTAGTATTTGGATTTTATTTCACATCGTTCTTCCACGTGACACAATATTCTCATTACCTTCTTCTGAAGGATAGGAAAGTTTATAATATTAATTAATACTGATCCTAATTCGAATTTTGACTGAAACAGTTACAGTACCACTGAAGGTAGTGGAAAATAAGTTAGCGAAACGTTGAAAAGCTTTCTCACGTTTATAACAATGAGAAATAGTTAGTAAGTCATAGTTAACAATGTCGTCATCAGAGGTATCTCAAATTGCTCTGTCAAATTTCAAATCTGTTAGGAGAAAATCTGAAAGGAGCCTTGCGGACGACCCGATACTCGTCTACCTCAAAAAACTGATGTTGATGGATGCTCAGACATATACTGAGTGACTCGATGTTTAACCTAAATTCCGGGTCCAACCCTGCACTGTTTCTGAAAATCAACAAGCACTTTTTGCATATGCTGTCCGCAGAAGTAAAACCGACTAAGTACCATTCAGTGGTACCCGCGGCACTGTAACGAACCATCAGGTGCTCAATTGTTCTGCAACTGTTTTTTAGTCAGTTTGAGGTGGACGCACGTGATAGGCGGATGTTTCGGCAACTGTTTTTTTTGCGTGTTTCCAGCGTGACGCCCGTCTTTCTTGTTAACGAATGACAGCGTTGTTGTGTCGCCAAGAATGTCCGTTGCGAATTGTCAAGTACATAAATATGGAGGTTACTGCGTATACTGAAAGGGTATGTTTGTTAACTGATCTTCCATTGTTATTTAAAAATAGGTGAGGGGTACCTCAGGGTTCAATATTGGGGCCACATTATTCTGTTTGGTGTGAACTATCAAAAACTAATAGTTTCCATATAATTTATTTGAAGAAGAAATTCACCTGATCAGTTGAAAAAATCATTTAGGAAAGTTTTAGGTAGTAGTACAATACATGATTACACATAATTTCACCCAGCTATCATCAGTACAAGGCCTGACTAGCTTGGAATACTTGTGTATTTTTCAACCTTTCGGGTACTATGTCTTAGAATTTTTTTCAATTGATAACAATGCACTCAAATATATTATTTTCTTTCATGAAACTAACTGTAAATGACAAATACACTTGATACGTTAGTCCTTGTAATGCACTGTTTGGGACCATTGATGTAGTAATGAATATTAGGTACTGGAGTTATTTCCCAACACCAAACCGTTACTTTCAGCAACTCGACACGTGTTTCGGTCACCAAGTGATCATCTTCAAGAGGAAGGTCTTTGGAAAAAGTTGCTAAAATATTTAACCTCAATACTTGTGATGAGACTATGACTGATCATTGATGAAAATCCCTGACAAACTTTCCGAAAATGATTTGCAATGGAACCTTATGGTTTTTAGGTCCCAAATTCATTAGGATTACAGTTGAATCAAATGACGATTATTGAGTTTCCAAGAAATATCATAATTCAACAAAAACCCTTGGTCACTGTTTTGTGAATGACAGTGACTTTGGCATTATTTTGTTTTTTCCCCATTTTTTTCTGTGATTGCGCCAAATACTTGTGTACTTGTCTGTGAAATACTGGTCACTTTGGGGGTTAATTTACACATTTCACAGCTTGCTCTGTAATTCTACAACTTGGGAATAATTGAAAATGTTGTAATACGATGTAAGTCAATTCACAATGCATGCATAATTGAGATAGCTATTATAGTTTGTGGATTTTGTATGATAACCAATATAAACTATGAACAGTTTTCAGGATTCCACCACTATTTTTCACACTGCAATTTTCATAGACAAATTAATTTCATTCAACAAATTACTTCCAACAACAGTTGAGGGGTAGATATAACTGCCATAAATATTTCTGAGAAACTATTAACACCGTCTTTGAGCTAGGTCCATCTACTTTCGAAAAAATATAGTGATGTGGGACATTAACCTACTTCGATGAACCCACCAATAATATCGCTATGAAAAACAAATATCTAGACGTATCTCGTAGAACAAATAATGATTTGAGCAAATTTATTGGATACAAAGACAAAACATAAATGTCGGATAGATTAAAAGTGGTTCGGATTCCATTTCGAAATGTATATTGGTCAAATAAGGAGAACTTTATTGCAGAGAATAAAATAACACTTCATTTGTAAGTGTTCTTCTGGAAGATTCAACAATGTTAAATTCATTTTGTAACGTTGAAATGCATTACAAGTACGATGGAATTTATAATTAGGATACATCATAATAAGGTCTCAAGTGGTTTTATATTGATAATATGTCCAGTTTGATGAATTTTTTCCTAGAATGGTGAAACTGTATTATGTACGAGGGTTGCCTTTTATATTTCGGGATTAGAGAACAAAAACAAATATTAATCATCGAAAATCAATTTATTGTTTTTCAAAATATTCCCGATGAAAATCTTTACCCTTTTGCATGCATATGAACCAATTGTCGAAGCACTTTTACCAACTTTACGATAGAGCTGTCAGTTACCAGATTGCAACACAAGGGTTGCCAAATTCCGAAACATAAAAAGCAACCCTCGTAGTAAGGTTAGTAGGTGGAAATATGTCATGAAGTAATATCTTTAAGGTTCAAATAATTTCATTATATCAAAGTACAAATTGTTAGTATCGAACAAGCTAGAAGAAGCTGTTGAGAAACAGTTTGCAGTTTTATAAAATGTCAAGTGAAAACCTCACAATGAAGTTTCACATAACTTCTTCGACGTTACTCACCTCTATACCACTTTTCTTCTGTCATCAAGATTTCTGAACTCCAACCCTGTTCA